>NC_138581.1:16457566-17077886 GCF_964289735.1 Phaethon aethereus
CATCCCCAGCTCGGCCTCCCTTCTCTCCCAAGGCTGTGGCAGCGGCAGCTGCTGCCGCCGTCCGCTCTGATTTTATCGTCTTTATAGAGTCTCTGACTAATCGCCAGGTTGTTAACACTTTCATAGCCGTATGATCCTCTTTAGAGGCTGCCTCAAACACCAATTTCCCTGCTTTCTCCCAGGTAGGTAACTCAAAAGCTGTTGCAGAGTCTGCTGCTAGCCCCTGGCTCTTCAAAACAGTCTCCAATAGCAATTGCCATGTTGTTGCTAGCTCCGCTGCTTGCCCATCTCCTTTCGAGACTCGCCCCATTGATCTTTCACATGGGCACACAGGGGAACACTGAGTACATTGTTCTGGGCAACGTTGTCCCGTCTTGCCCTCACATACATCATCGTAGATCTGTTTCTCTGACTTATCTATGCAGCCGGTTTACTCGGTGCATCTGGCACCTCAGGAGGTGCAGTCGGAGTCGCTGAAGGTCCTGGACCCTCTGACTCAGTTAAAAAGGGATTGGTTGAAGATGGTTTAACAGCCTCCTCCATATCAGCTGCAGCTTTTCTCTCTGCCTTTAAGGCTTTTAATGTGTTTAACATCAACTTCCATGTCGTCACTAACTCTGCGGTGGTTTTATCTCCATTCCCAATATGTTCCTATAACATTTTTCCTATCTCCTCCCACGTCTCTGCCTTAAACGCCACAGGCGCATCGGGGGGGTACCCTTTTTGGCACCAAATTAGAAGCCTTCTAAGTGTATATTCATCATATTTCAGTCCTCTCTTAGAGAGCATATGCAGCAGGAGTCTGACCATCGCCCCTTCTTCATGCGATGCGTTCTGCCTTTAGTTCTTTTAATGTCTCTAGGATCAACCTCTAGAGCGTCGTAGATTTTATACTGTCTTTGTTGCCTGTGCTATTCGCTTTTCAGTTTTATATCTTTTCATGCAATGAATAACATCTCTCCAAGATTTCATTAATTTTTTGCTGATTTTTCATCATCGATTACTAGATCCCACAAACAATCTCCATAAGAACGCCACTCGTCTACTTCAAACATACTTTCAGGGTCTTTAAAAAACCCTTTCGCTTTCCCTAACGCAATTAACCCAGCCAGATCTTTTAATTGGCTTACTCCCCGCTTTTCTAAAAAGCATTTTAAGATTTCGAATGCTACCTCTATTTCCATTGCGCGCTACGTTGACCTTCTTAATTATCCGGTCAATTATTTTTGCAGCCTTTTCCCTTGGGTAGCCTTCTTTCGGACGGCGAACCCCTTCTTAATTATCCTGGGTTCAAGCACGGATCAGGCGCGCCGCGGCAGCGTCCGCCGATCTTCTGCTCCCTGGTCGCTGCTACCAGTGCTTCTCCGATCTCGCTGTCCGGTGAAAAACAAGGATGGGGGTCCCTGTTCGGGCGCCACTTGCGACGAGCGAGGGAAGGCATGCAGTCGACTCAATATGAGTGATAAAGCAAGCTTCAACTTTATTGCAAAACCTTACACATATTTATACACTAAGTTCTACCTTATGCATACTTGTCTTACAATCATTGGCTTAGCTCTAAAGAGTGCATTATCATACTCCTCCTACTTGCGCTTACTGCTACGTGGTCCGGGTTCCATCCTGTTTTTCTTATACAGTGCTGCTTCTTAGCTGTTTACCACAGCTCCTTCTCCTCCAGGCCGAGCCCTGCAGATGTCCAGCTGTTTACCAGCTTCCCAGTGCCACAGCTCCCTCTTCTCAAGGCCGAGCCGTGCAGATATCTAGCTGTTTACCAGCTTCTCAATGCTGCAGCTCCTTCTCCTTAAGGTCGAGCCGTGCAGAATGATCCCAACAGGAAAGAGCAGAGCCCCAGTCTTGCTGTTTATCTGCAATGACTGCAAGGGCTAGTGAGGAGCATCAAGACAATTCCTTCCTATACCCTTCCTTGGAGGAGAGGGAGTGCAACGTTTCAATCTCGCAGTTCGGAGCGCAAGAGTGAGAAAAAGCAGAGTGCCTGTTTGCAAGGCTAGGAAAGAGCAGAGCCCCAGTCTTGCTGTTTATCTGCAATTACTGCAAGGGCTAGTGAGGACCAGCAAGACAATTCCTTCATAGCCCCTTCCTTGGAGGAGAGGGAGTGCAACGTTTCAATCTCGCACTTCGGAGCGCGAGAGTGAGAAAAAGCAGACTGCCTGTTTGCAAGGCTAGGAAAGAGCAGAGCCCCAGTCTTGCTGTTTATCTGCAATAACTGCAAGGGCTAGTGAGGACCAGCAAGAGAATTCCTTTCTAGCCCCTTCCTTGGAGGAGAGGGAGCGCAACGTTTCAATCTCGCAGTTCGGACCGCGAGAGGGAGAAAAAGCAGAGTGCCTGTTTGCAAGGCTAGGAAAGAGCAGAGCCCCAGTCTTGCTGTTTATCTGCAATGACTGCAACGGATAGTGAGCACCAGCAAGACAATTGCTTCCTAGCCCCTTCCTTGGAGGAGAGGGAGTGCAACGTTTCAATCTCACAGTTCAGAGCACGAGAGTGAGAAAAAGCAGAGTGCCTGTTTGCAAGGCTAGGAAAGAGCAGAGCCCCAGTCTTGCTGTTTATCTGCAATTACTGCAAGGGCTAGTGAGGACCAGCAAGACAATTCCTTCATAGCCCCTTCCTTGGAGGAGAGTGCAACGTCTCAATCTCACAGTTCGGAGCGCGAGAGGGGGAAAAAGCAGAGTGCCTGTTTGCAAGGCTAGGAAAGAGCAGAGTTCCAGTCTTGCTGCTCATCTGCAATGACTGCAAGGGATAGTGAGGACCAGCAAGACAATTCCTTCCTAGCCCCTTCCTTGGAGGAGAGAGAGTGCAACGTTTCAATCTCGCAGTTCGGAGCGCGAGAGTGAGAAAAAGCAGAGTGCCTGTTTGCAAGGCTAGGAAAGAGCAGAGCCCCAGTCTTGCTGTTTATCTGCAATGACTGCAAGGGCTAGTGAGGACCAGCAAGACAATTCCTTGCTAGACCCTTCCTTGGAGGAGAGAGAGTGCAACGTTTCAATCTCGTAGTTCGGAGCACGAGAGGGAGAAAAAGCAGAGTGCCTGTTTGCAAGGCTAGGAAAGAGCAGAGCCCGAGTCTTGCTGTTTATCTGCAATGACTGCAAGGGATACTGAGCACCATCAAGACAATTCCTTCCTAGCCCCTTCCTTGGAGGAGAGGGAGTGCAACGTTTCAATCTCGCAGTTCGGAGCGCGAGAGGGGGAAAAAGCAGAGTGCCTGTTTGCAAGGCTAGGAAAGAGCAGAGCCCCAGTCTTGCTGTTTATCTGCAATGACTGCAAGGGCTAGTGAGGAGCAGCAAGACAATTCCTTCCTAGCCCCTTCCTTGGAGGAGAGGGAGTGCAACGTTTCAATCTCGCAGTTCGGAGCGCGAGAGGGAGAAAAAGCAGAGTGCCTGTTTGCAAGGCTAGGACAGAGCAGAGCCCCAGCCTTGCTGTTTATCTGCAATGACTGCAAGGGCTAGTGAGCACCAGCAAGACAATTCCTTCCTGGCCCCTTCCTTGGAGGAGAGGGAGTGCAACGTTTCAATCTCGCAGTTCGGAGCGTGAGAGGGAGAAAAAGATTAGTGCCTGTTTGCAAGGCTAGGAAAGAGCAGAGCCCCAGTCTTGCTGTTTATCTGCAATGACTGCAAGGGCTAGTGAGGACCAGCAAGACAATTCCTTCCTATCCCCTTCCTTGGAGGAGAGAGAGTGCAACGTTTCAACCTCGCAGTTCGGAGCGCGAGAGGGGGAAAAAGCAGAGTGCCTGTTTGCAAGGCTAGGAAAGAGCAGAGCCCCAGTCTTGCTGCTCATCTGCAATGACTGCAAGGGATACTGAGGACCAGCAACACAATTCCTTCCTAGCCCCTTCCTTGGAGGAGAGAGAGTGCAACGTTTCAATCTCGCAGTTCGGAGCGCGAGAGGGGGAAAAAGCAGAGTGCCTGTTTGCAAGGCTAGGAAAGAGCAGAGCCCCAGTCTTGCTGTTTATCTGCAATGACTGCAAGGGCTAGTGAGGACCAGCAAGACAATTCCTTCCTATCCCCTTCCTTGGAGGAGAGAGAGTGCAACGTTTCAACCTCGCAGTTCGGAGCGCGAGAGGGGGAAAAAGCAGACTGCCTGTTTGCAAGGCTAGGAAAGAGCAGAGCCCCAGTCTTGCTGTTTATCTGCAGTGACAGCAAGGGATAGTGAGGACCAGCAAGACAATTCCTTCCTAGCCCCTTCCTTGGAGGAGAGGGAGTGCAACGTTTCAATCTCGCAGTTCGGAGCATGAGAGTGAGAAAAAGCAGAGTGCCTGTTTGCAAGGCTAGGAAAGAGCAGAGCCCCAGCCTTACTGTTTATCTGCAATGACTGCAAGGGATAGTGAGGACCAGCAAGACAATTCCTTCCTAGCCCCTTCCTTGGAGGAGAGGGAGTGCAACGTTTCAATCTCGCAGTTCGGAGCGCGAGAGGGGGAATAAGCAGACTGCGTGTTTGCAAGGCTAGGAAAGAGCAGAGCCCCAGTCTTGCTGCTCATCTGGAATGACTGCAAGGGCTAGTGAGGACCAGCAAGACAATTCCTTCCTATCCCCTTCCTTGGAGGAGAGAGAGTGCAACGTTTCAATCTCGCAGTTCGGAGCGCGAGAGTGAGAAAAAGCAGAGTGCCTGTTTGCAAGGCTAGGAAAGAGCAGAGCCCCAGTCTTGCTGTTTATCTGCAATGACTGCAAGGGCTAGTGAGGAGCAGCAAGACAATTCCTTCCTATCCCCTTCCTTGGAGGAGAGGGAGTGCAACGTTTCAATCTCGCAGTTCGGAGCGCGAGAGTGAGAAAAAGCAGAGTGCCTGTTTGCAAGGCTAGGAAAGAGCAGAGCCCCAGTCTTGCCGCTCATCTGCAATGACTGCAAGGGCTAGTGAGGACCAGCAAGACAATTCCTTTCTAGCCCCTTCCTTGGAGGAGAGGGAGTGCAACGTTTCAATCTCGCAGTTCGGAGCGCGAGAGTGAGAAAAAGCAGAGTGCCTGTTTGCAAGGCGAGGACAGAGCAGAGCCCCAGTCTTGCTGCTCATCTGCAATGACTGCAAGGGCTAGTGAGGACCAGCAAGACAATTCCTTTCTAGCCCCTTCCTTGGAGGAGAGGGAGTGCAACGTTTCAATCTCGCAGTTCGGAGCGCGAGAGTGAGAAAAAGCAGAGTGCCTGTTTGCAAGGCTAGGAAAGAGCAGAGCCCCAGTCTTGCCGCTCATCTGCAATGACTGCAAGGGCTAGTGAGGACCAGCAAGACAATTCCTTTCTAGCCCCTTCCTTGGAGGAGAGGGAGTGCAACGTTTCAATCTCGCAGTTCGGAGCGCGAAAGGGGGAAATAGCAGAGTGCCTGTTTGCAAGGCTAGGAAAGAGCAGAGCCCCAGTCTTGCTGTTTATCTGCAATGACTGCAAGGCATAGTGAGGACCAGCAAGACAATTGCTTCCTAGCCCCTTCCTTGGAGGAGAGGGAGTGCAACGTTTCAATCTCGCAGTTCGGAGCATGAGAGTGAGAAAAAGCAGAGTGCCTGTTTGCAAGTGTCCTGGTTTCAGCCAGATAGAGCTGGTTTTCTTCACAGAAGCCAGTGTGAGACTGTGTTTTGGATTTGGGATGAGAAACTCTTGATAATGTGCTGATGTTTTGGGTTGCTGCTGAGCAGTCAAGGACAGTCCAGCTTCTTGTGCTGGCCTGCCAGCGAGCAGGCTGGGGGTGCACGGGGAGCTGGGAGGGGACACAGCCGGGACAGCTGACCCAGACTGGCCAAAGAGATATTCCCTACCATACGACGTCATGCCCAGTACATAAACTGGAGTTGGCCGGGGGGCGGAAATCGCTGCTCGGGGACGGGCTGTCGATCGCCGGGTGGTGAGCAATTGCTGTATTGGGCATCACTTGTTCTTGTACATTCCTTTGTCGGTATTATCATTGTTGTTTCCTTCTTTCTTTCTGTCCTATTAAACTGTGTTTATCTCAACCCACAAGGTTTTTTTTCCTAATTCTCTCCCCCACCCTACTGTGGGAGGGGGAGTGAGCGAGCGGCTGCGTGGTGCTTAGTTGCCGGCTGGGGCTAAACCACGACAGTCCTTTTTGGCGCCCAACGTGGGGCCCGAGGCTTGAGATAATAACAGTTGCAGGTCACAATATCAGTTTATTTGATTTGCATGATGCTCTCGTCTTTGTTGTACATGTTAAGGATCGGTGTTGGTCTCTGCGGGCTGCTGTACTCGCCTGCGAGTTTTGTTTTTAGAGCACTGACCTTGAGCTTAATGTGGTATCATCTGAACTCTGTACTAAAGCCGTTACTGTATTTTGGCTACAGTCTTGTGGAGACGATTAGCAATTATACTTCTGCCTCTGAAAGGCTTTCTATGGAGGAAATGCAGAATGATACCTTTGCTACCCTCTATCATAACGTTTCCTCCTTCATCACAGTAATTTTTCCGTATTTTGAACACCCTTGGGTAGTTATAATACCTCTATTGCTACTTCTGGGGAACATTGTTTCGGTTTTGTCTAAGGTTGGCAAGCGATTTAAGAATATCACCCGGAGATCTGCCCCAAGGCTGGATAGTTATGAATGGCAGGGCGTGTGGAACAGCATGGGCAAATGCCTGGGGCGGTGGGCACCTCCGGTGTTTTGGAACTTCTCTCCCGAACAAGTGCAGAATCCTGATAAACTAGCAGAATATCTGGAAGAAGTATGCTGTCAGCCTGGCCGCTCCAAGGAGACACAAATCATTGCAATGTGCTGGGGCCTGGCCCATGCCTACCGAGCTCTATTTAACACTGTGCAAAGGGGAGAGAGGGTCTCTGGGTCTGATGGCAATGTGGCAGGCACTGTGACTACTCCAACCCCTGCAACAGGCACTGTAGCTACTCAAACCCCTGCGGCGGCCACTGTGACTACTCCAACCCCTGCAACAGGCACTGTAGCTACTCAGACTGTTGCAGCTGAACCAGAGAACCAGCCCATCCCAGTATCAGTTGCCCCTGTACAAAAGAAGAAATCTTGGAAGCGGAAGTCAGCTCGTTTAGTAAGGGAGGAGGAAGATTCTGCTAAGAGGGAGGCAGAGGAAGCGAGTGAGGAGGCAGAGTGCTCTGAAGCAGGGCCATCACAAGGACTGAAGAGGGAAGAGAGCAGGTCATCGCTTGAAGAGGAGGAAGAGGAAGAACTCATAAAAGAGACAGTAACTACCCGATCTCTATCACTGAGTGAACTGCGAGATATGCGAAAGGATTTCAGCCGTCGTCCAGGTGAGCACATTGTCACCTGGCTGCTCCGATGCTGGGATAATGGGGCCAGTAGCCTGGAATTAGAGGGTAGGGAAGCCAAGCAGCTGGGATCCCTTTCTAGGGAAGGGGGCATTGACAAAGCAATTGGAAAAGGTGCACGAGTCCTCAGCCTCTGGAGACGACTCCTGTCGGGTGTGAAGGAAAGGTACCCCTTCAAGGAAGATGTTCTATGTCACCCAGGCAAGTGGACCACCATGGAGAAAGGTATCCAGTACCTGAGGGAGCTAGCGGTGCTGGAAGTGATTTATGGTGACTTGGACAATGGACAATCATCCAAAGATCCAGATGAAGTCAATTGCACGCGACCTATGTGGCGGAAGTTTGTACGGAGTGCACCATCATCATATGCCAACTCATTAGCAATAATGGCCTGGAAAGACGGAGAGAGACCAACGGTGGATGAATTGGCTGGCCAACTCCGGCAATACGAAGAAAGTCTCTCTTCCTCCCTACGGGCCTGCGTCTCTGCTGTAGAGAAACTGTCCCAGGAGTTCCGGCAATTCAAAGAGGATATGCCCTACCCTCCACCCGTACGGACCAGTGTCTCAGCCATTAGGAGTAAGCACTCTTCTGTTCAAGAGAGAGGATATAGAGGATACACACCGCGAGCCACCCTGTGGTTTCAATTGCGTGACTACGGAGAGGACATGAGGAGGTGGGATGGAAAACCTACCTCGACCCTAGAGGCACGAGTACGTGAGCTGCAAGGGAAAACAATTACAAAAGGGCGTTCATGTTCCTCCAGAAAAATCGTCGCTCCACTTTCCAGTGGGCAGTTCCCCAGAAAGAATAGAAGAGCTGATCTCACCTCTGATCCTCTTGAGGGGACTTCTGATTCCTATTTACAAGAAGTGGGTAACGAGTACTATGAGCAGGATTAGAGGGGCCCTGCCTCCAGCCAGGCGGAGGAGAGGGATAACCGAGTTTATTGGACTGTGTGGATTAGATGGCCTGGCACATCAGACCCACAGGAATATAAGGCTTTAGTGGATACTGGTGCACAATGTACCTTAATGCCATCAAGCCATATAGGGGCAGAACCCATCTGTATTTCTGGAGTGACAGGGGGATCCCAACAGCTGACTGTGCTGGAGGCCGAAGTGAGCCTAACTGGGAATGAGTGGCAGAAGCACCCCATTGTGACTGGCCCAGAGGCTCCGTGCATCCTGGGCATAGACTATCTCAGGAGAGGGTATTTCAAGGACCCAAAAGGGTACCGGTGGGCTTTTGGTATAGCTGCCTTGGAGACGGAAGAAATTAAACAGCTGTCCACCTTGCCTGGTCTCTCAGAGGACCCTTCTGTGGTGGGGTTGCTCAGGGTCGAAGAACAACAGGTGCCGATCGCTACCACAACAGTGCACCGGCGGCAGTATCGCACCAACAGAGACTCCCTGATCCCCATCCATGAGCTGATTCGTCGGCTGGAGAGCCAAGGAGTGATCAGCAAGACTCGCTCACCCTTTAACAGCCCCATATGGCCAGTGCGAAAGTCTAATGGAGAGTGGAGACTGACAGTAGACTATCGTGGCCTGAATGAAGTCACGCCACCACTGAGTGCTGCCGTGCCAGACATGCTAGAACTTCAATATGAACTGGAGTCAAAGGCAGCCAAGTGGTACGCCACCATTGATATTGCTAACGCGTTTTTCTCGATCCCTTTGGCGGCAGAGTGCAGGCCACAGTTTGCTTTCACCTGGAGGGGTGTCCAATACACCTGGAATCGACTTCCCCAGGGGTGGAAACACAGCCCTACCATTTGCCATGGGCTGATACAAACTGCACTGGAACAGGGTGAAGCTCCAGAGCATCTGCAATACATTGACGACATCATCGTATGGGGCAACACAGCAGAAGAGGTTTTTGAGAAAGGGAAGAAAATAATTCAAATCCTTCTGAAAGCTGGTTTTGCTATAAAACAAAGTAAGGTCAAAGGACCTGCACAAGAGATCCAGTTTTTAGGAATAAAATGGCAAGATGGACGTCGACAGATCCCAACGGATGTGATCAACAAAATAACAGCTATGTCTCCACCAACTAGCAAAAAAGAAACACAAGCATTTCTGGGCGTTGTGGGTTTCTGGAGAATGCATATTCCAAATTACAGTCTGATTGTAAGCCCTCTTTATCAAGTGACCCGGAAGAAGAATGATTTTAAATGGGGCCCTGAGCAACGACAAGCCTTCGAGCAAATTAAGCAGGAGATAGTTCATGCTGTAGCCCTCGGGCCAGTCCGAGCAGGACAAGATGTTAAAAATGTGCTCTACACGGCAGCCGGGGAGAATGGCCCTACCTGGAGTCTCTGGCAGAAGGCACCAGGAGAGACTCGAGGTCGACCTCTCGGGTTTTGGAGTCGAGGATATAGGGGATCTGAGTCCCGCTATACTCCAACTGAAAAGGAGATACTGGCAGCATATGAAGGAGTTCGAGCTGCCTCAGAAGTGGTTGGCACTGAAGCACAGCTCCTCCTGGCACCCCGACTGCCGGTGCTGGGCTGGATGTTCAAAGGGAGGGTCCCCTCTACACATCATGCGACTGATGCTACGTGGAGTAAGTGGGTCGCGCTTATTACACAGCGGGCTCGAATAGGAAACCTTAATCGCCCGGGAATCTTGGAAGTGATCATGGACTGGCCAGAAGGCAAAGATTTTGGAATATCACCAGAAGAGGAGGTGGCGCGTGCTGAAGAGGCTCCACCATATAATGAACTGCCAGAGAATGAAAGGCAATATGCCCTATTTACTGATGGGTCCTGTCGTATTGTAGGCAAACATCGAAGGTGGAAAGCTGCTGTATGGAGCCCTACACGACGAGTCGCAGAAGCCGCTGAAGGACAAGGTGAATCAAGTCAGTTTGCAGAGGTGAAAGCCATCCAGCTGGCTTTAGATATTGCTGAACGAGAAAAATGGCCAGTACTCTATCTCTATACTGATTCATGGATGGTGGCAAATGCTCTATGGGGGTGGCTACAGCAATGGAAGCAGAGCAACTGGCAACGCAGAGGCAAGCCCATCTGGGCTGCTGAATTGTGGCAAGATATTGCTGCCCGACTAGAGAATCTGGTCATAAAAGTACGCCATGTAGATGCTCACGTACCCAAGAGTCGGGCCACCGAAGAACATCAAAACAACCATCAGGTGGATCAGGCTGCTAAGATTGAAGTGGCTCAGGTGGATCTGGACTGGCAACATAAGGGTGAATTATTTATAGCTCGGTGGGCCCATGACACCTCAGGCCATCAGGGAAGAGATGCAACATATAGATGGGCTCGGGATCGAGGGGTGGACCTGACCATGGACGCTATTGCACAGGTTATCCATGAATGTGAAACGTGTGCTGCGATCAAACAAGCCAAGCGGTTAAAGCCCCTCTGGTATGAAGGACGATGGTTGAAATATAAATATGGCGAGGCCTGGCAGATTGACTATATCACACTTCCACAAACTCGCCAAGGCAAGTGCTATGTGCTTACCATGGTGGAAGCAACCACCGGATGGCTGGAAACATACCCTGTGCCCCATGCCACCGCCCGGAACACTATCCTGGGCCTTGAAAAGCAAGTCTTATGGCGACATGGCACCCCCGAAAGAATTGAGTCGGACAACGGGACTCATTTCCGAAACAACCTCATAGACACCTGGGCCAAAGAGCACGGCATTGAGTGGGTGTATCACATCCCCTATCATGCACCAGCTTCCGGAAAAATTGAACGATACAACGGACTGTTAAAGACTACACTGAGAGCAATGGGTGATGGGACATTCAAACATTGGGATAAACATTTAGCAAAAGCCACCTGGTTAGTCAACACTAGGGGATCTACTAATAGAGCCGGCCCTGCCCAATCAAAACTTTTACGTACTGTAGAAGGGGATAAAGTCCCTGTGGTGCATGTGAGAAATATGCTGGGGAAGACAGTCTGGGTTACTCCTGCCTCAGGCAAAGGTAAACCCGTTCGTGGGATTGCCTTTGCCCAGGGACCTGGGTGCACTTGGTGGGTAATGCGGAAGGATGGGGAAGTCCGATGTGTACCTCAAGGAGACTTGATTTTGGGTGAAAATAGTCAATGATTTGAATTGTATTATGTTAATTGTTACACAATACAGTATGTCATTACTACTATGGTTGCTATCTACCATATCGATGGTATTACAGTAAGAATCACCCAGACTGATGAAGAATGAGCTTCACCGAAACCAAGCAACGTGCAGCAGTGATGGAACCAGAACTGGCTTCAGCAGCTTGCGCCCAACAATTCCCTCGAGACCGACATCTTCGACCTGCAGATCATGGACATGGACCGTGCCAGATAACGATCCAACACCACATACCATCTCCCCTACCCTGAGAGACTGCTATGATGGATGAAGCCCAGAGTCATGGACTGAATGAACTACACAGATATTTTAAAGTGATGGCCCATGGACTAAGAAAGTGATATCTGTGTGTATATATTAAAAGACAGGAAGAGTAATAATGAATAATTGGAATGTATTGAAAGTACAGGACCTGGGCATGACGTAAATGGTATGGAATAAGGGGTGGATACTGTCCTGGTTTCAGCCAGGATAGAGCTGGTTTTCTTCACAGAAGCCAGTGTGAGACTGTGTTTTGGATTTGGGATGAGAAACTGTTGATAATGTGCTGATGTTTTGGGTTGCTGCTGAGCAGTCAAGGACAGTCCAGCTTCTTGTGCTGGCCTGCCAGCGAGCAGGCTGGGGGTGCACGGGGAGCTGGGAGGGGACACAGCCGGGACAGCTGACCCAGACTGGCCAAAGAGATATTCCCTACCATACGACGTCATGCCCAGTACATAAACTGGAGTTGGCCGGGGGGCGGAAATCGCTGCTCGGGGACGGGCTGTCGATCGCCGGGTGGTGAGCAATTGCTGTATTGGGCATCACTTGTTCTTGTACATTCCTTTGTCGGTATTATCATTGTTGTTTCCTTCTTTCTTTCTGTCCTATTAAACTGTGTTTATCTCAACCCACAAGGTTTTTTTTTCCTAATTCTCTCCCCCACCCTACTGTGGGAGGGGGAGTGAGCGAGCGGCTGCGTGGTGCTTAGTTGCCGGCTGGGGCTAAACCACGACAGCAAGGCTAGGAAAGAGCAGAGCCCCAGTCTTGCTGTTTATCTGCAATGACAGCAAGGGATAGTGAGGACCAGCAAGACAATTCCTTCATAGCCCCTTCCTTGAAGGAGAGAGAGTGCAACGTTTCAATCTCGCAGTTCGGAGCGCGTGAGTGAGAAAAAGCAGAGTGACTGTATGCAAGGCTAGGAAAGAGCAGAGCCCCAGTCTTGCTGCTCATCTGCAATGACTGCAAGGGCTAGTGAGCACCAGCAAGACAATTCCTTCCTAGCCCCTTCCTTGGAAGAGAGAGAGTGCAACGTTTCAATCTCGCAGTTCGGAGCGCGAGAGGGAGAAAAAGCAGAGTGCCTGTTTGCAAGGCTAGGAAAGAGCAGAGCCCCAGTCTTGCTGTTTATCTGCAATGACTGCAAGGGCTAGTGAGGAGCAGCAAGACAATTCCTTCCTAGCCCCTTCCTTGGAGGAGAGTGCAACGTCTCAATCTCACAGTTCGGAGCGCGAGAGGGGGAAAAAGCAGAGTGCCTGTTTGCAAGGCTAGGAAAGAGCAGAGCCCCAGTCTTGCTGTTTATCGGCAATGACTGCAAGGGATAGTGAGGACCAGCAAGACAATTCCTTCCTAGCCCCTTCCTTGGAGGAGAGGGAGTGCAACGTTTCAATCTCGCACTTCGGAGCGCGAGGGTGAGAAAAAGCAGAGTACTTGTTTGCAAGGCTAGGAAAGAGCAGAGCCCCAGTCTTGCTGTTTATCTGCAATGACTGCAAGGGCTAGTGAGGAGCAGCAAGACAATTCCTTCCTAGCCCCTTCCTTGGAGGAGAGGGAGCGCAACGTCTCAATCTCGCAGTTCGGAGCGCGAGAGTGAGAAAAAGCAGAGTGCCTGTTTGCAAGGCTAGGAAAGAGCAGAGCCCCAGTCTTTCTGCTCATCTGCAATGACAGCAAGGGATAGTGAGGAGCAGCAAGACAATTCCTTCCTAGCCCCTTCCTTGGAGGAGAGAGAGTGCAACGTTTCAATCTCGCAGTTCAGAGCGCGAGAGGGAGAAAAGGCAGAGCCTGGGGAAGGCAGGTGAGGCCAGTCCTGGGTGCTGGGGGAGGGTCTGCGCCAACGCTGGCCCCCTGTGCTCTCTCCAGCTCCTGGAGGACGGTGGCAGACTGGAGGAGCACCTGCAGCAGAGCCTGCAGTACCTGCAAAGCCCACAGGAGCCCTTGCGTGAGGCAGCCATCAGGTTCATTGGTGAGCCACAACCCCGCCGGGGGTGCGTCTCTGCCCCGCGACAGCTTATCCCCAGCCACAGTGGCTGCTGAATCCAGCGAGCGGCTGCAGAGCCCGGACTGCCCGATGCTTGAGCTCACGGGCTCCCTGGTGCCCTCTCACACCCCTGCCCGGTCGCAGTGACTGGTGGGAGCCTTCTTGGGTCCCTCGCAGCCGCCGTGGCCTTCACGCTCAGGGGACCGCCCTGGGCTCAGCCTTGCCCAGTGGGAGGAGGCCACGTGGCCTGGCCTGCGGGGCTGGTGGCAGGGAGCCGGGCTGCTGGGGCAGGCAGGCCAGTGGGATCTGTAACGGACTGTGTGTGCCTAGGGCTCGCCGAGCTGCAGCTGAGGGATGGGTACCCGGAGAAGCTCCATGTCATCTACAGGGGTGAGTGAGGGCAGTGGGGTGTCCGCAGGGGCTGGCGGAGAGGGGGAAAGACCCTGGGAGGAAATCTCCAACGCCTGCCCCAGCTGGGCAGGGCACTGCTCCCTGCACACATGAGGTGCGGCGTGGGCAGAGCAGAGAGAGATTTCAGGGGGATGTGGGGCATTGGTGGCAGCACCTTCCCGCTCATCCCGGCACCCCTGCCTCCCTCCTGGCCATGGGAAGAGCTGGGGGGTTGGGGGGGCGCTGGCCAGAGGGGCTCTGCAGATGCCCTGCAGATGCGGGCTCTGACCTCGGCTCTGCTCCTTTCCGTGCCAGCCCTTCAAGACAAGGCAAGAGACAGCAGCGCCTGCATCTCTTCCCTGGCAACTCAAACCCTGCTGGTCCTGGACGCTGCAGCGAAAAAGCCTCCCTCCGGATCCCACCTGCAAGCGCTGTGCTCCTGGCTCCGGAGGGCATGGAGGTGGAGGACCCCGGCCCCAGGAGGCGGCTGACTGTGCTGCTGGAGCTGTGGGCAGAGCTGATCCCGGGGTGCTCTGCGCACGGGCACCCCCTGAGCAGCTGGACCTGCCCCCTTGCCAGCAACCCGGGGCCGTGCAGGACGCACCACGCCCTGCGTCGTGGCCCCAAGGCACCAGCTGCTCTGCCAGGCTGTGAAACCCAGAGGAACGGTGAAGGAAAGCTTTTGCCTGCTCTGCCCTCTCCAGGGAGATCCCAGCCTGGATGGTGCCCGCCCTCTGCACCGCTCCCATTTCGTGGCGAAGGGGACAGGTGGGCCGTGGCTCTAGTGGGCGTGCTGGCCATCAAGCCTGAAGAAGCAGCCAAAGGGCAGCGAGAGGATCGCTTCAGATGGCGACCCAGGATGGAAACGGGCGTTCTGCAGGCCGCAGGCAGAGGCCTTAGCACAGCCGGACTGCCTGTGCCTCCCAGCCATCGATAAAGGCTGTGGAACTTGACGTGCTGTTTTGAGCTCTTCTTCCCCGCCCCGCGCTGCCCTGCTGCCCCTCAGACACCCGGAGGGTTCCTATTCTGACAGGCCCCCCACGCACCCCTGCGGACCCTGCCGCCCCCCAGGCAGCTGTGGGGGCCGCGTTGGGTCCCGCTTGCGCCCCTGGGGAGCCCTGCTGCCCCCCAGGCCCCCCCAAGGGCCCCGGGAGGGCCTGTACATAGCCCCGTGGAGCCTTGCTGTTCCCCAGACAGCTGGAGGGGCTCTGCTGCGCCCCGCGCGGAGCCCTGCTGCCCCCCAGGCCCCCCCAAGGGCCCCGGGAGGGCCTGTACATAGCCCCGTGGAGCCTTGCTGTTCCCCAGACAGCTGGAGGGGCTCTGCTGCGCCCCGCGCGGAGCCCCAGGTAGCCGTGCTGCTCCCCAGGCCTTCGCAGCGGCCCTACAGCGCCTTCCACGGTGCCCTGCGAGGCCCGGGAGAGCCCCTGGGGCTCTCTGGAGGGGCTGCTTGGCCCCACGTGTGCCCCTGGGAGGCCTGTCAGAGGCCCTGGGGTTCTCTGGAGGGCAGCAGGGCCCTGCCCGGGCCCCGGCCAAGCCCGGCAGCTCTATCCGGGTAGGAAATGGGCCATGACGGAGCCTGTCCCTTCTCCACCTTCTGCTGCCCAGGGCGGCAGTTCCTCCTTCAATTTCAGTTGATCAGTTGAGCAGAATACAGATGGTCTTGGGTGGCCAGGGGCTGAACAAAGGGGGCACAAGGATGGCCTCAGAAGGCATGACGATGAGAGCTAAGAGTGAGAGACAGAAGACGACTCTGGGGCACAATGCAAAACTCAAAAGGGTGTCCCAGCAATGTACAGATGTCCTCATGGAATGAGTGACTGGATAGACTAGATGTCCTAGATGGCAGTGAATAAAGGTAAGAGAGCTCTGGGGCACAGAGAAAGCCCGAGGAATGGATCTGGCTGAATAAGAGAGAGACAAAGAGGGCTGCAGAGCTTGAAGGGTGCCATGGCACACCAGAACAGTCTCAGGAGGTATCATGACAGAGATGAGAGGACTCTGGGGGTGGGGGATGTTGGGGAAGAGGGAGACAAACAAAAGATTGGTGACACAATGAGGTGTTCAGGAGGGGATAGGAACAGAGTACAGATACCCTCAGGAGAGCAGGGACCAAACAAAGGCATTGTAGATGGCAGACAGGAAGGTAAGAGTGCTCTGGGGCACAATGAAAGCCTGAGGGCTTCTGGAGGAAGGAGAGCGCTACAAAGCTTGCTATAGACCCTGAAAAGAGCTGTGGGGCTATTGTGGTTTAGCCTCAGCTGGCAACTAAGCACCACGCAGCCGCTTACTTGCCTCCCGCCCATCCCAGGTGGGATGGGGGAGAGAGCTGGAAAAAAATACTCATGGGTTGGGTTAAAAACGGTTTAATAGGACAGCAAAGGCAGAGGAAATCATCATCATCATCATCATCATCATCATCATCATAATATTCCGTCTGGGCAGCTCTCCAGCCACTCCTCCCCAAGCCTGTAGCATTGCATGGAGTTGTTGTGATGGAATTGCAGGACCCGGCACATGGCCTTATTTTCGAGAGTTTTAGGAACTGCATTGGCTGTTTGCAAGGCTAGGAAAGAGCAGAACCCCAGTCTTTCCTTTTATCTGTAATGACTGCCGAGCTGCAGTACCTAAGTTCGCGCACAGGGAGGCAGCACCGAGCGCGGGGAGGAGGCGCGCCACCACGCATGCCTGGGAGGCCAGGTCGCAAAACCTACATCTCCCGGCATGCACTGGCAAGCACAGCATGGCCGCCCGCCAGCCCCCTGCCACAAGACTACGCTTCCCGGCATGCGCGGGGGAACGACCGTCGCCGGCCCTAAGCCCCGTGCCTCAGGGCTACGGCTCCCGCCGTGCCGCCAGGCGCAGCCTGCCCTGCTGGCTGACCCTGCGCAGACACCGGCTCCCCCTTTTCCCCCGCAAGACCCGCCGAGACGCGAGCGCTAAACCCGCGCTCCGCCGCGCGGCTCCGGGCAGCCCCCGCCGCCGGCTCCCACACGCCCCTGCTCCGTGCCTCCGACGCGGACCCCGCCGCCCCGCCTCGGGGCTTTCCCCGGCACCTGCTGGTCCATGGGGCGTACCCCGCTCACGTTCTTCCTCGCTGCAGCCGCAGCCCGGTCACACCGGGCGACCGCTCCGCCCCGCCTCTCTCCCTCTACCCGGCTCCCTTTCTCCGTTTTTTTGTTTGGTGTTTTTTGTTTGGTTCCCCTCCCCCCCCCGTATTTCTCGCACCCCACCGCTACCTAATTTCTCCTTCAACGATTCCCTTTATCCAGCTTCCCTTTCCCGTACTTTTAACTCCTCCCTTTTTTCCGTATACCCTGTCACTTTTTAAATTTTGTTTCAGTATTTCCTTCTATCCTCATTCCTGTTCCTATTTTTTTAATTCTTTCCTGCTTTTCTCGTAGCCTGTCGCTTCTTAAAACGTCCTTCCGTCCCTCTACCCGATTCCTTGCCCCTGTTTTTTATCTCCGCCTCTGTCCCGCACCCAGTCATATTAATAACTTTCTTTCTATGTCTCCATTTATTTAGCTTCCTGTCCGCCGTTTTATTTTTTTTTCCTGTCTGTATCATACTCCCTCCATTTTAACTTGTGTTTCGATGGCTACTTTTCTGCGGTTCGCTGCCTGCGTTTTGTAATTCTCCCCCGTCTGTCCTGTACCCTGGCGCTGCTTCAAGTTCCCATGTCTGCTTTTGTCGAGCTCCCTATCCGTGTCTTTTAACTCTTTCCCGTGTCGTGTACCCCGTTGCTTTTTACATTTTTATGTGTCTGTTTTTCCACAGTCTTATTTTTAATTTATTCTCATCTTTGCTAAAGGCCGTCGCGTTTTAAATTAATTTTCTTTCTACATCAAAGTTTATCCACCTCACTGTCCCTGTTTTTTGTTTTCCCATCTACGCTGTACCCCATCGCTTCTAAAATTTTCTTTCCGTGTCTACTTTAACCAATTCGCTGTCTATATTTTTTATTTGTTTCTCATCCGTGCTGTACCCCGTCGCTTTTGAAATTTTCTTCCTATGTCTCTCTGTATTTTTCTGTCTGTTGTCATTTTTAACTTTTTCTTGTTTTTCCTCAATGCTTCCGCTTTTATAATTTTCTTCCTATGTCACTCTCCATCACCCTACGCTTATTTTACTTTTTTTTTCCCTTGCCTTTCCTTAATGCCTTGGCTTTCAAAATTTCCTTTTTACATCAACTTTTATCCAGTTTTCTGTCCCCTTCCCCCCCCCCAGCTTCTCCTTTACCCAGCTGCTTTTTACATGCTCTCTCCATGTCCGCTTTAACCAATTCACCGTCTTTCATTTTTATTTTTATTCCTGTCTGTCCCGAGCCCTGTCGCTCTTTCAGTTTCTGTTCTAGGTCTACTTTTATCAAGCTCCCTATCCATATTTTTTAATTTATTCCTGTCCGTTGTGTACCCTGTCGCTTTTAGAACTGTATTTTCGTTTGTGGCTCTGTTATTTACCATCTCCTTGGGGTTTTTTAATTGTTTCTTGTCTTTTCTTAATGCCATTGCTTATTCCATTTTTCTTTCTCGACAACATTTGTGAGGTTTGCTGTCCCTAGTTTTTAGTGCTTTCCCGTACCCCGCTGCTTTTTAAATCTTCTTTCTATGTCTCTCTTTATCTGGATTCCTGTCCCCAGTCTTAAATTTTTTCCCGCGTTTCTAGTACCGCGCTCAACTTTTTAAAACTGTATTCCCGCGCGCGCTAGTTTGGGCTCAGATGTAGAGTTAGTTTTATTCGCGGTAGCTGGCGCAGGGCTACGTGTTGGATTTGCGCCGACACCCGGCGTCGATGACGCGGGGACACGCGCCGGGTCTCGCCGAGCGGCGCTTGCGCGGCGTCGAGGGCTGTTCTGCTGCTCCCGCGGCCCCGCCAGCGAGTAGAGCGGGGGTGCGCGCGGGGTTGGGAGGGGACGCGGCCGGGACAGCTGACCCCCAGCTGCCCAAAGGGATGTTCCCGACCGTACGACATAGCGCTCGGCCAGCAAACCGGGGCTGGAGGTCGCGGGGGCGAGGGGGGCCTTAACGTCTTGACGTAACCCTGTCACGTACCACGTCGCTTTTAAAATTTTATTTCTACGTCTCCATTTATCATTTATCCGGTTCCCTGTCCCGTGGTTTCGGTTTTTTGTTTTTCTTCCCCGTGTTTCCTGCCGCCCGTCGCTTTTTCTTTTCTCTTCCGCATCCCCCTCCGCATCGCTCCCTTTGACGGGGTTTTAATGCCCTGACTCTGCATCCCATCCCCTTTCTATTCTTATGGCTCTGTCCAGCTGATGGTCTCTAATTTTTAATTCTTTCCCGTGTTTGTCCCTTTTCCCTTTCTCTTTCCATGACTGCCTCTATCTGCCTTCCTGTCCCTTCACACACACACCCCCCACCCCCTTTTTTTCTTAATTCCTTCTGCTCTGGTCCCCTCGTGCAGTTTTCTCTCTGTCTCCCGATACCCAGCTCCCTGTCGCGGTACCCGCCGCTCCCAGGCCGGGCGCCGCTCGTTCTCGCTGTCCCTCTCCGCTGTCCCCGCTGCCCCGCTCGGTCCCACTCAGCTCTCTCCCCCGCTCCCTCCCCCTTTTCTTTATCGCTTCATCTCCCCCCTCCTCACGCTGCAGTTCTCCCTCTTCCTCCGCCTCGACACCCACGTCCGGCTCCCGCCCCCCCGGGCCTGGCTCCCCGTCCCTCGCCTCTTCTCTCCCCGCCTCTGCGCTTCCTCCCGCTTCCCTCTCCCCTCTTCCCCCTCCGCCCGGCCGCCGTCGGGCACCGAGCCTGGGCGGCAGCTCCCGGTGCGCCCGAGGGAACAAACCTGCGCTGCCCGCTTTGCGCGCCCGGGTGCGTTCCTCCGCTGCGGGGCCGGGCCCAGGCCCAGGGCAGGGGCTCCCGTGCTGTTGGGGGGGGTGGCGGCCGCCTGCTCCCGAGGGGTTGCAGCTGCGGGCCCGACGCTCGAAGCGGGCTGCAGGTGCGGCTGAGGCCGGCGCTGGCCCTGCGGTGCCCCGGGGGCGCCGCCCGGGCCCGCCCGCCGGCGGGAGCCGGCTGAGGAGTGGCGCGAAGGCCGTTCCGCAGGCAGCCGCCTGCAGCGAGGAAGGGCCGGGCCCCGCGGCGAGGCGGGAGTCCTCCCGCCCCCGCGGGAGCGCGACCCCAGCACGCGGCGCCGGGAGCGCGCGTGAGCGGCCGCGCGTCCCTATAGCCTCGCGGGACAGGCGCCGCGAGGTACCGCCCGGAGGGCGGGGGGGGGGGGCGCGCAGGCAGAGACGCCTCACGGCGCACGCGCGCGCCTCGCTCCGCCGGGTCTCTGCCCGCCTCCGGGGCGGGCCCCGTCCCCGCGGGGCGGTGCTGTTGTCCCACACACGGTTCTTCCGCCGGTGCGCGGGCAGGCGGCGAACGTGCGGAGCCGGGGTGTTGGCTTTTCTTCCGGCTGCGTGCAGAGCTGGGTGCGAGGTGGTAGCGCACAGAGCTCGCACCCCTCGGGCCACACTCGGACCGCGTGGCTACGCTCCGCGCAGCGGTTACCGGTGTTTTCAACAGTTGGCTCCGTCGCCCTTGTTCCCCTCGGTTCTCGCCAGCCTCGTCTCCGCTTAAAGTCGCAGCGTCCTTCTTTCTTCCCGGGCATGCTGAGCGAGGAGGGGGCTTTCCCTGCCCGGGGGCAGGTTGCTATTATGCCAATTAGATGTTAATTAGGACAGTTCCCTCAAGGTTCCGGAGCTGTGCTGCTTTTGTGATTATCTTGTTCCTCCCCTCAAGGTTGCACCTCGCAGTTAACTGCTCACAGAGACTAAACGATGCCCCCAGCTTCGTTACTCGCGCACCTCGAGCAGTGCGGGCGGGAGCGTTGCTGCCGCGGTGTCGGGTCAGAGCCGCGCTCTCGAACGGCGGCGCGTAAGTTCCGCCTGCCCGGCTCTGCCTCGAGCGCGTGATGGCATGTGCTCTGCCTGAGCAGCCGGGAAAATGCCTCGGAAACGACCCGCTTGTTGCAGGCAAAGCAGATGTGACGCAAGTGGGGCGTTCGGGCGGCTTTTGTAGCCTGACGTCAGCCTGCGTTCTGAGTCACGCTTGCACGTGCGCGCGCAAAACGAACGCGTGCCTGTGCAACAAACTCCTGCTGCAGCAGAGGGATCGGGAGTCCGTGGCAGCGGTCAGCTGGGCCTGGGCGCGGCAGCTTCAGCCGGTGGTCGCGTACCGGTGTTCTTCCTGCCACCCTACGCCGGCGGGTTTCTTTAGACGTACGCGGTGCTTAGGCGTCCTCGGCCGTCACTTAGGCCGGGCTACCGGAGCAGGCGTCCCGAGTGACCCTTCCCCACACCGTTCCCTGCTCTCCCGCCCACGCCAGCGCTGCTGCGCCCGGTGTCCCTGTCCCCTGCTTCTACTTCTGCCTCTGCCCACCCCCGGCCCAGCGCGGGCGTCATCGGGCTCGTTAATCGTGGCTGCCTCGGGGCTCGCGAAACAGATCGCGTGCAGGAGCGCCCGGCCTTGCGGCGAGTCCCTGCAACCGCCTGGCTGCGGGGAGGGGCCGCTGCCTCGCGCCCGCCGTTCGAGTGCGCCGAGGGCTCCCCTCGTGCCTTCCGGTCCTAATCCGTCGCAGACGGCCAGGATCTTCTTTCCCAGGTGTGCTTCTAACGACAGGCCCAGGAAAGGACAGGGCCACGTGAGCGATGGACGCTGTCGCTCCCAGGTGCGCCGCACCTGACGTACACGGGCAGTCGAATGTGCAGGGTCTGCATGCATCACCGGAAGCGGCCGTGTGGCGCACGAGCGAGGCTACGTGCGTAGGGAGCCTCGTCTTGTACGAGCTGTAAGACACCCCGGTATTCTCTTGGGTGGAGGACAGCCAAGCGACAGGAGTTACAGAAGGCGAAGGGAGGAGAGGAGGAAGAAGCGTCTGAACTGGCAAACTCTCCCAGCAGTGCAGGGAGTGAAAGCTGCGGTGAGTCCCAGGCCCTCGGGGCCCTGTTGCCCCTATTCTGCATCCCGGGCCCTCGCTGCCCCTCCCCTGGCCCCCTCTCTTTCCCACGCTGATGTGGTATCCGTCCGTGTCCCCCCATACCTCCTTTCTCCATCTCACTCTGACCAGCTCCCCTTCCCTGTCTTTTAGGTCCTCTCTCTCCCTAGCTTGTAGCCCGCGGCTATTTTTCCTTCCTCTGCCTCTCCCAGTCTGGCTCCCTGTCCCTGCTTTTCCATTCCTCCCTCTCTGCCGTGTAGCGTGTTGCTGCTCTTTTCTTTCGCAGTCTCTCTCTGTCTGGCTCCCAGCCACCATGTTTGCCTTCCTCCCGCTCTGTCCTGTAGCCCGTCGGTATTTTTGCTGTCTCTGGCGCTCTCTGCCCGGCCCCGTGTCCCTGGTGTTCAAAGTCTTCCTTCTTGGCCCTGTAGCACAGCACAAGTGTCTCTCTTCCTCTGTCTCCCTCTATCCTGCTCCCTGTCCCTGTTTTGCAATTTCGTCCTTGTCAGCCCTGAGCCACGCTGCAGTTTCATTTCTTTCGCCGTCTTGCCCTGTCCGGCTCCCTGCCGGGATCTTTCAATTCCTCTCTATCTGTCTTGAAGCCCGTCGCTGTTTTCTCTTTCTCTCTGTCTCTCTGTCCATCTCTCTGTCTCTGTCTTTACTTACACTTTTAAATTCCTCCCTCTCTGCCCAGCGGCCCATCGCTATTTTGCCGTTCTCTGTCCCGTGTCTTGAATCGCTCCCTCTCTGCCCTGTAGCCTGTCACAGTGGTGTTTTTTTTTCCTTCTCTGCCATTCGCTCTCTGTCTGGCTCCCTGTCCCTACTGCAGGGAAATGAAGTTGGTTAAGCAGGACTTTCCCCTCATGAACCTGTGCTGGCTATGACCAATGACTGCGTTGTCTCTCAAGTGTTTTTCAACAACTCCCAGAATAGCGTTCTCCATAATTTTACTGGGCTCTGAAGTGAGACTGACAGGCCTGTAATTACCAGGGTCTTCCTTCTTACCCTTCTCAAAAACTGGGACAACATTTGCCAGCTTCCAGTCAACTGGGACCTCTCCAGACTCCCAAGAGAGAGGTCCCGCAATGACATTGGCCAACGCTTTCAGTACCCTGGGATGAATCCCATCAGGCCCCATAGACTTATGTGCATCCAGCTGGAGCAGCAAGTCTCAAACCAGTTCAGAGTCAGCTGGGAGTTTATCATCCCTCCCAGTCAGAGTCTTCCAACACAGGGCTCCAGGGGTCCCAGAGCCCATCATCAGTGTTGAAGACAGAGGCAAAGAAGGCATTATACGTCCCTGCTTTGTCTCTGTCCCTACTTGTGAGGTGACAACCTCGTCAAGCAACAGCCCAATGTTATCTCTGATCCTCCGTTTGCTGTTAAGATATTAAAAAAAGCCCTTTTTGTTGTCCTTCACAGTGCTGGCCAGCTTGAACTCTAATCAAGCTTTGGCTGCACAAATTCTCTCCCTACAAAGCGGACAGCATCTCTGTAGTCCTCCCATGTCACCTGTCCTTGCTTCCAATGTCTGTACACTTTCCTTTTCCACCTATTTTCTAGAAGAAGATCCCTGTTCAGCCAAGCCGGCCTTCTGCCCCACTTGCTTGACTTTCAACACTTTGGAATTACCTGCTCCTGTGCTCTTAAGAGATGGCTCTTAAAAAGTGACCAGCATTCGTGGATCCCAATACCTTCAAAAGCAGATTCCCAGGGAGCCTTACAAACTAGCTCCAGCAGCTCAAAGTCTGCTCTCCTCATATCCAGGGTTGAATTTTTGTTGTCAGTTTTTCTCCTATCGCCAACAATTTGAAACTCAACTACTTTATGGTCACTGTGACCAAGACAGCCACCAATCACCACTTCACCCGTGAGTCCCTCTGTCTACAAACAACAAGTCTAGGAGAGCACCTTTCCTAGTCAGCTCCCTTAGTACCTGCACCAAGAAGGTATCTTCAACATGCTTCAGGAATTTCATGGACCTGTTTGTGTCCACTGTATGATATTCCTAGTTAATGTCTGGGAAGTTAAAATCACCCGTAAGGACAAGGGCAACCGATCTAGAGATATTCCTTAATTCTTTGTAGAATAATTCATCAGTGTCATCATACTGGCTGTCTGGTCGATAGTAGATTCCCACAACAACTTGTCCAACAAATTGGACATACAACCCAAACCCTCTGGATAAATGAATTCAGCCTAAAACCAAGAAAGATTTAGTTCAAAAGCACTTGTTCTACAACAACCTTAAGCTTAATTAGATGGGTATATTAATATCTACATTATACGTCACATTTGTGATCTACTAAGACACTAAAAATAAAGGCCAACTAATCCCAGAATGGTTGAGGTTGGAAGGGACTTCTGGAGGTCATCTTGTCCACACACGCCCTGCTCAAGCACAGCCACCTAGAGTCAGTTGCCCAGGACCATGTCCAAATGGCTTTTGAATATTCACAAGGAGGGAGACTCAAAAAGCTCTTTGAGCAACCTGTTTGTGGTGGGTTGACCTTGGCTAACCATCAGGTGCCCACCAAGCTGCTCTGTCTCTCCCCCTGCTCAACAGGACATGCTCCTGAGCTTGGAAGAAGTGATCCTCAAATATTAACCAGCTTTCTTGGGCCCCTCTTCCCTCCAGGGCCTTATCCCACAGGATGCTTCCGAGGTCAGTCAGCTCTCCTCAAGTCCAGGGTTGTGAGCTTGCTTTTTGCCCTCCTTTCTCCCCTCAGGATCCCGAACTCCGCCACCTCATGGTCACTGTAGCCAAGGCTGCCTTTGACCTTCACATCCCCAACCAGCCCCTCCTTGTTGGTCAGTAGGAGGTCCAGCAGAGCACCTCTCCTCTATCACTTAGAGGAGGAAGTTGTCATTGATGCACTCCATGAATGTCCTGGATTGTTTATGCCATGCTATGTTGTCCCTCCAGCAGATATCAGGGTGGTTGAAGTTCCTCGTGAGGACCAGGGCCTGCGAACATGAGGCTGCTCCTATGTGTCTGTAGAGGTCCTGAACCACTTGTTCTTCCTGGACAGGTGGCCTATAGCAGACACCCACTATAAGGTCAGATACTAATGTTTTATATAGTGTATTTGCAATGCAAACTTTGCATAATGGAGCCTGATCCTGAAATTTTTTTTATGAAGAGTATATCCTACAGAAGTTTAGACACATTCCTAAGTAAACATGCTAGCCAGTTGATTTTATCTGTTTAAGTTTAAGTGCTTTCTATATTGAAGCCTTGAATGGCCCACTGCTCAGTTACTGGTGTGGCTATCAGTTAATACGACTAAATACTTTTATTTCTGAGATTACACGTGTCAAAATTTTGCAATTTTCCTTTTTGACTAAAGCATGTGAATTTTATTTTTCTAATTGAATTCAGGCATGAATTTGGAGAATTATCATTATTTTGGTGCATATTTGGCAGAATGACAAATATAAACAATGCAGTGCCCAAATATACTTCACAACTTGGACTTCAGCCTTGGTATTGTTGTGTAACATGAGCTGAGTTGGACACAATAGCAGAGACAAGAAATTATCTCCCTTCTTCCCCCACTACCTCTAAACATTTTCATGACATGAGGGAATGTTCATGCAATCAGTAGTGACAATATACAATGGAGACCCTGGTATACATATGCTACCCAAGAAAATCAGACTGCTGCTGCTTGTCAGCATATATTTGCATTTAATGCCAATGTTTTTTTTCATGTTGAAAGAATGCAATTAAACACTGATACGATCCTGATTTGAGATACCATCAGCTAGTTTGTGTCACAGAACTCCTTAATGAAAATAAATTTCCTTCATAGTGAGCCCTAAATATTAATCAAAACCCAGTTGACTATGGATGTGGATACCCTTCAAAATAATATGCTATCATCAGGATAAATAAGGACACTTCCATTTCTCAGTGTCAATGGAAAAGCGCTCAAAGCTTTTGGCTGTCTATTTATGAATTTTAATGAGACCTGGATTTGTCTCAGAAGGAGGCAGCCTTAATTTTCAAAGTGATTCAAACAAGTCAGTACAATATTAGAAAGCAGTACAAAAGCATGAGTGACAATGTAATAAAACACCTTGATGAAACTATATTGGGGAGGGGAAAACTGCTTATAGTAAACCACCCCCACTATTTCTCCTCATAAACTACAAAATTGACAACTTTGGAACTCAGTTTCCAATGTCATTTTCACCTTCTCTTGCTAAATATTTTGTGTTATGGAATGACCTGTTAAACTAGAGGCCGATTGTTATATTTTAGTTTCATACGGAGAACAACTGACACTTCTCAGCCATCAGACAGTGCACCGTAAGAAGGGTGGTGCAGTCTGCCGGTTATCTTCAGGATCTCTGAAGGCAGATTCCTATAATCCTAAATGCAACATCAGATGGGAATCCCAGGCTTGTTGGGAGCCTGTGTGAGTTTTCATGTGTTCAAAAATATCTCAGTTCCTCCTTTGCCCTCACTCCCAAGAACATATAAAAAAACCATACTGTTCTGAAAAAATAAATTTGAATCAAGTAAACTCAGTGCTGCTGCTGTTGTGATTTTCTTTTAATTTCTTTATCCTCATTTCCTTCCATCTCCTTGTTTTATTCTCAGTTTTGTTGGGATCACCCTGCAAGGGCTCGACCTTGAGGAGAAGGAGCTGTGGCATTGAGAAGCTGGTAAACAGCTGGACACCTGCAGGGCTCAACCTTGAGGAGAAGGAGCTGTGGTAAACAACTAAGAGGAAGCAAAGGAGCGCGTGGACATACAGAGGTGACCAATCCTGCCTCTGTGAGAGTCGCGTGGACTTAAAGCAATAGCCAACCGGGTAGCACTTCTAGGCGCGTGAACGGGCTGTATTTGTATAAAAAGCAAGCTTTGCTAACAATAAAGGTCTTTGGCTTGAATCCCCGCCAGAGTCCGTGCCTTATTACTCCACACATTTTTAAATACTGAATCGTTTTCTTCTCCAACTTCATTGTGTTTTCTCATATTCCTTTTTCATGTGTCTGTCTTAGGTTGCTTTTCCAAAACAACGTATTTGTTCTCATTTTCTTTTACCTTTCGTGTTCATTCTGCCACCTCTTTCTTCAAACTGCTTACCTATATTGGGGTCAAACTTTCTTTCAAATTACTTTTAATTCCTCTGCACTTTTTCTTAGCAACATCCTCAAGCTATTCTTTTTTGTCCTTGTTGCATTTCCATCACTGCTCCTATACTTTTGCTTGTGATGAAAGAGAAAGGAAGCAGTATTCTTAGCATGGCAAAGACGTAATAGAGCTTCCGTGCATTTGAAAAAATCAGTTCATTATAGCCAGGGATGGCAGACTTTAAGACAAGTTAAACATCCTTCAAAAATATGTGGTAAGTAGGTGGGAGAAATTCAGTTCAATCCCAAACTCATCACCAGTTACTGTTATATGAGAGCACATGATATGTTGTATTCATTAATCTCAGTTAATCAAATCAGTCGATTATATTGAAACAAGGATCTAAAACAATTATGAAGTTTTAGCATGCATCGCTAATCAACTGTAAGTTTTGCAAATTTCTTAACATATGGAAGGTTATTGATTACATGATTAGTTTAACTTCAGTATAGAATTCTTTAGCCTAATAACTGTGTGATTATGTTTAACGGCCTACTCTCATAGTCCTTAGGCTGTATTTGCCTCAATGCTAACATTGTAACTATGTGTAAACGGTTAATCACGAGGAAAGCAGGCCTCATGAAAATTAAAACACAAGTAGAAACGGAGAAGACAGGTGGAGAGAACCAATAGGAGAAGAGTTAAGAGCAAGGACTGAGAGATTAAAGAGAACAGAGAAGATATCTTAACCTTGAGCATAGAGACAGACTGGCAGGAGTGCTCAGACAAGGATGATAAGAAGGAACTGCTTGGCTGGACAACAGAAGGGGTGAACATTCAAGGAGAAGAATTATCCTCGAGAGACCTGTGACCATAAAAGGGAAAAAGGAGTAGGGGACTAACTCCCCAAACGACCACCGACGACCACCCGAGACCCCCGTGCATGCGTAGTGTAGTTTTGCAACACCAGCATTATGTAAATGTAGTAGATAAGCAAGGAGGCGGAGATTTCTTGGAAAATGTGTGAATATTCATGTCTTGAAGGTATATAAAGGATGAACTTTTGTTTCAGCGCACGCATGTTAGGAGGAGATATCCCCCATGCGTCCAGCGCTGCAATAAAGATGTCCGCTGAATAACACTTTCATGTTATTGAGTCTAAATTTCTTAAGTTTGGATTTCTTTGAATCATAACATTTCCCTGGAAGCGGCAGAAAATAGTCTGGAAGTCTGAAACTTTTCCCTGGTTAAGGGCTAAGGCATTGTTACAGGCACACACAGAATAAATCCAGATCGTTACCAAAAAAGCATGATCTCCCAAAGCCACAACACCTGTAACAGGAAAATAGATGCATTAGGACTCACCGAAGAACCACAAACTCAGTCACAAAGGTGTGAAGCATCATATCCAGTTATCAGCTGGACAATATCATGAAAAAGACACTTTTAGATGTAATCCAGTAGGTAGATGGACTTTATTTTATTTTCATTGCTGCTCACTTCCTTCTATAACCTTTGGCACTTTGGATTCTGTCAGAGAAATTAATTATTTTAACTTATCTTTTTTTTAAAGCAATTTTAGGGTAACTAGCAAATGCAAAGGTCTTGTAATACTTTGCAGCAGTGAGTCTTTCAACATGTAGTAGTGGGCCAGTCTTTCAGAAAGTGCAGAACCCTGGCACATTACTTCAGGACATCCAAAGAATAGGACTGAATTTCTTGAATTTGCAGTGTTCAGACTGTAGAGAATAGCCACATCTCTGCCACATTTTTAATTCCCATTATTATTTGCCTTACTCTGGTGCCTAGGAGTCACAGTCATGGAGTTGGGTCACCCACATGCTGGCTTGATGTCCCGGTTTAGGCTGGGATAGAGTTAATTTTCTTCCTGATGGCTGGTATAGTGCTGTGTTTTGGATTTCATATGAGAATAATGTGGATAACACACTGATGTTTTTAGTTGTTGCTAAGTAGTTGTAGTGCTTATACTAAGTCAAGGACTTTTCATCTTCGCATGCTCTGCCAGTGAGGAGCTGCACAAGAAGCTGGGAGGGGGCACAGTCAGGACAGCTGATCCAGACTGACCAAAAGGATATTCCCTACCTTTACCTGCAATGACTGCAAGCGATAGTGAGGACCAGCAAGACAATTCCTTCCTAGCCCCTTCCTTGGAGGAGAGGGAGTGCAACGTTTCAATCTCGCAGTTCGGAGCGCGAGAGGGAGAAAAAGCAGAGTGCCTGTTTGCAAGGCTAGGAAAGAGCAGAGCCCCAGTCTTGCTGTTTATCTGCAATGACTGCAAGGGCTAGTGAGCACCAGCAAGACAATTCCTTCCTAGCCCCTTCCTTGGAGGAGAGAGTTCAACGTTTCAATCTCGCAGTTCGGAGCGCGAGAGGGGGAAAAAGATTAGTGCCTGTTTGCAAGGCTAGGAAAGAGCAGAGCCCCAGTCTTGCTGTTTATCTGCAATGACTGCAAGGGCTAGTGAGCACCAGCAAGACAATTCCTTCCTAGCCCCTTCCTTGGAGGAGAGGGAGCGCAACGTTTCAATCTCGCAGTGCGGAGCGCGAGAGGGAGAAAAACCAGAGTGCCTGTTTGCAAGGCAAGGAAAGAGCAGAGCCCCAGTCTTGCTGTTTATCTGCAATGACTGCAAGGGCTAGTGAGGACCAGCAAGACAATTCCTTCCTAGCCCCTTCCTTGGAGGAGAGGGAGCGCAACGTTTCAATCTCGCAGTTCAGAGCGCGAGAGGGGGAAAAAGCAGACTGCCTGTTTGCAAGGCTAGGAAAGAGCAGAGCCCCAGTCTTGCTGTTTATCTGCAATGACTGCAAGGGCT
Organism: Phaethon aethereus; assembly: GCF_964289735.1. Taxonomy (NCBI): domain Eukaryota; kingdom Metazoa; phylum Chordata; class Aves; order Phaethontiformes; family Phaethontidae; genus Phaethon; species Phaethon aethereus. Next base: position 16,487,372 of record NC_138581.1, read on the forward strand.
AGTGAGGAGCAGCAAGACAATTCCTTCCTAGCCCCTTCCTTGGAGGAGAGGGAGTGCAACGTTTCAATCTTGCAGTTCGGACAGCGAGAGGGAGAAAAAGCAGAGTACTTGTTTGCAAGGCTAGGAAAGAGCAGAGCCCCAGTCTTGCTGTTTATCTGCAATGACTGCAAGGGCTAGTGAGGAGCATCAAGACAATTCCTTCCTAGCCCCTTCCTTGGAGGAGAGGGAGTGCAACGTTTCAATCTTGCAGATCGGACAGCGAGAGGGAGAAAAAGCAGAGTACTTGTTTGCAAGGCTAGGAAAGAGCAGAGCCCCAGTCTTGCTGTTTATCTGCAATGACTGCAAGGGATAGTGAGCACCAGCAAGACAATTCCTTCCTAGCCCCTTCCTTGGAGGAGAGAGAGTGCAACGTGTTAATATCGCAGTTCGGAGCGCGAGAGGGAGAAAAAGATTGGTGCCTGTTTGCAAGGCTAGGAAAGAGCAGAGCCCCAGTCTTGCTGTTTATCTGCAATGACTGCAACGGATACTGAGCACCATCAAGACAATTCCTTCCAGGCCCCTTCCTTGGAGGAGAGGGAGTGCAACGTTTCAATCTCGCAGTTCTGAGCGCGAGAGTGAGAAAAAGCAGAGTGCCTGTTTGCAAGGGTAGGAAAGAGCAGAGCCCCAGCCTTGCTGTTTATCTGCAATGACTGCAAGGGATAGTGAGGAGCAGCAAGACAATTCCTTCCTAGCCCCTTCCTTGGAGGAGAGAGAGTGCAACGTTTCAATCTCACAGTTCGGAGCGCGAGAGGGAGAAAAAGCAGAGTGCCTGTTTGCAAGGCTAGGAAAGAGCAGAGCCCCAGTCTTGCTGTTTATCTGCAATGACTGCAAGGGCTAGTGAGGACCAGCAAGACAATTCCTTCCTATACCCTTCCTTGGAGGAGAGAGAGCGCAACGTTTCATTCTCGCAGTTCGGAGAGCGAGAGTGAGAAAAAGCAGAGTGCCTGTTTGCAAGGCTAGGACAGAGCAGAGCCCCAGTCTTGCTGTGTATCTGCAATGACTGCAAGGGATAGTGAAGAGCAGCAAGACAATTCCTTCCTAGCCCCTTCCTTGGAGGAGAGGGAGTGCAACGTTTCAATCTCGCAGTTCAGAGCGCGAGAGGGAGAAAAGGCAGAGCCTGGGGAAGGCAGGTGAGGCCAGTCCTGGGTGCTGGGGGAGGGTCTGCGCCAACGCTGGCCCCCTGTGCTCTCTCCAGCTCCTGGAGGACGGTGGCAGACTGGAGGAGCACCTGCAGCAGAGCCTGCAGTACCTGCAAAGCCCACAGGAGCCCTTGCGTGAGGCAGCCATCAGGTTCATTGGTGAGCCACAACCCCGCCGGGGGTGCGTCTCTGCCCCGCGACAGCTTATCCCCAGCCACAGTGGCTGCTGAATCCAGCGAGCGGCTGCAGAGCCCGGACTGCCCGATGCTTGAGCTCACGGGCTCCCTGGTGCCCTCTCACACCCCTGCCCGGTCGCAGTGACTGGTGGGAGCCTTCTTGGGTCCCTCGCAGCCGCCGTGGCCTTCACGCTCAGGGGACCGCCCTGGGCTCAGCCTTGCCCAGTGGGAGGAGGCCACGTGGCCTGGCCTGCGGGGCTGGTGGCAGGGAGCCGGGCTGCTGGGGCAGGCAGGCCAGTGGGATCTGTAACGGACTGTGTGTGCCTAGGGCTCGCCGAGCTGCAGCTGAGGGATGGGTACCCGGAGAAGCTCCATGTCATCTACAGGGGTGAGTGAGGGCAGTGGGGTGTCCGCAGGGGCTGGCGGAGAGGGGGAAAGACCCTGGGAGGAAATCTCCAACGCCTGCCCCAGCTGGGCAGGGCACTGCTCCCTGCACACATGAGGTGCGGCGTGGGCAGAGCAGAGAGAGATTTCAGGGGGATGTGGGGCATTGGTGGCAGCACCTTCCCGCTCATCCCGGCACCCCTGCCTCCCTCCTGGCCATGGGAAGAGCTGGGGGGTTGGGGGGGCGCTGGCCAGAGGGGCTCTGCAGATGCCCTGCAGATGCGGGCTCTGACCTCGGCTCTGCTCCTTTCCGTGCCAGCCCTTCAAGACAAGGCAAGAGACAGCAGCGCCTGCATCTCTTCCCTGGCAACTCAAACCCTGCTGGTCCTGGACGCTGCAGCGAAAAAGCCTCCCTCCGGATCCCACCTGCAAGCGCTGTGCTCCTGGCTCCGGAGGGCATGGAGGAGGAGGACCCCGGCCCCAGGAGGCGGCTGACTGTGCTGCTGGAGCTGTGGGCAGAGCTGATCCCGGGGTGCTCTGCGCACGGGCACCCCCTGAGCAGCTGGACCTGCCCCCTTGCCAGCAGCCCGGGGCCGTGCAGGACGCACCACGCCCTGCGTCGTGGCCCCAAGGCACCAGCTGCTCTGCCAGGCTGTGAAACCCAGAGGAACGGTGAAGGAAAGCTTTTGCCTGCTCTGCCCTCTCCAGGGAGATCCCAGCCTGGATGGTGCCCGCCCTCTGCACCGCTCCCATTTCGTGGCGAAGGGGACAGGTGGGCCGTGGCTCTAGTGGGTGTGCTGGCCATCAAGCCTGAAGAAGCAGCCAAAGGGCAGCGAGAGGATCGCTTCAGATGGCGACCCAGGATGGAAACGGGCGTTCTGCAGGCCGCAGGCAGAGGCCTTAGCACAGCCGGCCTGCCTGTGCCTCCCAGCCATCGATAAAGGCTGTGGAACTTGACGTGCTGTTTTGAGCTCTTCTTCCCCGCCCCGCGCTGCCCTGCTGCCCCTCAGACACCCAGAGGGTTCCTATTCTGACAGGCCCCCCACGCACCCCTGCGGACCCTGCCGCCCCCCAGGCAGCTGTGGGGGCCGCGTTGGGTCCCGCTTGCGCCCCTGGGGAGCCCTGCTGCACCCCAGGCCCCCGGGAGGGCCTGTACATAGCCCCGTGGAGCCTTGCTGTTCCCCAGACAGCTGGAGGGGCTCTGCTGCGCCCCACGCGGAGCCCTGCTGCCCCCCAGGCCCCCCCAAGGGCCCCGGGAGGGCCTGTACATAGCCCCGTGGAGCCTTGCTGTTCCCCAGACAGCTGGAGGGGCTCTGCTGCGCCCTGCACGGAGCCCTGCTGCCCCCCAGGCCCCCCCAAGGGCCCCGGGAGGGCCTGTACATAGCCCCGTGGAGCCTTGCTGTTCCCCAGACAGCTGGAGGGGTTCTGCTGCGCCCCGCGCGGAGCCCCAGGTAGCCGTGCTGCTCCCCAGGCCTTCGCAGCGGCCCTACAGCGCCTTCCACGGTGCCCTGCGAGGCCCGGGAGAGCCCCTGGGGCTCTCTGGAGGGGCTGCTTGGCCCCACGTGTGCCCCTGGGAGGCCTGTCAGAGGCCCTGGGGTTCTCTGGAGGGCAGCAGGGCCCTGCCCGGGCCCCGGCCAAGCCCAGCAGCTCTATCCGGGTAGGAAATGGGCCATGACGGAGCCTGTCCCTTCTCCACCTTCTGCTGCCCAGGGCGGCAGTTCCTCCTTCAATTTCAGTTGATCAGTTGAGCAGAATACAGATGGTCTTGGGTGGCCAGGGGCTGAACAAAGGGGGCACAAGGATAGCCTCAGAAGGCATGACGATGAGAGCTAAGAGTGAGAGACAGAAGACGACTCTGGGGCACAATGCAAAACTCAAAAGGGTGTCCCAGCAATGTACAGATGTCCTCATGGAATGAGTGACTGGATAGACTAGATGTCCTAGATGGCAGTGAATAAAGGTAAGAGAGCTCTGGGGCACAGAGAAAGCCCGAGGAATGGATCTGGCTGAATAAGAGAGAGACAAAGAAGGCTGCAGAGCTTGAAGGGTGCCATGGCACACCAGAACAGTCTCAGGAGGTATCATGACAGAGATGAGAGGACTCTGGGGGTGGGGGATGTTGGGGAAGAGGGAGACAAACAAAAGATTGGTGACACAATGAGGTGTTCAGGAGGGGATAGGAACAGAGTACAGATACCCTCAGGAGAGCAGGGACCAAACAAAGGCATTGTAGATGGCAGACAGGAAGGTAAGAGTGCTCTGGGGCACAATGAAAGCCTGAGGGCTTCTGGAGGAAGGAGAGCGCTACAAAGCTTGCTATAGACCCTGAAAAGAGCTGTGGGGCTATTGTGGTTTAGCCTCAGCTGGCAACTAAGCACCACGCAGCCGCTTACTTGCCTCCCGCCCATCCCAGGTGGGATGGGGGAGAGAGCTGGAAAAAAATACTCATGGGTTGGGTTAAAAACGGTTTAATAGGACAGCAAAGGCAGAGGAAATCATCATCATCATCATCATCATCATAATATTCCGTCTGGGCAGCTCTCCAGCCACTCCTCCCCAAGCCTGTAGCATTGCATGGAGTTGTTGTGACGGAATTGCAGGACCCGGCACATGGCCTTATTTTCGAGAGTTTTAGGAACTGCATTGGCTGTTTGCAAGGCTAGGAAAGAGCAGAGCCCCAGTCTTTCCTTTTATCTGTAATGACTGCCGAGCTGCAGTACCTAAGTTCGCGCACAGGGAGGCAGCACCGAGCGCGGGGAGGAGGCGCGCCACCACGCATGCCTAGGAGGCCAGGTCGCAAAAACTACATCTCCCGGCATGCACTGGCAAGCACAGCATGGCCGCCCGCCAGCCCCCTGCCACAAGACTACGCTTCCCGGCATGCGCGGGGGAACGACCGTCGCCGGCCCTAAGCCCCGTGCCTCAGGGCTACGGCTCCCGCCGTGCCGCCAGGCGCAGCCTGCCCTGCTGGCTGACCCTGCGCAGACACCGGCTCCCCCTTTTCCCCCGCAAGACCCGCCGAGACGCGAGCGCTAAACCCGCGCTCCGCCGCGCGGCTCCGGGCAGCCCCCGCCGCCGGCTCCCACACGCCCCTGCTCCGTGCCTCCGACGCGGACCCCGCCGCCCCGCCTCGGGGCTTTCCCCGGCACCTGCTGGTCCATGGGGCGTACCCCGCTCACGTTCTTCCTCGCTGCAGCCGCAGCCCGGTCACACCGGGCGACCGCTCCGCCCCGCCTCTCTCCCTCTACCCGGCTCCCTTTCTCCGTTTTTTTGTTTGGTGTTTTTTGTTTGGTTCCCCTCCCCCCCCGTATTTCTCGCACCCCACCGCTACCTAATTTCTCCTTCAACGATTCCCTTTATCCAGCTTCCCTTTCCCGTACTTTTAACTCCTCCCTTTTTTCCGTATACCCTGTCACTTTTTAAATTTTGTTTCAGTATTTCCTTCTATCCTCATTCCTGTTCCTATTTTTTTAATTCTTTCCTGCTTTTCTCGTAGCCTGTCGCTTCTTAAAACGTCCTTCCGTCCCTCTACCCGATTCCTTGCCCCTGTTTTTTATCTCCGCCTCTGTCCCGCACCCAGTCATATTAATAACTTTCTTTCTATGTCTCCATTTATTTAGCTTCCTGTCCGCCGTTTTATTTTTTTTTCCTGTCTGTATCATACTCCCTCCATTTTAACTTGTGTTTCGATGGCTACTTTTCTGCGGTTCGCTGCCTGCGTTTTGTAATTCTCCCCCGTCTGTCCTGTACCCTGGCGCTGCTTCAAGTTCCCATGTCTGCTTTTGTCGAGCTCCCTATCCGTGTCTTTTAACTCTTTCCCGTGTCGTGTACCCCGTTGCTTTTTACATTTTTATGTGTCTGTTTTTCCACAGTCTTATTTTTAATTTATTCTCGTCTTTGCTAAAGGCCGTCGCGTTTTAAATTAATTTTCTTTCTACATCGAAGTTTATCCACCTCACTGTCCCTGTTTTTTGTTTTCCCATCTACGCTGTACCCCATCGCTTCTAAAATTTTCTTTCCGTGTCTACTTTAACCAATTCGCTGTCTATATTTTTTATTTGTTTCTCGTCCGTGCTGTACCCCGTCGCTTTTGAAATTTTCTTCCTATGTCTCTCTGTATTTTTCTGTCTGTTGTCATTTTTAACTTTTTCTTGTTTTTCCTCAATGCTTCCGCTTTTATAATTTTCTTCCTATGTCACTCTCCATCACCCTACGCTTATTTTACTTTTTTTTTCCCTTGCCTTTCCTTAATGCCTTGGCTTTCAAAATTTCCTTTTTACATCAACTTTTATCCAGTTTTCTGTCCCCTTCCCCCCCCCCAGCTTCTCCTTTACCCAGCTGCTTTTTACGTGCTCTCTCCATGTCCGCTTTAACCAATTCACCGTCTTTCATTTTTATTTTTATTCCTGTCTGTCCCGAGCCCTGTCGCTCTTTCAGTTTCTGTTCTAGGTCTACTTTTATCAAGCTCCCTATCCATATTTTTTAATTTATTCCTGTCCGTTGTGTACCCTGTCGCTTTTAGAACTGTATTTTCGTTTGTGGCTCTGTTATTTACCATCTCCTTGGGGTTTTTTAATTGTTTCTTGTCTTTTCTTAATGCCATTGCTTATTCCATTTTTCTTTCTCGACAACATTTGTGAGGTTTGCTGTCCCTAGTTTTTAGTGCTTTCCCGTACCCCGCTGCTTTTTAAATCTTCTTTCTATGTCTCTCTTTATCTGGATTCCTGTCCCCAGTCTTAAATTTTTTCCCGCGTTTCTAGTACCGCGCTCAACTTTTTAAAACTGTATTCCCGCGCGCGCTAGTTTGGGCTCAGATGTAGAGTTAGTTTTATTCGCGGTAGCTGGCGCAGGGCTACGTGTTGGATTTGCGCCGACACCCGGCGTCGATGACGCGGGGACACGCGCCGGGTCTCGCCGAGCGGCGCTTGCGCGGCGTCAAGGGCTGTTCTGCTGCTCCCGCGGCCCCGCCAGCGAGTAGAGCGGGGGTGCGCGCGGGGTTGGGAGGGGACGCGGCCGGGACAGCTGACCCCCAGCTGCCCAAAGGGATGTTCCCGACCGTACGACATAGCGCTCGGCCAGCAAACCGGGGCTGGAGGTCGCGGGGGCGAGGGGGGCCTTAACGTCTTGACGTAACCCTGTCACGTACCACGTCGCTTTTAAAATTTTATTTCTACGTCTCCATTTATCCGGTTCCCTGTCCCGTGGTTTCGGTTTTTTGTTTTTCTTCCCCGTGTTTCCTGCCGCCCGTCGCTTTTTCTTTTCTCTTCCGCATCCCCCTCCGCATCGCTCCCTTTGACGGGGTTTTAATGCCCTGACTCTGCATCCTGTCCCCTTTCTATTCTTATGGCTCTGTCCAGCTGATGGTCTCTAATTTTTAATTCTTTCCCGTGTTTGTCCCTTTTCCCTTTCTCTTTCCATGACTGCCTCTATCTGCCTTCCTGTCCCTTCACACACACACCCCCCACCCCCTTTTTTTCTTAATTCCTTCTGCTCTGGTCCCCTCGTGCAGTTTTCTCTCTGTCTCCCGATACCCAGCTCCCTGTCGCGGTACCCGCCGCTCCCAGGCCGGGCGCCGCTCGTTCTCGCTGTCCCTCTCCGCTGTCCCTCTCCGCTGTCCCCGCTGCCCCGCTCGGTCCCACTCAGCTCTCTCCCCCGCTCCCTCCCCCTTTTCTTTATCGCTTCATCTCCCCCCTCCCCACGCTGCAGTTCTCCCTCTTCCTCCGCCTCGACACCCACGTCCGGCTCCCGCCCCCCCGGGCCTGGCTCCCCGTCCCTCGCCTCTTCTCTCCCCGCCTCTGCGCTTCCTCCCGCTTCCCTCTCCCCTCTTCCCCCTCCGCCCGGCCGCCGTCGGGCACCGAGCCTGGGCGGCAGCTCCCGGTGCGCCCGAGGGAACAAACCTGCGCTGCCCGCTTTGCGCGCCCGGGTGCGTTCCTCCGCTGCGGGGCCGGGCCCAGGCCCAGGGCAGGGGCTCCCGTGCCGTTGGGGGGGGTGGCGGCCGCCTGCTCCCGAGGGGTTGCAGCTGCGGGCCCGACGCTCGAAGCGGGCTGCAGGTGCGGCTGAGGCCGGCGCTGGCCCTGCGGTGCCCCGGGGGCGCCGCCCGGGCCCGCCCGCCGGCGGGAGCCGGCTGAGGAGCGGCGCGAAGGCCGTTCCGCAGGCAGCCGCCTGCAGCGAGGAAGGGCCGGGCCCCGCGGCGAGGCGGGAGTCCTCCCGCCCCCGCGGGAGCGCGACCCCAGCACGCGGCGCCGGGAGCGCGCGTGAGCGGCCGCGCGTCCCTATAGCCTCGCGGAACAGGCGCCGCGAGGTACCGCCCGGAGGGCGGGGGGGGGGGGGGCGCGCAGGCAGAGACGCCTCACGGCGCACGCGCGCGCCTCGCTCCGCCGGGTCTCTGCCCGCCTCCGGGGCGGGCCCCGTCCCCGCGGGGCGGTGCTGTTGTCCCACACACGGTTCTTCCGCCGGTGCGCGGGCAGGCGGCGAACGTGCGGAGCCGGGGTGTTGGCTTTTCTTCCGGCTGCGTGCAGAGCTGGGTGCGAGGTGGTAGCGCACAGAGCTCGCACCCCTCGGGCCACACTCGGACCGCGTGGCTACGCTCCGCGCAGCGGTTACCGGTGTTTTCAACAGTTGGCTCCGTCGCCCTTGTTCCCCTCGGTTCTCGCCAGCCTCGTCTCCGCTTAAAGTCGCAGCGTCCTTCTTTCTTCCCGGGCATGCTGAGCGAGGAGGGGGCTTTCCCCGCCCGGGGGCAGGTTGCTATTATGCCAATTAGATGTTAATTAGGACAGTTCCCTCAAGGTTCCGGAGCTGTGCTGCTTTTGTGATTATCTTGTTCCTCCCCTCAAGGTTGCACCTCGCAGTTAACTGCTCACAGAGACTAAACGATGCCCCCAGCTTCGTTACTCGCGCACCTCGAGCAGTGCGGGCGGGAGCGTTGCTGCCGCGGTGTCGGGTCAGAGCCGCGCTCTCGAACGGCGGCGCGTAAGTTCCGCCTGCCCGGCTCTGCCTCGAGCGCGTGATGGCGTGTGCTCTGCCTGAGCAGCCGGGAAAATGCCTCGGAAACGACCCGCTTGTTGCAGGCAAAGCAGATGTGACGCAAGTGGGGCGTTCGGGCGGCTTTTGTAGCCTGACGTCAGCCTGCGTTCTGAGTCACGCTTGCACGTGCGCGCGCAAAACGAACGCGTGCCTGTGCAACAAACTCCTGCTGCAGCAGAGGGATCGGGAGTCCGTGGCAGCGGTCAGCTGGGCCTGGGCGCGGCAGCTTCAGCCGGTGGTCGCGTACCGGTGTTCTTCCTGCCACCCTACGCCGGCGGGTTTCTTTAGACGTACGCGGTGCTTAGGCGTCCTCGGCCGTCACTTAGGCCGGGCTACCGGAGCAGGCGTCCCGAGTGACCCTTCCCCACACCGTTCCCTGCTCTCCCGCCCACGCCAGCGCTGCTGCGCCCGGTGTCCCTGTCCCCTGCTTCTACTTCTGCCTCTGCCCACCCCCGGCCCAGCGCGGGCGTCATCGGGCTCGTTAATCGTGGCTGCCTCGGGGCTCGCGAAACAGATCGCGTGCAGGAGCGCCCGGCCTTGCGGCGAGTCCCTGCAACCGCCTGGCTGCGGGGAGGGGCCGCTGCCTCGCGCCCGCCGTTCGAGTGCGCCGAGGGCTCCCCTCGTGCCTTCCGGTCCTAATCCGTCGCAGACGGCCAGGATCTTCTTTCCCAGGTGTGCTTCTAACGACAGGCCCAGGAAAGGACAGGGCCACGTGAGCGATGGACGCTGTCGCTCCCAGGTGCGCCGCACCTGACGTACACGGGCAGTCGAATGTGCAGGGTCTGCACGCATCACCGGAAGCGGCCGTGTGGCGCACGAGCGAGGCTACGTGTGTAGGGAGCCTCGTCTTGTACGAGCTGTAAGACACCCCGGTATTCTCTTGGGTGGAGGACAACCAAGCGACAGGAGTTACAGAAGGCGAAGGGAGGAGAGGAGGAAGAAGCGTCTGAACTGGCAAACTCTCCCAGCAGTGCAGGGAGTGAAAGCTGCGGTGAGTCCCAGGCCCTCGGGGCCCTGTTGCCCCTATTCTGCATCCCGGGCCCTCGCTGCCCCTCCCCTGGCCCCCTCTCTTTCCCACGCTGATGTGGTATCCGTCCGTGTCCCCCCATACCTCCTTTCTCCATCTCACTCTGACCAGCTCCCCGTCCCTGTCTTTTAGGCCCTCTCTCTCCCTAGCTTGTAGCCCGCGGCTATTTTTCCTTCCTCTGCCTCTCCCAGTCTGGCTCCCTGTCCCTGCTTTTCCATTCCTCCCTCTCTGCCGTGTAGCGTGTTGCTGCTCTTTTCTTTCGCAGTCTCTCTCTGTCTGGCTCCCAGCCACCATGTTTGCCTTCCTCCCGCTCTGTCCTGTAGCCCGTCGGTATTTTTGCTGTCTCTGGCGCTCTCTGCCCGGCCCCGTGTCCCTGGTGTTCAAAGTCTTCCTTCTTGGCCCTGTAGCACAGCACAAGTGTCTCTCTTCCTCTGTCTCCCTCTATCCTGCTCCCTGTCCCTGTTTTGCAATTTCGTCCTTGTCAGCCCTGAGCCACGCTGCAGTTTCATTTCTTTCGCCGTCTTGCCCTGTCCGGCTCCCTGCCGGGATCTTTCAATTCCTCTCTATCTGTCTTGAAGCCCGTCGCTGTTTTCTCTTTCTCTCTGTCTCTCTGTCCATCTCTCTGTCTCTGTCTTTACTTACACTTTTAAATTCCTCCCTCTCTGCCCAGCGGCCCATCGCTATTTTGCCGTTCTCTGTCCCGTGTCTTGAATCGCTCCCTCTCTGCCCTGTAGCCTGTCACAGTGGTGGTTTTTTTTCCTTCTCTGCCATTCGCTCTCTGTCTGGCTCCCTGTCCCTACTGCAGGGAAATGAAGTTGGTTAAGCAGGACTTTCCCCTCATGAACCTGTGCTGGCTATGACCAATGACTGCGTTGTCTCTCAAGTGTTTTTCAACAACTCCCAGAATAACGTTCTCCATAATTTTACTGGGCTCTGAAGTGAGACTGACAGGCCTGTAATTACCAGGGTCTTCCTTCTTACCCTTCTCAAAAACTGGGACAACATTTGCCAGCTTCCAGTCAACTGGGACCTCTCCAGACTCCCAAGAGAGAGGTCCCGCAATGACATTGGCCAACGCTTTCAGTACCCTGGGATGAATCCCATCAGGCCCCATAGACTTATGTGCATCCAGCTGGAGCAGCAAGTCTCAAACCAGTTCAGAGTCAGCTGGGAGTTTATCATCCCTCCCAGTCACAGTCTTCCAACACAGGGCTCCAGGGGTCCCAGAGCCCATCATCAGTGTTGAAGACAGAGGCAAAGAAGGCATTATACGTCCCTGCTTTGTCTCTGTCCCTACTTGTGAGGTGACAACCTCGTCAAGCAACAGCCCAATGTTATCTCTGATCCTCCGTTTGCTGTTAAGATATTAAAAAAAGCCCTTTTTGTTGTCCTTCACAGTGCTGGCCAGCTTGAACTCTAATCAAGCTTTGGCTGCACAAATTCTCTCCCTACAAAGCGGACAGCATCTCTGTAGTCCTCCCATGTCACCTGTCCTTGCTTCCAATGTCTGTACACTTTCCTTTTCCACCTATTTTCTAGAAGAAGATCCCTGTTCAGCCAAGCCGGCCTTCTGCCCCACTTGCTTGACTTTCAACACTTTGGAATTACCTGCTCCTGTGCTCTTAAGAGATGGCTCTTAAAAAGTGACCAGCATTCGTGGATCCCAATACCTTCAAAAGCAGATTCCCAGGGAGCCTTACAAACTAGCTCCAGCAGCTCAAAGTCTGCTCTCCTCATATCCAGGGTTGAATTTTTGTTGTCAGTTTTTCTCCTATCGCAAACAATTTGAAAGTCAACTACTTTATGGTCACTGTGACCAAGACAGCCACCAATCACCACTTCACCCGTGAGTCCCTCTGTCTACAAACAACAAGTCTAGGAGAGCACCTTTCCTAGTCAGCTCCCTTAGTACCTGCACCAAGAAGGTATCTTCAACATGCTTCAGGAATTTCATGGACCTGTTTGTGTCCACTGTATGATATTCCTAGTTAATGTCTGGGAAGTTAAAATCACCCGTAAGGACAAGGGCAACCGATCTAGAGATATTCCTTAATTCTTTGTAGAATAATTCATCAGTGTCATCATACTGGCTGTCTGGTCGATAGTAGATTCCCACAACAACTTGTCCAACAAATTGGACATACAACCCAAACCCTCTGGATAAATGAATTCAGCCTAAAACCAAGAAAGATTTAGTTCAAAAGCACTTGTTCTACAACAACCTTAAGCTTAATTAGATGGGTATATTAATATCTACATTATACGTCACATTTGTGATCTACTAAGACACTAAAAATAAAGGCCAACTAATCCCAGAATGGTTGAGGTTGGAAGGGACTTCTGGAGGTCATCTTGTCCACACACGCCCTGCTCAAGCACAGCCACCTAGAGTCAGTTGCCCAGGACCATGTCCAAATGGCTTTTGAATATTCACAAGGAGGGAGACTCAAAAAGCTCTTTGAGCAACCTGTTTGTGGTGGGTTGACCTTGGCTAACCATCAGGTGCCCACCAAGCTGCTCTGTCTCTCCCCCTGCTCAACAGGACATGCTCCTGAGCTTGGAAGAAGTGATCCTCAAATATTAACCAGCTTTCTTGGGCCCCTCTTCCCTCCAGGGCCTTATCCCACAGGATGCTTCCGAGGTCGGTCAGCTCTCCTCAAGTCCAGGGTTGTGAGCTTGCTTTTTGCCCTCCTTTCTCCCCTCAGGATCCCGAACTCCGCCACCTCATGGTCACTGTAGCCAAGGCTGCCTTTGACCTTCACATCCCCAACCAGCCCCTCCTTGTTGGTCAGTAGGAGGTCCAGCAGAGCACCTCTCCTCTATCACTTAGAGGAGGAAGTTGTCATTGATGCACTCCATGAATGTCCTGGATTGTTTATGCCATGCTATGTTGTCCCTCCAGCAGATATCAGGGTGGTTGAAGTTCCTCGTGAGGACCAGGGCCTGCGAACATGAGGCTGCTCCTATGTGTCTGTAGAGGTCCTGAACCACTTGTTCTTCCTGGACAGGTGGCCTATAGCAGACACCCACTATAAGGTCAGATACTAATGTTTTATATAGTGTATTTGCAATGCAAACTTTGCATAATGGAGCCTGATCCTGAAATTTTTTTTATGAAGAGTATATCCTACAGAAGTTTAGACACATTCCTAAGTAAACATGCTAGCCAGTTGATTTTATCTGTTTAAGTTTAAGTGCTTTCTATATTGAAGCCTTGAATGGCCCACTGCTCAGTTACTGGTGTGGCTATCAGTTAATACGACTAAATACTTTTATTTCTGAGATTACACGTGTCAAATTTTTGCAATTTTCCTTTTTGACTAAAGCATGTGAATTTTATTTTTCTAATTGAATTCGGGCATGAATTTGGAGAATTATCATTATTTTGGTGCATATTTGGCAGAATGACAAATATAAACAATGCAGTGCCCAAATATACTTCACAACTTGGACTTCAGCCTTGGTATTGTTGTGTAACATGAGCTGAGTTGGACACAATAGCAGAGACAAGAAATTATCTCCCTTCTTCCCCCACTACCTCTAAACATTTTCATGACATGAGGGAATGTTCATGCAATCAGTAGTGACAATATACAATGGAGACCCTGGTATACATATGCTACCCAAGAAAATCAGACTGCTGCTGCTTGTCAGCATATATTTGCATTTAATGCCAATGTTTTTTTTCATGTTGAAAGAATGCAATTAAACACTGATACGATCCTGATTTGAGATACCATCAGCTAGTTTGTGTCACAGAACTCCTTAATGAAAATAAATTTCCTTCATAGTGAGCCCTAAATATTAATCAAAACCCAGTTGACTATGGATGTGGATACCCTTCAAAATAATATGCTATCATCAGGATAAATAAGGACACTTCCATTTCTCAGTGTCAATGGAAAAGCGCTCAAAGCTTTTGGCTGTCTATTTATGAATTTTAATGAGACCTGGATTTGTCTCAGAAGGAGGCAGCCTTAATTTTCAAAGTGATTCAAACAAGTCAGTACAATATTAGAAAGCAGTACAAAAGCATGAGTGACAATGTAATAAAACACCTTGATGAAACTATATTGGGGAGGGGAAAACTGCTTATAGTAAACCACCCCCACTATTTCTCCTCATAAACTACAAAATTGACAACTTTGGAACTCAGTTTCCAATGTCATTTTCACCTTCTCTTGCTAAATATTTTGTGTTATGGAATGACCTGTTAAACTAGAGGCCGATTGTTATATTTTAGTTTCATACGGAGAACAACTGACACTTCTCAGCCATCAGACAGTGCACCGTAAGAAGGGTGGTGCAGTCTGCCGGTTATCTTCAGGATCTCTGAAGGCAGATTCCTATAATCCTAAATGCAACATCAGATGGGAATCCCAGGCTTGTTGGGAGCCTGTGTGAGTTTTCATGTGTTCAAAAATATCTCAGTTCCTCCTTTGCCCTCACTCCCAAGAACATATAAAAAAACCATACTGTTCTGAAAAAATAAATTTGAATCAAGTAAACTCAGTGCTGCTGCTGTTGTGATTTTCTTTTAATTTCTTTATCCTCATTTCCTTCCATCTCCTTGTTTTATTCTCAGTTTTGTTGGGATCACCCTGCAAGGGCTCGACCTTGAGGAGAAGGAGCTGTGGCATTGAGAAGCTGGTAAACAGCTGGACACCTGCAGGGCTCAACCTTGAGGAGAAGGAGCTGTGGTAAACAACTAAGAGGAAGCAAAGGAGCGCGTGGACATACAGAGGTGACCAATCCTGCCTCTGTGAGAGTCGCGTGGACTTAAAGCAATAGCCAACCGGGTAGCACTTCTAGGCGCGTGAACGGGCTGTATTTGTATAAAAAGCAAGCTTTGCTAACAATAAAGGTCTTTGGCTTGAATCCCCGCCAGAGTCCGTGCCTTATTACTCCACACATTTTTAAATACTGAATCGTTTTCTTCTCCAACTTCATTGTGTTTTCTCATATTCCTTTTTCATGTGTCTGTCTTAGGTTGCTTTTCCAAAACAACGTATTTGTTCTCATTTTCTTTTACCTTTCGTGTTCATTCTGCCACCTCTTTCTTCAAACTGCTTACCTATATTGGGGTCAAACTTTCTTTCAAATTACTTTTAATTCCTCTGCACTTTTTCTTAGCAACATCCTCAAGCTATTCTTTTTTGTCCTTGTTGCATTTCCATCACTGCTCCTATACTTTTGCTTGTGATGAAAGAGAAAGGAAGCAGTATTCTTAGCATGGCAAAGACGTAATAGAGCTTCCGTGCATTTGAAAAAATCAGTTCATTATAGCCAGGGATGGCAGACTTTAAGACAAGTTAAACATCCTTCAAAAATATGTGGTAAGTAGGTGGGAGAAATTCAGTTCAATCCCAAACTCATCACCAGTTACTGTTATATGAGAGCACATGATATGTTGTATTCATTAATCTCAGTTAATCAAATCAGTCGATTATATTGAAACAAGGATCTAAAACAATTATGAAGTTTTAGCATGCATCGCTAATCAACTGTAAGTTTTGCAAATTTCTTAACATATGGAAGGTTATTGATTACATGATTAGTTTAACTTCAGTATAGAATTCTTTAGCCTAATAACTGTGTGATTATGTTTAACGGCCTACTCTCATAGTCCTTAGGCTGTATTTGCCTCAATGCTAACATTGTAACTATGTGTAAACGGTTAATCACGAGGAAAGCAGGCCTCATGAAAATTAAAACACAAGTAGAAACGGAGAAGACAGGTGGAGAGAACCAATAGGAGAAGAGTTAAGAGCAAGGACTGAGAGATTAAAGAGAACAGAGAAGATATCTTAACCTTGAGCATAGAGACAGACTGGCAGGAGTGCTCAGACAAGGATGATAAGAAGGAACTGCTTGGCTGGACAACAGAAGGGGTGAACATTCAAGGAGAAGAATTATCCTCGAGAGACCTGTGACCATAAAAGGGAAAAAGGAGTAGGGGACTAACTCCCCAAACGACCACCGACGACCACCCGAGACCCCCGTGCATGCGTAGTGTAGTTTTGCAACACCAGCATTATGTAAATGTAGTAGATAAGCAAGGAGGCGGAGATTTCTTGGAAAATGTGTGAATATTCATGTCTTGAAGGTATATAAAGGATGAACTTTTGTTTCAGCGCACGCATGTTAGGAGGAGATATCCCCCATGCGTCCAGCGCTGCAATAAAGATGTCCGCTGAATAACACTTTCATGTTATTGAGTCTAAATTTCTTAAGTTTGGATTTCTTTGAATCATAACATTTCCCTGGAAGCGGCAGAAAATAGTCTGGAAGTCTGAAACTTTTCCCTGGTTAAGGGCTAAGGCATTGTTACAGGCACACACAGAATAAATCCAGATCGTTACCAAAAAAGCATGATCTCCCAAAGCCACAACACCTGTAACAGGAAAATAGATGCATTAGGACTCACCGAAGAACCACAAACTCAGTCACAAAGGTGTGAAGCATCATATCCAGTTATCAGCTGGACAATATCATGAAAAAGACACTTTTAGATGTAATCCAGTAGGTAGATGGACTTTATTTTATTTTCATTGCTGCTCACTTCCTTCTATAACCTTTGGCACTTTGGATTCTGTCAGAGAAATTAATTATTTTAACTTATCTTTTTTTTAAAGCAATTTTAGGGTAACTAGCAAATGCAAAGGTCTTGTAATACTTTGCAGCAGTGAGTCTTTCAACATGTAGTAGTGGGCCAGTCTTTCAGAAAGTGCAGAACCCTGGCACATTACTTCAGGACATCCAAAGAATAGGACTGAATTTCTTGAATTTGCAGTGTTCAGACTGTAGAGAATAGCCACATCTCTGCCACATTTTTAATTCCCATTATTATTTGCCTTACTCTGGTGCCTAGGAGTCACAGTCATGGAGTTGGGTCACCCACATGCTGGCTTGATGTCCCGGTTTAGGCTGGGATAGAGTTAATTTTCTTCCTGATGGCTGGTATAGTGCTGTGTTTTGGATTTCATATGAGAATAATGTGGATAACACACTGATGTTTTTAGTTGTTGCTAAGTAGTTGTAGTGCTTATACTAAGTCAAGGACTTTTCATCTTCGCATGCTCTGCCAGTGAGGAGCTGCACAAGAAGCTGGGAGGGGGCACAGTCAGGACAGCTGATCCAGACTGACCAAAAGGATATTCCCTACCTTTACCTGCAATGACTGCAAGCGATAGTGAGGACCAGCAAGACAATTCCTTCCTAGCCCCTTCCTTGGAGGAGAGGGAGTGCAACGTCTCAATCTCGCAGTTCGGAGCGCGAGAGGGAGAAAAAGCAGAGTGCCTGTTTGCAAGGCTAGGAAAGAGCAGAGCCCCAGTCTTGCTGTTTATCTGCAATGACTGCAAGGGATAGTGAGCACCAGCAAGACAATTCCTTCCTAGCCCCTTCCTTGGAGGAGAGGGAGTGCAACGTTTCAATCTCGCAGTTCAGAGCGTGAGAGGGAGAAAAAGCAGAGTGCCTGTTTGCAAGGCTAGGAAAGAGCAGAGCCCCAGTCTTGCTGTTTATCTGCAATGACTGCAAGGGCTAGTGAGGAGCAGCAAGACAGTTCCTTCCGAGCCCCTTCCTTGGAGGAGACGGAGTGCAACGTTTCAATCTCGCAGTTCGGAGCGCGAGAGTGAGAAAAAGCAGAGTACTTGTTTGCAAGTCTAGGAAAGAGCAGAGCCCCAGCCTTGCTGTTTATCTGCAATGACTGCAACGGATAGTGAGCACCAGCAAGACAATTCCTTCCTAGCCCCTTCCTTGGAGGAGAGGGAGTGCAACGTTTCAATCTCGCAGTTCGGAGAGCGAGAGTGAGAAAAAGCAGAGTACCTGTTTGCAAGGCTAGGAAAGAGCAGAGCCCCAGTCTTGCTGTTCATCTGCAATGACTGCAACGGATAGTGATCACCAGCAAGACAATTCCTTCCTAGCCCCTTCATTGGAGGAGAGGGAGGGCAACGTTTCAATCTCGCAGTTTGGAGCGCGAGCGGGGGAAAAAGCAGAGTGCCTGTTTGCAAGGCTAGGAAAGAGCAGAGCCCCAGTCTTGCTGTTTATCTGCAATGACTGCAAGGGCTAGTGAGGAGCAGCAAGACAATTCCTTCCTAGCCCCTTCCTTGGAGGAGAGGGAGTGCAACGTTTCAATCTCGCAGTTCAGAGCACGAGAGTGAGAAAAAGCAGAGTGCCTGTTTGCAAGGCTAGGAAAGAGCAGAGTCCGAGTCTTGCTGCTCATCTGCAATGACTGCAAGGGTTATTGAGGACCAGCAAGACAATTCCTTCCTAGCCCCTTCCTTGGAGGAGAGGGAGTGCAACGTTTCAATCTCGCAGTTCGGAGAGCGAGAGGGAGAAAAAGATTAGTGGCTGTTTGCAAGGCTAGGAAAGAGCAGAGCCCCAGTCTTGCTGTTTATCTGCAATGACTGCAAGGGCTAGTGAGGAGCAGCAAGACAATTCCTTCCTAGCCCTTTCCTTGGAGGAGAGGGAGTGCAACGTTTCAATCTCGCAGTTCGGAGCGCGAGAGTGAGAAAAAGCAGAGTGCTGTTTGCAAGGCTAGGAAAGTGCGACGAGCGAGGGAAGGCATGCAGTCGACTCAATATGAGTGATAAAGCAAGCTTCAACTTTATTGCAAAACCTTACACATATTTATACACTAAGTTCTACCTTATGCATACTTGTCTTACAATCATTGGCTTAGCTCTAAAGAGTGCATTATCATACTCCTCCTACTTGCGCTTACTGCTACGTGGTCCGGGTTCCATCCTGTTTTTCTTATACAGTGCTGCTTCTTAGCTGTTTACCACAGCTCCTTCTCCTCAAGGCCGAGCCCTGCAGATGTCCAGCTGTTTACCAGCTTCCCAGTGCCACAGCTCCCTCTTCTCAAGGCCGAGCCGTGCAGATATCTAGCTGTTTACCAGCTTCTCAATGCTGCAGCTCCTTCTCCTTAAGGTCGAGCCGTGCAGAATGATCCCAACATCTCCCCCTTTTTGTTTTTGTATAAACAAAACCTGATGGATCATTCGCAACCCGAGGACTGTGAGAAAGATGGACCCTCTGTACATTCTTGTATCATCCTGTGCCGCGAACTCAGCCCAGCAGTTGGTAGGTGCCAGCTTTACGTGGGCGTCCCCACGGAGGCAACGGTGGCCTTGCTGTACACCAGCCCACTGCCCTTCAGGAATTCCCGGTATTACACATTTGTAGAGGAACGAGTTTCGACACACGTGGCCAGCGAGTGTCGGAACTCACCTCAGTTGTCAGCTTTTAACACAGGGAGCCTATGGCGTATGCACCCGCTGGCCAGACGTGCTGCACGCGCCACAGCCATCCCGTCTATTGGTTCGTAGGCTTTGTTGACACGGCATTTTTTCATAACTCAGCAGTCACATATCAACTTATGCTTAAGTCAATAGCAGAATATTACAAAGCAAAACAATTCTAGCTGTACTACTTCTAGTGATATAAACTACTCCTAGTGATAGAAAAAAGGTACTTGTATAAGGCTATGAAGACCAATATTATATCTTACCAAAGCATTTGTAGTTATAGAACACTTTGCCTCAAAAGCTTTCCACGTTCATCTCATGATACTGCAAATTTCAGTGTGATTTACCCCTACATTTTCTTTTGACTGAGGTGGCATCCAGATTGCGATGACACCTGATAGTGTCATGATGTGTCCAACGATGACGATGGTGACTGCCCCACCCATGGCCTCACCCACTTCGAGGCACCTGCAAAGTGGGTTACCCATGGTTTTAAACAGCCACCACCGTCAACCTCGTCCCCTGGTTAGCAGTTGAAAAGGTCCTTTCTCCTTCCGCAAATAATTTAACACATATAAGGCTTTATTCAAACGTTCTTAGGGTAATGTGGTAGCCTCTCCCCCTTTTTGTTTTGAGCGTGATTATCTAACAAAGCTCATTCATTGGGTGTGTAAGATACTTGTTTGAGTTATTAGCTAGCCAAGCATTCTTTACTACCTTTTGAACCATTCCTTGTAGACAATGCAATAAACATGGTACAATAAGCATTAGTATTAAGATAACAAGTACTATAACAACTGCCCCTTTTATTAAGTCTTGTAACCATCCACTTAGGCCCAAACTTGACAGCTATGATTCGAGGTTTAGTGAACTTGTCTGTAACCTGTCCGTTAAGTCCTTCAGTTTTTGTAATTGTTGAGTTACCGACTGTGATGTATCTGTTAAATTCATACAACACGTGCCATCAAACTCCTCACACCCGTGCCCTTGGGCCAAAAGTAGGAAGTCGATAGCTGCCCTATTTTGCAATGTCGCATGCCTTATTGAGTCAGTTTCCATTAACAAAGCACTGAGTGTTGCAGAAGTAGCATTGGTTTGTTTCGCTAGCCAACATCCCAATTTATTTAAAGTGGTTAAGCCTTGGGCAGCAGCGACCCCAGGGGCAAGGAAAGAGGTTAGTATGGTTTTGTCTGCAGTCCAAAAATCCAGTTGGTCATTGCACTCTTCCTGATATTTTCAAATCTGTCATCTTATTCTATGCCGTCGGGTAAGGTTTAATATCATAGAAGTGTTGGGAGTTAACAATGTTAGGTGTCCCAATGTGTAAGGACCACCTCTCAAATGGGAGGGAACACCTTGCCATGCACGATCACCACAAATCAAGAATATTCCTTTAGGGAGTCTCATTGGGACAATAGTAGAGCGTGAGATGTTGCTCGTTGTATAATTACACCAATTGGTAGCATTCTGAAAAATGGCTAACGTGGGGTTTACATCCTGTGACCTGGCTATCTTCTCAGTAATTTTCTGCAAAGCTTGGTGTTGATCCTCATTCAGTTGACGTCGCTCTGGAGCCTCCACCGAAGACTCCAGGAGCGGCATCAATGGCCTTAGATCATCATTAGTAATTCCGCAAATATTGCGAACCCACTGTATATCCCCCATTAATTTTTGGACATCAGAAAGATTTTCTCTTTTCGCCTTAATCTTTATTTTTTGTGAGTGGACCGCTGCCCTGGTAATAATCCAGCTCAAATATTGCCATGGTCCCTTCTTTTGCCTTTTTTTTTTTTTTTTTTTTTTTTTGGTGCTATTTTTAAACCCCGTTTTCCTAAATAGTGCTCTAAGTGCTGTAAAATGTGGTCTGCATTCAATTGTGTCCCTGCTATTAATATATCAACTATATAATGATACATTATTAAATCTGGATACTTTTTCCACACCGGTTCTAGAGCCCATGCCACAAATGTCTGACACATCGTAGGTGAATTTTGCATTCCTTGTGGTAACACTACCCAATGATACTTTTTGCTAGCTCTCCTTTATTTACCGATGGTACCGTAAAGGCAAACTTCTCCGCATCCTCAGCTGCTAAGGGAATGGTAAAAAAGCAATTGAAATATACTCTTCGATTCCCTGCAAAAGAAATGATACATTTGTGACAATAATTACAACGACATAGAACAAACCCACAACACCGTTTTACAAATATGGCATATTGAAGTTCCTGCTCTTGACCGTCCGGGGAGAGCCGCTGAGACAGTCAACGAGCCATCATTCCGCATACAAAAGAGTGAAAGCATCAGCTGGTGGTACGACGGAGTTGACTGCGTCCGTGGGACGTGTGACAAGATCTTCAGGTCTTACTGCCGGCCGTACCGACCTGGCCGGTACCTGCTTCACTCCGTCCCCTCCCTCTCTGCCAAAGTCTCTTGTCTCATGCCTCGCCAATGTTGGGCAGGGTCGTATCTTGACTTGGGGGAAGGATCATCCCAGGCAGCCCCCTCCTGTTGCGGCACGGGTCAGGAGGCGGGGGCCAAGGAGGACTCGCCACCTCCGTTGGTTGCGTTAGCGGGGGGGCGGGGCGGGGGGGGCGGGGGGGCGGGCGGGGGTTGCTCGTTCTCACCATCCCCAGCTCGGCCTCCCTTCTCTCCCAAGGCTGTGGCAGCGGCAGCTGCTGCCGCCGTCCGCTCTGATTTTATCGTCTTTATAGAGTCTCTGACTAATCGCCAGGTTGTTAACACTTTCATAGCCGTATGATCCTCTTTAGAGGCTGCCTCAAACACCAATTTCCCTGCTTTCTCCCAGGTAGGTAACTCAAAAGCTGTTGCAGAGTCTGCTGCTAGCCCCTGGCTCTTCAAAACAGTCTCCAATAGCAATTGCCATGTTGTTGCTAGCTCCGCTGCTTGCCCATCTCCTTTCGAGACTCGCCCCATTGATCTTTCACATGGGCACACAGGGGAACACTGAGTACATTGTTCTGGGCAACGTTGTCCCGTCTTGCCCTCACATACATCATCGTAGATCTGTTTCTCTGACTTATCTATGCAGCCGGTTTACTCGGTGCATCTGGCACCTCAGGAGGTGCAGTCGGAGTCGCTGAAGGTCCTGGACCCTCTGACTCAGTTAAAAAGGGATTGGTTGAAGATGGTTTAACAGCCTCCTCCATATCAGCTGCAGCTTTTCTCTCTGCCTTTAAGGCTTTTAATGTGTTTAACATCAACTTCCATGTCGTCACTAACTCTGCGGTGGTTTTATCTCCATTCCCAATATGTTCCTATAACATTTTTCCTATCTCCTCCCACGTCTCTGCCTTAAACGCCACAGGCGCATCGGGGGGGTACCCTTTTTGGCACCAAATTAGAAGCCTTCTAAGTGTATATTCATCATATTTCAGTCCTCTCTTAGAGAGCATATGCAGCAGGAGTCTGACCATCGCCCCTTCTTCATGCGATGCGTTCTGCCTTTAGTTCTTTTAATGTCTCTAGGATCAACCTCTAGAGCGTCGTAGATTTTATACTGTCTTTGTTGCCTGTGCTATTCGCTTTTCAGTTTTATATCTTTTCATGCAATGAATAACATCTCTCCAAGATTTCATTAATTTTTTGCTGATTTTTCATCATCGATTACTAGATCCCACAAACAATCTCCATAAGAACGCCACTCGTCTACTTCAAACATACTTTCAGGGTCTTTAAAAAACCCTTTCGCTTTCCCTAACGCAATTAACCCAGCCAGATCTTTTAATTGGCTTACTCCCCGCTTTTCTAAAAAGCATTTTAAGATTTCGAATGCTACCTCTATTTCCATTGTGTGCTACGTTGACCTTCTTAATTATCCGGTCAATTATTTTTGCAGCCTTTTCCCTTGGTTAGCCTTCTTTCGGACGGCGAACCCCTTCTTAATTATCCTGGGTTCAAGCACGGATCAGGCGCGCCGCGGCAGCGTCCGCCGATCTTCTGCTCCCTGGTCGCTGCTACCAGTGCTTCTCCGATCTCGCTGTCCGGTGAAAAACAAGGATGGGGGTCCCTGTTCGGGCGCCACTTGCGACGAGCGAGGGAAGGCATGCAGTCGACTCAATATGAGTGATAAAGCAAGCTTCAACTTTATTGCAAAACCTTACACATATTTATACACTAAGTTCTACCTTATGCATACTTGTCTTACAATCATTGGCTTAGCTCTAAAGAGTGCATTATCATACTCCTCCTACTTGCGCTTACTGCTACGTGGTCCGGGTTCCATCCTGTTTTTCTTATACAGTGCTGCTTCTTAGCTGTTTACCACAGCTCCTTCTCCTCAAGGCCGAGCCCTGCAGATGTCCAGCTGTTTACCAGCTTCCCAGTGCCACAGCTCCCTCTTCTCAAGGCCGAGCCGTGCAGATATCTAGCTGTTTACCAGCTTCTCAATGCTGCAGCTCCTTCTCCTTAAGGTCGAGCCGTGCAGAATGATCCCAACAGGAAAGAGCAGAGCCCCAGTCTTGCTGCTCATCTGCAATGACTGCAACGGATAGTGAGCACCAGCAAGACAATTCCTTCCTAGCCCCTTCCTTGGAGGAGAGGGAGTGCAACGTTTCAATCTCGCACTTCGGAGCGCGAGAGGGAGAAAAAGCAGACTGCCTGTTTGCAAGGCTAGGAAAGAGCAGAGCCCCAGCCTTGCTGTTTATCTGCAATGACTGCAAGGGCTAGTGAGGAGCTGCAAGACAGTTCCTTCCGAGGCCCTTCCTTGGAGGAGACGGAGTGCAACATTTCAATCTATCTCGCAGTTCGGAGCGCGAGAGTCAGAAAAAGCAGAGTACTTGTTTGCAAGGCTAGGAAAGAGCAGAGCCCCAGTCTTGCTGTTTATCTGCAATGACTGCAACGGATAGTGAGCACCAGCAAGACAATTCCTTCCTAGCCCCTTCCTTGGAGGAGAGGGAGTGCAACGTTTCAATCTCGCAGTTCGGAGCGCGAGAGGGGGAAAAAGCAGAGTACCTGTTTGCAAGGCTAGGAAAGAGCAGAGCCCCAGCCTTGCTGTTTATCTGCAATGACTGCAACGGATAGTGAGCACCAGCAAGACAATTCCTTCCTAGCCCCTTCCTTGGAGGAGAGAGAGTGCAACGTTTCAATCTCGCAGTTCGGAGCGCGAGAGGGGGAAAAAGCAGAGTGCCTGTTTGCAAGGCTAGGAAAGAGCAGAGCCCCAGTCTTGCTGTTTATCTGCAATGACTGCAAGGGCTAGTGAGGAGCAGCAAGACAGTTCCTTCCGAGCCCCTTCCTTGGAGGAGAGGGAGTGCAACGTTTCAATCTCGCAGTTCGGAGCGCGAGAGTGAGAAAAAGCAGACTGCCTGTTTGCAAGGCTAGGAAAGAGCAGAGCCCCAGTCTTGCTGTTTATCTGCAATGATTGCAAGGGATAGTGAGGAGCAGCAAGACAATTCCTTCCTAGCCCCTTCCTTGGAGGAGAGGGAGCGCAACGTCTCAATCTCGCAGTTCGAAGCACAAGAGTGAGAAAAAGCAGAGTGCCTGTTTGCAAGGCTAGGAAAGAGCAGAGCCCCAGTCTTGCTGTTTATCTGCAATGACTGCAAGCGATAGTGAGGACCAGCAAGACAGTTCCTTCCGAGCCCCTTCCTTGGTGGAGAGGGAGTGCAACGTTTCAATCTCGCCGTTCGGAGCGCGAGAGGGGGAAAAAGGAGAGTACCTGTTTGCAAGGCTAGGAAAGAGCAGAGCCCCAGTCTTGCTATTTATCTGCAATGACAGCAACGGATAGTGAGCACCAGCAAGACAATTCCTTCCTAGCCCCTTCCTTGGAGGAGAGGGAGTGCAACGTTTCAATCTCGCAGTTCGGAGCGCGAGAGGGAAAAAAAGCAGAGTGCCTGTTTGCAAGGTTAGGAAAGAGCAGAGCCCGAGTCTTGCAGCTCATCTGCAATGACTGCAAGGGATAGTGAGGACCAGCAAGACAATTCCTTCCTAGCCCCTTCCTTGGAGGAGAGAGAGTGCAACGTTTCAATCTCGCAGATTGGAGCGCGAGAGTGAGAAAAAGCAGAGTACTTGCTTGCAAGGCTAGGAAAGAGCAGAGCCCCAGTCTTGCTGTTTATCTACAATGACAGCAAGGGATAGTGAGGACCAGCAAGACAGTTCCTTCCTAGCCCCCTCCTTGGAGGAGAGAGAGTTCAACGTTTCAATCTCGCAGTTCGGAGCGCGAGAGGGGGAAAAAGCAGAGTGCCTGTTTGCAAGGCTAGGAAAGAGCAGAGCCCCAGTCTTGCTGCTCATCTGCAATGACTGCAAGGGATAGTGAGGAGCAGCAAGACAATTCCTTCCTAGCCCCTTCCTTGGAGCAGAGGGAGCGCAACTTCTCAATCTCGCAGTTCGAAGCACAAGAGTGAGAAAAAGCAGAGTGCCTGTTTGCAAGGCTAGGAAAGAGCAGAGCCCCAGTCTTGCTGATTATCTGCAATGACTGCAAGGGCTAGTGAGGAGCAGCAAGACAATTCCTTCCTAGCCCTTTCCTTGGAGGAGAGGGAGTGCAACGTTTCAATCTCGCAGTTGGGAGCTCGAGAGGGAGAAAAAGCAGAGTGCCTGTTTGCAAGGCTAGGAAAGAGCAGAGCCCCAGTCTTGCTGTTTATCTGCAATGACTGCAAGGGATAGTGAGGACCAGCAAGACAATTCCTTCCTCGCCCCTTCCTTGGAGGAGAGGGAGTGCAACGTTTCAATCTCGCAGTTCGGAGCGCAAGAGTCAGAAAAAGCAGAGTGCCTGTTTGCAAGGCTAGGAAAGAGCAGAGCCCCAGTCTTGCTGTTTATCTGCAATTACTGCAAGGGCTAGTGAGGACCAGCAAGACAATTCCTTCCTAGCCCCTTCCTTGGAGGAGAGGGAGTGCAACGTCTCAATCTCACAGTTCGGAGCGCGAGATGGGGAAAAAGCAGAGTGCCTGTTTGCAAGGCTAGGAAAGAGCCCCAGCCTTGCTGTTTAACTCAAATGACTGCAATGGATACTGAGCACCATCAAGACAATTCCTTCCTGGCCCCTTCCTTGGAGGAGAGGGAGCGCAACGTTTCAATCTCGCAGTTCGGAGCGCGAGAGGGAGAAAAAGCAGAGTGCCTGTTTGCAAGGCTAGAAAAGAGCAGAGCCCCAGTCTTGCTGTTTATCTGCAATTACTGCAAGGGCTAGTGAGGAGCAGCAAGACAATTCCTTCCTAGCCCCTTCCTTGGAGGAGAGGGAGTGCAACGTTTCAATCTCGCAGTTCGGAGCGCGAGAGGGGGAAAAAGCAGAGTGCCTGTTTGCAACGCTAGGAAAGAGCAGAGTTCCAGTCTTGCTGTTTATCTGCAATGACTGCAAGGGATAGTGAGGAGCAGCAAGACAATTCCTTCCTAGCCCCTTCCTTGGAGGAGAGGGAGTGCAACGTTTCAATCTCGCAGATCGGAGTGCGAGAGTGAGAAAAAGCAGAGTGCCTGTTTGCAAGGCTAGGAAAGAGCAGAGCCCCAGTCTTGCTGTTTATCTGCAATGACTGCAAGGGCTAGTGAGGACCCGCAAGACAATTCCTTCCTATACCCTTCCTTGGAGGAGAGGGAGTGCAACGTTTCAATCTCGCAGTTCGGAGCACGAGAGTGAGAAAAAGCAGAGTGCCTGTTTGCAAGGCTAGGAAAGAGCAGAGCCCGAGTCTTGCTGTTTATCTGCAATGACTGCAAGGGATACTGAGCACCATCAAGACAATTCCTTCCTAGCCCCTTCCTTGGAGGAGAGGGAGTGCAACGTTTCAATCTCGCAGTTCGGAGCGCGAGAGGGGGAAAAAGCAGAGTGCCTGCTTGCAAGGCTAGGAAAGAGCAGAGCCCCAGTCTTGCTGTTTATCTGCAATGACTGCAAGGGATAGTGAGCACCAGCAAGACAATTCCTTCCTAGCCCCTTCCTTGGAGGAGAGGGAGTGCAACGTTTCAGTCTCGCAGTTCGGAGCGCGAGAGGGAGAAAAAGCAGACTGCCTGTTTGCAAGGCTAGGAAAGAGCAGAGCCCCAGGCTTGCTGTTTATCTGCAATTACTGCAAGGGCTAGTGAGGAGCAGCAAGACAATTCCTTCCTAGCCCCTTCCTTGGAGGAGAGTGCAACGTCTCAATCTCACAGTTCGGAGCACGAGAGGGGGAAAAAGCAGAGTGCCTGTTTGCAAGGCTAGGAAAGAGCAGAGCCCCAGTCTTGCTGTTTATCTGCAATGACTGCAACGGATAGTGAGCACCAGCAAGACAATTCCTTCCTAGCCCCTTCCTTGGAGGAGAGGGAGTGCAATGTTTCAATCTTGCAGTTCGGAGCGCGAGAGTGAGAAAAAGCAGAGTACTTGTTTGCAAGGCTAGGAAAGAGCAGAGCCCCAGTCTTGCTGTTTATCTGCAATGACTGCAACGGATAGTGAGCACCAGCAAGACAATTCCTTCCTAGCCCCTTCCTTGGAGGAGAGAGAGTGCAACGTTTCAATCTCGCAGTTCGGAGCGCGAGAGTGAGAAAAAGCAGAGTGACTGTATGCAAGGCTAGGAAAGAGCAGAGCCCCAGTCTTGCTGTTTATCTGCAATGACTGCAAGGGATAGTGAGCACCAGCAAGACAATTCCTTCCTAGCCCCTTCCTTGGAGGAGAGAGCGTGCAACGTTTCAATCTCGCAGTTCGGAGCGTGAGAGGGAGAAAAAGATTAGAGCCTGTTTGCAAGGCTAGGAAAGAGCAGAGCCCCAGTCTTGCTGTTTATCTGCAGTGACTGCAAGGGATAGTGAGCACCAGCAAGACAATTCCTTCCTAGCCCCTTCCTTGGAGGAGAGGGAGTGCAACGTTTCAATCTCGCAGTTCGGAGCGCGAGAGGGGGAAAAAGCAGAGTGCCTGCTTGCAAGGCTAGGAAAGAGCAGAGCCCCAGTCTTGCTGTTTATCTGCAATGACTGCAAGGGATAGTGAGCACCAGCAAGACAATTCCTTCCTAGCCCCTTCCTTGGAGGAGAGGGAGTGCAACGTTTCAATCTCGCAGTTCGGAGCGCGAGAGGGAGAAAAAGCAGAGTGCCTGTTTGCAAGGCTAGGAAAGAGCAGAGCCCCAGGCTTGCTGTTTATCTGCAATGACTGCAAGGGCTAGTGAGGAGCAGCAAGACAATTCCTTCCTAGCCCCTTCCTTGGAGGAGAGTGCAACGTCTCAATCTCACAGTTCGGAGCACGAGAGGGGGAAAAAGCAGAGTGCCTGTTTGCAAGGCTAGGAAAGAGCAGAGCCCCAGTCTTGCTGTTTATCTGCAATGACTGCAACGGATAGTGAGCACCAGCAAGACAATTCCTTCCTAGCCCCTTCCTTGGAGGAGAGAGAGTGCAACGTTTCAGTCTCGCAGTTCGGAGCGCGAGAGGGAGAAAAAGATTAGTGCCTGTTTGCAAGGCTAGGAAAGAGCAGAGCCCCAGGCTTGCTGTTTATCTGCAATGACTGCAAGGGCTAGTGAGGACCAGCAAGACAATTCCTTCCTAGCCCCTTCCTTGGAGGAGAGGGAGTGCAACGTTTCAATCTCGCAGTTCGGAGCGCGAGAGGGAGAAAAAGCAGAGTGCCTGTTTGCAAGGGTAGGAAAGAGCAGAGCCCCAGTCTTGCTGCTCATCTGCAATGACTGCAAGGGATAGTGAGGACCAGCAAGACAATTCCTTCCTAGCGCCTTCCTTGGAGGAGAGAGAGTGCAACGTTTCAATCTCGCAGTTTGGAGCGCGAGAGGGGGAAAAACAGAGTGCCTGTTTGCAAGGCTAGGAAAGAGCAGAGCCCCAGTCTTGCTGTTTATCTGCAATGACTGCAAGGGATAGTGAGGAGCAGCAAGACAATTCCTTCCTAGCCCCTTCCTTGGAGGAGAGGGAGCGCAACGTTTCAACCTCGCAGTTCGGAGCGCGAGAGTGAGAAAAAGCAGAGTGCCTGTTTGCAAGGCTAGGAAAGAGCAGAGCCCCAGTCTTGCTGTTTATCTGCAATGACAGCAAGGGCTAGTGAGGACCAGCAAGACAATTCCTTCATAGCCCCTTCCTTGGAGGAGAGAGAGTGCAACGTTTCAATCTCGCAGTTCGGAGCGCGTGAGTGAGAAAAAGCAGAGTGACTGTATGCAAGGCTAGGAAAGAGCAGAGCCCCAGTCTTGCTGCTCATCTGCAATGACTGCAAGGGCTAGTGAGGACCAGCAAGACAATTGCTTCCTAGCTCCTTCCTTGGAGGAGAGGGAGTGCAACGTTTCAATCTCGCAGTTCGGAGCGCGAGAAGGGGAAAAAGCAGAGTGCCTGTTTGCAAGGATAGGAAAGAGCAGAGCCCCAATCTTGCTGCTCATCTGCAATGACTGCAAGGGATAGTGAGGAGCAGCAAGACAATTCCTTCCCAGCCCCTTCCTTGGAGGGGAGAGAGTGCAACGTTTCAATCTCGCAGTTCCGAGCGCGAGAGGGGGAAAAAGCAGAGCGCCTGTTTGCAAGGCTAGGAAAGAGCAGAGCCCCAGTCTTGCTGTTTTTCTGCAATGACTGCAAGGGATAGTGAGCACCAGCAAGACAATTCCTTCCTAACCCTTCCTTGGAGTGGAGGGAGTGCAACGTTTCAATCTCGCAGTTCGGAGCATGAGAGGGAGAAAAAGCAGAGTGCCTGTTTGCAAGGCTAGGAAAGAGCAGAGCCCCAGTCTTGCTGCTCATCTGCAATGACTGCAAGGGATAGTGAGGAGCAGCAAGACAGTTCCTTCCTAGCCCCTTCCTTGGAGGAGAGGGAGTGCAACGTTTCAATCTCGCAGTTCGGAGCGCGAGAGTGAGAAAAAGCAGAGTGCCTGTTTGTAAGGCTAGGACAGAGCAGAGTCCCAGTCTTGCTGTTTATCTGCAATGACTGCAAGGGATAGTGAGGAGCAGCAAGACAATTCCTTCCTAGCCCCTTCCTTGGAGGAGAGAGAGTGCAACGTTTCAATCTCACAGTTCGGAGCGCGAGAGGGAGAAAAAGCAGAGTGCCTGTTTGCAAGGCTAGGAAAGAGCAGAGCCCCAGTCTTGCTGTTTATCTGCAATGACTGCAAGGGCTAGTGAGGACCAGCAAGACAATTCCTTCCTATACCCTTCCTTGGAGGAGAGAGAGCGCAACGTTTCATTCTCGCAGTTCGGAGAGCGAGAGTGAGAAAAAGCAGAGTGCCTGTTTGCAAGGCTAGGACAGAGCAGAGCCCCAGTCTTGCTGTGTATCTGCAATGACTGCAAGGGATAGTGAAGAGCAGCAAGACAATTCCTTCCTAGCCCCTTCCTTGGAGGAGAGGGAGTGCAACGTTTCAATCTCGCAGTTCAGAGCGCGAGAGGGAGAAAAGGCAGAGCCTGGGGAAGGCAGGTGAGGCCAGTCCTGGGTGCTGGGGGAGGGTCTGCGCCAACGCTGGCCCCCTGTGCTCTCTCCAGCTCCTGGAGGACGGTGGCAGACTGGAGGAGCACCTGCAGCAGAGCCTGCAGTACCTGCAAAGCCCACAGGAGCCCTTGCGTGAGGCAGCCATCAGGTTCATTGGTGAGCCACAACCCCGCCGGGGGTGCGTCTCTGCCCCGCGACAGCTTATCCCCAGCCACAGTGGCTGCTGAATCCAGCGAGCGGCTGCAGAGCCCGGACTGCCCGATGCTTGAGCTCACGGGCTCCCTGGTGCCCTCTCACACCCCTGCCCGGTCGCAGTGACTGGTGGGAGCCTTCTTGGGTCCCTCGCAGCCGCCGTGGCCTTCACGCTCAGGGGACCGCCCTGGGCTCAGCCTTGCCCAGTGGGAGGAGGCCACGTGGCCTGGCCTGCGGGGCTGGTGGCAGGGAGCCGGGCTGCTGGGGCAGGCAGGCCAGTGGGATCTGTAACGGACTGTGTGTGCCTAGGGCTCGCCGAGCTGCAGCTGAGGGATGGGTACCCGGAGAAGCTCCATGTCATCTACAGGGGTGAGTGAGGGCAGTGGGGTGTCCGCAGGGGCTGGCGGAGAGGGGGAAAGACCCTGGGAGGAAATCTCCAACGCCTGCCCCAGCTGGGCAGGGCACTGCTCCCTGCACACATGAGGTGCGGCGTGGGCAGAGCAGAGAGAGATTTCAGGGGGATGTGGGGCATTGGTGGCAGCACCTTCCCGCTCATCCCGGCACCCCTGCCTCCCTCCTGGCCATGGGAAGAGCTGGGGGGTTGGGGGGGCGCTGGCCAGAGGGGCTCTGCAGATGCCCTGCAGATGCGGGCTCTGACCTCGGCTCTGCTCCTTTCCGTGCCAGCCCTTCAAGACAAGGCAAGAGACAGCAGCGCCTGCATCTCTTCCCTGGCAACTCAAACCCTGCTGGTCCTGGACGCTGCAGCGAAAAAGCCTCCCTCCGGATCCCACCTGCAAGCGCTGTGCTCCTGGCTCCGGAGGGCATGGAGGAGGAGGACCCCGGCCCCAGGAGGCGGCTGACTGTGCTGCTGGAGCTGTGGGCAGAGCTGATCCCGGGGTGCTCTGCGCACGGGCACCCCCTGAGCAGCTGGACCTGCCCCCTTGCCAGCAGCCCGGGGCCGTGCAGGACGCACCACGCCCTGCGTCGTGGCCCCAAGGCACCAGCTGCTCTGCCAGGCTGTGAAACCCAGAGGAACGGTGAAGGAAAGCTTTTGCCTGCTCTGCCCTCTCCAGGGAGATCCCAGCCTGGATGGTGCCCGCCCTCTGCACCGCTCCCATTTCGTGGCGAAGGGGACAGGTGGGCCGTGGCTCTAGTGGGTGTGCTGGCCATCAAGCCTGAAGAAGCAGCCAAAGGGCAGCGAGAGGATCGCTTCAGATGGCGACCCAGGATGGAAACGGGCGTTCTGCAGGCCGCAGGCAGAGGCCTTAGCACAGCCGGCCTGCCTGTGCCTCCCAGCCATCGATAAAGGCTGTGGAACTTGACGTGCTGTTTTGAGCTCTTCTTCCCCGCCCCGCGCTGCCCTGCTGCCCCTCAGACACCCAGAGGGTTCCTATTCTGACAGGCCCCCCACGCACCCCTGCGGACCCTGCCGCCCCCCAGGCAGCTGTGGGGGCCGCGTTGGGTCCCGCTTGCGCCCCTGGGGAGCCCTGCTGCACCCCAGGCCCCCGGGAGGGCCTGTACATAGCCCCGTGGAGCCTTGCTGTTCCCCAGACAGCTGGAGGGGCTCTGCTGCGCCCCACGCGGAGCCCTGCTGCCCCCCAGGCCCCCCCAAGGGCCCCGGGAGGGCCTGTACATAGCCCCGTGGAGCCTTGCTGTTCCCCAGACAGCTGGAGGGGCTCTGCTGCGCCCTGCACGGAGCCCTGCTGCCCCCCAGGCCCCCCCAAGGGCCCCGGGAGGGCCTGTACATAGCCCCGTGGAGCCTTGCTGTTCCCCAGACAGCTGGAGGGGTTCTGCTGCGCCCCGCGCGGAGCCCCAGGTAGCCGTGCTGCTCCCCAGGCCTTCGCAGCGGCCCTACAGCGCCTTCCACGGTGCCCTGCGAGGCCCGGGAGAGCCCCTGGGGCTCTCTGGAGGGGCTGCTTGGCCCCACGTGTGCCCCTGGGAGGCCTGTCAGAGGCCCTGGGGTTCTCTGGAGGGCAGCAGGGCCCTGCCCGGGCCCCGGCCAAGCCCAGCAGCTCTATCCGGGTAGGAAATGGGCCATGACGGAGCCTGTCCCTTCTCCACCTTCTGCTGCCCAGGGCGGCAGTTCCTCCTTCAATTTCAGTTGATCAGTTGAGCAGAATACAGATGGTCTTGGGTGGCCAGGGGCTGAACAAAGGGGGCACAAGGATAGCCTCAGAAGGCATGACGATGAGAGCTAAGAGTGAGAGACAGAAGACGACTCTGGGGCACAATGCAAAACTCAAAAGGGTGTCCCAGCAATGTACAGATGTCCTCATGGAATGAGTGACTGGATAGACTAGATGTCCTAGATGGCAGTGAATAAAGGTAAGAGAGCTCTGGGGCACAGAGAAAGCCCGAGGAATGGATCTGGCTGAATAAGAGAGAGACAAAGAAGGCTGCAGAGCTTGAAGGGTGCCATGGCACACCAGAACAGTCTCAGGAGGTATCATGACAGAGATGAGAGGACTCTGGGGGTGGGGGATGTTGGGGAAGAGGGAGACAAACAAAAGATTGGTGACACAATGAGGTGTTCAGGAGGGGATAGGAACAGAGTACAGATACCCTCAGGAGAGCAGGGACCAAACAAAGGCATTGTAGATGGCAGACAGGAAGGTAAGAGTGCTCTGGGGCACAATGAAAGCCTGAGGGCTTCTGGAGGAAGGAGAGCGCTACAAAGCTTGCTATAGACCCTGAAAAGAGCTGTGGGGCTATTGTGGTTTAGCCTCAGCTGGCAACTAAGCACCACGCAGCCGCTTACTTGCCTCCCGCCCATCCCAGGTGGGATGGGGGAGAGAGCTGGAAAAAAATACTCATGGGTTGGGTTAAAAACGGTTTAATAGGACAGCAAAGGCAGAGGAAATCATCATCATCATCATCATCATCATAATATTCCGTCTGGGCAGCTCTCCAGCCACTCCTCCCCAAGCCTGTAGCATTGCATGGAGTTGTTGTGACGGAATTGCAGGACCCGGCACATGGCCTTATTTTCGAGAGTTTTAGGAACTGCATTGGCTGTTTGCAAGGCTAGGAAAGAGCAGAGCCCCAGTCTTTCCTTTTATCTGTAATGACTGCCGAGCTGCAGTACCTAAGTTCGCGCACAGGGAGGCAGCACCGAGCGCGGGGAGGAGGCGCGCCACCACGCATGCCTAGGAGGCCAGGTCGCAAAAACTACATCTCCCGGCATGCACTGGCAAGCACAGCATGGCCGCCCGCCAGCCCCCTGCCACAAGACTACGCTTCCCGGCATGCGCGGGGGAACGACCGTCGCCGGCCCTAAGCCCCGTGCCTCAGGGCTACGGCTCCCGCCGTGCCGCCAGGCGCAGCCTGCCCTGCTGGCTGACCCTGCGCAGACACCGGCTCCCCCTTTTCCCCCGCAAGACCCGCCGAGACGCGAGCGCTAAACCCGCGCTCCGCCGCGCGGCTCCGGGCAGCCCCCGCCGCCGGCTCCCACACGCCCCTGCTCCGTGCCTCCGACGCGGACCCCGCCGCCCCGCCTCGGGGCTTTCCCCGGCACCTGCTGGTCCATGGGGCGTACCCCGCTCACGTTCTTCCTCGCTGCAGCCGCAGCCCGGTCACACCGGGCGACCGCTCCGCCCCGCCTCTCTCCCTCTACCCGGCTCCCTTTCTCCGTTTTTTTGTTTGGTGTTTTTTGTTTGGTTCCCCTCCCCCCCCGTATTTCTCGCACCCCACCGCTACCTAATTTCTCCTTCAACGATTCCCTTTATCCAGCTTCCCTTTCCCGTACTTTTAACTCCTCCCTTTTTTCCGTATACCCTGTCACTTTTTAAATTTTGTTTCAGTATTTCCTTCTATCCTCATTCCTGTTCCTATTTTTTTAATTCTTTCCTGCTTTTCTCGTAGCCTGTCGCTTCTTAAAACGTCCTTCCGTCCCTCTACCCGATTCCTTGCCCCTGTTTTTTATCTCCGCCTCTGTCCCGCACCCAGTCATATTAATAACTTTCTTTCTATGTCTCCATTTATTTAGCTTCCTGTCCGCCGTTTTATTTTTTTTTCCTGTCTGTATCATACTCCCTCCATTTTAACTTGTGTTTCGATGGCTACTTTTCTGCGGTTCGCTGCCTGCGTTTTGTAATTCTCCCCCGTCTGTCCTGTACCCTGGCGCTGCTTCAAGTTCCCATGTCTGCTTTTGTCGAGCTCCCTATCCGTGTCTTTTAACTCTTTCCCGTGTCGTGTACCCCGTTGCTTTTTACATTTTTATGTGTCTGTTTTTCCACAGTCTTATTTTTAATTTATTCTCGTCTTTGCTAAAGGCCGTCGCGTTTTAAATTAATTTTCTTTCTACATCGAAGTTTATCCACCTCACTGTCCCTGTTTTTTGTTTTCCCATCTACGCTGTACCCCATCGCTTCTAAAATTTTCTTTCCGTGTCTACTTTAACCAATTCGCTGTCTATATTTTTTATTTGTTTCTCGTCCGTGCTGTACCCCGTCGCTTTTGAAATTTTCTTCCTATGTCTCTCTGTATTTTTCTGTCTGTTGTCATTTTTAACTTTTTCTTGTTTTTCCTCAATGCTTCCGCTTTTATAATTTTCTTCCTATGTCACTCTCCATCACCCTACGCTTATTTTACTTTTTTTTTCCCTTGCCTTTCCTTAATGCCTTGGCTTTCAAAATTTCCTTTTTACATCAACTTTTATCCAGTTTTCTGTCCCCTTCCCCCCCCCCAGCTTCTCCTTTACCCAGCTGCTTTTTACGTGCTCTCTCCATGTCCGCTTTAACCAATTCACCGTCTTTCATTTTTATTTTTATTCCTGTCTGTCCCGAGCCCTGTCGCTCTTTCAGTTTCTGTTCTAGGTCTACTTTTATCAAGCTCCCTATCCATATTTTTTAATTTATTCCTGTCCGTTGTGTACCCTGTCGCTTTTAGAACTGTATTTTCGTTTGTGGCTCTGTTATTTACCATCTCCTTGGGGTTTTTTAATTGTTTCTTGTCTTTTCTTAATGCCATTGCTTATTCCATTTTTCTTTCTCGACAACATTTGTGAGGTTTGCTGTCCCTAGTTTTTAGTGCTTTCCCGTACCCCGCTGCTTTTTAAATCTTCTTTCTATGTCTCTCTTTATCTGGATTCCTGTCCCCAGTCTTAAATTTTTTCCCGCGTTTCTAGTACCGCGCTCAACTTTTTAAAACTGTATTCCCGCGCGCGCTAGTTTGGGCTCAGATGTAGAGTTAGTTTTATTCGCGGTAGCTGGCGCAGGGCTACGTGTTGGATTTGCGCCGACACCCGGCGTCGATGACGCGGGGACACGCGCCGGGTCTCGCCGAGCGGCGCTTGCGCGGCGTCAAGGGCTGTTCTGCTGCTCCCGCGGCCCCGCCAGCGAGTAGAGCGGGGGTGCGCGCGGGGTTGGGAGGGGACGCGGCCGGGACAGCTGACCCCCAGCTGCCCAAAGGGATGTTCCCGACCGTACGACATAGCGCTCGGCCAGCAAACCGGGGCTGGAGGTCGCGGGGGCGAGGGGGGCCTTAACGTCTTGACGTAACCCTGTCACGTACCACGTCGCTTTTAAAATTTTATTTCTACGTCTCCATTTATCCGGTTCCCTGTCCCGTGGTTTCGGTTTTTTGTTTTTCTTCCCCGTGTTTCCTGCCGCCCGTCGCTTTTTCTTTTCTCTTCCGCATCCCCCTCCGCATCGCTCCCTTTGACGGGGTTTTAATGCCCTGACTCTGCATCCTGTCCCCTTTCTATTCTTATGGCTCTGTCCAGCTGATGGTCTCTAATTTTTAATTCTTTCCCGTGTTTGTCCCTTTTCCCTTTCTCTTTCCATGACTGCCTCTATCTGCCTTCCTGTCCCTTCACACACACACCCCCCACCCCCTTTTTTTCTTAATTCCTTCTGCTCTGGTCCCCTCGTGCAGTTTTCTCTCTGTCTCCCGATACCCAGCTCCCTGTCGCGGTACCCGCCGCTCCCAGGCCGGGCGCCGCTCGTTCTCGCTGTCCCTCTCCGCTGTCCCCGCTGCCCCGCTCGGTCCCACTCAGCTCTCTCCCCCGCTCCCTCCCCCTTTTCTTTATCGCTTCATCTCCCCCCTCCCCACGCTGCAGTTCTCCCTCTTCCTCCGCCTCGACACCCACGTCCGGCTCCCGCCCCCCCGGGCCTGGCTCCCCGTCCCTCGCCTCTTCTCTCCCCGCCTCTGCGCTTCCTCCCGCTTCCCTCTCCCCTCTTCCCCCTCCGCCCGGCCGCCGTCGGGCACCGAGCCTGGGCGGCAGCTCCCGGTGCGCCCGAGGGAACAAACCTGCGCTGCCCGCTTTGCGCGCCCGGGTGCGTTCCTCCGCTGCGGGGCCGGGCCCAGGCCCAGGGCAGGGGCTCCCGTGCCGTTGGGGGGGGTGGCGGCCGCCTGCTCCCGAGGGGTTGCAGCTGCGGGCCCGACGCTCGAAGCGGGCTGCAGGTGCGGCTGAGGCCGGCGCTGGCCCTGCGGTGCCCCGGGGGCGCCGCCCGGGCCCGCCCGCCGGCGGGAGCCGGCTGAGGAGCGGCGCGAAGGCCGTTCCGCAGGCAGCCGCCTGCAGCGAGGAAGGGCCGG
This sequence comes from Phaethon aethereus, assembly GCF_964289735.1. Lineage (NCBI taxonomy): Eukaryota > Metazoa > Chordata > Aves > Phaethontiformes > Phaethontidae > Phaethon > Phaethon aethereus. The sequence goes on from NC_138581.1 coordinate 16,524,415, forward strand.
GCCCCGCGGCGAGGCGGGAGTCCTCCCGCCCCCGCGGGAGCGCGACCCCAGCACGCGGCGCCGGGAGCGCGCGTGAGCGGCCGCGCGTCCCTATAGCCTCGCGGGACAGGCGCCGCGAGGTACCGCCCGGAGGGCGGGGGGGGGGGGGGCGCGCAGGCAGAGACGCCTCACGGCGCACGCGCGCGCCTCGCTCCGCCGGGTCTCTGCCCGCCTCCGGGGCGGGCCCCGTCCCCGCGGGGCGGTGCTGTTGTCCCACACACGGTTCTTCCGCCGGTGCGCGGGCAGGCGGCGAACGTGCGGAGCCGGGGTGTTGGCTTTTCTTCCGGCTGCGTGCAGAGCTGGGTGCGAGGTGGTAGCGCACAGAGCTCGCACCCCTCGGGCCACACTCGGACCGCGTGGCTACGCTCCGCGCAGCGGTTACCGGTGTTTTCAACAGTTGGCTCCGTCGCCCTTGTTCCCCTCGGTTCTCGCCAGCCTCGTCTCCGCTTAAAGTCGCAGCGTCCTTCTTTCTTCCCGGGCATGCTGAGCGAGGAGGGGGCTTTCCCCGCCCGGGGGCAGGTTGCTATTATGCCAATTAGATGTTAATTAGGACAGTTCCCTCAAGGTTCCGGAGCTGTGCTGCTTTTGTGATTATCTTGTTCCTCCCCTCAAGGTTGCACCTCGCAGTTAACTGCTCACAGAGACTAAACGATGCCCCCAGCTTCGTTACTCGCGCACCTCGAGCAGTGCGGGCGGGAGCGTTGCTGCCGCGGTGTCGGGTCAGAGCCGCGCTCTCGAACGGCGGCGCGTAAGTTCCGCCTGCCCGGCTCTGCCTCGAGCGCGTGATGGCGTGTGCTCTGCCTGAGCAGCCGGGAAAATGCCTCGGAAACGACCCGCTTGTTGCAGGCAAAGCAGATGTGACGCAAGTGGGGCGTTCGGGCGGCTTTTGTAGCCTGACGTCAGCCTGCGTTCTGAGTCACGCTTGCACGTGCGCGCGCAAAACGAACGCGTGCCTGTGCAACAAACTCCTGCTGCAGCAGAGGGATCGGGAGTCCGTGGCAGCGGTCAGCTGGGCCTGGGCGCGGCAGCTTCAGCCGGTGGTCGCGTACCGGTGTTCTTCCTGCCACCCTACGCCGGCGGGTTTCTTTAGACGTACGCGGTGCTTAGGCGTCCTCGGCCGTCACTTAGGCCGGGCTACCGGAGCAGGCGTCCCGAGTGACCCTTCCCCACACCGTTCCCTGCTCTCCCGCCCACGCCAGCGCTGCTGCGCCCGGTGTCCCTGTCCCCTGCTTCTACTTCTGCCTCTGCCCACCCCCGGCCCAGCGCGGGCGTCATCGGGCTCGTTAATCGTGGCTGCCTCGGGGCTCGCGAAACAGATCGCGTGCAGGAGCGCCCGGCCTTGCGGCGAGTCCCTGCAACCGCCTGGCTGCGGGGAGGGGCCGCTGCCTCGCGCCCGCCGTTCGAGTGCGCCGAGGGCTCCCCTCGTGCCTTCCGGTCCTAATCCGTCGCAGACGGCCAGGATCTTCTTTCCCAGGTGTGCTTCTAACGACAGGCCCAGGAAAGGACAGGGCCACGTGAGCGATGGACGCTGTCGCTCCCAGGTGCGCCGCACCTGACGTACACGGGCAGTCGAATGTGCAGGGTCTGCACGCGTCACCGGAAGCGGCCGTGTGGCGCACGAGCGAGGCTACGTGTGTAGGGAGCCTCGTCTTGTACGAGCTGTAAGACACCCCGGTATTCTCTTGGGTGGAGGACAACCAAGCGACAGGAGTTACAGAAGGCGAAGGGAGGAGAGGAGGAAGAAGCGTCTGAACTGGCAAACTCTCCCAGCAGTGCAGGGAGTGAAAGCTGCGGTGAGTCCCAGGCCCTCGGGGCCCTGTTGCCCCTATTCTGCATCCCGGGCCCTCGCTGCCCCTCCCCTGGCCCCCTCTCTTTCCCACGCTGATGTGGTATCCGTCCGTGTCCCCCCATACCTCCTTTCTCCATCTCACTCTGACCAGCTCCCCGTCCCTGTCTTTTAGGCCCTCTCTCTCCCTAGCTTGTAGCCCGCGGCTATTTTTCCTTCCTCTGCCTCTCCCAGTCTGGCTCCCTGTCCCTGCTTTTCCATTCCTCCCTCTCTGCCGTGTAGCGTGTTGCTGCTCTTTTCTTTCGCAGTCTCTCTCTGTCTGGCTCCCAGCCACCATGTTTGCCTTCCTCCCGCTCTGTCCTGTAGCCCGTCGGTATTTTTGCTGTCTCTGGCGCTCTCTGCCCGGCCCCGTGTCCCTGGTGTTCAAAGTCTTCCTTCTTGGCCCTGTAGCACAGCACAAGTGTCTCTCTTCCTCTGTCTCCCTCTATCCTGCTCCCTGTCCCTGTTTTGCAATTTCGTCCTTGTCAGCCCTGAGCCACGCTGCAGTTTCATTTCTTTCGCCGTCTTGCCCTGTCCGGCTCCCTGCCGGGATCTTTCAATTCCTCTCTATCTGTCTTGAAGCCCGTCGCTGTTTTCTCTTTCTCTCTGTCTCTCTGTCCATCTCTCTGTCTTTACTTACACTTTTAAATTCCTCCCTCTCTGCCCAGCGGCCCATCGCTATTTTGCCGTTCTCTGTCCCGTGTCTTGAATCGCTCCCTCTCTGCCCTGTAGCCTGTCACAGTGGTGGTTTTTTTTCCTTCTCTGCCATTCGCTCTCTGTCTGGCTCCCTGTCCCTACTGCAGGGAAATGAAGTTGGTTAAGCAGGACTTTCCCCTCATGAACCTGTGCTGGCTATGACCAATGACTGCGTTGTCTCTCAAGTGTTTTTCAACAACTCCCAGAATAACGTTCTCCATAATTTTACTGGGCTCTGAAGTGAGACTGACAGGCCTGTAATTACCAGGGTCTTCCTTCTTACCCTTCTCAAAAACTGGGACAACATTTGCCAGCTTCCAGTCAACTGGGACCTCTCCAGACTCCCAAGAGAGAGGTCCCGCAATGACATTGGCCAACGCTTTCAGTACCCTGGGATGAATCCCATCAGGCCCCATAGACTTATGTGCATCCAGCTGGAGCAGCAAGTCTCAAACCAGTTCAGAGTCAGCTGGGAGTTTATCATCCCTCCCAGTCACAGTCTTCCAACACAGGGCTCCAGGGGTCCCAGAGCCCATCATCAGTGTTGAAGACAGAGGCAAAGAAGGCATTATACGTCCCTGCTTTGTCTCTGTCCCTACTTGTGAGGTGACAACCTCGTCAAGCAACAGCCCAATGTTATCTCTGATCCTCCGTTTGCTGTTAAGATATTAAAAAAAGCCCTTTTTGTTGTCCTTCACAGTGCTGGCCAGCTTGAACTCTAATCAAGCTTTGGCTGCACAAATTCTCTCCCTACAAAGCGGACAGCATCTCTGTAGTCCTCCCATGTCACCTGTCCTTGCTTCCAATGTCTGTACACTTTCCTTTTCCACCTATTTTCTAGAAGAAGATCCCTGTTCAGCCAAGCCGGCCTTCTGCCCCACTTGCTTGACTTTCAACACTTTGGAATTACCTGCTCCTGTGCTCTTAAGAGATGGCTCTTAAAAAGTGACCAGCATTCGTGGATCCCAATACCTTCAAAAGCAGATTCCCAGGGAGCCTTACAAACTAGCTCCAGCAGCTCAAAGTCTGCTCTCCTCATATCCAGGGTTGAATTTTTGTTGTCAGTTTTTCTCCTATCGCCAACAATTTGAAACTCAACTACTTTATGGTCACTGTGACCAAGACAGCCACCAATCACCACTTCACCCGTGAGTCCCTCTGTCTACAAACAACAAGTCTAGGAGAGCACCTTTCCTAGTCAGCTCCCTTAGTACCTGCACCAAGAAGGTATCTTCAACATGCTTCAGGAATTTCATGGACCTGTTTGTGTCCACTGTATGATATTCCTAGTTAATGTCTGGGAAGTTAAAATCACCCGTAAGGACAAGGGCAACCGATCTAGAGATATTCCTTAATTCTTTGTAGAATAATTCATCAGTGTCATCATACTGGCTGTCTGGTCGATAGTAGATTCCCACAACAACTTGTCCAACAAATTGGACATACAACCCAAACCCTCTGGATAAATGAATTCAGCCTAAAACCAAGAAAGATTTAGTTCAAAAGCACTTGTTCTACAACAACCTTAAGCTTAATTAGATGGGTATATTAATATCTACATTATACGTCACATTTGTGATCTACTAAGACACTAAAAATAAAGGCCAACTAATCCCAGAATGGTTGAGGTTGGAAGGGACTTCTGGAGGTCATCTTGTCCACACACGCCCTGCTCAAGCACAGCCACCTAGAGTCAGTTGCCCAGGACCATGTCCAAATGGCTTTTGAATATTCACAAGGAGGGAGACTCAAAAAGCTCTTTGAGCAACCTGTTTGTGGTGGGTTGACCTTGGCTAACCATCAGGTGCCCACCAAGCTGCTCTGTCTCTCCCCCTGCTCAACAGGACATGCTCCTGAGCTTGGAAGAAGTGATCCTCAAATATTAACCAGCTTTCTTGGGCCCCTCTTCCCTCCAGGGCCTTATCCCACAGGATGCTTCCGAGGTCGGTCAGCTCTCCTCAAGTCCAGGGTTGTGAGCTTGCTTTTTGCCCTCCTTTCTCCCCTCAGGATCCCGAACTCCGCCACCTCATGGTCACTGTAGCCAAGGCTGCCTTTGACCTTCACATCCCCAACCAGCCCCTCCTTGTTGGTCAGTAGGAGGTCCAGCAGAGCACCTCTCCTCTATCACTTAGAGGAGGAAGTTGTCATTGATGCACTCCATGAATGTCCTGGATTGTTTATGCCATGCTATGTTGTCCCTCCAGCAGATATCAGGGTGGTTGAAGTTCCTCGTGAGGACCAGGGCCTGCGAACATGAGGCTGCTCCTATGTGTCTGTAGAGGTCCTGAACCACTTGTTCTTCCTGGACAGGTGGCCTATAGCAGACACCCACTATAAGGTCAGATACTAATGTTTTATATAGTGTATTTGCAATGCAAACTTTGCATAATGGAGCCTGATCCTGAAATTTTTTTTATGAAGAGTATATCCTACAGAAGTTTAGACACATTCCTAAGTAAACATGCTAGCCAGTTGATTTTATCTGTTTAAGTTTAAGTGCTTTCTATATTGAAGCCTTGAATGGCCCACTGCTCAGTTACTGGTGTGGCTATCAGTTAATACGACTAAATACTTTTATTTCTGAGATTACACGTGTCAAATTTTTGCAATTTTCCTTTTTGACTAAAGCATGTGAATTTTATTTTTCTAATTGAATTCGGGCATGAATTTGGAGAATTATCATTATTTTGGTGCATATTTGGCAGAATGACAAATATAAACAATGCAGTGCCCAAATATACTTCACAACTTGGACTTCAGCCTTGGTATTGTTGTGTAACATGAGCTGAGTTGGACACAATAGCAGAGACAAGAAATTATCTCCCTTCTTCCCCCACTACCTCTAAACATTTTCATGACATGAGGGAATGTTCATGCAATCAGTAGTGACAATATACAATGGAGACCCTGGTATACATATGCTACCCAAGAAAATCAGACTGCTGCTGCTTGTCAGCATATATTTGCATTTAATGCCAATGTTTTTTTTCATGTTGAAAGAATGCAATTAAACACTGATACGATCCTGATTTGAGATACCATCAGCTAGTTTGTGTCACAGAACTCCTTAATGAAAATAAATTTCCTTCATAGTGAGCCCTAAATATTAATCAAAACCCAGTTGACTATGGATGTGGATACCCTTCAAAATAATATGCTATCATCAGGATAAATAAGGACACTTCCATTTCTCAGTGTCAATGGAAAAGCGCTCAAAGCTTTTGGCTGTCTATTTATGAATTTTAATGAGACCTGGATTTGTCTCAGAAGGAGGCAGCCTTAATTTTCAAAGTGATTCAAACAAGTCAGTACAATATTAGAAAGCAGTACAAAAGCATGAGTGACAATGTAATAAAACACCTTGATGAAACTATATTGGGGAGGGGAAAACTGCTTATAGTAAACCACCCCCACTATTTCTCCTCATAAACTACAAAATTGACAACTTTGGAACTCAGTTTCCAATGTCATTTTCACCTTCTCTTGCTAAATATTTTGTGTTATGGAATGACCTGTTAAACTAGAGGCCGATTGTTATATTTTAGTTTCATACGGAGAACAACTGACACTTCTCAGCCATCAGACAGTGCACCGTAAGAAGGGTGGTGCAGTCTGCCGGTTATCTTCAGGATCTCTGAAGGCAGATTCCTATAATCCTAAATGCAACATCAGATGGGAATCCCAGGCTTGTTGGGAGCCTGTGTGAGTTTTCATGTGTTCAAAAATATCTCAGTTCCTCCTTTGCCCTCACTCCCAAGAACATATAAAAAAACCATACTGTTCTGAAAAAATAAATTTGAATCAAGTAAACTCAGTGCTGCTGCTGTTGTGATTTTCTTTTAATTTCTTTATCCTCATTTCCTTCCATCTCCTTGTTTTATTCTCAGTTTTGTTGGGATCACCCTGCAAGGGCTCGACCTTGAGGAGAAGGAGCTGTGGCATTGAGAAGCTGGTAAACAGCTGGACACCTGCAGGGCTCAACCTTGAGGAGAAGGAGCTGTGGTAAACAACTAAGAGGAAGCAAAGGAGCGCGTGGACATACAGAGGTGACCAATCCTGCCTCTGTGAGAGTCGCGTGGACTTAAAGCAATAGCCAACCGGGTAGCACTTCTAGGCGCGTGAACGGGCTGTATTTGTATAAAAAGCAAGCTTTGCTAACAATAAAGGTCTTTGGCTTGAATCCCCGCCAGAGTCCGTGCCTTATTACTCCACACATTTTTAAATACTGAATCGTTTTCTTCTCCAACTTCATTGTGTTTTCTCATATTCCTTTTTCATGTGTCTGTCTTAGGTTGCTTTTCCAAAACAACGTATTTGTTCTCATTTTCTTTTACCTTTCGTGTTCATTCTGCCACCTCTTTCTTCAAACTGCTTACCTATATTGGGGTCAAACTTTCTTTCAAATTACTTTTAATTCCTCTGCACTTTTTCTTAGCAACATCCTCAAGCTATTCTTTTTTGTCCTTGTTGCATTTCCATCACTGCTCCTATACTTTTGCTTGTGATGAAAGAGAAAGGAAGCAGTATTCTTAGCATGGCAAAGACGTAATAGAGCTTCCGTGCATTTGAAAAAATCAGTTCATTATAGCCAGGGATGGCAGACTTTAAGACAAGTTAAACATCCTTCAAAAATATGTGGTAAGTAGGTGGGAGAAATTCAGTTCAATCCCAAACTCATCACCAGTTACTGTTATATGAGAGCACATGATATGTTGTATTCATTAATCTCAGTTAATCAAATCAGTCGATTATATTGAAACAAGGATCTAAAACAATTATGAAGTTTTAGCATGCATCGCTAATCAACTGTAAGTTTTGCAAATTTCTTAACATATGGAAGGTTATTGATTACATGATTAGTTTAACTTCAGTATAGAATTCTTTAGCCTAATAACTGTGTGATTATGTTTAACGGCCTACTCTCATAGTCCTTAGGCTGTATTTGCCTCAATGCTAACATTGTAACTATGTGTAAACGGTTAATCACGAGGAAAGCAGGCCTCATGAAAATTAAAACACAAGTAGAAACGGAGAAGACAGGTGGAGAGAACCAATAGGAGAAGAGTTAAGAGCAAGGACTGAGAGATTAAAGAGAACAGAGAAGATATCTTAACCTTGAGCATAGAGACAGACTGGCAGGAGTGCTCAGACAAGGATGATAAGAAGGAACTGCTTGGCTGGACAACAGAAGGGGTGAACATTCAAGGAGAAGAATTATCCTCGAGAGACCTGTGACCATAAAAGGGAAAAAGGAGTAGGGGACTAACTCCCCAAACGACCACCGACGACCACCCGAGACCCCCGTGCATGCGTAGTGTAGTTTTGCAACACCAGCATTATGTAAATGTAGTAGATAAGCAAGGAGGCGGAGATTTCTTGGAAAATGTGTGAATATTCATGTCTTGAAGGTATATAAAGGATGAACTTTTGTTTCAGCGCACGCATGTTAGGAGGAGATATCCCCCATGCGTCCAGCGCTGCAATAAAGATGTCCGCTGAATAACACTTTCATGTTATTGAGTCTAAATTTCTTAAGTTTGGATTTCTTTGAATCATAACATTTCCCTGGAAGCGGCAGAAAATAGTCTGGAAGTCTGAAACTTTTCCCTGGTTAAGGGCTAAGGCATTGTTACAGGCACACACAGAATAAATCCAGATCGTTACCAAAAAAGCATGATCTCCCAAAGCCACAACACCTGTAACAGGAAAATAGATGCATTAGGACTCACCGAAGAACCACAAACTCAGTCACAAAGGTGTGAAGCATCATATCCAGTTATCAGCTGGACAATATCATGAAAAAGACACTTTTAGATGTAATCCAGTAGGTAGATGGACTTTATTTTATTTTCATTGCTGCTCACTTCCTTCTATAACCTTTGGCACTTTGGATTCTGTCAGAGAAATTAATTATTTTAACTTATCTTTTTTTTAAAGCAATTTTAGGGTAACTAGCAAATGCAAAGGTCTTGTAATACTTTGCAGCAGTGAGTCTTTCAACATGTAGTAGTGGGCCAGTCTTTCAGAAAGTGCAGAACCCTGGCACATTACTTCAGGACATCCAAAGAATAGGACTGAATTTCTTGAATTTGCAGTGTTCAGACTGTAGAGAATAGCCACATCTCTGCCACATTTTTAATTCCCATTATTATTTGCCTTACTCTGGTGCCTAGGAGTCACAGTCATGGAGTTGGGTCACCCACATGCTGGCTTGATGTCCCGGTTTAGGCTGGGATAGAGTTAATTTTCTTCCTGATGGCTGGTATAGTGCTGTGTTTTGGATTTCATATGAGAATAATGTGGATAACACACTGATGTTTTTAGTTGTTGCTAAGTAGTTGTAGTGCTTATACTAAGTCAAGGACTTTTCATCTTCGCATGCTCTGCCAGTGAGGAGCTGCACAAGAAGCTGGGAGGGGGCACAGTCAGGACAGCTGATCCAGACTGACCAAAAGGATATTCCCTACCTTTACCTGCAATGACTGCAAGCGATAGTGAGGACCAGCAAGACAATTCCTTCCTAGCCCCTTCCTTGGAGGAGAGGGAGTGCAACGTCTCAATCTCGCAGTTCGGAGCGCGAGAGGGAGAAAAAGCAGAGTGCCTGTTTGCAAGGCTAGGAAAGAGCAGAGCCCCAGTCTTGCTGTTTATCTGCAATGACTGCAAGGGATAGTGAGCACCAGCAAGACAATTCCTTCCTAGCCCCTTCCTTGGAGGAGAGGGAGTGCAACGTTTCAATCTCGCAGTTCAGAGCGTGAGAGGGAGAAAAAGCAGAGTGCCTGTTTGCAAGGCTAGGAAAGAGCAGAGCCCCAGTCTTGCTGTTTATCTGCAATGACTGCAACGGATAGTGAGCACCAGCAAGACAATTCCTTCCTAGCCCCTTCCTTGGAGGAGAGAGAGTGCAACGTTTCAATCTCGCAGTTCGGAGCGTGAGAGGGAGAAAAAGATTAGAGCCTGTTTGCAAGGCTAGGAAAGAGCAGAGCCCCAGTCTTGCTGTTTATCTGCAATGACTGCAAGGGCTAGTGAGGAGCAGCAAGACAGTTCCTTCCGAGCCCCTTCCTTGGAGGAGACGGAGTGCAACGTTTCAATCTCGCAGTTCGGAGCGCGAGAGTGAGAAAAAGCAGAGTACTTGTTTGCAAGTCTAGGAAAGAGCAGAGCCCCAGCCTTGCTGTTTATCTGCAATGACTGCAACGGATAGTGAGCACCAGCAAGACAATTCCTTCCTAGCCCCTTCCTTGGAGGAGAGGGAGTGCAACGTTTCAATCTCGCAGTTCGGAGAGCGAGAGTGAGAAAAAGCAGAGTACCTGTTTGCAAGGCTAGGAAAGAGCAGAGCCCCACTCTTGCTGTTCATCTGCAATGACTGCAACGGATAGTGATCACCAGCAAGACAATTCCTTCCTAGCCCCTTCCTTGGAGGAGAGGGAGTGCAACGTTTCAATCTCGCAGTTCGGAGAGCGAGAGGGAGAAAAAGATTAGTGGCTGTTTGCAAGGCTAGGAAAGAGCAGAGCCCCAGTCTTGCTGTTTATCTGCAATGACTGCAAGGGCTAGTGAGGAGCAGCAAGACAATTCCTTCCTAGCCCTTTCCTTGGAGGAGAGGGAGTGCAACGTTTCAATCTCGCAGTTCGGAGCGCGAGAGTGAGAAAAAGCAGAGTGCTGTTTGCAAGGCTAGGAAAGTGCGACGAGCGAGGGAAGGCATGCAGTCGACTCAATATGAGTGATAAAGCAAGCTTCAACTTTATTGCAAAACCTTACACATATTTATACACTAAGTTCTACCTTATGCATACTTGTCTTACAATCATTGGCTTAGCTCTAAAGAGTGCATTATCATACTCCTCCTACTTGCGCTTACTGCTACGTGGTCCGGGTTCCATCCTGTTTTTCTTATACAGTGCTGCTTCTTAGCTGTTTACCACAGCTCCTTCTCCTCAAGGCCGAGCCCTGCAGATGTCCAGCTGTTTACCAGCTTCCCAGTGCCACAGCTCCCTCTTCTCAAGGCCGAGCCGTGCAGATATCTAGCTGTTTACCAGCTTCTCAATGCTGCAGCTCCTTCTCCTTAAGGTCGAGCCGTGCAGAATGATCCCAACATCTCCCCCTTTTTGTTTTTGTATAAACAAAACCTGATGGATCATTCGCAACCCGAGGACTGTGAGAAAGATGGACCCTCTGTACATTCTTGTATCATCCTGTGCCGTGAAGTCAGCCCAGCAGTTGGTAGGTGCCAGCTTTACGTGGGCGTCCCCACGGAGGCAACGGTGGCCTTGATGTACACCAGCCCACTGCCCTTCAGGAATTCCCGGTATTACACATTTGTAGAGGAACGAGTTTCGACACACGTGGCCAGCGAGTGTCGGAACTCACCTCAGTTGTCAGCTTTTAACACAGGGAGCCTATGGCGTATGCACCCGCTGGCCAGACGTGCTGCACGCGCCACAGCCATCCCGTCTATTGGTTCGTAGGCTTTGTTGACACGGCATTTTTTCATAACTCAGCAGTCACATATCAACTTATGCTTAAGTCAATAGCAGAATATTACAAAGCAAAACAATTCTAGCTGTACTACTTCTAGTGATATAAACTACTCCTAGTGATAGAAAAAAGGTACTTGTATAAGGCTATGAAGACCAATATTATATCTTACCAAAGCATTTGTAGTTATAGAACACTTTGCCTCAAAAGCTTTCCACGTTCATCTCATGATACTGCAAATTTCAGTGTGATTTACCCCTACATTTTCTTTTGACTGAGGTGGCATCCAGATTGCGATGACACCTGATAGTGTCATGATGTGTCCAACGATGACGATGGTGACTGCCCCACCCATGGCCTCACCCACTTCGAGGCACCTGCAAAGTGGGTTACCCATGGTTTTACCCATGGTTTTAAACAGCCACCACCGTCAACCTCGTCCCCTGGTTAGCAGTTGAAAAGGTCCTTTCTCCTTCCGCAAATAATTTAACACATATAAGGCTTTATTCAAACGTTCTTAGGGTAATGTGGTAGCCTCTCCCCCTTTTTGTTTTGAGCGTGATTATCTAACAAAGCTCATTCATTGGGTGTGTAAGATACTTGTTTGAGTTATTAGCTAGCCAAGCATTCTTTACTACCTTTTGAACCATTCCTTGTAGACAATGCAATAAACATGGTACAATAAGCATTAGTATTAAGATAACAAGTACTATAACAACTGCCCCTTTTATTAAGTCTTGTAACCATCCACTTAGGCCCAAACTTGACAGCTATGATTCGAGGTTTAGTGAACTTGTCTGTAACCTGTCCGTTAAGTCCTTCAGTTTTTGTAATTGTTGAGTTACCGACTGTGATGTATCTGTTAAATTCATACAACACGTGCCATCAAACTCCTCACACCCGTGCCCTTGGGCCAAAAGTAGGAAGTCGATAGCTGCCCTATTTTGCAATGTCGCATGCCTTATTGAGTCAGTTTCCATTAACAAAGCACTGAGTGTTGCAGAAGTAGCATTGGTTTGTTTCGCTAGCCAACATCCCAATTTATTTAAAGTGGTTAAGCCTTGGGCAGCAGCGACCCCAGGGGCAAGGAAAGAGGTTAGTATGGTTTTGTCTGCAGTCCAAAAATCCAGTTGGTCATTGCACTCTTCCTGATATTTTCAAATCTGTCATCTTATTCTATGCCGTCGGGTAAGGTTCAATATCATAGAAGTGTTGGGAGTTAACAATGTTAGGTGCCCCAATGTGTAAGGACCACCTCTCAAATGGGAGGGAACACCTTGCCATGCACGATCACCACAAATCAAGAATATTCCTTTAGGGAGTCTCATTGGGACAATAGTAGAGCGTGAGATGTTGCTCGTTGTATAATTACACCAATTGGTAGCATTCTGAAAAATGGCTAACGTGGGGTTTACATCCTGTGACCTGGCTATCTTCTCAGTAATTTTCTGCAAAGCTTGGTGTTGATCCTCATTCAGTTGACGTCGCTCTGGAGCCTCCACCGAAGACTCCAGGAGCGGCATCAATGGCCTTAGATCATCATTAGTAATTCCGCAAATATTGCGAACCCACTGTATATCCCCCATTAATTTTTGGACATCAGAAAGATTTTCTCTTTTCGCCTTAATCTTTATTTTTTGTGAGTGGACCGCTGCCCTGGTAATAATCCAGCTCAAATATTGCCATGGTCCCTTCTTTTGCCTTTTTTTTTTTTTTTTTTTTGGTGCTATTTTTAAACCCCGTTTTCCTAAATAGTGCTCTAAGTGCTGTAAAATGTGGTCTGCATTCAATTGTGTCCCTGCTATTAATATATCAACTATATAATGATACATTATTAAATCTGGATACTTTTTCCACACCGGTTCTAGAGCCCATGCCACAAATGTCTGACACATCGTAGGTGAATTTTGCATTCCTTGTGGTAACACTACCCAATGATACTTTTTGCTAGCTCTCCTTTATTTACCGATGGTACCGTAAAGGCAAACTTCTCCGCATCCTCAGCTGCTAAGGGAATGGTAAAAAAGCAATTGAAATATACTCTTCGATTCCCTGCAAAAGAAATGATACATTTGTGACAATAATTACAACGACATAGAACAAACCCACAACACCGTTTTACAAATATGGCATATTGAAGTTCCTGCTCTTGACCGTCCGGGGAGAGCCGCTGAGACAGTCAACGAGCCATCATTCCGCATACAAAAGAGTGAAAGCATCAGCTGGTGGTACGACGGAGTTGACTGCGTCCGTGGGACGTGTGACAAGATCTTCAGGTCTTACTGCCGGCCGTACCGACCTGGCCGGTACCTGCTTCACTCCGTCCCCTCCCTCTCTGCCAAAGTCTCTTGTCTCATGCCTCGCCAATGTTGGGCAGGGTCGTATCTTGACTTGGGGGAAGGATCATCCCAGGCAGCCCCCTCCTGTTGCGGCACGGGTCAGGAGGCGGGGGCCAAGGAGGACTCGCCACCTCCGTTGGTTGCGTTAGCGGGGGGGCGGGGCGGGGGGGGCGGGGGGGCGGGCGGGGGTTGCTCGTTCTCACCATCCCCAGCTCGGCCTCCCTTCTCTCCCAAGGCTGTGGCAGCGGCAGCTGCTGCCGCCGTCCGCTCTGATTTTATCGTCTTTATAGAGTCTCTGACTAATCGCCAGGTTGTTAACACTTTCATAGCCGTATGATCCTCTTTAGAGGCTGCCTCAAACACCAATTTCCCTGCTTTCTCCCAGGTAGGTAACTCAAAAGCTGTTGCAGAGTCTGCTGCTAGCCCCTGGCTCTTCAAAACAGTCTCCAATAGCAATTGCCATGTTGTTGCTAGCTCCGCTGCTTGCCCATCTCCTTTCGAGACTCGCCCCATTGATCTTTCACATGGGCACACAGGGGAACACTGAGTACATTGTTCTGGGCAACGTTGTCCCGTCTTGCCCTCACATACATCATCGTAGATCTGTTTCTCTGACTTATCTATGCAGCCGGTTTACTCGGTGCATCTGGCACCTCAGGAGGTGCAGTCGGAGTCGCTGAAGGTCCTGGACCCTCTGACTCAGTTAAAAAGGGATTGGTTGAAGATGGTTTAACAGCCTCCTCCATATCAGCTGCAGCTTTTCTCTCTGCCTTTAAGGCTTTTAATGTGTTTAACATCAACTTCCATGTCGTCACTAACTCTGCGGTGGTTTTATCTCCATTCCCAATATGTTCCTATAACATTTTTCCTATCTCCTCCCACGTCTCTGCCTTAAACGCCACAGACGCATCGGGGGGGTACCCTTTTTGGCACCAAATTAGAAGCCTTCTAAGTGTATATTCATCATATTTCAGTCCTCTCTTAGAGAGCATATGCAGCAGGAGTCTGACCATCGCCCCTTCTTCATGCGATGCGTTCTGCCTTTAGTTCTTTTAATGTCTCTAGGATCAACCTCTAGAGCGTCGTAGATTTTATACTGTCTTTGTTGCCTGTGCTATTCGCTTTTCAGTTTTATATCTTTTCATGCAATGAATAACATCTCTCCAAGATTTCATTAATTTTTTGCTGATTTTTCATCATCGATTACTAGATCCCACAAACAATCTCCATAAGAACGCCACTCGTCTACTTCAAACATACTTTCAGGGTCTTTAAAAAACCCTTTCGCTTTCCCTAACGCAATTAACCCAGCCAGATCTTTTAATTGGCTTACTCCCCGCTTTTCTAAAAAGCATTTTAAGATTTCGAATGCTACCTCTATTTCCATTGCGCGCTACGTTGACCTTCTTAATTATCCGGTCAATTATTTTTGCAGCCTTTTCCCTTGGGTAGCCTTCTTTCGGACGGCGAACCCCTTCTTAATTATCCTGGGTTCAAGCACGGATCAGGCGCGCCGCGGCAGCGTCCGCCGATCTTCTGCTCCCTGGTCGCTGCTACCAGTGCTTCTCCGATCTCGCTGTCCGGTGAAAAACAAGGATGGGGGTCCCTGTTCGGGCGCCACTTGCGACGAGCGAGGGAAGGCATGCAGTCGACTCAATATGAGTGATAAAGCAAGCTTCAACTTTATTGCAAAACCTTACACATATTTATACACTAAGTTCTACCTTATGCATACTTGTCTTACAATCATTGGCTTAGCTCTAAAGAGTGCATTATCATACTCCTCCTACTTGCGCTTACTGCTACGTGGTCCGGGTTCCATCCTGTTTTTCTTATACAGTGCTGCTTCTTAGCTGTTTACCACAGCTCCTTCTCCTCAAGGCCGAGCCCTGCAGATGTCCAGCTGTTTACCAGCTTCCCAGTGCCACAGCTCCCTCTTCTCAAGGCCGAGCCGTGCAGATATCTAGCTGTTTACCAGCTTCTCAATGCTGCAGATCCTTCTCCTTAAGGTCGAGCCGTGCAGAATGATCCCAACAGGAAAGAGCAGAGCCCCAGTCTTGCTGCTCATCTGCAATGACTGCAACGGATAGTGAGCACCAGCAAGACAATTCCTTCCTAGCCCCTTCCTTGGAGGAGAGGGAGTGCAACGTTTCAATCTCGCACTTCGGAGCGCGAGAGGGAGAAAAAGCAGACTGCCTGTTTGCAAGGCTAGGAAAGAGCAGAGCCCCAGTCTTGCTGTTTATCTGCAATAACTGCTAGGGCGAGTGAGGAGCAGCAAGACAATTCCTTCCTAGCCCCTTCCTTGGAGGAGAGAGAGTGCAACGTTTCAATCTCGCAGTTCGGAGCGCGAGAGGGAAAAAAACCAGAGTGCCTGTTTGCAAGGGTAGGAAAGAGCAGAGCCCCAGTCTTGCTGTTTATCTGCAATGACTGCAAGCGATAGTGAGGACCAGCAAGACAGTTCCTTCCGAGCCCCTTCCTTGGAGGAGACGGAGTGCAATGTTTCAATCTCGCAGTTCGGAGCGCGAGAGGGAGAAAAAGCAGAGTACTTGTTTGCAAGGCTAGGAAAGAGCAGAGCCCCAGCCTTGCTGTTTATCTGCAATGACTGCAACGGAGAGTGAGCACCAGCAAGACAATTCCTTCCTAGCCCCTTCCTTGGAGGAGAGGGAGTGCAATGTTTCAATCTCACAGTTCGGAGCGCGAGAGGGGGAAAAAGCAGGGTTCCTGTTTGCAAGGCTAGGAAAGAGCAGAGCCCGAGTCTTGCTGCTCATCTGCAATGACTGCAAGGGCTAGTGAGGAGCAGCAAGACAGTTCCTTCCGAGCCCCTTCCTTGGAGGAGAGGGAGTGCAACGTTTCAATCCCGCAGTTCGGAGCGTGAGAGGGAGAAAAAGATTAGAGCCTGTTTGCAAGGCTAGGAAAGAGCAGAGCCCCAGTCTTGCTGTTTATCTGCAATGACTGCAAGGGCTAGTGAGCACCAGCAAGACAATTCCTTCCTAGCCCCTTCCTTGGAGGAGAGGGAGTGCAACATTTCAATCTCGCAGTTCAGAGCGCGAGAGGGAGAAAAAGCAGAGTGCCTGTTTGCAAGGCTAGGAAAGAGCAGAGCCCCAGTCTTGCTGTTTATCTGCAATGACTGCAAGGGCTAGTGAGGAGCAGCAAGACAATTCCTTCCTAGCCCCTTCCTTGGAGGAGAGGGAGCGCAACGTCTCAATCTCGCAGTTCGAAGCACAAGAGTGAGAAAAAGCAGAGTGCCTGTTTGCAAGGCTAGGAAAGAGCAGAGCCCCAGTCTTGCTGCTTATCTGCAATGACTGCAAGGGCTAGTGAGGAGCAGCAAGACAGTTCCTTCCGAGCCCCTTCCTTGGAGGAGACGGAGTGCAACGTTTCAATCTCGCAGTTCGGAGCGCGAGAGGGGGAAAAAGGAGAGTCCCTGTTTGCAAGGCTAGGAAAGAGCAGAGTCCGAGTCTTGCTGCTCATCTGCAATGACTGCAAGGGATAGTGAGGACCAGGAAGACAATTCCTTCCTAGCCCTTTCCTTGGAGGAGAGGGAGTGCAACGTTTCAATCTCGCAGTTCGGAGCGCGAGAGTGAGAAAAAGCAGAGTGCCTGTTTGCAAGGCTAGGAAAGTGCGACGAGCGAGGGAAGGCATGCAGTCGACTCAATATGAGTGATAAAGCAAGCTTCAACTTTATTGCAAAACCTTACACATATTTATACACTAAGTTCTACCTTATGCATACTTGTCTTACAATCATTGGCTTAGCTCTAAAGAGTGCATTATCATACTCCTCCTACTTGCGCTTACTGCTACGTGGTCCAGGTTCCATCCTGTTTTTCTTATACAGTGCTGCTTCTTAGCTGTTTACCACAGCTCCTTCTCCTCAAGGCTGAGCCCTGCAGATGTCCAGCTGTTTACCAGCTTCCCAGTGCCACAGCTCCCTCTTCTCAAGGCCGAGCCGTGCAGATATCTAGCTGTTTACCAGCTTCTCAATGCTGCAGCTCCTTCTCCTTAAGGTCGAGCCGTGCAGAATGATCCCAACATCTCCCCCTTTTTGTTTTTGTATAAACAAAACCTGATGGATCATTCGCAACCCGAGGACTGTGAGAAAGATGGACCCTCTGTACATTCTTGTATCATCCTGTGCCGCGAACTCAGCCCAGCAGTTGGTAGGTGCCAGCTTTACGTGGGCGTCCCCACGGAGGCAACGGTGGCCTTGCTGTACACCAGCCCACTGCCCTTCAGGAATTCCCGGTATTACACATTTGTAGAGGAACGAGTTTCGACACACGTGGCCAGCGAGTGTCGGAACTCACCTCAGTTGTCAGCTTTTAACACAGGGAGCCTATGGCGTATGCACCCGCTGGCCAGACGTGCTGCACGCGCCACAGCCATCCCGTCTATTGGTTCGTAGGCTTTGTTGACACGGCATTTTTTCATAACTCAGCAGTCACATATCAACTTATGCTTAAGTCAATAGCAGAATATTACAAAGCAAAACAATTCTAGCTGTACTACTTCTAGTGATATAAACTACTCCTAGTGATAGAAAAAAGGTACTTGTATAAGGCTATGAAGACCAATATTATATCTTACCAAAGCATTTGTAGTTATAGAACACTTTGCCTCAAAAGCTTTCCACGTTCATCTCATGATACTGCAAATTTCAGTGTGATTTACCCCTACATTTTCTTTTGACTGAGGTGGCATCCAGATTGCGATGACACCTGATAGTGTCATGATGTGTCCAACGATGACGATGGTGACTGCCCCACCCATGGCCTCACCCACTTCGAGGCACCTGCAAAGTGGGTTACCCATGGTTTTAAACAGCCACCACCGTCAACCTTGTCCCCTGGTTAGCAGTTGAAAAGGTCCTTTCTCCTTCCGCAAATAATTTAACACATATAAGGCTTTATTCAAACGTTCTTAGGGTAATGTGGTAGCCTCTCCCCCTTTTTGTTTTGAGCGTGATTATCTAACAAAGCTCATTCATTGGGTGTGTAAGATACTTGTTTGAGTTATTAGCTAGCCAAGCATTCTTTACTACCTTTTGAACCATTCCTTGTAGACAATGCAATAAACATGGTACAATAAGCATTAGTATTAAGATAACAAGTACTATAACAACTGCCCCTTTTATTAAGTCTTGTAACCATCCACTTAGGCCCAAACTTGACAGCTATGATTCGAGGTTTAGTGAACTTGTCTGTAACCTGTCCGTTAAGTCCTTCAGTTTTTGTAATTGTTGAGTTACCGACTGTGATGTATCTGTTAAATTCATACAACACGTGCCATCAAACTCCTCACACCCGTGCCCTTGGGCCAAAAGTAGGAAGTCGATAGCTGCCCTATTTTGCAATGTCGCATGCCTTATTGAGTCAGTTTCCATTAACAAAGCACTGAGTGTTGCAGAAGTAGCATTGGTTTGTTTCGCTAGCCAACATCCCAATTTATTTAAAGTGGTTAAGCCTTGGGCAGCAGCGACCCCAGGGGCAAGGAAAGAGGTTAGTATGGTTTTGTCTGCAGTCCAAAAATCCAGTTGGTCATTGCACTCTTCCTGATATTTTCAAATCTGTCATCTTATTCTATGCCGTCGGGTAAGGTTCAATATCATAGAAGTGTTGGGAGTTAACAATGTTAGGTGCCCCAATGTGTAAGGACCACCTCTCAAATGGGAGGGAACACCTTGCCATGCACGATCACCACAAATCAAGAATATTCCTTTAGGGAGTCTCATTGGGACAATAGTAGAGCGTGAGATGTTGCTCGTTGTATAATTACACCAATTGGTAGCATTCTGAAAAATGGCTAACGTGGGGTTTACATCCTGTGACCTGGCTATCTTCTCAGTAATTTTCTGCAAAGCTTGGTGTTGATCCTCATTCAGTTGACGTCGCTCTGGAGCCTCCACCGAAGACTCCAGGAGCGGCATCAATGGCCTTAGATCATCATTAGTAATTCCGCAAATATTGCGAACCCACTGTATATCCCCCATTAATTTTTGGACATCAGAAAGATTTTCTCTTTTCGCCTTAATCTTTATTTTTTGTGAGTGGACCGCTGCCCTGGTAATAATCCAGCTCAAATATTGCCATGGTCCCTTCTTTTGCCTTTTTTTTTTTTTTTTTTTTTTTTGGTGCTATTTTTAAACCCCGTTTTCCTAAATAGTGCTCTAAGTGCTGTAAAATGTGGTCTGCATTCAATTGTGTCCCTGCTATTAATATATCAACTATATAATGATACATTATTAAATCTGGATACTTTTTCCACACCGGTTCTAGAGCCCATGCCACAAATGTCTGACACATCGTAGGTGAATTTTGCATTCCTTGTGGTAACACTACCCAATGATACTTTTTGCTAGCTCTCCTTTATTTACCGATGGTACCGTAAAGGCAAACTTCTCCGCATCCTCAGCTGCTAAGGGAATGGTAAAAAAGCAATTGAAATATACTCTTCGATTCCCTGCAAAAGAAATGATACATTTGTGACAATAATTACAACGCCATAGAACAAACCCACAACACCGTTTTACAAATATGGCATATTGAAGTTCCTGCTCTTGACCGTCCGGGGAGAGCCGCTGAGACAGTCAACGAGCCATCATTCCGCATACAAAAGAGTGAAAGCATCAGCTGGTGGTACGACGGAGTTGACTGCGTCCGTGGGACGTGTGACAAGATCTTCAGGTCTTACTGCCGGCCGTACCGACCTGGCCGGTACCTGCTTCACTCCGTCCCCTCCCTCTCTGCCAAAGTCTCTTGTCTCATGCCTCGCCAATGTTGGGCAGGGTCGTATCTTGACTTGGGGGAAGGATCATCCCAGGCAGCCCCCTCCTGTTGCGGCACGGGTCAGGAGGCGGGGGCCAAGGAGGACTCGCCACCTCCGTTGGTTGCGTTAGCGGGGGGGCGGGGCGGGGGGGGCGGGGGGGCGGGCGGGGGTTGCTCGTTCTCACCATCCCCAGCTCGGCCTCCCTTCTCTCCCAAGGCTGTGGCAGCGGCAGCTGCTGCCGCCGTCCGCTCTGATTTTATCGTCTTTATAGAGTCTCTGACTAATCGCCAGGTTGTTAACACTTTCATAGCCGTATGATCCTCTTTAGAGGCTGCCTCAAACACCAATTTCCCTGCTTTCTCCCAGGTAGGTAACTCAAAAGCTGTTGCAGAGTCTGCTGCTAGCCCCTGGCTCTTCAAAACAGTCTCCAATAGCAATTGCCATGTTGTTGCTAGCTCCGCTGCTTGCCCATCTCCTTTCGAGACTCGCCCCATTGATCTTTCACATGGGCACACAGGGGAACACTGAGTACATTGTTCTGGGCAACGTTGTCCCGTCTTGCCCTCACATACATCATCGTAGATCTGTTTCTCTGACTTATCTATGCAGCCGGTTTACTCGGTGCATCTGGCACCTCAGGAGGTGCAGTCGGAGTCGCTGAAGGTCCTGGACCCTCTGACTCAGTTAAAAAGGGATTGGTTGAAGATGGTTTAACAGCCTCCTCCATATCAGCTGCAGCTTTTCTCTCTGCCTTTAAGGCTTTTAATGTGTTTAACATCAACTTCCATGTCGTCACTAACTCTGCGGTGGTTTTATCTCCATTCCCAATATGTTCCTATAACATTTTTCCTATCTCCTCCCACGTCTCTGCCTTAAACGCCACAGGCGCATCGGGGGGGTACCCTTTTTGGCACCAAATTAGAAGCCTTCTAAGTGTATATTCATCATATTTCAGTCCTCTCTTAGAGAGCATATGCAGCAGGAGTCTGACCATCGCCCCTTCTTCATGCGATGCGTTCTGCCTTTAGTTCTTTTAATGTCTCTAGGATCAACCTCTAGAGCGTCGTAGATTTTATACTGTCTTTGTTGCCTGTGCTATTCGCTTTTCAGTTTTATATCTTTTCATGCAATGAATAACATCTCTCCAAGATTTCATTAATTTTTTGCTGATTTTTCATCATCGATTACTAGATCCCACAAACAATCTCCATAAGAACGCCACTCGTCTACTTCAAACATACTTTCAGGGTCTTTAAAAAACCCTTTCGCTTTCCCTAACGCAATTAACCCAGCCAGATCTTTTAATTGGCTTACTCCCCGCTTTTCTAAAAAGCATTTTAAGATTTCGAATGCTACCTCTATTTCCATTGCGTGCTACGTTGACCTTCTTAATTATCCGGTCAATTATTTTTGCAGCCTTTTCCCTTGGTTAGCCTTCTTTCGGACGGCGAACCCCTTCTTAATTATCCTGGGTTCAAGCACGGATCAGGCGCGCCGCGGCAGCGTCCGCCGATCTTCTGCTCCCTGGTCGCTGCTACCAGTGCTTCTCCGATCTCGCTGTCCGGTGAAAAACAAGGATGGGGGTCCCTGTTCGGGCGCCACTTGCGACGAGCGAGGGAAGGCATGCAGTCGACTCAATATGAGTGATAAAGCAAGCTTCAACTTTATTGCAAAACCTTACACATATTTATACACTAAGTTCTACCTTATGCATACTTGTCTTACAATCATTGGCTTAGCTCTAAAGAGTGCATTATCATACTCCTCCTACTTGCGCTTACTGCTACGTGGTCCGGGTTCCATCCTGTTTTTCTTATACAGTGCTGCTTCTTAGCTGTTTACCACAGCTCCTTCTCCTCAAGGCCGAGCCCTGCAGATGTCCAGCTGTTTACCAGCTTCCCAGTGCCACAGCTCCCTCTTCTCAAGGCCGAGCCGTGCAGATATCTAGCTGTTTACCAGCTTCTCAATGCTGCAGCTCCTTCTCCTTAAGGTCGAGCCGTGCAGAATGATCCCAACAGGAAAGAGCAGAGCCCCAGTCTTGCTGCTCATCTGCAATGACTGCAACGGATAGTGAGCACCAGCAAGACAATTCCTTCCTAGCCCCTTCCTTGGAGGAGAGGGAGTGCAACGTTTCAATCTCGCACTTCGGAGCGCGAGAGGGAGAAAAAGCAGACTGCCTGTTTGCAAGGCTAGGAAAGAGCAGAGCCCCAGCCTTGCTGTTTATCTGCAATGACTGCAAGGGCTAGTGAGGAGCTGCAAGACAGTTCCTTCCGAGGCCCTTCCTTGGAGGAGACGGAGTGCAACATTTCAATCTATCTCGCAGTTCGGAGCGCGAGAGTCAGAAAAAGCAGAGTACTTGTTTGCAAGGCTAGGAAAGAGCAGAGCCCCAGTCTTGCTGTTTATCTGCAATGACTGCAACGGATAGTGAGCACCAGCAAGACAATTCCTTCCTAGCCCCTTCCTTGGACGAGAGGGAGTGCAACGTTTCAATCTCGCAGTTCGGAGCGCGAGAGGGGGAAAAAGCAGAGTACCTGTTTGCAAGGCTAGGAAAGAGCAGAGCCCCAGCCTTGCTGTTTATCTGCAATGACTGCAACGGATAGTGAGCACCAGCAAGACAATTCCTTCCTAGCCCCTTCCTTGGAGGAGAGAGAGTGCAACGTTTCAATCTCGCAGTTCGGAGCGCGAGAGGGGGAAAAAGCAGAGTGCCTGTTTGCAAGGCTAGGAAAGAGCAGAGCCCCAGTCTTGCTGTTTATCTGCAATGACTGCAAGGGCTAGTGAGGAGCAGCAAGACAGTTCCTTCCGAGCCCCTTCCTTGGAGGAGAGGGAGTGCAACGTTTCAATCTCGCAGTTCGGAGCGCGAGAGTGAGAAAAAGCAGACTGCCTGTTTGCAAGGCTAGGAAAGAGCAGAGCCCCAGTCTTGCTGTTTATCTGCAATGATTGCAAGGGATAGTGAGGAGCAGCAAGACAATTCCTTCCTAGCCCCTTCCTTGGAGGAGAGGGAGCGCAACGTCTCAATCTCGCAGTTCGAAGCACAAGAGTGAGAAAAAGCAGAGTGCCTGTTTGCAAGGCTAGGAAAGAGCAGAGCCCCAGTCTTGCTGTTTATCTGCAATGACTGCAAGCGATAGTGAGGACCAGCAAGACAGTTCCTTCCGAGCCCCTTCCTTGGTGGAGAGGGAGTGCAACGTTTCAATCTCGCCGTTCGGAGCGCGAGAGGGGGAAAAAGGAGAGTACCTGTTTGCAAGGCTAGGAAAGAGCAGAGCCCCAGTCTTGCTATTTATCTGCAATGACAGCAACGGATAGTGAGCACCAGCAAGACAATTCCTTCCTAGCCCCTTCCTTGGGGGAGAGGGAGTGCAACGTTTCAATCTCGCAGTTCGGAGCGCGAGAGTGAGAAAAAGCAGAGTGCCTGTTTGCAAGGCTAGGAAAGAGCAGAGCCCGAGTCTTGCAGCTCATCTGCAATGACTGCAAGGGATAGTGAGGACCAGCAAGACAGTTCCTTCCGAGCCCCTTCCTTGGAGGAGAGGGAGTGCAACGTTTCAATCTCGCAGTTCGGAGCGCGAGAGTGAGAAAAAGCAGAGTACTTGCTTGCAAGGCTAGGAAAGAGCAGAGCCCCAGCCTTGCTGTTTATCTGCAATTACTGCAAGAGCTAGTGAGGACCAGCAAGACAATTCCTTCATAGCCCCTTCCTTGGAGGAGAGTGCAACGTCTCAATCTCACAGTTCGGAGCGCGAGAGGGGGAAAAAGCAGAGTGCCTGTTTGCAAGGCTAGGAAAGAGCAGAGTTCCAGTCTTGCTGTTTATCTGCAATGACTGCAAGGGATAGTGAGGACCAGCAAGACAATTCCTTCCTATACCCTTCCTTGGAGGAGAGAGAGTGCAACGTTTCAATCTCGCAGTTCGGAGCGCGAGAGTGAGAAAAAGCAGAGTGCCTGTTTGCAAGGCTAGGAAAGAGCAGAGCCCGAGTCTTGCTGTTTATCTGCAATGACTGCAAGGGATAGTGAGGAGCAGCAAGACAATTCCTTCCTAGCCCCTTCCTTGGAGGAGAGGGAGTGCAACGTTTCAATCTCGCACTTCGGAGCGCGAGAGGGGGAAAAAGCAGAGTGCCTGTTTGCAAGGCTAGAAAAGAGCAGAGTCCGAGTCTTGCTGCTCATCTGCAATGACTGCAAGGGTTATTGAGGACCAGCAAGACAACTCCTTCCTAGCCCCTTCCTTGGAGGAGAGGGAGTGCAACGTTTCAATCTCGCAGTTCGGAGCGCGAGAGGGAAAAAAAGCAGAGTGCCTGTTTGCAAGGTTACGAAAGAGCAGAGCCCGAGTCTTGCAGCTCATCTGCAATGACTGCAAGGGATAGTGAGGACCAGCAAGACAATTCCTTCCTAGCCCCTTCCTTGGAGGAGAGAGAGTGCAACGTTTCAATCTCGCAGATTGGAGCGCGAGAGTGAGAAAAAGCAGAGTACTTGCTTGCAAGGCTAGGAAAGAGCAGAGCCCCAGCCTTGCTGTTTATCTGCAATTACTGCAAGAGCTAGTGAGGAGCAGCAAGACAATTCCTTCGTAGCCCCTTCCTTGGAGGAGAGGGAGTGCAACGTTTCAATGTCGCAGATCGGAGCGCGAGAGTGAGAAAAAGCAGAGTACCTGTTTGCAAGGCTAGGAAAGAGCAGAGCCCCAGTCTTGCTGTTTATCTGCAATGACTGCAAGGGCTAGTGAGGACCAGCAAGACAATTCCTTCCTATACCCTTCCTTGGAGGAGAGGGAGTGCAACGTTTCAATCTCGCAGTTCGGAGCGCGAGAGTGAGAAAAAGCAGAGTACTTGTTTGCAAGGCTAGGAAAGAGCAGAGCCCCAGTCTTGCTGTTTATCTGCAATGACTGCAAGGGATAGTGAGCACCAGCAAGACAATTCCTTCCTAGCCCCTTCCTTGGAGGAGAGAGCGTGCAACGTTTCAATCTCGCAGTTCGGAGCGTGAGAGGGAGAAAAAGATTAGTGCCTGTTTGCAAGGCTAGGAAAGAGCAGAGCCCCAGTCTTGCTGTTTATCTGCAATGACTGCAAGGGCTAGTGAGGAGCAGCAAGACAATTCCTTCCTAGCCCCTTCCTTGGAGGAGAGGGAGTGCAACGTTTCAATCTCGCAGGTGGGAGCTCGAGAGGGAGAAAAAGCAGAGTGCCTGTTTGCAAGGCTAGGAAAGAGCAGAGCCCCAGGCTTGCTGCTCATCTGCAATGACTGCAAGGGATAGTGAGGAGCAGCAAGACAATTCCTTCCTAGCCCCTTCCTTGGAGCAGAGGGAGCGCAACTTCTCAATCTCGCAGTTCGAAGCACAAGAGTGAGAAAAAGCAGAGTGCCTGTTTGCAAGGCTAGGAAAGAGCAGAGCCCCAGTCTTGCTGATTATCTGCAATGACTGCAAGGGCTAGTGAGGAGCAGCAAGACAATTCCTTCCTAGCCCTTTCCTTGGAGGAGAGGGAGTGCAACGTTTCAATCTCGCAGTTGGGAGCTCGAGAGGGAGAAAAAGCAGAGTGCCTGTTTGCAAGGCTAGGAAAGAGCAGAGCCCCAGTCTTGCTGTTTATCTGCAATGACTGCAAGGGAGAGTGAGGACCAGCAAGACAATTCCTTCCTCGCCCCTTCCTTGGAGGAGAGGGAGTGCAACGTTTCAATCTCGCAGTTCGGAGCGCAAGAGTCAGAAAAAGCAGAGTGCCTGTTTGCAAGGCTAGGAAAGAGCAGAGCCCCAGTCTTGCTGTTTATCTGCAATTACTGCAAGGGCTAGTGAGGACCAGCAAGACAATTCCTTCCTAGCCCCTTCCTTGGAGGAGAGGGAGTGCAACGTCTCAATCTCACAGTTCGGAGCGCGAGATGGGGAAAAAGCAGAGTGCCTGTTTGCAAGGCTAGGAAAGAGCCCCAGCCTTGCTGTTTAACTCAAATGACTGCAATGGATACTGAGCACCATCAAGACAATTCCTTCCTGGCCCCTTCCTTGGAGGAGAGGGAGCGCAACGTTTCAATCTCGCAGTTCGGAGCGCGAGAGGGAGAAAAAGCAGAGTGCCTGTTTGCAAGGCTAGAAAAGAGCAGAGCCCCAGTCTTGCTGTTTATCTGCAATTACTGCAAGGGCTAGTGAGGAGCAGCAAGACAATTCCTTCCTAGCCCCTTCCTTGGAGGAGAGGGAGTGCAACGTTTCAATCTCGCAGATCGGAGCGCGAGAGGGGGAAAAAGCAGAGTGCCTGTTTGCAACGCTAGGAAAGAGCAGAGTTCCAGTCTTGCTGTTTATCTGCAATGACTGCAAGGGATAGTGAGGAGCAGCAAGACAATTCCTTCCTAGCCCCTTCCTTGGAGGAGAGGGAGTGCAACGTTTCAATCTCGCAGTTCGGAGCGCGAGAGGGGGAAAAAGCAGAGTGCCTGTTTGCAAGGCTAGGAAAGAGCAGAGCCCGAGTCTTGCTGTTTATCTGCAATGACTGCAAGGGCTAGTGAGGAGCAGCAAGACAATTCCTTCCTAGCCCCTTCCTTGGAGGAGAGGGAGTGCAACGTTTCAATCTCGCAGATCGGAGCGCGAGAGTGAGAAAAAGCAGAGTGCCTGTTTGCAAGGCTAGGAAAGAGCAGAGCCCCAGTCTTGCTGTTTATCTGCAATGACTGCAAGGGCTAGTGAGGACCCGCAAGACAATTCCTTCCTATACCCTTCCTTGGAGGAGAGGGAGTGCAACGTTTCAATCTCGCAGTTCGGAGCACGAGAGTGAGAAAAAGCAGAGTGCCTGTTTGCAAGGCTAGGAAAGAGCAGAGCCCGAGTCTTGCTGTTTATCTGCAATGACTGCAAGGGATACTGAGCACCATCAAGACAATTCCTTCCTAGCCCCTTCCTTGGAGGAGAGGGAGTGCAACGTTTCAATCTCGCAGTTCGGAGCGCGAGAGGGGGAAAAAGCAGAGTGCCTGCTTGCAAGGCTAGGAAAGAGCAGAGCCCCAGTCTTGCTGTTTATCTGCAATGACTGCAAGGGATAGTGAGCACCAGCAAGACAATTCCTTCCTAGCCCCTTCCTTGGAGGAGAGGGAGTGCAACGTTTCAGTCTCGCAGTTCGGAGCGCGAGAGGGAGAAAAAGCAGACTGCCTGTTTGCAAGGCTAGGAAAGAGCAGAGCCCCAGGCTTGCTGTTTATCTGCAATTACTGCAAGGGCTAGTGAGGAGCAGCAAGACAATTCCTTCCTAGCCCCTTCCTTGGAGGAGAGTGCAACGTCTCAATCTCACAGTTCGGAGCACGAGAGGGGGAAAAAGCAGAGTGCCTGTTTGCAAGGCTAGGAAAGAGCAGAGCCCCACTCTTGCTGTTTATCTGCAATGACTGCAACGGATAGTGAGGACCAGCAAGACAATTCCTTCCTATACCCTTCCTTGGAGGAGAGAGAGTGCAACGTTTCAATCTCGCAGTTCGGAGCGCGAGAGTGAGAAAAAGCAGAGTGCCTGTTTGCAAGGCTAGGAAAGAGCAGAGCCCGAGTCTTGCTGTTTATCTGCAATGACTGCAAGGGATAGTGAGGAGCAGCAAGACAATTCCTTCGTAGCCCCTTCCTTGGAGGAGAGGGAGTGCAACGTTTCAATGTCGCAGATCGGAGCGCGAGAGTGAGAAAAAGCAGAGTGCCTGTTTGCAAGGCTAGGAAAGAGCAGAGCCCCAGTCTTGCTGTTTATCTGCAATGACTGCAAGGGAGAGTGAGGACCAGCAAGACAATTCCTTCCTCGCCCCTTCCTTGGAGGAGAGGGAGTGCAACGTTTCAATCTCGCAGTTCGGAGCGCAAGAGTCAGAAAAAGCAGAGTGCCTGTTTGCAAGGCTAGGAAAGAGCAGAGCCCCAGTCTTGCTGTTTATCTGCAATTACTGCAAGGGCTAGTGAGGACCAGCAAGACAATTCCTTCCTAGCCCCTTCCTTGGAGGAGAGGGAGTGCAACGTCTCAATCTCACAGTTCGGAGCGCGAGATGGGGAAAAAGCAGAGTGCCTGTTTGCAAGGCTAGGAAAGAGCCCCAGCCTTGCTGTTTAACTCAAATGACTGCAATGGATACTGAGCACCATCAAGACAATTCCTTCCTGGCCCCTTCCTTGGAGGAGAGGGAGCGCAACGTTTCAATCTCGCAGTTCGGAGCGCGAGAGGGAGAAAAAGCAGAGTGCCTGTTTGCAAGGCTAGAAAAGAGCAGAGCCCCAGTCTTGCTGTTTATCTGCAATTACTGCAAGGGCTAGTGAGGAGCAGCAAGACAATTCCTTCCTAGCCCCTTCCTTGGAGGAGAGGGAGTGCAACGTTTCAATCTCGCAGATCGGAGCGCGAGAGGGGGAAAAAGCAGAGTGCCTGTTTGCAACGCTAGGAAAGAGCAGAGTTCCAGTCTTGCTGTTTATCTGCAATGACTGCAAGGGATAGTGAGGAGCAGCAAGACAATTCCTTCCTAGCCCCTTCCTTGGAGGAGAGGGAGTGCAACGTTTCAATCTCGCAGTTCGGAGCGCGAGAGGGGGAAAAAGCAGAGTGCCTGTTTGCAAGGCTAGGAAAGAGCAGAGCCCGAGTCTTGCTGTTTATCTGCAATGACTGCAAGGGCTAGTGAGGAGCAGCAAGACAATTCCTTCCTAGCCCCTTCCTTGGAGGAGAGGGAGTGCAACGTTTCAATCTCGCAGATCGGAGCGCGAGAGTGAGAAAAAGCAGAGTGCCTGTTTGCAAGGCTAGGAAAGAGCAGAGCCCCAGTCTTGCTGTTTATCTGCAATGACTGCAAGGGCTAGTGAGGACCCGCAAGACAATTCCTTCCTATACCCTTCCTTGGAGGAGAGGGAGTGCAACGTTTCAATCTCGCAGTTCGGAGCACGAGAGTGAGAAAAAGCAGAGTGCCTGTTTGCAAGGCTAGGAAAGAGCAGAGCCCGAGTCTTGCTGTTTATCTGCAATGACTGCAAGGGATACTGAGCACCATCAAGACAATTCCTTCCTAGCCCCTTCCTTGGAGGAGAGGGAGTGCAACGTTTCAATCTCGCAGTTCGGAGCGCGAGAGGGGGAAAAAGCAGAGTGCCTGCTTGCAAGGCTAGGAAAGAGCAGAGCCCCAGTCTTGCTGTTTATCTGCAATGACTGCAAGGGATAGTGAGCACCAGCAAGACAATTCCTTCCTAGCCCCTTCCTTGGAGGAGAGGGAGTGCAACGTTTCAGTCTCGCAGTTCGGAGCGCGAGAGGGAGAAAAAGCAGACTGCCTGTTTGCAAGGCTAGGAAAGAGCAGAGCCCCAGGCTTGCTGTTTATCTGCAATTACTGCAAGGGCTAGTGAGCACCAGCAAGACAATTCCTTCCTAGCCCCTTCCTTGGAGGAGAGTGCAACGTCTCAATCTCACAGTTCGGAGCACGAGAGGGGGAAAAAGCAGAGTGCCTGTTTGCAAGGCTAGGAAAGAGCAGAGCCCCACTCTTGCTGTTTATCTGCAATGACTGCAACGGATAGTGAGGACCAGCAAGACAATTCCTTCCTATACCCTTCCTTGGAGGAGAGAGAGTGCAACGTTTCAATCTCGCAGTTCGGAGCGCGAGAGTGAGAAAAAGCAGAGTGCCTGTTTGCAAGGCTAGGAAAGAGCAGAGCCCGAGTCTTGCTGTTTATCTGCAATGACTGCAAGGGATAGTGAGGAGCAGCAAGACAATTCCTTCGTAGCCCCTTCCTTGGAGGAGAGGGAGTGCAACGTTTCAATGTCGCAGATCGGAGCGCGAGAGTGAGAAAAAGCAGAGTGCCTGTTTGCAAGGCTAGGAAAGAGCAGAGCCCCAGTCTTGCTGTTTATCTGCAATGACTGCAAGGGCTAGTGAGGACCAGCAAGACAATTCCTTCCTATACCCTTCCTTGGAGGAGAGGGAGTGCAACGTTTCAATCTCGCAGTTCGGAGCGCGAGAGTGAGAAAAAGCAGAGTACTTGTTTGCAAGGCTAGGAAAGAGCAGAGCCCCAGTCTTGCTGTTTATCTGCAATGACTGCAAGGGATAGTGAGCACCAGCAAGACAATTCCTTCCTAGCCCCTTCCTTGGAGGAGAGAGCGTGCAACGTTTCAATCTCGCAGTTCGGAGCGTGAGAGGGAGAAAAAGATTAGTGCCTGTTTGCAAGGCTAGGAAAGAGCAGAGCCCCAGGCTTGCTGTTTATCTGCAATGACTGCAAGGGATAGTGAGCACCAGCAAGACAATTCCTTCCTAGCCCCTTCCTTGGAGGAGAGGGAGGGCAACGTTTCAATCTCGCAGTTCGGAGCGCGAGAGGGAGAAAAAGCAGAGTGCATGTTTGCAAGGCTAGGAAAGAGCAGAGCCCCAGTCTTGCTGTTTATCTGCAATGACTGCAAGGGCTAGTGAGGAGCAGCAAGACAATTCCTTCCTAGCCCCTTCCTTGGAGGAGAGGGAGTGCAACGTTTCAATCTCGCAGTTGGGAGCTCGAGAGGGAGAAAAAGCAGAGTGCCTGTTTGCAAGGCTAGGAAAGAGCAGAGCCCCAGGCTTGCTGCTCATCTGCAATGACTGCAAGGGATAGTGAGGACCAGCAAGACAATTCCTTCCTCGCCCCTTCCTTGGAGGAGAGGGAGTGCAACGTTTCAATCTCGCAGATCGGAGCGCGAGAGTGAGAAAAAGCAGAGTGCCTGTTTGCAAGGCTAGGAAAGAGCAGAGCCCCAGTCTTGCTGTTTATCTGCAATGACTGCAAGGGCTAGTGAGGACCAGCAAGACAATTCCTTCCTATACCCTTCCTTGGAGGAGAGGGAGTGCAACGTTTCAATCTCGCAGTTCGGAGCACGAGAGTGAGAAAAAGCAGAGTGCCTGTTTGCAAGGCTAGGAAAGAGCAGAGCCCCAGTCTTGCTGTTTATCTACAATGACAGCAAGGGATAGTGAGGACCAGCAAGACAGTTCCTTCCTAGCCCCCTCCTTGGAGGAGAGAGAGTGCAACGTTTCAATCTCGCAGTTCGGAGCGCGAGAGGGGGAAAAAGCAGAGTGCCTGTTTGCAAGGCTAGGAAAGAGCAGAGCCCCAGTCTTGCTGCTCATCTGCAATGACTGCAAGGGATAGTGAGGAGCAGCAAGACAATTCCTTCCTAGCCCCTTCCTTGGAGCAGAGGGAGCGCAACTTCTCAATCTCGCAGTTCGAAGCACAAGAGTGAGAAAAAGCAGAGTGCCTGTTTGCAAGGCTAGGAAAGAGCAGAGCCCCAGTCTTGCTGATTATCTGCAATGACTGCAAGGGCTAGTGAGGAGCAGCAAGACAATTCCTTCCTAGCCCTTTCCTTGGAGGAGAGGGAGTGCAACGTTTCAATCTCGCAGTTGGGAGCTCGAGAGGGAGAAAAAGCAGAGTGCCTGTTTGCAAGGCTAGGAAAGAGCAGAGCCCCAGTCTTGCTGTTTATCTGCAATGACTGCAAGGGATAGTGAGGACCAGCAAGACAATTCCTTCCTCGCCCCTTCCTTGGAGGAGAGGGAGTGCAACGTTTCAATCTCGCAGTTCGGAGCGCAAGAGTCAGAAAAAGCAGAGTGCCTGTTTGCAAGGCTAGGAAAGAGCAGAGCCCCAGTCTTGCTGTTTATCTGCAATTACTGCAAGGGCTAGTGAGGACCAGCAAGACAATTCCTTCCTAGCCCCTTCCTTGGAGGAGAGGGAGTGCAACGTCTCAATCTCACAGTTCGGAGCGCGAGATGGGGAAAAAGCAGAGTGCCTGTTTGCAAGGCTAGGAAAGAGCCCCAGCCTTGCTGTTTAACTCAAATGACTGCAATGGATACTGAGCACCATCAAGACAATTCCTTCCTGGCCCCTTCCTTGGAGGAGAGGGAGCGCAACGTTTCAATCTCGCAGGTCGGAGCGCGAGAGGGAGAAAAAGCAGAGTGCCTGTTTGCAAGGCTAGAAAAGAGCAGAGCCCCAGTCTTGCTGTTTATCTGCAATTACTGCAAGGGCTAGTGAGGAGCAGCAAGACAATTCCTTCCTAGCCCCTTCCTTGGAGGAGAGGGAGTGCAACGTTTCAATCTCGCAGATCGGAGCGCGAGAGGGGGAAAAAGCAGAGTGCCTGTTTGCAACGCTAGGAAAGAGCAGAGTTCCAGTCTTGCTGTTTATCTGCAATGACTGCAAGGGATAGTGAGGAGCAGCAAGACAATTCCTTCCTAGCCCCTTCCTTGGAGGAGAGGGAGTGCAACGTTTCAATCTCGCAGTTCGGAGCGCGAGAGGGGGAAAAAGCAGAGTGCCTGTTTGCAAGGCTAGGAAAGAGCAGAGCCCGAGTCTTGCTGTTTATCTGCAATGACTGCAAGGGATAGTGAGGAGCAGCAAGACAATTCCTTCCTAGCCCCTTCCTTGGAGGAGAGGGAGTGCAACGTTTCAATCTCGCAGATCGGAGCGCGAGAGTGAGAAAAAGCAGAGTGCCTGTTTGCAAGGCTAGGAAAGAGCAGAGCCCCAGTCTTGCTGTTTATCTGCAATGACTGCAAGGGCTAGTGAGGACCCGCAAGACAATTCCTTCCTATACCCTTCCTTGGAGGAGAGGGAGTGCAACGTTTCAATCTCGCAGTTCGGAGCACGAGAGTGAGAAAAAGCAGAGTGCCTGTTTGCAAGGCTAGGAAAGAGCAGAGCCCGAGTCTTGCTGTTTATCTGCAATGACTGCAAGGGATACTGAGCACCATCAAGACAATTCCTTCCTAGCCCCTTCCTTGGAGGAGAGGGAGTGCAACGTTTCAATCTCGCAGTTCGGAGCGCGAGAGGGGGAAAAAGCAGAGTGCCTGCTTGCAAGGCTAGGAAAGAGCAGAGCCCCAGTCTTGCTGTTTATCTGCAATGACGGCAAGGGATAGTGAGCACCAGCAAGACAATTCCTTCCTAGCCCCTTCCTTGGAGGAGAGGGAGTGCAACGTTTCAGTCTCGCAGTTCGGAGCGCGAGAGGGAGAAAAAGCAGACTGCCTGTTTGCAAGGCTAGGAAAGAGCAGAGCCCCAGGCTTGCTGTTTATCTGCAATTACTGCAAGGGCTAGTGAGGAGCAGCAAGACAATTCCTTCCTAGCCCCTTCCTTGGAGGAGAGTGCAACGTCTCAATCTCACAGTTCGGAGCACGAGAGGGGGAAAAAGCAGAGTGCCTGTTTGCAAGGCTAGGAAAGAGCAGAGCCCCAGTCTTGCTGTTTATCTGCAATGACTGCAACGGATAGTGAGCACCAGCAAGACAATTCCTTCCTAGCCCCTTCCTTGGAGGAGAGGGAGTGCAATGTTTCAATCTTGCAGTTCGGAGCGCGAGAGTGAGAAAAAGCAGAGTACTTGTTTGCAAGGCTAGGAAAGAGCAGAGCCCCAGTCTTGCTGTTTATCTGCAATGACTGCAACGGATAGTGAGCACCAGCAAGACAATTCCTTCCTAGCCCCTTCCTTGGAGGAGAGAGAGTGCAACGTTTCAATCTCGCAGTTCGGAGCGCGAGAGTGAGAAAAAGCAGAGTGACTGTATGCAAGGCTAGGAAAGAGCAGAGCCCCAGTCTTGCTGTTTATCTGCAATGACTGCAAGGGATAGTGAGCACCAGCAAGACAATTCCTTCCTAGCCCCTTCCTTGGAGGAGAGAGCGTGCAACGTTTCAATCTCGCAGTTCGGAGCGTGAGAGGGAGAAAAAGATTAGTGCCTGTTTGCAAGGCTAGGAAAGAGCAGAGCCCCAGTCTTGCTGTTTATCTGCAGTGACTGCAAGGGATAGTGAGCACCAGCAAGACAATTCCTTCCTAGCCCCTTCCTTGGAGGAGAGGGAGTGCAACGTTTCAATCTCGCAGTTCGGAGCGCGAGAGGGGGAAAAAGCAGAGTGCCTGCTTGCAAGGCTAGGAAAGAGCAGAGCCCCAGTCTTGCTGTTTATCTGCAATGACTGCAAGGGATAGTGAGCACCAGCAAGACAATTCCTTCCTAGCCCCTTCCTTGGAGGAGAGGGAGTGCAACGTTTCAATCTCGCAGTTCGGAGCGCGAGAGGGAGAAAAAGCAGAGTGCCTGTTTGCAAGGCTAGGAAAGAGCAGAGCCCCAGGCTTGCTGTTTATCTGCAATTACTGCAAGGGCTAGTGAGGAGCAGCAAGACAATTCCTTCCTAGCCCCTTCCTTGGAGGAGAGTGCAACGTCTCAATCTCACAGTTCGGAGCACGAGAGGGGGAAAAAGCAGAGTGCCTGTTTGCAAGGCTAGGAAAGAGCAGAGCCCCAGTCTTGCTGTTTATCTGCAATGACTGCAACGGATAGTGAGCACCAGCAAGACAATTCCTTCCTAGCCCCTTCCTTGGAGGAGAGAGAGTGCAACGTTTCAATCTCGCAGATCGGAGCGCGAGAGTGAGAAAAAGCAGAGTGCCTGTTTGCAAGGCTAGGAAAGAGCAGAGCCCCAGTCTTGCTGTTTATCTGCAATGACAGCAAGGGCTAGTGAGGACCAGCAAGACAATTCCTTCATAGCCCCTTCCTTGGAGGAGAGAGAGTGCAACGTTTCAATCTCGCAGTTCGGAGCGCGTGAGTGAGAAAAAGCAGAGTGACTGTATGCAAGGCTAGGAAAGAGCAGAGCCCCAGTCTTGCTGCTCATCTGCAATGACTGCAAGGGCTAGTGAGGACCAGCAAGACAATTGCTTCCTAGCTCCTTCCTTGGAGGAGAGGGAGTGCAACGTTTCAATCTCGCAGTTCGGAGCGCGAGAAGGGGAAAAAGCAGAGTGCCTGTTTGCAAGGATAGGAAAGAGCAGAGCCCCAATCTTGCTGCTCATCTGCAATGACTGCAAGGGATAGTGAGGAGCAGCAAGACAATTCCTTCCCAGCCCCTTCCTTGGAGGGGAGAGAGTGCAACGTTTCAATCTCGCAGTTCCGAGCGCGAGAGGGGGAAAAAGCAGAGCGCCTGTTTGCAAGGCTAGGAAAGAGCAGAGCCCCAGGCTTGCTGTTTATCTGCAATTACTGCAAGGGCTAGTGAGGAGCAGCAAGACAATTCCTTCCTAGCCCCTTCCTTGGAGGAGAGTGCAACGTCTCAATCTCACAGTTCGGAGCACGAGAGGGGGAAAAAGCAGAGTGCCTGTTTGCAAGGCTAGGAAAGAGCAGAGCCCCAGTCTTGCTGTTTATCTGCAATGACTGCAACGGATAGTGAGCACCAGCAAGACAATTCCTTCCTAGCCCCTTCCTTGGAGGAGAGAGAGTGCAACGTTTCAATCTCGCAGATCGGAGCGCGAGAGTGAGAAAAAGCAGAGTGCCTGTTTGCAAGGCTAGGAAAGAGCAGAGCCCCAGTCTTGCTGTTTATCTGCAATGACAGCAAGGGCTAGTGAGGACCAGCAAGACAATTCCTTCATAGCCCCTTCCTTGGAGGAGAGAGAGTGCAACGTTTCAATCTCGCAGTTCGGAGCGCGTGAGTGAGAAAAAGCAGAGTGACTGTATGCAAGGCTAGGAAAGAGCAGAGCCCCAGTCTTGCTGCTCATCTGCAATGACTGCAAGGGCTAGTGAGGACCAGCAAGACAATTGCTTCCTAGCTCCTTCCTTGGAGGAGAGGGAGTGCAACGTTTCAATCTCGCAGTTCGGAGCGCGAGAAGGGGAAAAAGCAGAGTGCCTGTTTGCAAGGATAGGAAAGAGCAGAGCCCCAATCTTGCTGCTCATCTGCAATGACTGCAAGGGATAGTGAGGAGCAGCAAGACAATTCCTTCCCAGCCCCTTCCTTGGAGGGGAGAGAGTGCAACGTTTCAATCTCGCAGTTCCGAGCGCGAGAGGGGGAAAAAGCAGAGCGCCTGTTTGCAAGGCTAGGAAAGAGCAGAGCCCCAGTCTTGCTGTTTTTCTGCAATGACTGCAAGGGATAGTGAGCACCAGCAAGACAATTCCTTCCTAACCCTTCCTTGGAGTGGAGGGAGTGCAACGTTTCAATCTCGCAGTTCGGAGCATGAGAGGGAGAAAAAGCAGAGTGCCTGTTTGCAAGGCTAGGAAAGAGCAGAGCCCCAGTCTTGCTGCTCATCTGCAATGACTGCAAGGGATAGTGAGGAGC
The DNA here is from genome assembly GCF_964289735.1 of Phaethon aethereus. Lineage (NCBI taxonomy): Eukaryota > Metazoa > Chordata > Aves > Phaethontiformes > Phaethontidae > Phaethon > Phaethon aethereus. The sequence continues at coordinate 16,560,410 of NC_138581.1, forward strand.
AGCAAGACAGTTCCTTCCTAGCCCCTTCCTTGGAGGAGAGGGAGTGCAACGTTTCAATCTCGCAGTTCGGAGCGCGAGAGGGAGAAAAAGCAGAGTGCCTGTTTGCAAGGCTAGGACAGAGCAGAGTCCCAGTCTTGCTGTTTATCTGCAATGACTGCAAGGGATAGTGAGGAGCAGCAAGACAATTCCTTCCTAGCCCCTTCCTTGGAGGAGAGAGAGTGCAACGTTTCAATCTCACAGTTCGGAGCGCGAGAGGGAGAAAAAGCAGAGTGCCTGTTTGCAAGGCTAGGAAAGAGCAGAGCCCCAGTCTTGCTGTTTATCTGCAATGACTGCAAGGGCTAGTGAGGACCAGCAAGACAATTCCTTCCTATACCCTTCCTTGGAGGAGAGAGAGCGCAACGTTTCATTCTCGCAGTTCGGAGAGCGAGAGTGAGAAAAAGCAGAGTGCCTGTTTGCAAGGCTAGGACAGAGCAGAGCCCCAGTCTTGCTGTGTATCTGCAATGACTGCAAGGGATAGTGAAGAGCAGCAAGACAATTCCTTCCTAGCCCCTTCCTTGGAGGAGAGGGAGTGCAACGTTTCAATCTCGCAGTTCAGAGCGCGAGAGGGAGAAAAGGCAGAGCCTGGGGAAGGCAGGTGAGGCCAGTCCTGGGTGCTGGGGGAGGGTCTGCGCCAACGCTGGCCCCCTGTGCTCTCTCCAGCTCCTGGAGGACGGTGGCAGACTGGAGGAGCACCTGCAGCAGAGCCTGCAGTACCTGCAAAGCCCACAGGAGCCCTTGCGTGAGGCAGCCATCAGGTTCATTGGTGAGCCACAACCCCGCCGGGGGTGCGTCTCTGCCCCGCGACAGCTTATCCCCAGCCACAGTGGCTGCTGAATCCAGCGAGCGGCTGCAGAGCCCGGACTGCCCGATGCTTGAGCTCACGGGCTCCCTGGTGCCCTCTCACACCCCTGCCCGGTCGCAGTGACTGGTGGGAGCCTTCTTGGGTCCCTCGCAGCCGCCGTGGCCTTCACGCTCAGGGGACCGCCCTGGGCTCAGCCTTGCCCAGTGGGAGGAGGCCACGTGGCCTGGCCTGCGGGGCTGGTGGCAGGGAGCCGGGCTGCTGGGGCAGGCAGGCCAGTGGGATCTGTAACGGACTGTGTGTGCCTAGGGCTCGCCGAGCTGCAGCTGAGGGATGGGTACCCGGAGAAGCTCCATGTCATCTACAGGGGTGAGTGAGGGCAGTGGGGTGTCCGCAGGGGCTGGCGGAGAGGGGGAAAGACCCTGGGAGGAAATCTCCAACGCCTGCCCCAGCTGGGCAGGGCACTGCTCCCTGCACACATGAGGTGCGGCGTGGGCAGAGCAGAGAGAGATTTCAGGGGGATGTGGGGCATTGGTGGCAGCACCTTCCCGCTCATCCCGGCACCCCTGCCTCCCTCCTGGCCATGGGAAGAGCTGGGGGGTTGGGGGGGCGCTGGCCAGAGGGGCTCTGCAGATGCCCTGCAGATGCGGGCTCTGACCTCGGCTCTGCTCCTTTCCGTGCCAGCCCTTCAAGACAAGGCAAGAGACAGCAGCGCCTGCATCTCTTCCCTGGCAACTCAAACCCTGCTGGTCCTGGACGCTGCAGCGAAAAAGCCTCCCTCCGGATCCCACCTGCAAGCGCTGTGCTCCTGGCTCCGGAGGGCATGGAGGAGGAGGACCCCGGCCCCAGGAGGCGGCTGACTGTGCTGCTGGAGCTGTGGGCAGAGCTGATCCCGGGGTGCTCTGCGCACGGGCACCCCCTGAGCAGCTGGACCTGCCCCCTTGCCAGCAGCCCGGGGCCGTGCAGGACGCACCACGCCCTGCGTCGTGGCCCCAAGGCACCAGCTGCTCTGCCAGGCTGTGAAACCCAGAGGAACGGTGAAGGAAAGCTTTTGCCTGCTCTGCCCTCTCCAGGGAGATCCCAGCCTGGATGGTGCCCGCCCTCTGCACCGCTCCCATTTCGTGGCGAAGGGGACAGGTGGGCCGTGGCTCTAGTGGGTGTGCTGGCCATCAAGCCTGAAGAAGCAGCCAAAGGGCAGCGAGAGGATCGCTTCAGATGGCGACCCAGGATGGAAACGGGCGTTCTGCAGGCCGCAGGCAGAGGCCTTAGCACAGCCGGCCTGCCTGTGCCTCCCAGCCATCGATAAAGGCTGTGGAACTTGACGTGCTGTTTTGAGCTCTTCTTCCCCGCCCCGCGCTGCCCTGCTGCCCCTCAGACACCCAGAGGGTTCCTATTCTGACAGGCCCCCCACGCACCCCTGCGGACCCTGCCGCCCCCCAGGCAGCTGTGGGGGCCGCGTTGGGTCCCGCTTGCGCCCCTGGGGAGCCCTGCTGCACCCCAGGCCCCCGGGAGGGCCTGTACATAGCCCCGTGGAGCCTTGCTGTTCCCCAGACAGCTGGAGGGGCTCTGCTGCGCCCCACGCGGAGCCCTGCTGCCCCCCAGGCCCCCCCAAGGGCCCCGGGAGGGCCTGTACATAGCCCCGTGGAGCCTTGCTGTTCCCCAGACAGCTGGAGGGGCTCTGCTGCGCCCTGCACGGAGCCCTGCTGCCCCCCAGGCCCCCCCAAGGGCCCCGGGAGGGCCTGTACATAGCCCCGTGGAGCCTTGCTGTTCCCCAGACAGCTGGAGGGGTTCTGCTGCGCCCCGCGCGGAGCCCCAGGTAGCCGTGCTGCTCCCCAGGCCTTCGCAGCGGCCCTACAGCGCCTTCCACGGTGCCCTGCGAGGCCCGGGAGAGCCCCTGGGGCTCTCTGGAGGGGCTGCTTGGCCCCACGTGTGCCCCTGGGAGGCCTGTCAGAGGCCCTGGGGTTCTCTGGAGGGCAGCAGGGCCCTGCCCGGGCCCCGGCCAAGCCCAGCAGCTCTATCCGGGTAGGAAATGGGCCATGACGGAGCCTGTCCCTTCTCCACCTTCTGCTGCCCAGGGCGGCAGTTCCTCCTTCAATTTCAGTTGATCAGTTGAGCAGAATACAGATGGTCTTGGGTGGCCAGGGGCTGAACAAAGGGGGCACAAGGATAGCCTCAGAAGGCATGACGATGAGAGCTAAGAGTGAGAGACAGAAGACGACTCTGGGGCACAATGCAAAACTCAAAAGGGTGTCCCAGCAATGTACAGATGTCCTCATGGAATGAGTGACTGGATAGACTAGATGTCCTAGATGGCAGTGAATAAAGGTAAGAGAGCTCTGGGGCACAGAGAAAGCCCGAGGAATGGATCTGGCTGAATAAGAGAGAGACAAAGAAGGCTGCAGAGCTTGAAGGGTGCCATGGCACACCAGAACAGTCTCAGGAGGTATCATGACAGAGATGAGAGGACTCTGGGGGTGGGGGATGTTGGGGAAGAGGGAGACAAACAAAAGATTGGTGACACAATGAGGTGTTCAGGAGGGGATAGGAACAGAGTACAGATACCCTCAGGAGAGCAGGGACCAAACAAAGGCATTGTAGATGGCAGACAGGAAGGTAAGAGTGCTCTGGGGCACAATGAAAGCCTGAGGGCTTCTGGAGGAAGGAGAGCGCTACAAAGCTTGCTATAGACCCTGAAAAGAGCTGTGGGGCTATTGTGGTTTAGCCTCAGCTGGCAACTAAGCACCACGCAGCCGCTTACTTGCCTCCCGCCCATCCCAGGTGGGATGGGGGAGAGAGCTGGAAAAAAATACTCATGGGTTGGGTTAAAAACGGTTTAATAGGACAGCAAAGGCAGAGGAAATCATCATCATCATCATCATCATCATAATATTCCGTCTGGGCAGCTCTCCAGCCACTCCTCCCCAAGCCTGTAGCATTGCATGGAGTTGTTGTGACGGAATTGCAGGACCCGGCACATGGCCTTATTTTCGAGAGTTTTAGGAACTGCATTGGCTGTTTGCAAGGCTAGGAAAGAGCAGAGCCCCAGTCTTTCCTTTTATCTGTAATGACTGCCGAGCTGCAGTACCTAAGTTCGCGCACAGGGAGGCAGCACCGAGCGCGGGGAGGAGGCGCGCCACCACGCATGCCTGGGAGGCCAGGTCGCAAAAACTACATCTCCCGGCATGCACTGGCAAGCACAGCATGGCCGCCCGCCAGCCCCCTGCCACAAGACTACGCTTCCCGGCATGCGCGGGGGAACGACCGTCGCCGGCCCTAAGCCCCGTGCCTCAGGGCTACGGCTCCCGCCGTGCCGCCAGGCGCAGCCTGCCCTGCTGGCTGACCCTGCGCAGACACCGGCTCCCCCTTTTCCCCCGCAAGACCCGCCGAGACGCGAGCGCTAAACCCGCGCTCCGCCGCGCGGCTCCGGGCAGCCCCCGCCGCCGGCTCCCACACGCCCCTGCTCCGTGCCTCCGACGCGGACCCCGCCGCCCCGCCTCGGGGCTTTCCCCGGCACCTGCTGGTCCATGGGGCGTACCCCGCTCACGTTCTTCCTCGCTGCAGCCGCAGCCCGGTCACACCGGGCGACCGCTCCGCCCCGCCTCTCTCCCTCTACCCGGCTCCCTTTCTCCGTTTTTTTGTTTGGTGTTTTTTGTTTGGTTCCCCTCCCCCCCCGTATTTCTCGCACCCCACCGCTACCTAATTTCTCCTTCAACGATTCCCTTTATCCAGCTTCCCTTTCCCGTACTTTTAACTCCTCCCTTTTTTCCGTATACCCTGTCACTTTTTAAATTTTGTTTCAGTATTTCCTTCTATCCTCATTCCTGTTCCTATTTTTTTAATTCTTTCCTGCTTTTCTCGTAGCCTGTCGCTTCTTAAAACGTCCTTCCGTCCCTCTACCCGATTCCTTGCCCCTGTTTTTTATCTCCGCCTCTGTCCCGCACCCAGTCATATTAATAACTTTCTTTCTATGTCTCCATTTATTTAGCTTCCTGTCCGCCGTTTTATTTTTTTTTCCTGTCTGTATCATACTCCCTCCATTTTAACTTGTGTTTCGATGGCTACTTTTCTGCGGTTCGCTGCCTGCGTTTTGTAATTCTCCCCCGTCTGTCCTGTACCCTGGCGCTGCTTCAAGTTCCCATGTCTGCTTTTGTCGAGCTCCCTATCCGTGTCTTTTAACTCTTTCCCGTGTCGTGTACCCCGTTGCTTTTTACATTTTTATGTGTCTGTTTTTCCACAGTCTTATTTTTAATTTATTCTCGTCTTTGCTAAAGGCCGTCGCGTTTTAAATTAATTTTCTTTCTACATCGAAGTTTATCCACCTCACTGTCCCTGTTTTTTGTTTTCCCATCTACGCTGTACCCCATCGCTTCTAAAATTTTCTTTCCGTGTCTACTTTAACCAATTCGCTGTCTATATTTTTTATTTGTTTCTCGTCCGTGCTGTACCCCGTCGCTTTTGAAATTTTCTTCCTATGTCTCTCTGTATTTTTCTGTCTGTTGTCATTTTTAACTTTTTCTTGTTTTTCCTCAATGCTTCCGCTTTTATAATTTTCTTCCTATGTCACTCTCCATCACCCTACGCTTATTTTACTTTTTTTTTCCCTTGCCTTTCCTTAATGCCTTGGCTTTCAAAATTTCCTTTTTACATCAACTTTTATCCAGTTTTCTGTCCCCTTCCCCCCCCCCAGCTTCTCCTTTACCCAGCTGCTTTTTACATGCTCTCTCCATGTCCGCTTTAACCAATTCACCGTCTTTCATTTTTATTTTTATTCCTGTCTGTCCCGAGCCCTGTCGCTCTTTCAGTTTCTGTTCTAGGTCTACTTTTATCAAGCTCCCTATCCATATTTTTTAATTTATTCCTGTCCGTTGTGTACCCTGTCGCTTTTAGAACTGTATTTTCGTTTGTGGCTCTGTTATTTACCATCTCCTTGGGGTTTTTTAATTGTTTCTTGTCTTTTCTTAATGCCATTGCTTATTCCATTTTTCTTTCTCGACAACATTTGTGAGGTTTGCTGTCCCTAGTTTTTAGTGCTTTCCCGTACCCCGCTGCTTTTTAAATCTTCTTTCTATGTCTCTCTTTATCTGGATTCCTGTCCCCAGTCTTAAATTTTTTCCCGCGTTTCTAGTACCGCGCTCAACTTTTTAAAACTGTATTCCCGCGCGCGCTAGTTTGGGCTCAGATGTAGAGTTAGTTTTATTCGCGGTAGCTGGCGCAGGGCTACGTGTTGGATTTGCGCCGACACCCGGCGTCGATGACGCGGGGACACGCGCCGGGTCTCGCCGAGCGGCGCTTGCGCGGCGTCAAGGGCTGTTCTGCTGCTCCCGCGGCCCCGCCAGCGAGTAGAGCGGGGGTGCGCGCGGGGTTGGGAGGGGACGCGGCCGGGACAGCTGACCCCCAGCTGCCCAAAGGGATGTTCCCGACCGTACGACATAGCGCTCGGCCAGCAAACCGGGGCTGGAGGTCGCGGGGGCGAGGGGGGCCTTAACGTCTTGACGTAACCCTGTCACGTACCACGTCGCTTTTAAAATTTTATTTCTACGTCTCCATTTATCCGGTTCCCTGTCCCGTGGTTTCGGTTTTTTGTTTTTCTTCCCCGTGTTTCCTGCCGCCCGTCGCTTTTTCTTTTCTCTTCCGCATCCCCCTCCGCATCGCTCCCTTTGACGGGGTTTTAATGCCCTGACTCTGCATCCTGTCCCCTTTCTATTCTTATGGCTCTGTCCAGCTGATGGTCTCTAATTTTTAATTCTTTCCCGTGTTTGTCCCTTTTCCCTTTCTCTTTCCATGACTGCCTCTATCTGCCTTCCTGTCCCTTCACACACACACCCCCCACCCCCTTTTTTTCTTAATTCCTTCTGCTCTGGTCCCCTCGTGCAGTTTTCTCTCTGTCTCCCGATACCCAGCTCCCTGTCGCGGTACCCGCCGCTCCCAGGCCGGGCGCCGCTCGTTCTCGCTGTCCCTCTCCGCTGTCCCCGCTGCCCCGCTCGGTCCCACTCAGCTCTCTCCCCCGCTCCCTCCCCCTTTTCTTTATCGCTTCATCTCCCCCCTCCCCACGCTGCAGTTCTCCCTCTTCCTCCGCCTCGACACCCACGTCCGGCTCCCGCCCCCCCGGGCCTGGCTCCCCGTCCCTCGCCTCTTCTCTCCCCGCCTCTGCGCTTCCTCCCGCTTCCCTCTCCCCTCTTCCCCCTCCGCCCGGCCGCCGTCGGGCACCGAGCCTGGGCGGCAGCTCCCGGTGCGCCCGAGGGAACAAACCTGCGCTGCCCGCTTTGCGCGCCCGGGTGCGTTCCTCCGCTGCGGGGCCGGGCCCAGGCCCAGGGCAGGGGCTCCCGTGCCGTTGGGGGGGGTGGCGGCCGCCTGCTCCCGAGGGGTTGCAGCTGCGGGCCCGACGCTCGAAGCGGGCTGCAGGTGCGGCTGAGGCCGGCGCTGGCCCTGCGGTGCCCCGGGGGCGCCGCCCGGGCCCGCCCGCCGGCGGGAGCCGGCTGAGGAGCGGCGCGAAGGCCGTTCCGCAGGCAGCCGCCTGCAGCGAGGAAGGGCCGGGCCCCGCGGCGAGGCGGGAGTCCTCCCGCCCCCGCGGGAGCGCGACCCCAGCACGCGGCGCCGGGAGCGCGCGTGAGCGGCCGCGCGTCCCTATAGCCTCGCGGGACAGGCGCCGCGAGGTACCGCCCGGAGGGCGGGGGGGGGGGGGCGCGCAGGCAGAGACGCCTCACGGCGCACGCGCGCGCCTCGCTCCGCCGGGTCTCTGCCCGCCTCCGGGGCGGGCCCCGTCCCCGCGGGGCGGTGCTGTTGTCCCACACACGGTTCTTCCGCCGGTGCGCGGGCAGGCGGCGAACGTGCGGAGCCGGGGTGTTGGCTTTTCTTCCGGCTGCGTGCAGAGCTGGGTGCGAGGTGGTAGCGCACAGAGCTCGCACCCCTCGGGCCACACTCGGACCGCGTGGCTACGCTCCGCGCAGCGGTTACCGGTGTTTTCAACAGTTGGCTCCGTCGCCCTTGTTCCCCTCGGTTCTCGCCAGCCTCGTCTCCGCTTAAAGTCGCAGCGTCCTTCTTTCTTCCCGGGCATGCTGAGCGAGGAGGGGGCTTTCCCCGCCCGGGGGCAGGTTGCTATTATGCCAATTAGATGTTAATTAGGACAGTTCCCTCAAGGTTCCGGAGCTGTGCTGCTTTTGTGATTATCTTGTTCCTCCCCTCAAGGTTGCACCTCGCAGTTAACTGCTCACAGAGACTAAACGATGCCCCCAGCTTCGTTACTCGCGCACCTCGAGCAGTGCGGGCGGGAGCGTTGCTGCCGCGGTGTCGGGTCAGAGCCGCGCTCTCAAACGGCGGCGCGTAAGTTCCGCCTGCCCGGCTCTGCCTCGAGCGCGTGATGGCGTGTGCTCTGCCTGAGCAGCCGGGAAAATGCCTCGGAAACGACCCGCTTGTTGCAGGCAAAGCAGATGTGACGCAAGTGGGGCGTTCGGGCGGCTTTTGTAGCCTGACGTCAGCCTGCGTTCTGAGTCACGCTTGCACGTGCGCGCGCAAAACGAACGCGTGCCTGTGCAACAAACTCCTGCTGCAGCAGAGGGATCGGGAGTCCGTGGCAGCGGTCAGCTGGGCCTGGGCGCGGCAGCTTCAGCCGGTGGTCGCGTACCGGTGTTCTTCCTGCCACCCTACGCCGGCGGGTTTCTTTAGACGTACGCGGTGCTTAGGCGTCCTCGGCCGTCACTTAGGCCGGGCTACCGGAGCAGGCGTCCCGAGTGACCCTTCCCCACACCGTTCCCTGCTCTCCCGCCCACGCCAGCGCTGCTGCGCCCGGTGTCCCTGTCCCCTGCTTCTACTTCTGCCTCTGCCCACCCCTGGCCCAGCGCGGGCGTCATCGGGCTCGTTAATCGTGGCTGCCTCGGGGCTCGCGAAACAGATCGCGTGCAGGAGCGCCCGGCCTTGCGGCGAGTCCCTGCAACCGCCTGGCTGCGGGGAGGGGCCGCTGCCTCGCGCCCGCCGTTCGAGTGCGCCGAGGGCTCCCCTCGTGCCTTCCGGTCCTAATCCGTCGCAGACGGCCAGGATCTTCTTTCCCAGGTGTGCTTCTAACGACAGGCCCAGGAAAGGACAGGGCCACGTGAGCGATGGACGCTGTCGCTCCCAGGTGCGCCGCACCTGACGTACACGGGCAGTCGAATGTGCAGGGTCTGCACGCATCACCGGAAGCGGCCGTGTGGCGCACGAGCGAGGCTACGTGTGTAGGGAGCCTCGTCTTGTACGAGCTGTAAGACACCCCGGTATTCTCTTGGGTGGAGGACAGCCAAGCGACAGGAGTTACAGAAGGCGAAGGGAGGAGAGGAGGAAGAAGCGTCTGAACTGGCAAACTCTCCCAGCAGTGCAGGGAGTGAAAGCTGCGGTGAGTCCCAGGCCCTCGGGGCCCTGTTGCCCCTATTCTGCATCCCGGGCCCTCGCTGCCCCTCCCCTGGCCCCCTCTCTTTCCCACGCTGATGTGGTATCCGTCCGTGTCCCCCCATACCTCCTTTCTCCATCTCACTCTGACCAGCTCCCCGTCCCTGTCTTTTAGGCCCTCTCTCTCCCTAGCTTGTAGCCCGCGGCTATTTTTCCTTCCTCTGCCTCTCCCAGTCTGGCTCCCTGTCCCTGCTTTTCCATTCCTCCCTCTCTGCCGTGTAGCGTGTTGCTGCTCTTTTCTTTCGCAGTCTCTCTCTGTCTGGCTCCCAGCCACCATGTTTGCCTTCCTCCCGCTCTGTCCTGTAGCCCGTCGGTATTTTTGCTGTCTCTGGCGCTCTCTGCCCGGCCCCGTGTCCCTGGTGTTCAAAGTCTTCCTTCTTGGCCCTGTAGCACAGCACAAGTGTCTCTCTTCCTCTGTCTCCCTCTATCCTGCTCCCTGTCCCTGTTTTGCAATTTCGTCCTTGTCAGCCCTGAGCCACGCTGCAGTTTCATTTCTTTCGCCGTCTTGCCCTGTCCGGCTCCCTGCCGGGATCTTTCAATTCCTCTCTATCTGTCTTGAAGCCCGTCGCTGTTTTCTCTTTCTCTCTGTCTCTCTGTCCATCTCTCTGTCTCTGTCTTTACTTACACTTTTAAATTCCTCCCTCTCTGCCCAGCGGCCCATCGCTATTTTGCCGTTCTCTGTCCCGTGTCTTGAATCGCTCCCTCTCTGCCCTGTAGCCTGTCACAGTGGTGGTTTTTTTTCCTTCTCTGCCATTCGCTCTCTGTCTGGCTCCCTGTCCCTACTGCAGGGAAATGAAGTTGGTTAAGCAGGACTTTCCCCTCATGAACCTGTGCTGGCTATGACCAATGACTGCGTTGTCTCTCAAGTGTTTTTCAACAACTCCCAGAATAACGTTCTCCATAATTTTACTGGGCTCTGAAGTGAGACTGACAGGCCTGTAATTACCAGGGTCTTCCTTCTTACCCTTCTCAAAAACTGGGACAACATTTGCCAGCTTCCAGTCAACTGGGACCTCTCCAGACTCCCAAGAGAGAGGTCCCGCAATGACATTGGCCAACGCTTTCAGTACCCTGGGATGAATCCCATCAGGCCCCATAGACTTATGTGCATCCAGCTGGAGCAGCAAGTCTCAAACCAGTTCAGAGTCAGCTGGGAGTTTATCATCCCTCCCAGTCACAGTCTTCCAACACAGGGCTCCAGGGGTCCCAGAGCCCATCATCAGTGTTGAAGACAGAGGCAAAGAAGGCATTATACGTCCCTGCTTTGTCTCTGTCCCTACTTGTGAGGTGACAACCTCGTCAAGCAACAGCCCAATGTTATCTCTGATCCTCCGTTTGCTGTTAAGATATTAAAAAAAGCCCTTTTTGTTGTCCTTCACAGTGCTGGCCAGCTTGAACTCTAATCAAGCTTTGGCTGCACAAATTCTCTCCCTACAAAGCGGACAGCATCTCTGTAGTCCTCCCATGTCACCTGTCCTTGCTTCCAATGTCTGTACACTTTCCTTTTCCACCTATTTTCTAGAAGAAGATCCCTGTTCAGCCAAGCCGGCCTTCTGCCCCACTTGCTTGACTTTCAACACTTTGGAATTACCTGCTCCTGTGCTCTTAAGAGATGGCTCTTAAAAAGTGACCAGCATTCGTGGATCCCAATACCTTCAAAAGCAGATTCCCAGGGAGCCTTACAAACTAGCTCCAGCAGCTCAAAGTCTGCTCTCCTCATATCCAGGGTTGAATTTTTGTTGTCAGTTTTTCTCCTATCGCCAACAATTTGAAAGTCAACTACTTTATGGTCACTGTGACCAAGACAGCCACCAATCACCACTTCACCCGTGAGTCCCTCTGTCTACAAACAACAAGTCTAGGAGAGCACCTTTCCTAGTCAGCTCCCTTAGTACCTGCACCAAGAAGGTATCTTCAACATGCTTCAGGAATTTCATGGACCTGTTTGTGTCCACTGTATGATATTCCTAGTTAATGTCTGGGAAGTTAAAATCACCCGTAAGGACAAGGGCAACCGATCTAGAGATATTCCTTAATTCTTTGTAGAATAATTCATCAGTGTCATCATACTGGCTGTCTGGTCGATAGTAGATTCCCACAACAACTTGTCCAACAAATTGGACATACAACCCAAACCCTCTGGATAAATGAATTCAGCCTAAAACCAAGAAAGATTTAGTTCAAAAGCACTTGTTCTACAACAACCTTAAGCTTAATTAGATGGGTATATTAATATCTACATTATACGTCACATTTGTGATCTACTAAGACACTAAAAATAAAGGCCAACTAATCCCAGAATGGTTGAGGTTGGAAGGGACTTCTGGAGGTCATCTTGTCCACACACGCCCTGCTCAAGCACAGCCACCTAGAGTCAGTTGCCCAGGACCATGTCCAAATGGCTTTTGAATATTCACAAGGAGGGAGACTCAAAAAGCTCTTTGAGCAACCTGTTTGTGGTGGGTTGACCTTGGCTAACCATCAGGTGCCCACCAAGCTGCTCTGTCTCTCCCCCTGCTCAACAGGACATGCTCCTGAGCTTGGAAGAAGTGATCCTCAAATATTAACCAGCTTTCTTGGGCCCCTCTTCCCTCCAGGGCCTTATCCCACAGGATGCTTCCGAGGTCGGTCAGCTCTCCTCAAGTCCAGGGTTGTGAGCTTGCTTTTTGCCCTCCTTTCTCCCCTCAGGATCCCGAACTCCGCCACCTCATGGTCACTGTAGCCAAGGCTGCCTTTGACCTTCACATCCCCAACCAGCCCCTCCTTGTTGGTCAGTAGGAGGTCCAGCAGAGCACCTCTCCTCTATCACTTAGAGGAGGAAGTTGTCATTGATGCACTCCATGAATGTCCTGGATTGTTTATGCCATGCTATGTTGTCCCTCCAGCAGATATCAGGGTGGTTGAAGTTCCTCGTGAGGACCAGGGCCTGCGAACATGAGGCTGCTCCTATGTGTCTGTAGAGGTCCTGAACCACTTGTTCTTCCTGGACAGGTGGCCTATAGCAGACACCCACTATAAGGTCAGATACTAATGTTTTATATAGTGTATTTGCAATGCAAACTTTGCATAATGGAGCCTGATCCTGAAATTTTTTTTATGAAGAGTATATCCTACAGAAGTTTAGACACATTCCTAAGTAAACATGCTAGCCAGTTGATTTTATCTGTTTAAGTTTAAGTGCTTTCTATATTGAAGCCTTGAATGGCCCACTGCTCAGTTACTGGTGTGGCTATCAGTTAATACGACTAAATACTTTTATTTCTGAGATTACACGTGTCAAAATTTTGCAATTTTCCTTTTTGACTAAAGCATGTGAATTTTATTTTTCTAATTGAATTCAGGCATGAATTTGGAGAATTATCATTATTTTGGTGCATATTTGGCAGAATGACAAATATAAACAATGCAGTGCCCAAATATACTTCACAACTTGGACTTCAGCCTTGGTATTGTTGTGTAACATGAGCTGAGTTGGACACAATAGCAGAGACAAGAAATTATCTCCCTTCTTCCCCCACTACCTCTAAACATTTTCATGACATGAGGGAATGTTCATGCAATCAGTAGTGACAATATACAATGGAGACCCTGGTATACATATGCTACCCAAGAAAATCAGACTGCTGCTGCTTGTCAGCATATATTTGCATTTAATGCCAATGTTTTTTTTCATGTTGAAAGAATGCAATTAAACACTGATACGATCCTGATTTGAGATACCATCAGCTAGTTTGTGTCACAGAACTCCTTAATGAAAATAAATTTCCTTCATAGTGAGCCCTAAATATTAATCAAAACCCAGTTGACTATGGATGTGGATACCCTTCAAAATAATATGCTATCATCAGGATAAATAAGGACACTTCCATTTCTCAGTGTCAATGGAAAAGCGCTCAAAGCTTTTGGCTGTCTATTTATGAATTTTAATGAGACCTGGATTTGTCTCAGAAGGAGGCAGCCTTAATTTTCAAAGTGATTCAAACAAGTCAGTACAATATTAGAAAGCAGTACAAAAGCATGAGTGACAATGTAATAAAACACCTTGATGAAACTATATTGGGGAGGGGAAAACTGCTTATAGTAAACCACCCCCACTATTTCTCCTCATAAACTACAAAATTGACAACTTTGGAACTCAGTTTCCAATGTCATTTTCACCTTCTCTTGCTAAATATTTTGTGTTATGGAATGACCTGTTAAACTAGAGGCCGATTGTTATATTTTAGTTTCATACGGAGAACAACTGACACTTCTCAGCCATCAGACAGTGCACCGTAAGAAGGGTGGTGCAGTCTGCCGGTTATCTTCAGGATCTCTGAAGGCAGATTCCTATAATCCTAAATGCAACATCAGATGGGAATCCCAGGCTTGTTGGGAGCCTGTGTGAGTTTTCATGTGTTCAAAAATATCTCAGTTCCTCCTTTGCCCTCACTCCCAAGAACATATAAAAAAACCATACTGTTCTGAAAAAATAAATTTGAATCAAGTAAACTCAGTGCTGCTGCTGTTGTGATTTTCTTTTAATTTCTTTATCCTCATTTCCTTCCATCTCCTTGTTTTATTCTCAGTTTTGTTGGGATCACCCTGCAAGGGCTCGACCTTGAGGAGAAGGAGCTGTGGCATTGAGAAGCTGGTAAACAGCTGGACACCTGCAGGGCTCAACCTTGAGGAGAAGGAGCTGTGGTAAACAACTAAGAGGAAGCAAAGGAGCGCGTGGACATACAGAGGTGACCAATCCTGCCTCTGTGAGAGTCGCGTGGACTTAAAGCAATAGCCAACCGGGTAGCACTTCTAGGCGCGTGAACGGGCTGTATTTGTATAAAAAGCAAGCTTTGCTAACAATAAAGGTCTTTGGCTTGAATCCCCGCCAGAGTCCGTGCCTTATTACTCCACACATTTTTAAATACTGAATCGTTTTCTTCTCCAACTTCATTGTGTTTTCTCATATTCCTTTTTCATGTGTCTGTCTTAGGTTGCTTTTCCAAAACAACGTATTTGTTCTCATTTTCTTTTACCTTTCGTGTTCATTCTGCCACCTCTTTCTTCAAACTGCTTACCTATATTGGGGTCAAACTTTCTTTCAAATTACTTTTAATTCCTCTGCACTTTTTCTTAGCAACATCCTCAAGCTATTCTTTTTTGTCCTTGTTGCATTTCCATCACTGCTCCTATACTTTTGCTTGTGATGAAAGAGAAAGGAAGCAGTATTCTTAGCATGGCAAAGACGTAATAGAGCTTCCGTGCATTTGAAAAAATCAGTTCATTATAGCCAGGGATGGCAGACTTTAAGACAAGTTAAACATCCTTCAAAAATATGTGGTAAGTAGGTGGGAGAAATTCAGTTCAATCCCAAACTCATCACCAGTTACTGTTATATGAGAGCACATGATATGTTGTATTCATTAATCTCAGTTAATCAAATCAGTCGATTATATTGAAACAAGGATCTAAAACAATTATGAAGTTTTAGCATGCATCGCTAATCAACTGTAAGTTTTGCAAATTTCTTAACATATGGAAGGTTATTGATTACATGATTAGTTTAACTTCAGTATAGAATTCTTTAGCCTAATAACTGTGTGATTATGTTTAACGGCCTACTCTCATAGTCCTTAGGCTGTATTTGCCTCAATGCTAACATTGTAACTATGTGTAAACGGTTAATCACGAGGAAAGCAGGCCTCATGAAAATTAAAACACAAGTAGAAACGGAGAAGACAGGTGGAGAGAACCAATAGGAGAAGAGTTAAGAGCAAGGACTGAGAGATTAAAGAGAACAGAGAAGATATCTTAACCTTGAGCATAGAGACAGACTGGCAGGAGTGCTCAGACAAGGATGATAAGAAGGAACTGCTTGGCTGGACAACAGAAGGGGTGAACATTCAAGGAGAAGAATTATCCTCGAGAGACCTGTGACCATAAAAGGGAAAAAGGAGTAGGGGACTAACTCCCCAAACGACCACCGACGACCACCCGAGACCCCCGTGCATGCGTAGTGTAGTTTTGCAACACCAGCATTATGTAAATGTAGTAGATAAGCAAGGAGGCGGAGATTTCTTGGAAAATGTGTGAATATTCATGTCTTGAAGGTATATAAAGGATGAACTTTTGTTTCAGCGCACGCATGTTAGGAGGAGATATCCCCCATGCGTCCAGCGCTGCAATAAAGATGTCCGCTGAATAACACTTTCATGTTATTGAGTCTAAATTTCTTAAGTTTGGATTTCTTTGAATCATAACATTTCCCTGGAAGCGGCAGAAAATAGTCTGGAAGTCTGAAACTTTTCCCTGGTTAAGGGCTAAGGCATTGTTACAGGCACACACAGAATAAATCCAGATCGTTACCAAAAAAGCATGATCTCCCAAAGCCACAACACCTGTAACAGGAAAATAGATGCATTAGGACTCACCGAAGAACCACAAACTCAGTCACAAAGGTGTGAAGCATCATATCCAGTTATCAGCTGGACAATATCATGAAAAAGACACTTTTAGATGTAATCCAGTAGGTAGATGGACTTTATTTTATTTTCATTGCTGCTCACTTCCTTCTATAACCTTTGGCACTTTGGATTCTGTCAGAGAAATTAATTATTTTAACTTATCTTTTTTTTAAAGCAATTTTAGGGTAACTAGCAAATGCAAAGGTCTTGTAATACTTTGCAGCAGTGAGTCTTTCAACATGTAGTAGTGGGCCAGTCTTTCAGAAAGTGCAGAACCCTGGCACATTACTTCAGGACATCCAAAGAATAGGACTGAATTTCTTGAATTTGCAGTGTTCAGACTGTAGAGAATAGCCACATCTCTGCCACATTTTTAATTCCCATTATTATTTGCCTTACTCTGGTGCCTAGGAGTCACAGTCATGGAGTTGGGTCACCCACATGCTGGCTTGATGTCCCGGTTTAGGCTGGGATAGAGTTAATTTTCTTCCTGATGGCTGGTATAGTGCTGTGTTTTGGATTTCATATGAGAATAATGTGGATAACACACTGATGTTTTTAGTTGTTGCTAAGTAGTTGTAGTGCTTATACTAAGTCAAGGACTTTTCATCTTCGCATGCTCTGCCAGTGAGGAGCTGCACAAGAAGCTGGGAGGGGGCACAGTCAGGACAGCTGATCCAGACTGACCAAAAGGATATTCCCTACCTTTACCTGCAATGACTGCAAGCGATAGTGAGGACCAGCAAGACAATTCCTTCCTAGCCCCTTCCTTGGAGGAGAGGGAGTGCAACGTTTCAATCTCGCACTTTGGAGCGCGAGAGTGAGAAAAAGCAGAGTGCCTGTTTGCAAGGCTAGGAAAGAGCAGAGCCCCAGCCTTGTTGTTTATCTGCAATGACTGCAACGGAGAGTGAGCACCAGCAAGACAGTTCCTTCCGAGCCCCTTCCTTGGAGGAGAGGGAGTGCAACGTTTCAATCTCGCAGTTCGGAGCGTGAGAGGGAGAAAAAGATTAGAGCCTGTTTGCAAGGCTAGGAAAGAGCATAGCCCCAGTCTTGCTGTTTATCTGCAATGACTGTAAGGGCTAGTGAGGAGCAGCAAGACAATTCCTTCCTAGCCCCTTCCTTGGAGGAGACGGAGTGCAACGTTTCAATCTCGCTGTTCGGAGCGCGAGAGGGGGAAAAAGGAGAGTACCTGTTTGCAAGGCTAGGAAAGAGCAGAGTCCGAGTTTTGCTGCTCATCTGCAATGACTGCAAGGGCTAGTGAGGACCAGGAAGACAATTCCTTCCTAGCCCTTTCCTTGGAGGAGAGGGAGTGCAACGTTTCAATCTCGCAGTTCGGAGCGCGAGAGTGAGAAAAAGCAGAGTGCCTGTTTGCAAGGCTAGGAAAGTGCGACGAGCGAGGGAAGGCATGCAGTCGACTCAATATGAGTGATAAAGCAAGCTTCAACTTTATTGCAAAACCTTACACATATTTATACACTAAGTTCTACCTTATGCATACTTGTCTTACAATCATTGGCTTAGCTCTAAAGAGTGCATTATCATACTCCTCCTACTTGCGCTTACTGCTACGTGGTCCGGGTTCCATCCTGTTTTTCTTATACAATGCTGCTTCTTAGCTGTTTACCACAGCTCCTTCTCCTCAAGGCCGAGCCCTGCAGATGTCCAGCTGTTTACCAGCTTCCCAGTGCCACAGCTCCCTCTTCTCAAGGCCGAGCCGTGCAGATATCTAGCTGTTTACCAGCTTCTCAATGCTGCAGCTCCTTCTCCTTAAGGTCGAGCCATGCAGAATGATCCCAACATCTCCCCCTTTTTGTTTTTGTATAAACAAAACCTGATGGATCATTCGCAACCCGAGGACTGTGAGAAAGATGGACCCTCTGTACATTCTTGTATCATCCTGTGCCGCAAACTCAGCCCAGCAGTTGGTAGGTGCCAGCTTTACGTGGGCGTCCCCACGGAGGCAACGGTGGCCTTGCTGTACACCAGCCCACTGCCCTTCAGGAATTCCCGGTATTACACATTTGTAGAGGAACGAGTTTCGACACACGTGGCCAGCGAGTGTCGGAACTCACCTCAGTTGTCAGCTTTTAACACAGGGAGCCTATGGCGTATGCACCCGCTGGCCAGACGTGCTGCACGCGCCACAGCCATCCCGTCTATTGGTTCGTAGGCTTTGTTGACACGGCATTTTTTCATAACTCAGCAGTCACATATCAACTTATGCTTAAGTCAATAGCAGAATATTACAAAGCAAAACAATTCTAGCTGTACTACTTCTAGTGATATAAACTACTCCTAGTGATAGAAAAAAGGTACTTGTATAAGGCTATGAAGACCAATATTATATCTTACCAAAGCATTTGTAGTTATAGAACACTTTGCCTCAAAAGCTTTCCACGTTCATCTCATGATACTGCAAATTTCAGTGTGATTTACCCCTACATTTTCTTTTGACTGAGGTGGCATCCAGATTGCGATGACACCTGATAGTGTCATGATGTGTCCAACGATGACGATGGTGACTGCCCCACCCATGGCCTCACCCACTTCGAGGCACCTGCAAAGTGGGTTACCCATGGTTTTACCCATGGTTTTAAACAGCCACCACCGTCAACCTCGTCCCCTGGTTAGCAGTTGAAAAGGTCCTTTCTCCTTCCGCAAATAATTTAACACATATAAGGCTTTATTCAAACGTTCTTAGGGTAATGTGGTAGCCTCTCCCCCTTTTTGTTTTGAGCGTGATTATCTAACAAAGCTCATTCATTGGGTGTGTAAGATACTTGTTTGAGTTATTAGCTAGCCAAGCATTCTTTACTACCTTTTGAACCATTCCTTGTAGACAATGCAATAAACATGGTACAATAAGCATTAGTATTAAGATAACAAGTACTATAACAACTGCCCCTTTTATTAAGTCTTGTAACCATCCACTTAGGCCCAAACTTGACAGCTATGATTCGAGGTTTAGTGAACTTGTCTGTAACCTGTCCGTTAAGTCCTTCAGTTTTTGTAATTGTTGAGTTACCGACTGTGATGTATCTGTTAAATTCATACAACACGTGCCATCAAACTCCTCACACCCGTGCCCTTGGGCCAAAAGTAGGAAGTCGATAGCTGCCCTATTTTGCAATGTCGCATGCCTTATTGAGTCAGTTTCCATTAACAAAGCACTGAGTGTTGCAGAAGTAGCATTGGTTTGTTTCGCTAGCCAACATCCCAATTTATTTAAAGTGGTTAAGCCTTGGGCAGCAGCGACCCCAGGGGCAAGGAAAGAGGTTAGTATGGTTTTGTCTGCAGTCCAAAAATCCAGTTGGTCATTGCACTCTTCCTGATATTTTCAAATCTGTCATCTTATTCTATGCCGTCGGGTAAGGTTCAATATCATAGAAGTGTTGGGAGTTAACAATGTTAGGTGCCCCAATGTGTAAGGACCACCTCTCAAATGGGAGGGAACACCTTGCCATGCACGATCACCACAAATCAAGAATATTCCTTTAGGGAGTCTCATTGGGACAATAGTAGAGCGTGAGATGTTGCTCGTTGTATAATTACACCAATTGGTAGCATTCTGAAAAATGGCTAACGTGGGGTTTACATCCTGTGACCTGGCTATCTTCTCAGTAATTTTCTGCAAAGCTTGGTGTTGATCCTCATTCAGTTGACGTCGCTCTGGAGCCTCCACCGAAGACTCCAGGAGCGGCATCAATGGCCTTAGATCATCATTAGTAATTCCGCAAATATTGCGAACCCACTGTATATCCCCCATTAATTTTTGGACATCAGAAAGATTTTCTCTTTTCGCCTTAATCTTTATTTTTTGTGAGTGGACCGCTGCCCTGGTAATAATCCAGCTCAAATATTGCCATGGTCCCTTCTTTTGCCTTTTTTTTTTTTTTTTTTTTTTGGTGCTATTTTTAAACCCCGTTTTCCTAAATAGTGCTCTAAGTGCTGTAAAATGTGGTCTGCATTCAATTGTGTCCCTGCTATTAATATATCAACTATATAATGATACATTATTAAATCTGGATACTTTTTCCACACCGGTTCTAGAGCCCATGCCACAAATGTCTGACACATCGTAGGTGAATTTTGCATTCCTTGTGGTAACACTACCCAATGATACTTTTTGCTAGCTCTCCTTTATTTACCGATGGTACCGTAAAGGCAAACTTCTCCGCATCCTCAGCTGCTAAGGGAATGGTAAAAAAGCAATTGAAATATACTCTTCGA
This sequence comes from Phaethon aethereus, assembly GCF_964289735.1. NCBI lineage: Eukaryota > Metazoa > Chordata > Aves > Phaethontiformes > Phaethontidae > Phaethon > Phaethon aethereus. The sequence goes on from NC_138581.1 coordinate 16,580,339, forward strand.
TTCCCTGCAAAAGAAATGATACATTTGTGACAATAATTACAACGACATAGAACAAACCCACAACACCGTTTTACAAATATGGCATATTGAAGTTCCTGCTCTTGACCGTCCGGGGAGAGCCGCTGAGACAGTCAACGAGCCATCATTCCGCATACAAAAGAGTGAAAGCATCAGCTGGTGGTACGACGGAGTTGACTGCGTCCGTGGGACGTGTGACAAGATCTTCAGGTCTTACTGCCGGCCGTACCGACCTGGCCGGTACCTGCTTCACTCCGTCCCCTCCCTCTCTGCCAAAGTCTCTTGTCTCATGCCTCGCCAATGTTGGGCAGGGTCGTATCTTGACTTGGGGGAAGGATCATCCCAGGCAGCCCCCTCCTGTTGCGGCACGGGTCAGGAGGCGGGGGCCAAGGAGGACTCGCCACCTCCGTTGGTTGCGTTAGCGGGGGGGCGGGGCGGGGGGGGGCGGGCGGGGGTTGCTCGTTCTCACCATCCCCAGCTCGGCCTCCCTTCTCTCCCAAGGCTGTGGCAGCGGCAGCTGCTGCCGCCGTCCGCTCTGATTTTATCGTCTTTATAGAGTCTCTGACTAATCGCCAGGTTGTTAACACTTTCATAGCCGTATGATCCTCTTTAGAGGCTGCCTCAAACACCAATTTCCCTGCTTTCTCCCAGGTAGGTAACTCAAAAGCTGTTGCAGAGTCTGCTGCTAGCCCCTGGCTCTTCAAAACAGTCTCCAATAGCAATTGCCATGTTGTTGCTAGCTCCGCTGCTTGCCCATCTCCTTTCGAGACTCGCCCCATTGATCTTTCACATGGGCACACAGGGGAACACTGAGTACATTGTTCTGGGCAACGTTGTCCCGTCTTGCCCTCACATACATCATCGTAGATCTGTTTCTCTGACTTATCTATGCAGCCGGTTTACTCGGTGCATCTGGCACCTCAGGAGGTGCAGTCGGAGTCGCTGAAGGTCCTGGACCCTCTGACTCAGTTAAAAAGGGATTGGTTGAAGATGGTTTAACAGCCTCCTCCATATCAGCTGCAGCTTTTCTCTCTGCCTTTAAGGCTTTTAATGTGTTTAACATCAACTTCCATGTCGTCACTAACTCTGCGGTGGTTTTATCTCCATTCCCAATATGTTCCTATAACATTTTTCCTATCTCCTCCCACGTCTCTGCCTTAAACGCCACAGACGCATCGGGGGGGTACCCTTTTTGGCACCAAATTAGAAGCCTTCTAAGTGTATATTCATCATATTTCAGTCCTCTCTTAGAGAGCATATGCAGCAGGAGTCTGACCATCGCCCCTTCTTCATGCGATGCGTTCTGCCTTTAGTTCTTTTAATGTCTCTAGGATCAACCTCTAGAGCGTCGTAGATTTTATACTGTCTTTGTTGCCTGTGCTATTCGCTTTTCAGTTTTATATCTTTTCATGCAATGAATAACATCTCTCCAAGATTTCATTAATTTTTTGCTGATTTTTCATCATCGATTACTAGATCCCACAAACAATCTCCATAAGAACGCCACTCGTCTACTTCAAACATACTTTCAGGGTCTTTAAAAAACCCTTTCGCTTTCCCTAACGCAATTAACCCAGCCAGATCTTTTAATTGGCTTACTCCCCGCTTTTCTAAAAAGCATTTTAAGATTTCGAATGCTACCTCTATTTCCATTGCGCGCTACGTTGACCTTCTTAATTATCCGGTCAATTATTTTTGCAGCCTTTTCCCTTGGTTAGCCTTCTTTCGGACGGCGAACCCCTTCTTAATTATCCTGGGTTCAAGCACGGATCAGGCGCGCCGCGGCAGCGTCCGCCGATCTTCTGCTCCCTGGTCGCTGCTACCAGTGCTTCTCCGATCTCGCTGTCCGGTGAAAAACAAGGATGGGGGTCCCTGTTCGGGCGCCACTTGCGACGAGCGAGGGAAGGCATGCAGTCGACTCAATATGAGTGATAAAGCAAGCTTCAACTTTATTGCAAAACCTTACACATATTTATACACTAAGTTCTACCTTATGCATACTTGTCTTACAATCATTGGCTTAGCTCTAAAGAGTGCATTATCATACTCCTCCTACTTGCGCTTACTGCTACGTGGTCCGGGTTCCATCCTGTTTTTCTTATACAGTGCTGCTTCTTAGCTGTTTACCACAGCTCCTTCTCCTCAAGGCCGAGCCCTGCAGATGTCCAGCTGTTTACCAGCTTCTCAATGCTGCAGCTCCTTCTCCTTAAGGTCGAGCCGTGCAGAATGATCCCAACAGGAAGGAGCAGAGCCCGAGTCTTGCTGTTTATCTGCAATGACTGCAAGGGCTAGTGAGGAGCAGCAAGACAATTCCTTCCTAGCCCCTTCCTTGGAGGAGAGGGAGAGCAATGTGTCAATCTCGCAGTTCGGAGCGCGAGAGGGAGAAAAAGCAGAGTGCCTGTTTGCAAGGCTTGGAAAGAGCAGAGCCCCAGTCTTGCTGTTTATCTGCAATGACTGCAAGGGCTAGTGAGGAGCAGCAAGACAATTCCTTCCTAGCCCCTTCCTTGGAGGAGAGGGAGAGCAATGTGTCAATCTCGCAGTTCGGAGCGCGAGAGGGAGAAAAAGCAGAGTGCCTGTTTGCAAGGCTTGGAAAGAGCAGAGCCCCAGTCTTGCTGTTTATCTGCAATGACTGCAAGGGCTAGTGAGGAGCAGCAAGACAATTCCTTCCTAGCCCCTTCCATGGAGGAGAGGGAGCGCAAGGTCACAATCTCGCAGTTCGAAGCACAAAAGTGAGAAAAAGCAGAGTGCCTGTTTGCAAGGCTAGGAAAGAGCAGAGCCCCAGTCTTGCTGTTTATCTGCAATGACTGCAAGGGCTAGTGAGCACCAGCAAGACAATTCCTTCCTAGCCCCTTCCTTGGAGGAGAGAGTGCAAAGTTTCAATCTCGCAGTTCGGAGCGCGAGAGGGAGAAAAAGCAGAGTGCCTGTTTGCAAGGCTAGGAAAGAGCAGAGCCCCAGTCTTGCTGTTTATCTGCAATGACTGCAAGGGCTAGTGAGGAGCAGCAAGACAGTTCCTTCCTAGCCCCTTCCTTGGAGGAGAGGGAGTGCAAGGTCTCAATCTCGCAGTTCGAAGCACAAGAGTGAGAAAAAGGATTGGAGCCTGTTTGCAAGGCTAGGAAAGAGCAGAGCCCCAGTCTTGCTGTTTATCTGCAATGACTGCAAGGGCTAGTGAGGAGCAGCAAGACAATTCCTTCCTAGCCCCTTCCTTGGAGGAGCGGGAGCGCAAGGTCATAATCACGCTGTTCGGAGCACGAGAGGGAGAAAAAGCAGAGTGCCTATTTGCAAGGCTAGGAAAGAGCAGAGCCCCAGTCTTGCTGTTTATCTGCAATGACTGCAAGGGCTAGTGAGCACCATCAAGACAATTTCTTCCTAGCCCCTTCCTTGGAGGAGAGAGAGTTCAACGTTTCAATCTCGCAGTTCGGAGCACGAGAGGGAGAAAAAGCAGAGTGCCTATTTGCAAGGCTAGGAAAGAGCAGAGCCCCAGTCTTGCTGTTATCTGCAATGACTGCAAGGGCTACTGAGGACCAGCAAGACAATTCCTTCCTAGCCCCTTCCTTGGAGGAGAGAGAGTGCAAGGTCTCAATCTCGCAGTTCGAAGCACAAGAGTGAGAAAAAGGATTCGAGCCTGTTTGCAAGGCTAGGAAAGAGCAGAGCCCCAGCCTTGCTGTTTATCTGCAATGACTGCAAGGGCTAGTGAGGAGCAGCAAGACAATTCCTTCCTAGCCCCTTCCTTGGAGGAGCGGGAGCGCAAGGTCATAATCACGCTGTTCGGAGCACGAGAGGGAGAAAAAGCAGAGTGCCTGTTTGCAAGGCTAGGAAAGAGCAGAGCCCCAGTCTTGCTGTTTATCTGCAATGACTGCAAGGGCTAGTGAGGAGCAGCAAGACAATTCCTTCCTAGCCCCTTCCTTGGAGGAGAGGGAGAGCAAGGTCATAATCACGCTGTTCGGAGCACGAGAGGGAGAAAAATCTGAGTGCCTATTTGCAAGGCTAGGAAAGAGCAGAGCCCCAGTCTTGCTGTTATCTGCAATGACTGCAAGGGCTACTGAGGACCAGCAAGACAATTCCTTCCTAGCCCCTTCCTTGGAGGAGAGAGAGTGCAAGGTCTCAATCTCGCAGTTCGAAGCACGAGTGAGAAAAAGCAGAGTGCCTGTTTGCAAGGCAAGGAAAGAGCAGAGCCCCAGTCTTGCTGTTTATCTGCAATGACTGCAAGGGATAGTGAGCACCAGCAAGACAATTCCTTCCTAGCCCCTTCCTTGGAGGAGAGGGAGCGCAACGTTTCAATCTCGCAGTTCGGAGCGCGAGAGGGAGAAAAAGCAGAGTGCCTGTTTTCAAGGCAAGGAAAGAGCAGAGCCCCAGTCTTGCTGTTTATCTGCAATGACTGCAAGGGCTAGTGAGGAGCAGAAAGACAATTCCTTCCTAGCCCCTTCCTTGGAGGAGAGGGAGCGCAAGGTCACAATCTCGCAGTTCGGAGCACGAGAGGGAGAAAAAGCAGAGTGCCTGTTTGCAAGGCTAGGAAAGAGCAGAGCCCCAGTCTTGCTGTTTATCTGCAATGACTGCAACGGATACTGAGAACCATCAAGACAATTCCTTCCTATCCCCTTCCTTGGAGGAGAGAGAGTGCAACGTCTCAATCCCGCAGTTCAGAGCGTGAGAGTGAGAAAAAGATTGGAGCCTGTTTGCAAGGCTAGGAAAGAGCAGAGCCCCAGTCTTGCTGTTTATCTGCAATGACTGCAAGGGCTAGTGAGGAGCAGCAAGACAATTCCTTCCTAGCCCCTTCCTTGGAGGAGAGGGAGTGCAAGGTCATAATCACGCTGTTCGGAGCACGAGAGGGAGAAAAAGCAGAGTGCCTGTTTGCAAGGCTAGGACAGAGCAGAGCCCCAGTCTTGCACTTTATCTGCAATGACTGCAAGGGCTAGTGAGCACCAGCAAGACAATTCCTTCCTAGCCCCTTCCTTGGAGGAGAGAGTGCAAAGTTTCAATCTCGCAGTTCGGAGCACGAGAGGGAGAAAAAGCAGAGTGCCTGTTTGCAAGGCTAGGAAAGAGCAGACCCCCAGTCTTGCTGTTTATCTGCAATGACTGCAAGGGCTAGTGAGGAGCAGCAAGACAATTCCTTCCTAGCCCCTTCCTTGGAGGAGAGCGAGTGCAAGGTCTCAATCTCGCAGTTCGAAGCACAAGAGTGAGAAAAAGGATTGGAGCCTGTTTGCAAGGCTAGGAAAGAGCAGAGCCCCAGTCTTGCTGTTTATCTGCAATGACTGCAAGGGCTAGTGAGGAGCAGCAAGACAATTCCTTCCTAGCCCCTTCCTTGGAGGAGCGGGAGCGCAAGGTCATAATCACGCTGTTCGGAGCACGAGAGGGAGAAAAAGCAGAGTGCCTATTTGCAAGGCTAGGAAAGAGCAGAGCCCCAGTCTTGCTGTTTATCTGCAATGACTGCAAGGGCTAGTGAGCACCATCAAGACAATTTCTTCCTAGCCCCTTCCTTGGAGGAGAGAGAGTTCAACGTTTCAATCTCGCAGTTCGGAGCGCGAGAGGGGGAAAAAGCAGAGTGCCTGTTTGCAAGGCTAGGAAAGAGCAGAGCCCCAGTCTTGCTGTTTATCTGCAATGACTGCAAGGGCTAGTGAGGAGCAGCAAGACAATTCCTTCCTAGCCCCTTCCTTGGAGGAGAGGGAGTGCAAGGTCATAATCACGCTGTTCGGAGCACGAGAGGGAGAAAAAGCAGAGTGCCTATTTGCAAGGCTAGGAAAGAGCAGAGCCCCAGTCTTGCTGTTATCTGCAATGACTGCAAGGGCTACTGAGGACCAGCAAGACAATTCCTTCCGAGCCCCTTCCTTGGAGGAGAGAGAGTGCAAGGTCTCAATCTCGCAGTTCGAAGCACAAGAGTGAGAAAAAGCAGAGTGCCTGTTTGCAAGGCAAGGAAAGAGCAGAGCCCCAGTCTTGCTGTTTATCTGCAATGACTGCAAGGGCTAGTGAGCACCAGCAATACAATTCCTTCCTAGCCCCTTCCTTGGAGGAGAAGGAGCGCAACCTTTCAATCTCGCAGTTCGGAGCGCGAGAGGGGGAAAAAGCAGAGTGCCTGTTTGCAAGGCTAGGAAAGAGCAGAGCCCCAGTCTTGCTGTTTATCTGCAATGACTGCAAGGGCTAGTGAGGACCAGCAAGACAATTCCTGCCTAGCCCCTTCCTTGGAGGAGAGAGAGTGCAAGGTCTCAATCTCGCAGTTCGAAGCACAAGAGTGAGAAAAAGCAGAGTGCCTGTTTGCAAGGCAAGGAAAGAGCAGAGCCCCAGTCTTGCTGTTTATCTGCAATGACTGCAAGGGCTAGTGAGGAGCAGCAAGACAATTCCTTCCTAGCCCCTTCCTTGGAGGAGAGGGAGTGCAACGTTTCAATCTCCCAGTTCGGAGAGCGAGAGGGGGAAAAAGCAGACTGCCTGTTTGCAAGGCTAGGAAAGAGCAGAACCCCAGTCTTGCTGTTTATCTGCAATGACTGCAAGGGCTAGTGAGGAGCATCAAGACAATTCCTTCCTAGCCCCTTCCTTGGAGGAGAGGGAGTGCAACGTTTCAATCTCGCAGTTCGGAGCGCGCAAGGGGGAAAAAGCAGAGTGCCTGTTTGCAAGGCTAGGAAAGAGCAGAGCCCCAGTCTTGCTGTTTATCTGCAATGACTGCAACGGATACTGAGAACCATCAAGACAATTCCTTCCTATCCCCTTCCTTGGAGGAGAGAGAGTGCAACGTCTCAATCCCGCAGTTCAGAGCGTGAGAGTGAGAAAAAGTTTGGAGCCTGTTTGCAAAGCTAGGAAAGAGCAGAGCCCCAGTCTTGCTGTTTATCTGTAATGACTGCAAGGGCTAGTGAGGAGCAGCAAGACAATTTCTTCCTAGCCCCTTCCTTGGAGGAGCGGGAGCGCAAGGTCATAACCACGCTGTTCTGAGCACGAGAGGGAGAAAAAGCAGAGTGCCTATTTGCAAGGCTAGGAAAGAGCAGAGCCCCAGTCTTGCTGTTTATCTGCAATGACTGCAAGGGCTAGTGAGCACCATCAAGACAATTTCTTCCTAGCCCCTTCCTTGGAGGAGAGAGAGTTCAACGTTTCAATCTCGCAGTTCGGAGCGCGAGAGGGGGAAAAAGCAGACTGCCTGTTTGCAAGGCTAGGAAAGAGCAGAGCCCCAGTCTTGCTGTTTATCTGCAATGACTGCAAGGGCTAGTGAGGAGCAGCAAGACAATTCCTTCCTAGCCCCTTCCTTGGAGGAGAGGGAGTGCAAGGTCATAATCACGCTGTTCGGAGCACGAGAGGGAGAAAAAGCAGAGTGCCTATTTGCAAGGCTAGGAAAGAGCAGAGCCCCAGTCTTGCTGTTATCTGCAATGACTGCAAGGGCTACTGAGGACCAGCAAGACAATTCCTTCCTAGCCCCTTCCTTGGAGGAGAGAGAGTGCAAGGTCTCAATCTCGCAGTTCGAAGCACAAGAGTGAGAAAAAGCAGAGTGCCTGTTTGCAAGGCAAGGAAAGAGCAGAGCCGCAGTCTTGCTGTTTATCTGCAATGACTGCAAGGGCTAGTGAGGAGCAGCAAGACAATTCCTTCCTAGCCCCTTCCTTGGAGGAGAGGGAGTGCAACGTTTCAATCTCGCAGTTCGGAGAGCGAGAGGGGGAAAAAGCAGACTGCCTGTTTGCAAGGCTAGGAAAGAGCAGAACCCCAGTCTTGCTGTTTATCTGCAATGACTGCAAGGGCTAGTGAGGAGCATCAAGACAATTCCTTCCTAGCCCCTTCCTTGGAGGAGAGGGAGTGCAACGTTTCAATCTCGCAGTTCGGAGCGCGAGAAGGGGGAAAAAGCAGAGTGCCTGTTTGCAAGGCTATGAAAGAGCAGAGCCCCAGTCTTGCTGTTTATCTGCAATGACTGCAACGGATACTGAGAACCATCAAGACAATTCCTTCCTATCCCCTTCCTTGGAGGAGAGAGAGTGCAACGTCTCAATCCCGCAGTTCAGAGCGTGAGAGTGTGAAAAAGATTGGAGCCTGTTTGCAAGGCTAGGAAAGAGCAGAGCCCCAGTCTTGCTGTTTATCTGTAATGACTGCAAGGGCTAGTGAGGAGCAGCAAGACAATTCCTTCCTAGCCCCTTCCTTGGAGGAGAGAGAGAGCAACGTTTCAATGTCGCAGTTCAGAGCACGAGAGGGAGAAAAAGCAGAGTGCCGGTTTGCAAGGCTAGGACAGACCAGAGCCCCAGTCTTGCACTTTATCTGCAATGACTGCAAGGGCTAGTGAGCACCAGCAAGACAATTCCTTCCTAGCCCCTTCCTTGGAGGAGAGAGAGCAACGTTTCAATCTCGCAGTTCAGAGCACGAGAGGGAGAAAAAGCAGAGTGCCGGTTTGCAAGGCTAGGACAGAGCAGAGCCCCAGTCTTGCACTTTATCTGCAATGACTGCAAGGGCTACTGAGGACCAGCAAGACAATTCCTTCCTAGCCCCTTCCTTGGAGGAGAGAGAGTGCAAGGTCTCAATCTCGCAGTTCGAAGCACAAGAGTGAGAAAAAGCAGAGTGCCTGTTTGCAAGGCAAGGAAAGAGCAGAGCCGCAGTCTTGCTGTTTATCTGCAATGACTGCAAGGGCTAGTGAGGAGCAGCAAGACAATTCCTTCCTAGCCCCTTCCTTGGAGGAGAGGGAGTGCAACGTTTCAATCTCGCAGTTCGGAGAGCGAGAGGGGGAAAAAGCAGACTGCCTGTTTGCAAGGCTAGGAAAGAGCAGAACCCCAGTCTTGCTGTTTATCTGCAATGACTGCAAGGGCTAGTGAGGACCATCAAGACAATTCCTTCCTAGCCCCTTCCTTGGAGGAGAGGGAGTGCAACGTTTCAATCTCGCAGTTCGGAGCGCGAGAAGGGGGAAAAAGCAGAGTGCCTGTTTGCAAGGCTATGAAAGAGCAGAGCCCCAGTCTTGCTGTTTATCTGCAATGACTGCAACGGATACTGAGAACCATCAAGACAATTCCTTCCTATCCCCTTCCTTGGAGGAGAGAGAGTGCAACGTCTCAATCCCGCAGTTCAGAGCGTGAGAGTGTGAAAAAGATTGGAGCCTGTTTGCAAGGCTAGGAAAGAGCAGAGCCCCAGTCTTGCTGTTTATCTGTAATGACTGCAAGGGCTAGTGAGGAGCAGCAAGACAATTCCTTCCTAGCCCCTTCCTTGGAGGAGAGAAAGAGCAACGTTTCAATGTCGCAGTTCAGAGCACGAGAGGGAGAAAAAGCAGAGTGCCGGTTTGCAAGGCTAGGACAGAGCAGAGCCCCAGTCTTGCACTTTATCTGCAATGACTGCAAGGGCTAGTGAGCACCAGCAAGACAATTCCTTCCTAGCCCCTTCCTTGGAGGAGAGAGAGCAACGTTTCAATCTCGCAGTTCAGAGCACGAGAGGGAGAAAAAGCAGAGTGCCGGTTTGCAAGGCTAGGACAGAGCAGAGCCCCAGTCTTGCACTTTATCTGCAATGACTGCAAGGGCTAGTGAGGACCAGCAAGACAATTCCTTCTTAGCCCCTTCCTTGGAGGAGAGAGAGTGCAAGGTCTCAATCTCGCAGTTCGAAGCACAAGAGTGAGAAAAAGGATTGGAGCCTGTTTGCAAGGCTAGGAAAGAGCAGAGCCCCAGTCTTGCTGTTTATCTGCAATGACTGCAAGGGCTAGTGAGGAGCAGCAAGACAATTCCTTCCTAGCCCCTTCCTTGGAGGAGCGGGAGCGCAAGGTCATAATCACGCTGTTCGGAGCACGAGAGGGAGAAAAAGCAGAGTGCCTATTTGCAAGGCTAGGAAAGAGCAGAGCCCCAGTCTTGCTGTTTATCTGCAATGACTGCAAGGGCTAGTGAGCACCATCAAGACAATTTCTTCCTAGCCCCTTCCTTGGAGGAGAGAGAGTTCAACGTTTCAATCTCGCAGTTCGGAGCGCGAGAGGGGGAAAAAGCAGACTGCCTGTTTGCAAGGCTAGGAAAGAGCAGAGCCCCAGTCTTGCTGTTTATCTGCAATGACTGCAAGGGCTAGTGAGGAGCAGCAAGACAATTCCTTCCTAGCCCCTTCCTTGGAGGAGAGAGAGCAACGTTTCAATCTCGCAGTTCAGAGCACGAGAGGGAGAAAAAGCAGAGTGCCGGTTTGCAAGGCTAGGACAGAGCAGAGCCCCAGTCTTGCACTTTATCTGCAATGACTGCAAGGGCTACTGAGGACCAGCAAGACAATTCCTTCCTAGCCCCTTCCTTGGAGGAGAGAGAGTGCAAGGTCTCAATCTCGCAGTTCGAAGCACAAGAGTGAGAAAAAGCAGAATGCCTGTTTGCAAGGAAAGGAAAGAGCAGAGCCGCAGTCTTGCTGTTTATCTGCAATGACTGCAAGGGCTAGTGAGGAGCAGCAAGACAATTCCTTCCTAGCCCCTTCCTTGGAGGAGAGGGAGTGCAACGTTTCAATCTCGCAGTTCGGAGAGCGAGAGGGGGAAAAAGCAGACTGCCTGTTTGCAAGGCTAGGAAAGAGCAGAACCCCAGTCTTGCTGTTTATCTGCAATGACTGCAAGGGCTAGTGAGGACCATCAAGACAATTCCTTCCTAGCCCCTTCCTTGGAGGAGAGGGAGTGCAACGTTTCAATCTCGCAGTTCGGAGCGCGAGAAGGGGGAAAAAGCAGAGTGCCTGTTTGCAAGGCTATGAAAGAGCAGAGCCCCAGTCTTGCTGTTTATCTGCAATGACTGCAACGGATACTGAGAACCATCAAGACAATTCCTTCCTATCCCCTTCCTTGGAGGAGAGAGAGTGCAACGTCTCAATCCCGCAGTTCAGAGCGTGAGAGTGTGAAAAAGATTGGAGCCTGTTTGCAAGGCTAGGAAAGAGCAGAGCCCCAGTCTTGCTGTTTATCTGTAATGACTGCAAGGGCTAGTGAGGAGCAGCAAGACAATTCCTTCCTAGCCCCTTCCTTGGAGGAGAGAAAGAGCAACGTTTCAATGTCGCAGTTCAGAGCACGAGAGGGAGAAAAAGCAGAGTGCCGGTTTGCAAGGCTAGGACAGAGCAGAGCCCCAGTCTTGCACTTTATCTGCAATGACTGCAAGGGCTAGTGAGCACCAGCAAGACAATTCCTTCCTAGCCCCTTCCTTGGAGGAGAGAGAGCAACGTTTCAATCTCGCAGTTCAGAGCACGAGAGGGAGAAAAAGCAGAGTGCCGGTTTGCAAGGCTAGGACAGAGCAGAGCCCCAGTCTTGCACTTTATCTGCAATGACTGCAAGGGCTAGTGAGGACCAGCAAGACAATTCCTTCTTAGCCCCTTCCTTGGAGGAGAGAGAGTGCAAGGTCTCAATCTCGCAGTTCGAAGCACAAGAGTGAGAAAAAGGATTGGAGCCTGTTTGCAAGGCTAGGAAAGAGCAGAGCCCCAGTCTTGCTGTTTATCTGCAATGACTGCAAGGGCTAGTGAGGAGCAGCAAGACAATTCCTTCCTAGCCCCTTCCTTGGAGGAGCGGGAGCGCAAGGTCATAATCACGCTGTTCGGAGCACGAGAGGGAGAAAAAGCAGAGTGCCTATTTGCAAGGCTAGGAAAGAGCAGAGCCCCAGTCTTGCTGTTTATCTGCAATGACTGCAAGGGCTAGTGAGCACCATCAAGACAATTTCTTCCTAGCCCCTTCCTTGGAGGAGAGAGAGTTCAACGTTTCAATCTCGCAGTTCGGAGCGCGAGAGGGGGAAAAAGCAGACTGCCTGTTTGCAAGGCTAGGAAAGAGCAGAGCCCCAGTCTTGCTGTTTATCTGCAATGACTGCAAGGGCTAGTGAGGAGCAGCAAGACAATTCCTTCCTAGCCCCTTCCTTGGAGGAGAGGGAGTGCAAGGTCATAATCACGCTGTTCGGAGCACGAGAGGGAGAAAAAGCAGAGTGCCTATTTGCAAGGCTAGGAAAGAGCAGAGCCCCAGTCTTGCTGTTATCTGCAATGACTGCAAGGGCTACTGAGGACCAGCAAGACAATTCCTTCCTAGCCCCTTCCTTGGAGGAGAGAGAGTGCAAGGTCTCAATCTCGCAGTTCGAAGCACAAGAGTGAGAAAAAGCAGAGTGCCTGTTTGCAAGGCAAGGAAAGAGCAGAGCCGCAGTCTTGCTGTTTATCTGCAATGACTGCAAGGGCTAGTGAGGAGCAGCAAGACAATTCCTTCCTAGCCCCTTCCTTGGAGGAGAGGGAGTGCAACGTTTCAATCTCGCAGTTCGGAGAGCGAGAAGGGGAAAAAGCAGACTGCCTGTTTGCAAGGCTAGGAAAGAGCAGAACCCCAGTCTTGCTGTTTATCTGCAATGACTGCAAGGGCTAGTGAGGAGCATCAAGACAATTCCTTCCTAACCCCTTCCTTGGAGGAGAGGGAGTGCAACGTTTCAATCTCGCAGTTCGGAGCGCGAGAAGGGGGAAAAAGCAGAGTGCCTGTTTGCAAGGCTAGGAAAGAGCAGAGCCCCAGTCTTGCTGTTTATCTGCAATGCATGCAACGGATACTGAGAACCATCAAGACAATTCCTTCCTATCCCCTTCCTTGGAGGAGAGAGAGTGCAACGTCTCAATCCCGCAGTTCAGAGCGTGAGAGTGTGAAAAAGATTGGAGCCTGTTTGCAAGGCTAGGAAAGAGCAGAGCCCCAGTCTTGCTGTTTATCTGTAATGACTGCAAGGGCTAGTGAGGAGCAGCAAGACAATTCCTTCCTAGCCCCTTCCTTGGAGGAGAGAGAGAGCAACGTTTCAATGTCGCAGTTCAGAGCACGAGAGGGAGAAAAAGCAGAGTGCCGGTTTGCAAGGCTAGGACAGAGCAGAGCCCCAGTCTTGCACTTTATCGGCAATGACTGCAAGGGCTAGTGAGCACCAGCAAGACAATTCCTTCCTAGCCCCTTCCTTGGAGGAGAGAGAGTGCAAGGTCTCAATCTCGCAGTTCGAAGCACAAGAGTGAGAAAAAGGATTGGAGCCTGTTTGCAAGGCTAGGAAAGAGCAGAGCCCCAGTCTTGCTGTTTATCTGCAATGACTGCAAGGGCTAGTGAGGACCAGCAAGACAATTCCTTCCTAGCCCCTTCCTTGGAGGAGAGAGAGTGCAAGGTCTCAATCTCGCAGTTCGAAGCACAAGAGTGAGAAAAAGGATTGGAGCCTGTTTGCAAGGCTAGGAAAGAGCAGAGCCCCAGTCTTGGTGTTTATCTGCAATGACTGCAAGGGCTAGTGAGCACCAGCAAGACAATTCCTTCCTAGCCCCTTCCTTGGAGGAGAGGGAGTGCAAGGTCATAATCACGCTGTTCGGAGCACGAGAGTGAGAAAAAGCAGAGTGCCTGTTTGCAAGGCAAGGAAAGAGCAGAGCCCCAGTCTTGCTGTTTATCTGCAATGACTGCAAGGGCTAGTGAGCACCAGCAAGACAATTACTTCCTAGCCCCTTCCTTGGAGGAGAGGGAGCGCAACGTTTCAATCTCGCAGTTCGGAGCGCGAGAGGGAGAAAAAGCAGAGTGCCTGTTTGCAAGGGTAGGAAAGAGCAGAGCCCCAGCCTTGCTGTTTATCTGCAATGACTGCAAGGGATAGTGAGGACCATCAAGACAATTCCTTCCTAGCCCCTTCCTTGGAGGAGAGAGCGTGCAACGTTTCAATCTCGCAGTTCGGAGCGTGAGAGGGAGAAAAAGATTAGAGCCTGTTTGCAAGGCTAGGAAAGAGCAGAGCCCCAGTCTTGCTGTTTATGTGCAATGACTGCAAGGGCTAGAGAGGAGCATCAAGACAATTCCTTCCTAGCCCCTTCCTTGGAGGAGAGGGAGTGCAACGTTTCAATCTCGCAGTTCGGAGCTCAAGAGTGAGAAAAAGCAGAGTGCCTGTTTGCAAGGCTAGGAAAGAGCAGAGCCCCAGTCTTGCTGTTTATCTGCAATGACTGCAAGGGCTAGTGAGGACCAGCAAGACAATTCCTTCCTAGCCCCTTCCTTGGAGGAGAGGGAGTGCAACGTTTCAGTCTTGCAGTTCGGACAGCGAGAGGGAGAAAAAGCAGAGTACTTGTTTGCAAGGCTAGGAAAGAGCAGAGCCCCAGTCTTGCTGTTTATCTGCAATGACTGCAAGGGATAGTGAGCACCAGCAAGACAATTCCTTCCTAGCCCCTTCCTTGGAGGAGAGAGAGTGCAACGTGTCAATATCGCAGTTCGGAGCTCAAGAGTGAGAAAAAGCAGAGTGCCTGTTTGCAAGGGTAGGAAAGAGCAGAGCCCCAGTCTTGCTGTTTATCTGTAATGACTGCAAGGGCTAGTGAGGACCAGCAAGACAATTCCTTCCTAGCCCCTTCCTTGGAGGAGAGGGAGTGCAACGTTTCAATCTCGCAGATTGGAGCGCGAGAGAGAGAAAAAGCAGAGTGCCTGTTTGCAAGGCTAGGAAAGAACAGAGCCCCAGCCTTGCTGTTTATCTGCAATGACTGCAAGGGCTAGTGAGGACCAGCAAGACAATTCCTTCCTAGCCCCTTCCTTGGAGGAGAGAGAGTTCAACGTTTCAATCTCGCAGTTCGGAGCGCGAGAGGGGGAAAAAGCAGACTGCCTGTTTGCAACGCTAGGAAAGAGCAGAGCCCCAGTCTTGCTGTTTATCTGCAATGACTGCAAGGGCTAGTGAGGAGCATCAAGACAATTCCTTCCTAGCCCCTTCCTTGGAGGAGAAGGAGTGCAACGTTTCAATCTCGCCGTTCGGAGAGCGAGAGGGGGAAAAAGCAGAGTGCCTGTTTGCAAGGCTAGGAAAGAGCAGAGCCCCAGTCTTGCTGTTTATCTGCAATGACTGCAAGGGCTAGTGAGGAGCATCAAGACAATTCCTTCCTAGCCCCTTCCTTGGAGGAGAAGGAGTGCAACGTTTCAATCTCGCCGTTCGGAGAGCGAGAGTGAGAAAAAGCAGAGTGCCTGTTTGCAAGGCTAGGAAAGAGCAGAGCCCCAGTCTTGCTGTTTATCTGCAATGACTGCAAGGGCTAGTGAGGACCAGCAAGACAATTCCTTCCTAGCCCCTTCCTTGGAGGAGAGGGAGCGCAATGTGTCAATCTCGCAGTTCGGAGCGCGAGAGGGAGAAAAAGCAGAGTGCCTGTTTGCAACGCTAGGAAAGAGCAGAGCCCCAGTCTTGCTGTTTATCTGCAATGACTGCAAGGGCTAGTGAGGAGCAGCAAGACAATTCCTTCCTAGCCCCTTCCTTGGAGGAGAGGGAGCGCAAGGTCACAATCTCGCAGTTCGGAGCACGAGAGGGAGAAAAAGCAGAGTGCCTGTTTGCAAGGCTAGGAAAGAGCAGAGCCCCAGTCTTGCTGTTTATCTGCAATGACTGCAACGGATACTGAGAACCATCAAGACAATTCCTTCCTATCCCCTTCCTTGGAGGAGAGAGAGTGCAACGTCTCAATCCCGCAGTTCAGAGCGTGAGAGTGAGAAAAAGATTGGAGCCTGTTTGCAAGGCTAGGAAAGAGCAGAGCCCCAGTCTTGCTGTTTATCTGCAATGACTGCAAGGGCTAGTGAGGAGCATCAAGACAATTCCTTCCTAGCCCCTTCCTTGGAGGAGAGGGAGTGCAACGTGTCAATATCGCAGTTCGGAGCGCGAGAGGGAGAAAAAGATTGGTGCCTGTTTGCAAGGCTAGGAAAGAGCAGAGCCCCAGTCTTGCTGTTTATCTGCAATGACTGCAACGGATACTGAGCACCATCAAGACAATTCCTTCCTAGCCCCTTCCTTGGAGGAGAGAGAGTGCAAAGTTTCAATCTCGCAGTTCTGAGCGCGAGAGTGAGAAAAAGCAGAGTGCCTGTTTGCAAGGCTAGGAAAGAGCAGAGCCCCAGTCTTGCTGTTTATCTGCAATGACTGCAAGGGCTAGTGAGGACCAGCAAGACAATTCCTTCCTAGCCCCTTCCTTGGAGGAGAGGGAGTGCAAGGTCATAATCACGCTGTTCGGAGCACGAGAGGGAGAAAAAGCAGAGTGCCTGTTTGCAAGGCTAGGAAAGAGCAGAGACCCAGTCTTGCTGTTATCTGCAATGACTGCAAGGGCTAGTGAGGACCAGCAAGACAATTCCTTCCTAGCCCCTTCCTTGGAGGAGAGGGAGTGCAAGGTCTCAATCTCGCAGTTCGAAGCACAAGAGTGAGAAAAAGCAGAGTACCTGTTTGCAAGGCTAGGAAAGAGCAGAGCCCCAGTCTTGCTGTTTATCTGCAATGACTGCAAGGGCTAGTGAGGACCAGCAAGACAATTCCTTCCTAGCCCCTTCCTTGGAGGAGAACGAGTGCAACGTTTCAATCTCGCCGTTCGGAGAGCGAGAGTGAGAAAAAGCAGAGTGCCTGTTTGCAAGGCTAGGAAAGAGCAGAGCCCCAGTCTTGCTGTTTATCTGCAATGACTGCAAGGGCTAGTGAGGACCAGCAAGACAATTCCTTCCTAGCCCCTTCCTTGGAGGAGAGGGAGCGCAATGTGTCAATCTCGCAGTTCGGAGCGCGAGAGGGAGAAAAAGCAGAGTGCCTGTTTGCAACGCTAGGAAAGAGCAGAGCCCCAGTCTTGCTGTTTATCTGCAATGACTGCAAGGGCTAGTGAGGAGCAGCAAGACAATTCCTTCCTAGCCCCTTCCTTGGAGGAGAGGGAGCGCAAGGTCACAATCTCGCAGTTCGGAGCACGAGAGGGAGAAAAAGCAGAGTGCCTGTTTGCAAGGGTAGGAAAGAGCAGAGCCCCAGCCTTGCTGTTTATCTGCAATGACTGCAAGGGATAGTGAGGACCATCAAGACAATTCCTTCCTAGCCCCTTCCTTGGAGGAGAGAGCGTGCAACGTTTCAATCTCGCAGTTCGGAGCGTGAGAGGGAGAAAAAGATTAGAGCCTGTTTGCAAGGCTAGGAAAGAGCAGAGCCCCAGTCTTGCTGTTTATCTGCAATGACTGCAAGGGCTAGAGAGGAGCATCAAGACAATTCCTTCCTAGCCCCTTCCTTGGAGGAGAGGGAGTGCAACGTTTCAATCTCGCAGTTCGGAGCTCAAGAGTGAGAAAAAGCAGAGTGCCTGTTTGCAAGGCTAGGAAAGAGCAGAGCCCCAGTCTTGCTGTTTATCTGCAATGACTGCAAGGGCTAGTGAGGACCAGCAAGACAATTCCTTCCTAGCCCCTTCCTTGGAGGAGAGGGAGTGCAACGTTTCAGTCTTGCAGTTCGGACAGCGAGAGGGAGAAAAAGCAGAGTACTTGTTTGCAAGGCTAGGAAAGAGCAGAGCCCCAGTCTTGCTGTTTATCTGCAATGACTGCAAGGGATAGTGAGCACCAGCAAGAAAATTCCTTCCTAGCCCCTTCCTTGGAGGAGAGAGAGTGCAACGTGTCAATATCGCAGTTCGGAGCGCGAGAGGGAGAAAAAGATTGGTGCCTGTTTGCAAGGCTATGAAAGAGCAGAGCCCCAGTCTTGCTGTTTATCTGCAATGACTGCAACGGATACTGAGCACCATCAAGACAATTCCTTCCTAGCCCCTTCCTTGGAGGAGAGAGAGTGCAACGTCTCAATCCCGCAGTTCAGAGCGTGAGAGTGAGAAAAAGATTGGAGCCTGTTTGCAAGGCTAGGAAAGAGCAGAGCCCCAGTCTTGTTGTTTATCTGTAATGACTGCAAGGGCTAGTGAGGAGCAGCAAGACAATTCCTTCCTAGCCACTTCCTTGGAGGAGAGAGTTCAACGTTTCAATCTCGCAGTTCGGAGCGCGAGAGGGGGAAAAAGCAGACTGCCTGTTTGCAAGGCTAGGAAAGAGCAGAGCCCCAGTCTTGCTGTTTATCTGCAATGACTGCAAGGGCTAGTGAGGAGCATCAAGACAATTCCTTCCTAACCCCTTCCATGGAGGAGAAGGAGTGCAACGTTTCAATCTCGCCGTTCGGAGCGCAAGAGTGAGAAAAAGCAGATTACTTGTTTGCAAGGCTAGGAAAGAGCAGAGCCCCAGCCTTGCTGTTTATCTGCAATGACTGCAAGGGCTAGTGAGGAGCATCAAGACAATTCCTTCCTAGCCCCTTCCTTGGAGGAGAGGGAGTGCAACGTTTCAATCTCGCAGTTCGGAGCGCAAGAGTGAGAAAAAGCAGAGTGCCTGTTTGCAAGGCTAGGAAAGAGCAGAGCCCCAGTCTTGCTGTTTATCTGCAATGACTGCAACGGCTAGTGAGGACCAGCAAGACAATTCCTTCCTAGCCCCTTCCTTGGAGGAGAGGGAGTGCAACGTTTCAATCTCGCAGTTCGGAGAGCGAGAGGGGGAAAAAGCAGACTGCCTGTTTGCAAGGCTAGAAAAGAGCAGAACCCCAGTCTTGCTGTTTATCTGCAATGACTGCAAGGGCTAGTGAGGAGCATCAAGACAATTCCTTCCTAGCCCCTTCCTTGGAGGAGAGGGAGTGCAACGTGTCAATATCGCAGTTCGGAGCGCGAGAGGGAGAAAAAGATTGGTGCCTGTTTGCAAGGCTAGGAAAGAGCAGAGCCCCAGTCTTGCTGTTTATCTGCAATGACTGCAACGGATACTGAGCACCATCAAGACAATTCCTTCCTAGCCCCTTCCTTGGAGGAGAGAGAGTGCAAAGTTTCAATCTCGCAGTTCTGAGCGCGAGAGTGAGAAAAAGCAGAGTGCCTGTTTGCAAGGCTAGGAAAGAGCAGAGCCCCAGCCTTGCTGTTTATCTGCAATGACTGCAAGGGCTAGTGAGGACAAGCAAGACAATTCCTTCCTAGCCCCTTCCTTGGAGGAGAGAGAGTTCAACGTTTCAATCTCGCAGTTCGGAGCGCGAGAGGGGGAAAAAGCAGACTGCCTGTTTGCAAGGCTAGGAAAGAACAGAGCCCCAGCCTTGCTGTTTATCTGCAATGACTGCAAGGGCTAGTGAGGACCAGCAAGACAATTCCTTCCTAGCCCCTTCCTTGGAGGAGAGAGAGTTCAACGTTTCAATCTCGCAGTTCGGAGCGCGAGAGGGGGAAAAAGCAGACTGCCTGTTTGCAAGGCTAGGAAAGAGCAGAACCCCAGTCTTGCTGTTTATCTGCAATGACTGCAAGGGCTAGTGAGGAGCATCAAGACAATTCCTTCCTAGCCCCTTCCTTGGTGGAGAGGGAGTGCAACGTGTCAATATCGCAGTTCGGAGCGCGAGAGGGAGAAAAAGATTGGTGCCTGTTTGCAAGGCTAGGAAAGAGCAGAGCCCCAGTCTTGCTGTTTATCTGCAATGACTGCAACGGATACTGAGCACCATCAAGACAATTCCTTCCTAGCCCCTTCCTTGGAGGAGAGAGAGTGCAAAGTTTCAATCTCGCAGTTCTGAGCGCGAGAGTGAGAAAAAGCAGAGTGCCTGTTTGCAAGGCTAGGAAAGAGCAGAGCCCCAGCCTTGCTGTTTATCTGCAATGACTGCAAGGGCTAGTGAGGACCAGCAAGACAATTCCTTCCTAGCCCCTTCCTTGGAGGAGAGAGAGTTCAACGTTTCAATCTCGCAGTTCGGAGCGCGAGAGGGGGAAAAAGCAGACTGCCTGTTTGCAAGGCTAGGAAAGAACAGAGCCCCAGCCTTGCTGTTTATCTGCAATGACTGCAAGGGCTAGTGAGGACCAGCAAGACAATTCCTTCCTAGACCCTTCCTTGGAGGAGAGAGAGTTCAACGTTTCAATCTCGCAGTTCGGAGCGCGAGAGGGGGAAAAACCAGACTGCCTGTTTGCAAGGCTAGGAAAGAGCAGAACCCCAGTCTTGCTGTTTATCTGCAATGACTGCAAGGGCTAGTGAGGAGCATCAAGACAATTCCTTCCTAGCCCCTTCCTTGGAGGAGAGGGAGTGCAACGTGTCAATATCGCAGTTCGGAGCGCGAGAGGGAGAAAAAGATTGGTGCCTGTTTGCAAGGCTAGGAAAGAGCAGAGCCCCAGTCTTGCTGTTTATCTGCAATGACTGCAACGGATACTGAGCACCATCAAGACAATTCCTTCCTAGCCCCTTCCTTGGAGGAGAGAGAGTGCAAAGTTTCAATCTCGCAGTTCGGAGCGCGAGAGGGGGAAAAAGCAGACTGCCTGTTTGCAAGGCTAGGAAAGAACAGAGCCCCAGCCTTGCTGTTTATCTGCAATGACTGCAAGGGCTAGTGAGGACCAGCAAGACAATTCCTTCCTAGCCCCTTCCTTGGAGAAGAGAGAGTTCAACGTTTCAATCTCGCAGTTCGCAGCGCGAGAGGGGGAAAAAGCAGACTGCCTGTTTGCAAGGCTAGGAAAGAGCAGAGCCCCAGTCTTGCTGTTTATCTGCAATGACTGCAAGGGCTAGTGAGGAGCAGCAAGACAATTCCTTCCTAGCCCCTTCCTTGGAGGAGAGGCAGCGCAATGTGTCAATCTCGTAGTTCGGAGCGCGAGAGGGAGAAAAAGCAGAGTGCCTGTTTGCAAGGCTAGGAAAGAGCAGAGCCCCAGTCTTGCTGTTTATCTGCAATGACTGCAACGGATACTGAGCACCATCAAGACAATTCCTTCCTAGCCCCTTCCTTGGAGGAGAGAGAGTGCAACGTTTCAATCTCGCAGTTCTGAGCGCGAGAGTGAGAAAAAGCAGAGTGCCTGTTTGCAAGGCTAGGAAAGAGCAGAGCCCCAGCCTTGCTGTTTATCTGCAATGACTGCAAGGGCTAGTGAGGACCAGCAAGACAATTCCTTCCTAGCCCCTTCCTTGGAGGAGAGAGAGTTCAACGTTTCAATCTCGCAGTTCGGAGCGCGAGAGGGGGAAAAAGCAGACTGCCTGTTTGCAAGGCTAGGAAAGAGCAGAGCCCAGGCCTTGCTGTTTATCTGCAATGACTGCAAGGGCTAGTGAGGAGCAGCAAGACAATTCCTTCCTAGCCCCTTCCTTGGATGAGAAGGAGTGCAACGTTTCAATCTCGCCGTTCGGAGCGCGAGAGTGAGAAAAAGCAGAGTGCCTGTTTGCAAGGCTAGGAAAGAGCAGAGCCCCAGTCTTGCTGTTTATCTGCAATGACTGCAAGGGCTAGTGAGGAGCATCAGGACAATTCCTTCCTAGCCCCTTCCTTGGAGGAGAGGGAGTGCAACGTTTCAATCTCGCAGTTCGGAGCGCAAGATTGAGAAAAAGCAGAGTACTTGTTTGCAAGGCTAGGAAAGAGCAGAGCCCCAGTCTTGCTGCTCATCTGCAATGACTGCAAGGGCTAGTGAGGACCAGCAAGACAATTCCTTCCTAGCCCCTTCCTTGGAGGAGAGGGAGTGCAACGTTTCAATCTCGCAGTTCGGAGCTCAAGAGTGAGAAAAAGCAGAGTGCCTGTTTGCAAGGGTAGGAAAGAGCAGAGCCCCAGTGTTGCTGTTTATCTGTAATGACTGCAAGGGCTAGTGAGGACCAGCAAGACAATTCCTTCCTAGCCCCTTCCTTGGAGGAGAGGGAGTGCAACGTTTCAATCTCGCAGATTGGAGCGCGAGAGAGAGAAAAAGCAGAGTGCCTGTTTGCAAGGCTAGGAAAGAACAGAGCCCCAGCCTTGCTGTTTATCTGCAATGACTGCAAGGGCTAGTGAGGACCAGCAAGACAATTCCTTCCTAGCCCCTTCCTTGGAGGAGAGAGAGTTCAACGTTTCAATCTCGCAGTTCGGAGCGCGAGACGGGGAAAAAGCAGACTGCCTGTTTGCAACGCTAGGAAAGAGCAGAGCCCCAGTCTTGCTGTTTATCTGCAATGACTGCAAGGGCTAGTGAGGAGCATCAAGACAATTCCTTCCTAGCCCCTTCCTTGGAGGAGAAGGAGTGCAACGTTTCAATCTCGCCGTTCGGAGAGCGAGAGGGGGAAAAAGCAGAGTGCCTGTTTGCAAGGCTAGGAAAGAGCAGAGCCCCAGTCTTGCTGTTTATCTGCAATGACTGCAAGGGCTAGTGAGGAGCATCAAGACAATTCCTTCCTAGCCCCTTCCTTGGAGGAGAAGGAGTGCAACGTTTCAATCTCGCCGTTCGGAGAGCGAGAGTGAGAAAAAGCAGAGTGCCTGTTTGCAAGGCTAGGAAAGAGCAGAGCCCCAGTCTTGCTGTTTATCTGCAATGACTGCAAGGGCTAGTGAGGAGCAGCAAGACAATTCCTTCCTAGCCCCTTCCTTGGAGGAGAGGGAGCGCAATGTGTCAATCTCGCAGTTCGGAGCGCGAGAGGGGGAAAAAGCAGAGTGCCTGTTTGCAACGCTAGGAAAGAGCAGAGCCCCAGTCTTGCTGTTTATCTGCAATGACTGCAAGGGCTAGTGAGGAGCAGCAAGACAATTCCTTCCTAGCCCCTTCCTTGGAGGAGAGGGAGCGCAAGGTCACAATCTCGCAGTTCGGAGCACGAGAGGGAGAAAAAGCAGAGTGCCTGTTTGCAAGGCTAGGAAAGAGCAGAGCCCCAGTCTTGCTGTTTATCTGCAATGACTGCAACGGATACTGAGAACCATCAAGACAATTCCTTCCTATCCCCTTCCTTGGAGGAGAGAGAGTGCAACGTCTCAATCCCGCAGTTCAGAGCGTGAGAGTGAGAAAAAGATTGGAGCCTGTTTGCAAGGCTAGGAAAGAGCAGAGCCCCAGTCTTGTTGTTTATCTGTAATGACTGCAAGGGCTAGTGAGGAGCAGCAAGACAATTCCTTCCTAGCCCCTTCCTTGGAGGAGAGAGAGAGCAACGTTTCAATCTCGCAGTTCAGAGCACGAGAGGGAGAAAAAGCAGAGTGCCGGTTTGCAAGGCTAGGAAAGAGCAGAGCCCCAGTCTTGCTGTTATCTGCAATGACTGCAAGGGCTACTGAGGACCAGCAAGACAATTCCTTCCTAGCCCCTTCCTTGGAGGAGAGAGAGTGCAAGGTCTCAATCTCGCAGTTCGAAGCACAAGAGTGAGAAAAAGCAGAGTGCCTGTTTGCAAGGCAAGGAAAGAGCAGAGCCCCAGTCTTTCTGTTTATCTGCAATGACTGCAAGGGCTAGTGAGCACCAGCAAGACAATTCCTTCCTAGCCCCTTCCTTGGAGGAGAGGGAGCGCAACGTTTCAATCTCGCAGTTCGGAGCGCGAGAGGGGGAAAAAGCAGAGTGCCTGTTTGCAAGGCTAGGAAAGAGCAGAGCCCCAGTCTTGCTGTTTATCTGCAATGACTGCAAGGGCTAGTGAGGACCAGCAAGACAATTCCTTCCTAGCCCCTTCCTTGGAGGAGAGAGAGTGCAAGGTCTCAATCTCGCAGTTCGAAGCACAAGAGTGAGAAAAAGCAGAGTGCCTGTTTGCAAGGCAAGGAAAGAGCAGAGCCCCAGTCTTGCTGTTTATCTGCAATGACTGCAAGGGCTAGTGAGGAGCAGCAAGACAATTCCTTCCTAGCCCCTTCCTTGGAGGAGAGGGAGTGCAACGTTTCAATCTCCCAGTTCGGAGAGCGAGAGGGGGAAAAAGCAGACTGCCTGTTTGCAAGGCTAGGAAAGAGCAGAGCCCCAGTCTTGCTGTTTATCTGCAATGACTGCAAGGGCTAGTGAGGAGCATCAAGACAATTCCTTCCTAGCCCCTTCCTTGGATGAGAAGGAGTGCAACGTTTCAATCTCGCCGTTCGGAGCGCGAGAGGGAGAAAAAGCAGAGTGCCTGTTTGCAAGGCTAGGAAAGAGCAGAGCCCCAGTCTTGCTGTTTATCTGCAATGACTGCAAGGGCTAGTGAGGACCAGCAAGACAATTCCTTCCTAGCCCCTTCCTTGGAGGAGAGAGAGTGCAAGGTCTCAATCTCGCAGTTCGAAGCACAAGAGTGAGAAAAAGGATTGGAGCCTGTTTGCAAGGCTAGGAAAGAGCAGAGCCCCAGCCTTGCTGTTTATCTGCAATGACTGCAAGGGCTAGTGAGCACCATCAAGACAATTTCTTCCTAGCCCCTTCCTTGGAGGAGAGAGAGTTCAACGTTTCAGTCTCGCAGTTCGGAGCGCGAGAGGGGGAAAAAGCAGACTGCATGTTTGCAAGGCTAGGAAAGAGCAGAGCCCCAGTCTTGCTGTTTATCTGCAATGACTGCAAGGGCTAGTGAGGAGCAGCAAGACAATTCCTTCCTAGCCCCTTCCTTGGAGGAGAGGGAGTGCAACGTTTCAATCTCGCCGTTCGGAGCGCGAGAGGGGGAAAAAGCAGAGTGCCTGTTTGCAAGGCTAGGAAAGAGCAGAGCCCCAGTCTTGCTGTTTATCTGCAATGACTGCAACGGATACTGAGAACCATCAAGACAATTCCTTCCTATCCCCTTCCTTGGAGGAGAGAGAGTGCAACGTCTCAATCCCGCAGTTCAGAGCGTGAGAGTGAGAAAAAGATTGGAGCCTGTTTGCAAGGCTAGGAAAGAGCAGAGCCCCAGTCTTGCTGTTTATCTGCAATGACTGCAAGGGCTAGTGAGCACCAGCAAGACAATTCCTTCCTAGCCCCTTCCTTGGAGGAGAGGGAGTGCAACGTTTCAATCTCGCAGTTCGGAGAGCGAGAGGGGGAAAAAGCAGACTGCCTGTTTGCAAGGCTAGGAAAGAGCAGAACCCCAGTCTTGCTGTTTATCTGCAATGACTGCAAGGGC
Organism: Phaethon aethereus; assembly: GCF_964289735.1. Classification (NCBI taxonomy): domain Eukaryota; kingdom Metazoa; phylum Chordata; class Aves; order Phaethontiformes; family Phaethontidae; genus Phaethon; species Phaethon aethereus. The sequence continues at coordinate 16,604,685 of NC_138581.1, forward strand.
TAGTGAGGAGCATCAAGACAATTCCTTCCTAGCCCCTTCCTTGGAGGAGAGGGAGTGCAACGTGTCAATATCGCAGTTCGGAGCGCGAGAGGGAGAAAAAGATTGGTGCCTGTTTGCAAGGCTAGGAAAGAGCAGAGCCCCAGTCTTGCTGTTTATCTGCAATGACTGCAACGGATACTGAGCACCATCAAGACAATTCCTTCCTAGCCCCTTCCTTGGAGGAGAGAGAGTGCAAAGTTTCAATCTCGCAGTTCTGAGCGCGAGAGTGAGAAAAAGCAGAGTGCCTGTTTGCAAGGCTAGGAAAGAGCAGAGCCCCAGTCTTGCTGTTTATCTGCAATGACTGCAAGGGCTAGTGAGGACCAGCAAGACAATTCCTTCCTAGCCCCTTCCTTGGAGGAGAGGGAGTGCAAGGTCATAATCACGCTGTTCGGAGCACGAGAGGGAGAAAAAGCAGAGTGCCTGTTTGCAAGGCTAGGAAAGAGCAGAGACCCAGTCTTGCTGTTATCTGCAATGACTGCAAGGGCTAGTGAGGACCAGCAAGACAATTCCTTCCTAGCCCCTTCCTTGGAGGAGAGGGAGTGCAAGGTCTCAATCTCGCAGTTCGAAGCACAAGAGTGAGAAAAAGCAGAGTACCTGTTTGCAAGGCTAGGAAAGAGCAGAGCCCCAGTCTTGCTGTTTATCTGCAATGACTGCAAGGGCTAGTGAGGACCAGCAAGACAATTCCTTCCTAGCCCCTTCCTTGGAGGAGAACGAGTGCAACGTTTCAATCTCGCCGTTCGGAGAGCGAGAGTGAGAAAAAGCAGAGTGCCTGTTTGCAAGGCTAGGAAAGAGCAGAGCCCCAGTCTTGCTGTTTATCTGCAATGACTGCAAGGGCTAGTGAGGACCAGCAAGACAATTCCTTCCTAGCCCCTTCCTTGGAGGAGAGGGAGCGCAATGTGTCAATCTCGCAGTTCGGAGCGCGAGAGGGAGAAAAAGCAGAGTGCCTGTTTGCAACGCTAGGAAAGAGCAGAGCCCCAGTCTTGCTGTTTATCTGCAATGACTGCAAGGGCTAGTGAGGAGCAGCAAGACAATTCCTTCCTAGCCCCTTCCTTGGAGGAGAGGGAGCGCAAGGTCACAATCTCGCAGTTCGGAGCACGAGAGGGAGAAAAAGCAGAGTGCCTGTTTGCAAGGGTAGGAAAGAGCAGAGCCCCAGCCTTGCTGTTTATCTGCAATGACTGCAAGGGATAGTGAGGACCATCAAGACAATTCCTTCCTAGCCCCTTCCTTGGAGGAGAGAGCGTGCAACGTTTCAATCTCGCAGTTCGGAGCGTGAGAGGGAGAAAAAGATTAGAGCCTGTTTGCAAGGCTAGGAAAGAGCAGAGCCCCAGTCTTGCTGTTTATCTGCAATGACTGCAAGGGCTAGAGAGGAGCATCAAGACAATTCCTTCCTAGCCCCTTCCTTGGAGGAGAGGGAGTGCAACGTTTCAATCTCGCAGTTCGGAGCTCAAGAGTGAGAAAAAGCAGAGTGCCTGTTTGCAAGGCTAGGAAAGAGCAGAGCCCCAGTCTTGCTGTTTATCTGCAATGACTGCAAGGGCTAGTGAGGACCAGCAAGACAATTCCTTCCTAGCCCCTTCCTTGGAGGAGAGGGAGTGCAACGTTTCAGTCTTGCAGTTCGGACAGCGAGAGGGAGAAAAAGCAGAGTACTTGTTTGCAAGGCTAGGAAAGAGCAGAGCCCCAGTCTTGCTGTTTATCTGCAATGACTGCAAGGGATAGTGAGCACCAGCAAGAAAATTCCTTCCTAGCCCCTTCCTTGGAGGAGAGAGAGTGCAACGTGTCAATATCGCAGTTCGGAGCGCGAGAGGGAGAAAAAGATTGGTGCCTGTTTGCAAGGCTATGAAAGAGCAGAGCCCCAGTCTTGCTGTTTATCTGCAATGACTGCAACGGATACTGAGCACCATCAAGACAATTCCTTCCTAGCCCCTTCCTTGGAGGAGAGAGAGTGCAACGTCTCAATCCCGCAGTTCAGAGCGTGAGAGTGAGAAAAAGATTGGAGCCTGTTTGCAAGGCTAGGAAAGAGCAGAGCCCCAGTCTTGTTGTTTATCTGTAATGACTGCAAGGGCTAGTGAGGAGCAGCAAGACAATTCCTTCCTAGCCACTTCCTTGGAGGAGAGAGTTCAACGTTTCAATCTCGCAGTTCGGAGCGCGAGAGGGGGAAAAAGCAGACTGCCTGTTTGCAAGGCTAGGAAAGAGCAGAGCCCCAGTCTTGCTGTTTATCTGCAATGACTGCAAGGGCTAGTGAGGAGCATCAAGACAATTCCTTCCTAACCCCTTCCATGGAGGAGAAGGAGTGCAACGTTTCAATCTCGCCGTTCGGAGCGCAAGAGTGAGAAAAAGCAGATTACTTGTTTGCAAGGCTAGGAAAGAGCAGAGCCCCAGCCTTGCTGTTTATCTGCAATGACTGCAAGGGCTAGTGAGGAGCATCAAGACAATTCCTTCCTAGCCCCTTCCTTGGAGGAGAGGGAGTGCAACGTTTCAATCTCGCAGTTCGGAGCGCAAGAGTGAGAAAAAGCAGAGTGCCTGTTTGCAAGGCTAGGAAAGAGCAGAGCCCCAGTCTTGCTGTTTATCTGCAATGACTGCAACGGCTAGTGAGGACCAGCAAGACAATTCCTTCCTAGCCCCTTCCTTGGAGGAGAGGGAGTGCAACGTTTCAATCTCGCAGTTCGGAGAGCGAGAGGGGGAAAAAGCAGACTGCCTGTTTGCAAGGCTAGAAAAGAGCAGAACCCCAGTCTTGCTGTTTATCTGCAATGACTGCAAGGGCTAGTGAGGAGCATCAAGACAATTCCTTCCTAGCCCCTTCCTTGGAGGAGAGGGAGTGCAACGTGTCAATATCGCAGTTCGGAGCGCGAGAGGGAGAAAAAGATTGGTGCCTGTTTGCAAGGCTAGGAAAGAGCAGAGCCCCAGTCTTGCTGTTTATCTGCAATGACTGCAACGGATACTGAGCACCATCAAGACAATTCCTTCCTAGCCCCTTCCTTGGAGGAGAGAGAGTGCAAAGTTTCAATCTCGCAGTTCTGAGCGCGAGAGTGAGAAAAAGCAGAGTGCCTGTTTGCAAGGCTAGGAAAGAGCAGAGCCCCAGCCTTGCTGTTTATCTGCAATGACTGCAAGGGCTAGTGAGGACAAGCAAGACAATTCCTTCCTAGCCCCTTCCTTGGAGGAGAGAGAGTTCAACGTTTCAATCTCGCAGTTCGGAGCGCGAGAGGGGGAAAAAGCAGACTGCCTGTTTGCAAGGCTAGGAAAGAACAGAGCCCCAGCCTTGCTGTTTATCTGCAATGACTGCAAGGGCTAGTGAGGACCAGCAAGACAATTCCTTCCTAGCCCCTTCCTTGGAGGAGAGAGAGTTCAACGTTTCAATCTCGCAGTTCGGAGCGCGAGAGGGGGAAAAAGCAGACTGCCTGTTTGCAAGGCTAGGAAAGAGCAGAACCCCAGTCTTGCTGTTTATCTGCAATGACTGCAAGGGCTAGTGAGGAGCATCAAGACAATTCCTTCCTAGCCCCTTCCTTGGTGGAGAGGGAGTGCAACGTGTCAATATCGCAGTTCGGAGCGCGAGAGGGAGAAAAAGATTGGTGCCTGTTTGCAAGGCTAGGAAAGAGCAGAGCCCCAGTCTTGCTGTTTATCTGCAATGACTGCAACGGATACTGAGCACCATCAAGACAATTCCTTCCTAGCCCCTTCCTTGGAGGAGAGAGAGTGCAAAGTTTCAATCTCGCAGTTCTGAGCGCGAGAGTGAGAAAAAGCAGAGTGCCTGTTTGCAAGGCTAGGAAAGAGCAGAGCCCCAGCCTTGCTGTTTATCTGCAATGACTGCAAGGGCTAGTGAGGACCAGCAAGACAATTCCTTCCTAGCCCCTTCCTTGGAGGAGAGAGAGTTCAACGTTTCAATCTCGCAGTTCGGAGCGCGAGAGGGGGAAAAAGCAGACTGCCTGTTTGCAAGGCTAGGAAAGAACAGAGCCCCAGCCTTGCTGTTTATCTGCAATGACTGCAAGGGCTAGTGAGGACCAGCAAGACAATTCCTTCCTAGACCCTTCCTTGGAGGAGAGAGAGTTCAACGTTTCAATCTCGCAGTTCGGAGCGCGAGAGGGGGAAAAACCAGACTGCCTGTTTGCAAGGCTAGGAAAGAGCAGAACCCCAGTCTTGCTGTTTATCTGCAATGACTGCAAGGGCTAGTGAGGAGCATCAAGACAATTCCTTCCTAGCCCCTTCCTTGGAGGAGAGGGAGTGCAACGTGTCAATATCGCAGTTCGGAGCGCGAGAGGGAGAAAAAGATTGGTGCCTGTTTGCAAGGCTAGGAAAGAGCAGAGCCCCAGTCTTGCTGTTTATCTGCAATGACTGCAACGGATACTGAGCACCATCAAGACAATTCCTTCCTAGCCCCTTCCTTGGAGGAGAGAGAGTGCAAAGTTTCAATCTCGCAGTTCGGAGCGCGAGAGGGGGAAAAAGCAGACTGCCTGTTTGCAAGGCTAGGAAAGAACAGAGCCCCAGCCTTGCTGTTTATCTGCAATGACTGCAAGGGCTAGTGAGGACCAGCAAGACAATTCCTTCCTAGCCCCTTCCTTGGAGAAGAGAGAGTTCAACGTTTCAATCTCGCAGTTCGCAGCGCGAGAGGGGGAAAAAGCAGACTGCCTGTTTGCAAGGCTAGGAAAGAGCAGAGCCCCAGTCTTGCTGTTTATCTGCAATGACTGCAAGGGCTAGTGAGGAGCAGCAAGACAATTCCTTCCTAGCCCCTTCCTTGGAGGAGAGGCAGCGCAATGTGTCAATCTCGTAGTTCGGAGCGCGAGAGGGAGAAAAAGCAGAGTGCCTGTTTGCAAGGCTAGGAAAGAGCAGAGCCCCAGTCTTGCTGTTTATCTGCAATGACTGCAACGGATACTGAGCACCATCAAGACAATTCCTTCCTAGCCCCTTCCTTGGAGGAGAGAGAGTGCAACGTTTCAATCTCGCAGTTCTGAGCGCGAGAGTGAGAAAAAGCAGAGTGCCTGTTTGCAAGGCTAGGAAAGAGCAGAGCCCCAGCCTTGCTGTTTATCTGCAATGACTGCAAGGGCTAGTGAGGACCAGCAAGACAATTCCTTCCTAGCCCCTTCCTTGGAGGAGAGAGAGTTCAACGTTTCAATCTCGCAGTTCGGAGCGCGAGAGGGGGAAAAAGCAGACTGCCTGTTTGCAAGGCTAGGAAAGAGCAGAGCCCAGGCCTTGCTGTTTATCTGCAATGACTGCAAGGGCTAGTGAGGAGCAGCAAGACAATTCCTTCCTAGCCCCTTCCTTGGATGAGAAGGAGTGCAACGTTTCAATCTCGCCGTTCGGAGCGCGAGAGTGAGAAAAAGCAGAGTGCCTGTTTGCAAGGCTAGGAAAGAGCAGAGCCCCAGTCTTGCTGTTTATCTGCAATGACTGCAAGGGCTAGTGAGGAGCATCAGGACAATTCCTTCCTAGCCCCTTCCTTGGAGGAGAGGGAGTGCAACGTTTCAATCTCGCAGTTCGGAGCGCAAGATTGAGAAAAAGCAGAGTACTTGTTTGCAAGGCTAGGAAAGAGCAGAGCCCCAGTCTTGCTGCTCATCTGCAATGACTGCAAGGGCTAGTGAGGACCAGCAAGACAATTCCTTCCTAGCCCCTTCCTTGGAGGAGAGGGAGTGCAACGTTTCAATCTCGCAGTTCGGAGCTCAAGAGTGAGAAAAAGCAGAGTGCCTGTTTGCAAGGGTAGGAAAGAGCAGAGCCCCAGTGTTGCTGTTTATCTGTAATGACTGCAAGGGCTAGTGAGGACCAGCAAGACAATTCCTTCCTAGCCCCTTCCTTGGAGGAGAGGGAGTGCAACGTTTCAATCTCGCAGATTGGAGCGCGAGAGAGAGAAAAAGCAGAGTGCCTGTTTGCAAGGCTAGGAAAGAACAGAGCCCCAGCCTTGCTGTTTATCTGCAATGACTGCAAGGGCTAGTGAGGACCAGCAAGACAATTCCTTCCTAGCCCCTTCCTTGGAGGAGAGAGAGTTCAACGTTTCAATCTCGCAGTTCGGAGCGCGAGACGGGGAAAAAGCAGACTGCCTGTTTGCAACGCTAGGAAAGAGCAGAGCCCCAGTCTTGCTGTTTATCTGCAATGACTGCAAGGGCTAGTGAGGAGCATCAAGACAATTCCTTCCTAGCCCCTTCCTTGGAGGAGAAGGAGTGCAACGTTTCAATCTCGCCGTTCGGAGAGCGAGAGGGGGAAAAAGCAGAGTGCCTGTTTGCAAGGCTAGGAAAGAGCAGAGCCCCAGTCTTGCTGTTTATCTGCAATGACTGCAAGGGCTAGTGAGGAGCATCAAGACAATTCCTTCCTAGCCCCTTCCTTGGAGGAGAAGGAGTGCAACGTTTCAATCTCGCCGTTCGGAGAGCGAGAGTGAGAAAAAGCAGAGTGCCTGTTTGCAAGGCTAGGAAAGAGCAGAGCCCCAGTCTTGCTGTTTATCTGCAATGACTGCAAGGGCTAGTGAGGAGCAGCAAGACAATTCCTTCCTAGCCCCTTCCTTGGAGGAGAGGGAGCGCAATGTGTCAATCTCGCAGTTCGGAGCGCGAGAGGGGGAAAAAGCAGAGTGCCTGTTTGCAACGCTAGGAAAGAGCAGAGCCCCAGTCTTGCTGTTTATCTGCAATGACTGCAAGGGCTAGTGAGGAGCAGCAAGACAATTCCTTCCTAGCCCCTTCCTTGGAGGAGAGGGAGCGCAAGGTCACAATCTCGCAGTTCGGAGCACGAGAGGGAGAAAAAGCAGAGTGCCTGTTTGCAAGGCTAGGAAAGAGCAGAGCCCCAGTCTTGCTGTTTATCTGCAATGACTGCAACGGATACTGAGAACCATCAAGACAATTCCTTCCTATCCCCTTCCTTGGAGGAGAGAGAGTGCAACGTCTCAATCCCGCAGTTCAGAGCGTGAGAGTGAGAAAAAGATTGGAGCCTGTTTGCAAGGCTAGGAAAGAGCAGAGCCCCAGTCTTGTTGTTTATCTGTAATGACTGCAAGGGCTAGTGAGGAGCAGCAAGACAATTCCTTCCTAGCCCCTTCCTTGGAGGAGAGAGAGAGCAACGTTTCAATCTCGCAGTTCAGAGCACGAGAGGGAGAAAAAGCAGAGTGCCGGTTTGCAAGGCTAGGAAAGAGCAGAGCCCCAGTCTTGCTGTTATCTGCAATGACTGCAAGGGCTACTGAGGACCAGCAAGACAATTCCTTCCTAGCCCCTTCCTTGGAGGAGAGAGAGTGCAAGGTCTCAATCTCGCAGTTCGAAGCACAAGAGTGAGAAAAAGCAGAGTGCCTGTTTGCAAGGCAAGGAAAGAGCAGAGCCCCAGTCTTTCTGTTTATCTGCAATGACTGCAAGGGCTAGTGAGCACCAGCAAGACAATTCCTTCCTAGCCCCTTCCTTGGAGGAGAGGGAGCGCAACGTTTCAATCTCGCAGTTCGGAGCGCGAGAGGGGGAAAAAGCAGAGTGCCTGTTTGCAAGGCTAGGAAAGAGCAGAGCCCCAGTCTTGCTGTTTATCTGCAATGACTGCAAGGGCTAGTGAGGACCAGCAAGACAATTCCTTCCTAGCCCCTTCCTTGGAGGAGAGAGAGTGCAAGGTCTCAATCTCGCAGTTCGAAGCACAAGAGTGAGAAAAAGCAGAGTGCCTGTTTGCAAGGCAAGGAAAGAGCAGAGCCCCAGTCTTGCTGTTTATCTGCAATGACTGCAAGGGCTAGTGAGGAGCAGCAAGACAATTCCTTCCTAGCCCCTTCCTTGGAGGAGAGGGAGTGCAACGTTTCAATCTCCCAGTTCGGAGAGCGAGAGGGGGAAAAAGCAGACTGCCTGTTTGCAAGGCTAGGAAAGAGCAGAGCCCCAGTCTTGCTGTTTATCTGCAATGACTGCAAGGGCTAGTGAGGAGCATCAAGACAATTCCTTCCTAGCCCCTTCCTTGGATGAGAAGGAGTGCAACGTTTCAATCTCGCCGTTCGGAGCGCGAGAGGGAGAAAAAGCAGAGTGCCTGTTTGCAAGGCTAGGAAAGAGCAGAGCCCCAGTCTTGCTGTTTATCTGCAATGACTGCAAGGGCTAGTGAGGACCAGCAAGACAATTCCTTCCTAGCCCCTTCCTTGGAGGAGAGAGAGTGCAAGGTCTCAATCTCGCAGTTCGAAGCACAAGAGTGAGAAAAAGGATTGGAGCCTGTTTGCAAGGCTAGGAAAGAGCAGAGCCCCAGCCTTGCTGTTTATCTGCAATGACTGCAAGGGCTAGTGAGCACCATCAAGACAATTTCTTCCTAGCCCCTTCCTTGGAGGAGAGAGAGTTCAACGTTTCAGTCTCGCAGTTCGGAGCGCGAGAGGGGGAAAAAGCAGACTGCATGTTTGCAAGGCTAGGAAAGAGCAGAGCCCCAGTCTTGCTGTTTATCTGCAATGACTGCAAGGGCTAGTGAGGAGCAGCAAGACAATTCCTTCCTAGCCCCTTCCTTGGAGGAGAGGGAGTGCAACGTTTCAATCTCGCCGTTCGGAGCGCGAGAGGGGGAAAAAGCAGAGTGCCTGTTTGCAAGGCTAGGAAAGAGCAGAGCCCCAGTCTTGCTGTTTATCTGCAATGACTGCAAGGGCTAGTGAGGAGCAGCAAGACAATTCCTTCCTAGCCCCTTCCTTGGAGGAGCGGGAGCGCAAGGTCATAATCACGCTGTTCGGAGCACGAGAGGGAGAAAAAGCAGAGTGCCTATTTGCAAGGCTAGGAAAGAGCAGAGCCCCAGTCTTGCTGTTTATCTGCAATGACTGCAAGGGCTAGTGAGCACCATCAAGACAATTTCTTCCTAGCCCCTTCCTTGGAGGAGAGAGAGTTCAACGTTTCAATCTCACAGTTCGGAGCGCGAGAGGGGGAAAAAGCAGACTGCCTGTTTGCAAGGCTAGGAAAGAGCAGAGCCCCAGTCTTGCTGTTTATCTGCAATGACTGCAAGGGCTAGTGAGGAGCAGCAAGACAATTCCTTCCTAGCCCCTTCCTTGGAGGAGAGGGAGTGCAACGTTTCAATCTCGCAGTTCGGAGCACGAGAGGGAGAAAAAGCAGAGTGCCTGTTTGCAAGGCTAGGAAAGAGCAGAGCCCCAGTCTTGCTGTTTATCTGCAATGACTGCAAGGGCTAGTGAGGACCAGCAAGACAATTCCTTCCTAGCCCCTTCCTTGGAGGAGAGAGAGAGCAACGTTTCAATCTCGCAGTTCGGAGCGCAAGAGTGAGAAAAAGCAGAGTGCCTGTTTGCAAGGCTAGGAAAGAGCAGAGCCCCAGTCTTGCTGTTTATCTGCAATGACTGCAAGGGCTAGTGAGGAGCAGCAAGACAATTCCTTCCTAGCCCCTTCCTTGGAGGAGAGGGAGTGCAAGGTCTCAATCTCGCAGTTCGAAGCACAAGAGTGAGAAAAAGCAGAGTGCCTGTTTGCAAGGCAAGGAAAGAGCAGAGCCCCAGTCTTGCTGTTTATCTGCAATGACTGCAAGGGCTAGTGAGGAGCAGCAAGACAATTCCTTCCTAGCCCCTTCCTTGGAGGAGAGGGAGTGCAACGTTTCAATCTCCCAGTTCGGAGAGCGAGAGGGGGAAAAAGCAGACTGCCTGTTTGCAAGGCTAGGAAAGAGCAGAGCCCCAGTCTTGCTGTTTATCTGCAATGACTGCAAGGGATAGTGAGGAGCAGCAAGACAATTCCTTCCTAGCCCCTTCCTTGGAGGAGAGGGAGTGCAACGTTTCAATCTTGCAGTTCGGACAGCGAGAGGGAGAAAAAGCAGAGTACTTGTTTGCAAGGCTAGGAAAGAGCAGAGCCCCAGTCTTGCTGTTTATCTGCAATGACTGCAAGGGCTAGTGAGGAGCAGCAAGACAATTCCTTCCTAGCCCCTTCCTTGGAGGAGAGGGAGCGCAACGTTTCAATCTCGCAGTTCGGACCGCGAGACGGAGAAAAAGCAGAGTGCCTGTTTGCAAGGCTAGGAAAGAGCAGAGTCCGAGTCTTGCTGCTCATCTGCAATGACTGCAAGGGCTAGTGAGGACCAGGAAGACAATTCCTTCCTAGCCCTTTCCTTGGAGGAGAGGGAGTGCAACGTTTCAATCTCGCAGTTCGGAGCGCGAGAGTGAGAAAAAGCAGAGTGCCTGTTTGCAAGGCTAGGAAAGTGCGACGAGCGAGGGAAGGCATGCAGTCGACTCAATATGAGTGATAAAGCAAGCTTCAACTTTATTGCAAAACCTTACACATATTTATACACTAAGTTCTACCTTATGCATACTTGTCTTACAATCATTGGCTTAGCTCTAAAGAGTGCATTATCATACTCCTCCTACTTGCGCTTACTGCTACGTGGTCCGGGTTCCATCCTGTTTTTCTTATACAGTGCTGCTTCTTAGCTGTTTACCACAGCTCCTTCTCCTCAAGGCCGAGCCCTGCAGATGTCCAGCTGTTTACCAGCTTCCCAGTGCCACAGCTCCCTCTTCTCAAGGCCGAGCCGTGCAGATATCTAGCTGTTTACCAGCTTCTCAATGCTGCAGCTCCTTCTCCTTAAGGTCGAGCCGTGCAGAATGATCCCAACATCTCCCCCTTTTTGTTTTTGTATAAACAAAACCTGATGGATCATTCGCAACCCGAGGACTGTGAGAAAGATGGACCCTCTGTACATTCTTGTATCATCCTGTGCCGCGAACTCAGCCCAGCAGTTGGTAGGTGCCAGCTTTACGTGGGCGTCCCCACGGAGGCAACGGTGGCCTTGCTGTACACCAGCCCACTGCCCTTCAGGAATTCCCGGTATTACACATTTGTAGAGGAACGAGTTTCGACACACGTGGCCAGCGAGTGTCGGAACTCACCTCAGTTGTCAGCTTTTAACACAGGGAGCCTATGGCGTATGCACCCGCTGGCCAGACGTGCTGCACGCGCCACAGCCATCCCGTCTATTGGTTCGTAGGCTTTGTTGACACGGCATTTTTTCATAACTCAGCAGTCACATATCAACTTATGCTTAAGTCAATAGCAGAATATTACAAAGCAAAACAATTCTAGCTGTACTACTTCTAGTGATATAAACTACTCCTAGTGATAGAAAAAAGGTACTTGTATAAGGCTATGAAGACCAATATTATATCTTACCAAAGCATTTGTAGTTATAGAACACTTTGCCTCAAAAGCTTTCCACGTTCATCTCATGATACTGCAAATTTCAGTGTGATTTACCCCTACATTTTCTTTTGACTGAGGTGGCATCCAGATTGCGATGACACCTGATAGTGTCATGATGTGTCCAACGATGACGATGGTGACTGCCCCACCCATGGCCTCACCCACTTCGAGGCACCTGCAAAGTGGGTTACCCATGGTTTTACCCATGGTTTTAAACAGCCACCACCGTCAACCTCGTCCCCTGGTTAGCAGTTGAAAAGGTCCTTTCTCCTTCCGCAAATAATTTAACACATATAAGGCTTTATTCAAACGTTCTTAGGGTAATGTGGTAGCCTCTCCCCCTTTTTGTTTTGAGCGTGATTATCTAACAAAGCTCATTCATTGGGTGTGTAAGATACTTGTTTGAGTTATTAGCTAGCCAAGCATTCTTTACTACCTTTTGAACCATTCCTTGTAGACAATGCAATAAACATGGTACAATAAGCATTAGTATTAAGATAACAAGTACTATAACAACTGCCCCTTTTATTAAGTCTTGTAACCATCCACTTAGGCCCAAACTTGACAGCTATGATTCGAGGTTTAGTGAACTTGTCTGTAACCTGTCCGTTAAGTCCTTCAGTTTTTGTAATTGTTGAGTTACCGACTGTGATGGATCTGTTAAATTCATACAACACGTGCCATCAAACTCCTCACACCCGTGCCCTTGGGCCAAAAGTAGGAAGTCGATAGCTGCCCTATTTTGCAATGTCGCATGCCTTATTGAGTCAGTTTCCATTAACAAAGCACTGTGTGTTGCAGAAGTAGCATTGGTTTGTTTCGCTAGCCAACATCCCAATTTATTTAAAGTGGTTAAGCCTTGGGCAGCAGCGACCCCAGGGGCAAGGAAAGAGGTTAGTATGGTTTTGTCTGCAGTCCAAAAATCCAGTTGGTCATTGCACTCTTCCTGATATTTTCAAATCTGTCATCTTATTCTATGCCGTCGGGTAAGGTTCAATATCATAGAAGTGTTGGGAGTTAACAATGTTAGGTGCCCCAATGTGTAAGGACCACCTCTCAAATGGGAGGGAACACCTTGCCATGCACGATCACCACAAATCAAGAATATTCCTTTAGGGAGTCTCATTGGGACAATAGTAGAGCGTGAGATGTTGCTCGTTGTATAATTACACCAATTGGTAGCATTCTGAAAAATGGCTAACGTGGGGTTTACATCCTGTGACCTGGCTATCTTCTCAGTAATTTTCTGCAAAGCTTGGTGTTGATCCTCATTCAGTTGACGTCGCTCTGGAGCCTCCACCGAAGACTCCAGGAGCGGCATCAATGGCCTTAGATCATCATTAGTAATTCCGCAAATATTGCGAACCCACTGTATATCCCCCATTAATTTTTGGACATCAGAAAGATTTTCTCTTTTCGCCTTAATCTTTATTTTTTGTGAGTGGACCGCTGCCCTGGTAATAATCCAGCTCAAATATTGCCATGGTCCCTTCTTTTGCCTTTTTTTTTTTTTTTTTTTTTGGTGCTATTTTTAAACCCCGTTTTCCTAAATAGTGCTCTAAGTGCTGTAAAATGTGGTCTGCATTCAATTGTGTCCCTGCTATTAATATATCAACTATATAATGATACATTATTAAATCTGGATACTTTTTCCACACCGGTTCTAGAGCCCATGCCACAAATGTCTGACACATCGTAGGTGAATTTTGCATTCCTTGTGGTAACACTACCCAATGATACTTTTTGCTAGCTCTCCTTTATTTACCGATGGTACCGTAAAGGCAAACTTCTCCGCATCCTCAGCTGCTAAGGGAATGGTAAAAAAGCAATTGAAATATACTCTTCGATTCCCTGCAAAAGAAATGATACATTTGTGACAATAATTACAACGACATAGAACAAACCCACAACACCGTTTTACAAATATGGCATATTGAAGTTCCTGCTCTTGACCGTCCGGGGAGAGCCGCTGAGACAGTCAACGAGCCATCATTCCGCATACAAAAGAGTGAAAGCATCAGCTGGTGGTACGACGGAGTTGACTGCGTCCGTGGGACGTGTGACAAGATCTTCAGGTCTTACTGCCGGCCGTACCGACCTGGCCGGTACCTGCTTCACTCCGTCCCCTCCCTCTCTGCCAAAGTCTCTTGTCTCATGCCTCGCCAATGTTGGGCAGGGTCGTATCTTGACTTGGGGGAAGGATCATCCCAGGCAGCCCCCTCCTGTTGCGGCACGGGTCAGGAGGCGGGGGCCAAGGAGGACTCGCCACCTCCGTTGGTTGCGTTAGCGGGGGGGCGGGGCGGGGGGGGGCGGGCGGGGGTTGCTCGTTCTCACCATCCCCAGCTCGGCCTCCCTTCTCTCCCAAGGCTGTGGCAGCGGCAGCTGCTGCCGCCGTCCGCTCTGATTTTATCGTCTTTATAGAGTCTCTGACTAATCGCCAGGTTGTTAACACTTTCATAGCCGTATGATCCTCTTTAGAGGCTGCCTCAAACACCAATTTCCCTGCTTTCTCCCAGGTAGGTAACTCAAAAGCTGTTGCAGAGTCTGCTGCTAGCCCCTGGCTCTTCAAAACAGTCTCCAATAGCAATTGCCATGTTGTTGCTAGCTCCGCTGCTTGCCCATCTCCTTTCGAGACTCGCCCCATTGATCTTTCACATGGGCACACAGGGGAACACTGAGTACATTGTTCTGGGCAACGTTGTCCCGTCTTGCCCTCACATACATCATCGTAGATCTGTTTCTCTGACTTATCTATGCAGCCGGTTTACTCGGTGCATCTGGCACCTCAGGAGGTGCAGTCGGAGTCGCTGAAGGTCCTGGACCCTCTGACTCAGTTAAAAAGGGATTGGTTGAAGATGGTTTAACAGCCTCCTCCATATCAGCTGCAGCTTTTCTCTCTGCCTTTAAGGCTTTTAATGTGTTTAACATCAACTTCCATGTCGTCACTAACTCTGCGGTGGTTTTATCTCCATTCCCAATATGTTCCTATAACATTTTTCCTATCTCCTCCCACGTCTCTGCCTTAAACGCCACAGACGCATCGGGGGGGTACCCTTTTTGGCACCAAATTAGAAGCCTTCTAAGTGTATATTCATCATATTTCAGTCCTCTCTTAGAGAGCATATGCAGCAGGAGTCTGACCATCGCCCCTTCTTCATGCGATGCGTTCTGCCTTTAGTTCTTTTAATGTCTCTAGGATCAACCTCTAGAGCGTCGTAGATTTTATACTGTCTTTGTTGCCTGTGCTATTCGCTTTTCAGTTTTATATCTTTTCATGCAATGAATAACATCTCTCCAAGATTTCATTAATTTTTTGCTGATTTTTCATCATCGATTACTAGATCCCACAAACAATCTCCATAAGAACGCCACTCGTCTACTTCAAACATACTTTCAGGGTCTTTAAAAAACCCTTTCGCTTTCCCTAACGCAATTAACCCAGCCAGATCTTTTAATTGGCTTACTCCCCGCTTTTCTAAAAAGCATTTTAAGATTTCGAATGCTACCTCTATTTCCATTGCGCGCTACGTTGACCTTCTTAATTATCCGGTCAATTATTTTTGCAGCCTTTTCCCTTGGGTAGCCTTCTTTCGGACGGCGAACCCCTTCTTAATTATCCTGGGTTCAAGCACGGATCAGGCGCGCCGCGGCAGCGTCCGCCGATCTTCTGCTCCCTGGTCGCTGCTACCAGTGCTTCTCCGATCTCGCTGTCCGGTGAAAAACAAGGATGGGGGTCCCTGTTCGGGCGCCACTTGCGACGAGCGAGGGAAGGCATGCAGTCGACTCAATATGAGTGATAAAGCAAGCTTCAACTTTATTGCAAAACCTTACACATATTTATACACTAAGTTCTACCTTATGCATACTTGTCTTACAATCATTGGCTTAGCTCTAAAGAGTGCATTATCATACTCCTCCTACTTGCGCTTACTGCTACGTGGTCCGGGTTCCATCCTGTTTTTCTTATACAGTGCTGCTTCTTAGCTGTTTACCACAGCTCCTTCTCCTCAAGGCCGAGCCCTGCAGATGTCCAGCTGTTTACCAGCTTCCCAGTGCCACAGCTCCCTCTTCTCAAGGCCGAGCCGTGCAGATATCTAGCTGTTTACCAGCTTCTCAATGCTGCAGCTCCTTCTCCTTAAGGTCGAGCCGTGCAGAATGATCCCAACAGGAAAGAGCAGAGCCCCAGTCTTGCTGCTCATCTGCAATGACTGCAAGGGATAGTGAGGACCAGCAAGACAATTCCTTCCTATCCCCTTCCTTGGAGGAGAGGGAGCGCAACGTTGCAATCTCGCAGTTCGGAGCGCGAGAGGGAGAAAAAGCAGACTGCCTGTTTGCAAGGCTAGGAAAGAGCAGAGCCCCAGTCTTGCTGTTTATCTGCAATGACTGCAAGGGATAGTGAGGAGCAGCAAGACAATTCCTTCCGAGCCCCTTCCTTGGAGGAGAGGGAGCGCAACGTTTCAATCTCGAAGTTCGGAGCGCGAGAGGGAGAAAAAGCAGAGTACTTGTTTGCAAGGCTAGGAAAGAGCAGAGCCCCAGTCTTGCTGTTTATCTGCAATGACTGCAAGGGCTAGTGAGGAGCAGCAAGACAATTCCTTCCTAGCCCCTTCCTTGGAGGAGAGGGAGTGCAACGTTTCAATCTTGCAGTTCGGACAGCGAGAGGGAGAAAAAGCAGAGTACTTGTTTGCAAGGCTAGGAAAAAGCAGAGCCCCAGTCTTGCTGTTTATCTGCAATGACTGCAAGGGCTAGTGAGGAGCATCAAGACAATTCCTTCCTAGCCCCTTCCTTGGAGGAGAGGGAGTGCAACGTTTCAATCTCGCAGTTCGGAGCGCAAGAGTGAGAAAAAGCAGAGTGCCTGTTTGCAAGGCTAGGAAAGAGCAGAGCCCCAGTCTTGCTGTTTATCTGCAATTACTGCAAGGGCTAGTGAGGACCAGCAAGACAATTCCTTCATAGCCCCTTCCTTGGAGGAGAGGGAGTGCAACGTTTCAATCTCGCAGATCGGAGCGCGAGAGTGAGAAAAAGCAGACTGCCTGTTTGCAAGGCTAGGAAAGAGCAGAGCCCCAGTCTTGCTGTTTATCTGCAATGACTGCAAGGGCTAGTGAGGACCAGCAAGAGAATTCCTTCCTAGCCCCTTCCTTGGAGGAGAGGGAGAGCAACGTTTCAATCTCGCAGTTCGGACCGCGAGACGGAGAAAAAGCAGAGTGCCTGTTTGCAAGGCTAGGAAAGAGCAGAGCCCCAGTCTTGCTGTTTATCTGCAATGACTGCAAGGGCTAGTGAGGAGCAGCAAGACAATTCCTTCCTATCCCCTTCCTTGGAGGAGAGAGAGTGCAACGTTTCAACCTCGCAGTTCGGAGCGCGAGAGGGGGAAAAAGCAGAGTGCCTGTTTGCAAGGCTAGGAAAGAGCAGAGCCCCAGTCTTGCTGTTTATCTGCAGTGACAGCAAGGGATAGTGAGGACCAGCAAGACAATTCCTTCCTATCCCCTTCCTTGGAGGAGAGGGAGTGCAACGTTTCAATCTCGCAGTTCGGAGCATGAGAGTGAGAAAAAGCAGAGTGCCTGTTTGCAAGGCTAGGAAAGAGCAGAGCCCCAGCCTTACTGTTTATCTGCAATGACTGCAAGGGATAGTGAGGACCAGCAAGACAATTCCTTCCTAGCCCCTTCCTTGGAGGAGAGGGAGTGCAACGTTTCAATCTCGCAGTTCGGAGCGCGAGAGGGGGAAAAAGCAGACTGCGTGTTTGCAAGGCTAGGAAAGAGCAGAGCCCCAGTCTTGCTGCTCATCTGCAATGACTGCAAGGGCTAGTGAGGACCAGCAAGACAATTCCTTTCTAGCCCCTTCCTTGGAGGAGAGGGAGTGCAACGTTTCAATCTCGCAGTTCGGAGCGCGAGAGGGGGAAAAAGCAGAGTGGCTGTTTGCAAGGCTAGGAAAGAGCAGAGCCCCAGTCTTGCTGCTCATCTGCAATGACTGCAAGGGCTAGTGAGGACCAGCAAGACAATTCCTTCCTATCCCCTTCCTTGGAGGAGAGAGAGTGCAACGTTTCAATCTCGCAGTTCGGAGCGCGAGAGGGGGAAAAAGCAGACTGCGTGTTTGCAAGGCTAGGAAAGAGCAGAGCCCCAGTCTTGCTGCTCATCTGGAATGACTGCAAGGGCTAGTGAGGACCAGCAAGCCAATTCCTTCCTATCCCCTTCCTTGGAGGAGAGAGAGTGCAACGTTTCAATCTCGCAGTTCGGAGCGCGAGAGTGAGAAAAAGCAGAGTGCCTGTTTGCAAGGCTAGGAAAGAGCAGAGCCCCAGTCTTGCTGTTTATCTGCAATGACTGCAAGGGCTAGTGAGGACCAGCAAGACAATTCCTTCATAGCCCCTTCCTTGGAGGAGAGTGCAACGTTTCAATCTCGCAGTTCGGAGCGCGAGAGGGAGAAAAAGCAGAGTGCCTGTTTGCAAGGCTAGGAAAGAGCAGAGCCCCAGTCTTGCTGCTCATCTGCAATGACTGCAAGGGATAGTGAGGACCAGCAAGACAATTCCTTCATAGCCCCTTCCTTGGAGGAGAGGGAGTGCAACGTTTCAATCTCGCCGTTCGGAGCATGAGAGTGAGAAAAAGCAGAGTGCCTGTTTGCAAGGCTAGGAAAGAGCAGAGCCCCAGTCTTGCTGCTCATCTGCAATGACTGCAAGGGCTAGTGAGGAGCAGCAAGACAATTCCTTCCTATCCCCTTCCTTGGAGGAGAGGGAGTGCAACGTTTCAATCTCGCACTTCGGAGCGCGAGAGTGAGAAAAAGCAGACTGCCTGTTTGCAAGGCTAGGAAAGAGCAGAGCCCCAGTCTTGCCGCTCATCTGCAATGACTGCAAGGGCTAGTGAGGACCAGCAAGACAATTCCTTTCTAGCCCCTTCCTTGGAGGAGAGGGAGTGCAACGTTTCAATCTCGCAGTTCGGAGCGCGAGAGTGAGAAAAAGCAGAGTGCCTGTTTGCAAGGCGAGGACAGAGCAGAGCCCCAGTCTTGCTGCTCATCTGCAATGACTGCAAGGGCTAGTGAGGACCAGCAAGACAATTCCTTTCTAGCCCCTTCCTTGGAGGAGAGGGAGTGCAACGTTTCAATCTCGCAGTTCGGAGCGCGAGAGTGAGAAAAAGCAGAGTGCCTGTTTGCAAGGCGAGGACAGAGCAGAGCCCCAGTCTTGCTGCTCATCTGCAATGACTGCAAGGGCTAGTGAGGACCAGCAAGACAATTCCTTTCTAGCCCCTTCCTTGGAGGAGAGGGAGTGCAACGTTTCAATCTCGCAGTTCGGAGCGCGAGAGTGAGAAAAAGCAGAGTGCCTGTTTGCAAGGCTAGGAAAGAGCAGAGCCCCAGTCTTGCCGCTCATCTGCAATGACTGCAAGGGCTAGTGAGGACCAGCAAGACAATTCCTTTCTAGCCCCTTCCTTGGAGGAGAGGGAGTGCAACGTTTCAATCTCGCAGTTCGGAGCGCGAAAGGGGGAAAAAGCAGAGTGCCTGTTTGCAAGGCTAGGAAAGAGCAGAGCCCCAGTCTTGCTGTTTATCTGCAATGACTGCAAGGCATAGTGAGGACCAGCAAGACAATTGCTTCCTAGCCCCTTCCTTGGAGGAGAGGGAGTGCAACGTTTCAATCTCGCAGTTCGGAGCATGAGAGTGAGAAAAAGCAGAGTGCCTGTTTGCAAGTGTCCTGGTTTCAGCCAGATAGAGCTGGTTTTCTTCACAGAAGCCAGTGTGAGACTGTGTTTTGGATTTGGGATGAGAAACTCTTGATAATGTGCTGATGTTTTGGGTTGCTGCTGAGCAGTCAAGGACAGTCCAGCTTCTTGTGCTGGCCTGCCAGCGAGCAGGCTGGGGGTGCACGGGGAGCTGGGAGGGGACACAGCCGGGACAGCTGACCCAGACTGGCCAAAGAGATATTCCCTACCATACGACGTCATGCCCAGTACATAAACTGGAGTTGGCCGGGGGGCGGAAATCGCTGCTCGGGGACGGGCTGTCGATCGCCGGGTGGTGAGCAATTGCTGTATTGGGCATCACTTGTTCTTGTACATTCCTTTGTCGGTATTATCATTGTTGTTTCCTTCTTTCTTTCTGTCCTATTAAACTGTGTTTATCTCAACCCACAAGGTTTTTTTTCCTAATTCTCTCCCCCACCCTACTGTGGGAGGGGGAGTGAGCGAGCGGCTGCGTGGTGCTTAGTTGCCGGCTGGGGCTAAACCACGACAGTCCTTTTTGGCGCCCAACGTGGGGCCCGAGGCTTGAGATAATAACAGTTGCAGGTCACAATATCAGTTTATTTGATTTGCATGATGCTCTCGTCTTTGTTGTACATGTTAAGGATCGGTGTTGGTCTCTGCGGGCTGCTGTACTCGCCTGCGAGTTTTGTTTTTAGAGCACTGACCTTGAGCTTAATGTGGTATCATCTGAACTCTGTACTAAAGCCGTTACTGTATTTTGGCTACAGTCTTGTGGAGACGATTAGCAATTATACTTCTGCCTCTGAAAGGCTTTCTATGGAGGAAATGCAGAATGATACCTTTGCTACCCTCTATCATAACGTTTCCTCCTTCATCACAGTAATTTTTCCGTATTTTGAACACCCTTGGGTAGTTATAATACCTCTATTGCTACTTCTGGGGAACATTGTTTCGGTTTTGTCTAAGGTTGGCAAGCGATTTAAGAATATCACCCGGAGATCTGCCCCAAGGCTGGATAGTTATGAATGGCAGGGCGTGTGGAACAGCATGGGCAAATGCCTGGGGCGGTGGGCACCTCCGGTGTTTTGGAACTTCTCTCCCAAACAAGTGCAGAATCCTGATAAACTAGCAGAATATCTGGAAGAAGTATGCTGTCAGCCTGGCCGCTCCAAGGAGACACAAATCATTGCAATGTGCTGGGGCCTGGCCCATGCCTACCGAGCTCTATTTAACACTGTGCAAAGGGGAGAGAGGGTCTCTGGGTCTGATGGCAATGTGGCAGGCACTGTGACTACTCCAACCCCTGCAACAGGCACTGTAGCTACTCAAACCCCTGCGGCGGCCACTGTGACTACTCCAACCCCTGCAACAGGCACTGTAGCTACTCAGACTGTTGCAGCTGAACCAGAGAACCAGCCCATCCCAGTATCAGTTGCCCCTGTACAAAAGAAGAAATCTTGGAAGCGGAAGTCAGCTCGTTTAGTAAGGGAGGAGGAAGATTCTGCTAAGAGGGAGGCAGAGGAAGCGAGTGAGGAGGCAGAGTGCTCTGAAGCAGGGCCATCACAAGGACTGAAGAGGGAAGAGAGCAGGTCATCGCTTGAAGAGGAGGAAGAGGAAGAACTCATAAAAGAGACAGTAACTACCCGATCTCTATCACTGAGTGAACTGCGAGATATGCGAAAGGATTTCAGCCGTCGTCCAGGTGAGCACATTGTCACCTGGCTGCTCCGATGCTGGGATAATGGGGCCAGTAGCCTGGAATTAGAGGGTAGGGAAGCCAAGCAGCTGGGATCCCTTTCTAGGGAAGGGGGCATTGACAAAGCAATTGGAAAAGGTGCACGAGTCCTCAGCCTCTGGAGACGACTCCTGTCGGGTGTGAAGGAAAGGTACCCCTTCAAGGAAGATGTTCTATGTCACCCAGGCAAGTGGACCACCATGGAGAAAGGTATCCAGTACCTGAGGGAGCTAGCGGTGCTGGAAGTGATTTATGGTGACTTGGACAATGGACAATCATCCAAAGATCCAGATGAAGTCAATTGCACGCGACCTATGTGGCGGAAGTTTGTACGGAGTGCACCATCATCATATGCCAACTCATTAGCAATAATGGCCTGGAAAGACGGAGAGAGACCAACGGTGGATGAATTGGCTGGCCAACTCCGGCAATACGAAGAAAGTCTCTCTTCCTCCCTACGGGCCTGCGTCTCTGCTGTAGAGAAACTGTCCCAGGAGTTCCGGCAATTCAAAGAGGATATGCCCTACCCTCCACCCGTACGGACCAGTGTCTCAGCCATTAGGAGTAAGCACTCTTCTGTTCAAGAGAGAGGATATAGAGGATACACACCGCGAGCCACCCTGTGGTTTCAATTGCGTGACTACGGAGAGGACATGAGGAGGTGGGATGGAAAACCTACCTCGACCCTAGAGGCACGAGTACGTGAGCTGCAAGGGAAAACAATTACAAAAGGGCGTTCATGTTCCTCCAGAAAAATCGTCGCTCCACTTTCCAGTGGGCAGTTCCCCAGAAAGAATAGAAGAGCTGATCTCACCTCTGATCCTCTTGAGGGGACTTCTGATTCCTATTTACAAGAAGTGGGTAACGAGTACTATGAGCAGGATTAGAGGGGCCCTGCCTCCAGCCAGGCGGAGGAGAGGGATAACCGAGTTTATTGGACTGTGTGGATTAGATGGCCTGGCACATCAGACCCACAGGAATATAAGGCTTTAGTGGATACTGGTGCACAATGTACCTTAATGCCATCAAGCCATATAGGGGCAGAACCCATCTGTATTTCTGGAGTGACAGGGGGATCCCAACAGCTGACTGTGCTGGAGGCCGAAGTGAGCCTAACTGGGAATGAGTGGCAGAAGCACCCCATTGTGACTGGCCCAGAGGCTCCGTGCATCCTGGGCATAGACTATCTCAGGAGAGGGTATTTCAAGGACCCAAAAGGGTACCGGTGGGCTTTTGGTATAGCTGCCTTGGAGACGGAAGAAATTAAACAGCTGTCCACCTTGCCTGGTCTCTCAGAGGACCCTTCTGTGGTGGGGTTGCTCAGGGTCGAAGAACAACAGGTGCCGATCGCTACCACAACAGTGCACCGGCGGCAGTATCGCACCAACAGAGACTCCCTGATCCCCATCCATGAGCTGATTCGTCGGCTGGAGAGCCAAGGAGTGATCAGCAAGACTCGCTCACCCTTTAACAGCCCCATATGGCCAGTGCGAAAGTCTAATGGAGAGTGGAGACTGACAGTAGACTATCGTGGCCTGAATGAAGTCACGCCACCACTGAGTGCTGCCGTGCCAGACATGCTAGAACTTCAATATGAACTGGAGTCAAAGGCAGCCAAGTGGTACGCCACCATTGATATTGCTAACGCGTTTTTCTCGATCCCTTTGGCGGCAGAGTGCAGGCCACAGTTTGCTTTCACCTGGAGGGGTGTCCAATACACCTGGAATCGACTTCCCCAGGGGTGGAAACACAGCCCTACCATTTGCCATGGGCTGATACAAACTGCACTGGAACAGGGTGAAGCTCCAGAGCATCTGCAATACATTGACGACATCATCGTATGGGGCAACACAGCAGAAGAGGTTTTTGAGAAAGGGAAGAAAATAATTCAAATCCTTCTGAAAGCTGGTTTTGCTATAAAACAAAGTAAGGTCAAAGGACCTGCACAAGAGATCCAGTTTTTAGGAATAAAATGGCAAGATGGACGTCGACAGATCCCAACGGATGTGATCAACAAAATAACAGCTATGTCTCCACCAACTAGCAAAAAAGAAACACAAGCATTTCTGGGCGTTGTGGGTTTCTGGAGAATGCATATTCCAAATTACAGTCTGATTGTAAGCCCTCTTTATCAAGTGACCCGGAAGAAGAATGATTTTAAATGGGGCCCTGAGCAACGACAAGCCTTCGAGCAAATTAAGCAGGAGATAGTTCATGCTGTAGCCCTCGGGCCAGTCCGAGCAGGACAAGATGTTAAAAATGTGCTCTACACGGCAGCCGGGGAGAATGGCCCTACCTGGAGTCTCTGGCAGAAGGCACCAGGAGAGACTCGAGGTCGACCTCTCGGGTTTTGGAGTCGAGGATATAGGGGATCTGAGTCCCGCTATACTCCAACTGAAAAGGAGATACTGGCAGCATATGAAGGAGTTCGAGCTGCCTCAGAAGTGGTTGGCACTGAAGCACAGCTCCTCCTGGCACCCCGACTGCCGGTGCTGGGCTGGATGTTCAAAGGGAGGGTCCCCTCTACACATCATGCGACTGATGCTACGTGGAGTAAGTGGGTCGCGCTTATTACACAGCGGGCTCGAATAGGAAACCTTAATCGCCCGGGAATCTTGGAAGTGATCATGGACTGGCCAGAAGGCAAAGATTTTGGAATATCACCAGAAGAGGAGGTGGCGCGTGCTGAAGAGGCTCCACCATATAATGAACTGCCAGAGAATGAAAGGCAATATGCCCTATTTACTGATGGGTCCTGTCGTATTGTAGGCAAACATCGAAGGTGGAAAGCTGCTGTATGGAGCCCTACACGACGAGTCGCAGAAGCCGCTGAAGGACAAGGTGAATCAAGTCAGTTTGCAGAGGTGAAAGCCATCCAGCTGGCTTTAGATATTGCTGAACGAGAAAAATGGCCAGTACTCTATCTCTATACTGATTCATGGATGGTGGCAAATGCTCTATGGGGGTGGCTACAGCAATGGAAGCAGAGCAACTGGCAACGCAGAGGCAAGCCCATCTGGGCTGCTGAATTGTGGCAAGATATTGCTGCCCGACTAGAGAATCTGGTCATAAAAGTACGCCATGTAGATGCTCACGTACCCAAGAGTCGGGCCACCGAAGAACATCAAAACAACCATCAGGTGGATCAGGCTGCTAAGATTGAAGTGGCTCAGGTGGATCTGGACTGGCAACATAAGGGTGAATTATTTATAGCTCGGTGGGCCCATGACACCTCAGGCCATCAGGGAAGAGATGCAACATATAGATGGGCTCGGGATCGAGGGGTGGACCTGACCATGGACGCTATTGCACAGGTTATCCATGAATGTGAAACGTGTGCTGCGATCAAACAAGCCAAGCGGTTAAAGCCCCTCTGGTATGAAGGACGATGGTTGAAATATAAATATGGCGAGGCCTGGCAGATTGACTATATCACACTTCCACAAACTCGCCAAGGCAAGTGCTATGTGCTTACCATGGTGGAAGCAACCACCGGATGGCTGGAAACATACCCTGTGCCCCATGCCACCGCCCGGAACACTATCCTGGGCCTTGAAAAGCAAGTCTTATGGCGACATGGCACCCCCGAAAGAATTGAGTCGGACAACGGGACTCATTTCCGAAACAACCTCATAGACACCTGGGCCAAAGAGCACGGCATTGAGTGGGTGTATCACATCCCCTATCATGCACCAGCTTCCGGAAAAATTGAACGATACAACGGACTGTTAAAGACTACACTGAGAGCAATGGGTGATGGGACATTCAAACATTGGGATAAACATTTAGCAAAAGCCACCTGGTTAGTCAACACTAGGGGATCTACTAATAGAGCCGGCCCTGCCCAATCAAAACTTTTACGTACTGTAGAAGGGGATAAAGTCCCTGTGGTGCATGTGAGAAATATGCTGGGGAAGACAGTCTGGGTTACTCCTGCCTCAGGCAAAGGTAAACCCGTTCGTGGGATTGCCTTTGCCCAGGGACCTGGGTGCACTTGGTGGGTAATGCGGAAGGATGGGGAAGTCCGATGTGTACCTCAAGGAGACTTGATTTTGGGTGAAAATAGTCAATGATTTGAATTGTATTATGTTAATTGTTACACAATACAGTATGTCATTACTACTATGGTTGCTATCTACCATATCGATGGTATTACAGTAAGAATCACCCAGACTGATGAAGAATGAGCTTCACCGAAACCAAGCAACGTGCAGCAGTGATGGAACCAGAACTGGCTTCAGCAGCTTGCGCCCAACAATTCCCTCGAGACCGACATCTTCGACCTGCAGATCATGGACATGGACCGTGCCAGATAACGATCCAACACCACATACCATCTCCCCTACCCTGAGAGACTGCTATGATGGATGAAGCCCAGAGTCATGGACTGAATGAACTACACAGACATTTTAAAGTGATGGCCCATGGACTAAGAAAGTGATATCTGTGTGTATATATTAAAAGACAGGAAGAGTAATAATGAATAATTGGAATGTATTGAAAGTACAGGACCTGGGCATGACGTAAATGGTATGGAATAAGGGGTGGATACTGTCCTGGTTTCAGCCAGGATAGAGCTGGTTTTCTTCACAGAAGCCAGTGTGAGACTGTGTTTTGGATTTGGGATGAGAAACTGTTGATAATGTGCTGATGTTTTGGGTTGCTGCTGAGCAGTCAAGGACAGTCCAGCTTCTTGTGCTGGCCTGCCAGCGAGCAGGCTGGGGGTGCATGGGGAGCTGGGAGGGGACACAGCCGGGACAGCTGACCCAGACTGGCCAAAGAGATATTCCCTACCATACGACGTCATGCCCAGTACATAAACTGGAGTTGGCCGGGGGGCGGAAATCGCTGCTCGGGGACGGGCTGTCGATCGCCGGGTGGTGAGCAATTGCTGTATTGGGCATCACTTGTTCTTGTACATTCCTTTGTCGGTATTATCGTTGTTGTTTCCTTCTTTCTTTCTGTCCTATTAAACTGTGTTTATCTCAACCCACAAGGTTTTTTTTTCCTAATTCTCTCCCCCACCCTACTGTGGGAGGGGGAGTGAGCGAGCGGCTGCGTGGTGCTTAGTTGCCGGCTGGGGCTAAACCACGACAGCAAGGCTAGGAAAGAGCAGAGCCCCAGTCTTGCTGTTTATCTGCAATGACAGCAAGGGATAGTGAGGACCAGCAAGACAATTCCTTCATAGCCCCTTCCTTGAAGGAGAGAGAGTGCAACGTTTCAATCTCGCAGTTCGGAGCGCGTGAGTGAGAAAAAGCAGAGTGACTGTATGCAAGGCTAGGAAAGAGCAGAGCCCCAGTCTTGCTGCTCATCTGCAATGACTGCAAGGGCTAGTGAGGACCAGCAAGACAATTGCTTCCTAGCCCCTTCCTTGGAGGAGAGGGAGTGCAACGTTTCAATCTCGCAGTTCGGAGCGCGAGAAGGGGAAAAAGCAGAGTGCCTGTTTGCAAGGATAGGAAAGAGCAGAGCCCCAATCTTGCTGCTCATCTGCAATGACTGCAAGGGATAGTGAGGAGCAGCAAGACAATTCCTTCCTAGCCCCTTCCTTGGAGGGGAGAGAGTGCAACGTTTCAATCTCGCAGTTCCGAGCGCAAGAGGTGGAAAAAGCAGAGCGCCTGTTTGCAAGGCTAGGAAAGAGCAGAGCCCCAGTCTTGCTGTTTTTCTGCAATGACTGCAAGGGATAGTGAGGAGCAGCAAGACAATTCCTTCCCAGCCCCTTCCTTGGAGGAGCGGGAGCGCAACGTCTCAATCTCGCAGTTCGAAGCAATAGAGTGAGAAAAAGCAGAGCGCCTGTTTGCAAGGCTAGGAAAGAGCAGAGCCCCAGTCTTGCTGTTTTTCTGCAATGACTGCAAGGGATAGTGAGGACCAGCAAGACAATTCCTTCCTAGCCCCTTCCTTAGAGGAGAGGGAGTGCGATGTTTCAATCTCACAGTTCGGAGCGTGAGAGGGAGAAAAAGCAGAGTGCCTGTTTGCAAGGCTAGGAAAGAGCAGAGCCCCAGTTTTGCTGTTTATCTGCAATGACTGCAAGGGCTAGTGAGGACCAGCAAGACAATTCCTTCCTAGCCCCTTCCTTGGAGGAGAGGGAGTGCAACGTTTCAATCTCGCACTTCGGAGCGCGAGGTTGAGAAAAAGCAGAGTACTTGTTTGCAAGGCTAGGAAAGAGCAGAGCCCCAGTCTTGCTGTTTAACTCAAATGACTGCAATGGATACTGAGCACCATCAAGACAATTCCTTCCTGGCCCCTTCCTTGGAGGAGCGGGAGCGCAACGTCTCAATCTCGCAGTTCGAAGCAATAGAGTGAGAAAAAGCAGAGTGCCTGATTGCAAGGCTAGGAAAGAGCAGAGCCCCAGTCTTGCTGTTTATCGCAATGACTGCAAGGGATAGTGAGCACCAGCAAGACAATTCCTTCCTAGCCCCTTCCTTGGAAGAGAGAGAGTGCAACGTTTCAATCTCGCAGTTTGGAGCGCGAGAGGGAGAAAAAGCAGAGTGCCTGTTTGCAAGGCTAGGAAAGAGCAGAGCCCCAGTCTTTCTGCTCATCTGCAATGACAGCAAGTGATAGTGAGGAGCAGCAAGACAATTCCTTCCTAGCCCCTTCCTTGGAGGAGAGAGAGTGCAACGTTTCAATCTCGCAGTTCAGAGCGCGAGAGGGAGAAAAGGCAGAGCCTGGGGAAGGCAGGTGAGGCCAGTCCTGGGTGCTGGGGGAGGGTCTGCGCCAACGCTGGCCCCCTGTGCTCTCTCCAGCTCCTGGAGGACGGTGGCAGACTGGAGGAGCACCTGCAGCAGAGCCTGCAGTACCTGCAAAGCCCACAGGAGCCCTTGCGTGAGGCAGCCATCAGGTTCATTGGTGAGCCACAACCCCGCCGGGGGTGCGTCTCTGCCCCGCGACAGCTTATCCCCAGCCACAGTGGCTGCTGAATCC
The DNA here is from genome assembly GCF_964289735.1 of Phaethon aethereus. NCBI lineage: Eukaryota > Metazoa > Chordata > Aves > Phaethontiformes > Phaethontidae > Phaethon > Phaethon aethereus. Next base: position 16,632,110 of record NC_138581.1, read on the forward strand.
AGCGAGCGGCTGCAGAGCCCGGACTGCCCGATGCTTGAGCTCACGGGCTCCCTGGTGCCCTCTCACACCCCTGCCCGGTCGCAGTGACTGGTGGGAGCCTTCTTGGGTCCCTCGCAGCCGCCGTGGCCTTCACGCTCAGGGGACCGCCCTGGGCTCAGCCTTGCCCAGTGGGAGGAGGCCACGTGGCCTGGCCTGTGGGGCTGGTGGCAGGGAGCCGGGCTGCTGGGGCAGGCAGGCCAGTGGGATCTGTAACGGACTGTGTGTGCCTAGGGCTCGCCGAGCTGCAGCTGAGGGATGGGTACCCGGAGAAGCTCCATGTCATCTACAGGGGTGAGTGAGGGCAGTGGGGTGTCCGCAGGGGCTGGCGGAGAGGGGGAAAGACCCTGGGAGGAAATCTCCAACGCCTGCCCCAGCTGGGCAGGGCACTGCTCCCTGCACACATGAGGTGCGGCGTGGGCAGAGCAGAGAGAGATTTCAGGGGGATGTGGGGCATTGGTGGCAGCACCTTCCCGCTCATCCCGGCACCCCTGCCTCCCTCCTGGCCATGGGAAGAGCTGGGGGGTTGGGGGGGCGCTGGCCAGAGGGGCTCTGCAGATGCCCTGCAGATGCGGGCTCTGACCTCGGCTCTGCTCCTTTCCGTGCCAGCCCTTCAAGACAAGGCAAGAGACAGCAGCGCCTGCATCTCTTCCCTGGCAACTCAAACCCTGCTGGTCCTGGACGCTGCAGCGAAAAAGCCTCCCTCCGGATCCCACCTGCAAGCGCTGTGCTCCTGGCTCCGGAGGGCATGGAGGAGGAGGACCCCGGCCCCAGGAGGCGGCTGACTGTGCTGCTGGAGCTGTGGGCAGAGCTGATCCCGGGGTGCTCTGCGCACGGGCACCCCCTGAGCAGCTGGACCTGCCCCCTTGCCAGCAGCTCGGGGCCGTGCAGGACGCACCACGCCCTGCGTCGTGGCCCCAAGGCACCAGCTGCTCTGCCAGGCTGTGAAACCCAGAGGAACGGTGAAGGAAAGCTTTTGCCTGCTCTGCCCTCTCCAGGGAGATCCCAGCCTGGATGGTGCCCGCCCTCTGCACCGCTCCCATTTCGTGGCGAAGGGGACAGGTGGGCCGTGGCTCTAGTGGGCGTGCTGGCCATCAAGCCTGAAGAAGCAGCCAAAGGGCAGCGAGAGGATCGCTTCAGATGGCGACCCAGGATGGAAACGGGCGTTCTGCAGGCCGCAGGCAGAGGCCTTAGCACAGCCGGCCTGCCTGTGCCTCCCAGCCATCGATAAAGGCTGCAGAACTTGACGTGCTGTTTTGAGCTCTTCTTCCCCGCCCCGCGCTGCCCTGCTGCCCCTCAGACACCCGGAGGGTTCCTATTCTGACAGGCCCCCCACGCACCCCTGCGGACCCTGCCGCCCCCCAGGCAGCTGTGGGGGCCGCGTTGGGTCCCGCTTGCGCCCCTGGGGAGCCCTGCTGCCCCCCAGGCCCCCCCAAGGGCCCCGGGAGGGCCTGTACATAGCCCCGTGGAGCCTTGCTGTTCCCCAGACAGCTGGAGGGGCTCTGCTGCGCCCCGCGCGGAGCCCTGCTGCCCCCCAGGCCCCCCCAAGGGCCCCGGGAGGGCCTGTACATAGCCCCGTGGAGCCTTGCTGTTCCCCAGACAGCTGGAGGGGCTCTGCTGCGCCCCGCGCGGAGCCCCAGGTAGCCGTGCTGCTCCCCAGGCCTTCGCAGTGGCCCTACAGCGCCTTCCACGGTGCCCTGCGAGGCCCGGGAGAGCCCCTGGGGCTCTCTGGAGGGGCTGCTTGGCCCCACGTGTGCCCCTGGGAGGCCTGTCAGAGGCCCTGGGGTTCTCTGGAGGGCAGCAGGGCCCTGCCCGGGCCCCGGCCAAGCCCGGCAGCTCTATCCGGGTAGGAAATGGGCCATGACGGAGCCTGTCCCTTCTCCACCTTCTGCTGCCCAGGGCGGCAGTTCCTCCTTCAATTTCAGTTGATCAGTTGAGCAGAATACAGATGGTCTTGGGTGGCCAGGGGCTGAACAAAGGGGGCACAAGGATAGCCTCAGAAGGCATGACGATGAGAGCTAAGAGTGAGAGACAGAAGACGACTCTGGGGCACAATGCAAAACTCAAAAGGGTGTCCCAGCAATGTACAGATGTCCTCATGGAATGAGTGACTGGATAGACTAGATGTCCTAGATGGCAGTGAATAAAGGTAAGAGAGCTCTGGGGCACAGAGAAAGCCCGAGGAATGGATCTGGCTGAATAAGAGAGAGACAAAGAGGGCTGCAGAGCTTGAAGGGTGCCATGGCACACCAGAACAGTCTCAGGAGGTATCATGACAGAGATGAGAGGACTCTGGGGGTGGGGGATGTTGGGGAAGAGGGAGACAAACAAAAGATTGGTGACACAATGAGGTGTTCAGGAGGGGATAGGAACAGAGTACAGATACCCTCAGGAGAGCAGGGACCAAACAAAGGCATTGTAGATGGCAGACAGGAAGGTAAGAGTGCTCTGGGGCACAATGAAAGCCTGAGGGCTTCTGGAGGAAGGAGAGCGCTACAAAGCTTGCTATAGACCCTGAAAAGAGCTGTGGGGCTATTGTGGTTTAGCCTCAGCTGGCAACTAAGCACCACGCAGCCGCTTACTTGCCTCCCGCCCATCCCAGGTGGGATGGGGGAGAGAGCTGGAAAAAAATACTCATGGGTTGGGTTAAAAACGGTTTAATAGGACAGCAAAGGCAGAGGAAATCATCATCATCATCATCATCATCATAATATTCCGTCTGGGCAGCTCTCCAGCCACTCCTCCCCAAGCCTGTAGCATTGCATGGAGTTGTTGTGACGGAATTGCAGGACCCGGCACATGGCCTTATTTTCGAGAGTTTTAGGAACTGCATTGGCTGTTTGCAAGGCTAGGAAAGAGCAGAGCCCCAGTCTTTCCTTTTATCTGTAATGACTGCCGAGCTGCAGTACCTAAGTTCGCGCACAGGGAGGCAGCACCGAGCGCGGGGAGGAGGCGCGCCACCACGCATGCCTGGGAGGCCAGGTCGCAAAACCTACATCTCCCGGCATGCACTGGCAAGCACAGCATGGCCGCCCGCCAGCCCCCTGCCACAAGACTACGCTTCCCGGCATGCGCGGGGGAACGACCGTCGCCGGCCCTAAGCCCCGTGCCTCAGGGCTACGGCTCCCGCCGTGCCGCCAGGCGCAGCCTGCCCTGCTGGCTGACCCTGCGCAGACACCGGCTCCCCCTTTTCCCCCGCAAGACCCGCCGAGACGCGAGCGCTAAACCCGCGCTCCGCCGCGCGGCTCCGGGCAGCCCCCGCCGCCGGCTCCCACACGCCCCTGCTCCGTGCCTCCGACGCGGACCCCGCCGCCCCGCCTCGGGGCTTTCCCCGGCACCTGCTGGTCCATGGGGCGTACCCCGCTCACGTTCTTCCTCGCTGCAGCCGCAGCCCGGTCACACCGGGCGACCGCTCCGCCCCGCCTCTCTCCCTCTACCCGGCTCCCTTTCTCCGTTTTTTTGTTTGGTGTTTTTTGTTTGGTTCCCCTCCCCCCCCCGTATTTCTCGCACCCCACCGCTACCTAATTTCTCCTTCAACGATTCCCTTTATCCAGCTTCCCTTTCCCGTACTTTTAACTCCTCCCTTTTTTCCGTATACCCTGTCACTTTTTAAATTTTGTTTCAGTATTTCCTTCTATCCTCATTCCTGTTCCTATTTTTTTAATTCTTTCCTGCTTTTCTCGTAGCCTGTCGCTTCTTAAAACGTCCTTCCGTCCCTCTACCCGATTCCTTGCCCCTGTTTTTTATCTCCGCCTCTGTCCCGCACCCAGTCATATTAATAACTTTCTTTCTATGTCTCCATTTATTTAGCTTCCTGTCCGCCGTTTTATTTTTTTTTCCTGTCTGTATCATACTCCCTCCATTTTAACTTGTGTTTCGATGGCTACTTTTCTGCGGTTCGCTGCCTGCGTTTTGTAATTCTCCCCGGTCTGTCCTGTACCCTGGCGCTGCTTCAAGTTCCCATGTCTGCTTTTGTCGAGCTCCCTATCCGTGTCTTTTAACTCTTTCCCGTGTCGTGTACCCCGTTGCTTTTTACATTTTTATGTGTCTGTTTTTCCACAGTCTTATTTTTAATTTATTCTCGTCTTTGCTAAAGGCCGTCGCGTTTTAAATTAATTTTCTTTCTACATCGAAGTTTATCCACCTCACTGTCCCTGTTTTTTGTTTTCCCATCTACGCTGTACCCCATCGCTTCTAAAATTTTCTTTCCGTGTCTACTTTAACCAATTCGCTGTCTATATTTTTTATTTGTTTCTCGTCCGTGCTGTACCCCGTCGCTTTTGAAATTTTCTTCCTATGTCTCTCTGTATTTTTCTGTCTGTTGTCATTTTTAACTTTTTCTTGTTTTTCCTCAATGCTTCCGCTTTTATAATTTTCTTCCTATGTCACTCTCCATCACCCTACGCTTATTTTACTTTTTTTTCCCCTTGCCTTTCCTTAATGCCTTGGCTTTCAAAATTTCCTTTTTACATCAACTTTTATCCAGTTTTCTGTCCCCTTCCCCCCCCCCAGCTTCTCCTTTACCCAGCTGCTTTTTACGTGCTCTCTCCATGTCCGCTTTAACCAATTCACCGTCTTTCATTTTTATTTTTATTCCTGTCTGTCCCGAGCCCTGTCGCTCTTTCAGTTTCTGTTCTAGGTCTACTTTTATCAAGCTCCCTATCCATATTTTTTAATTTATTCCTGTCCGTTGTGTACCCTGTCGCTTTTAGAACTGTATTTTCGTTTGTGGCTCTGTTATTTACCATCTCCTTGGGGTTTTTTAATTGTTTCTTGTCTTTTCTTAATGCCATTGCTTATTCCATTTTTCTTTCTCGACAACATTTGTGAGGTTTGCTGTCCCTAGTTTTTAGTGCTTTCCCGTACCCCGCTGCTTTTTAAATCTTCTTTCTATGTCTCTCTTTATCTGGATTCCTGTCCCCAGTCTTAAATTTTTTCCCGCGTTTCTAGTACCGCGCTCAACTTTTTAAAACTGTATTCCCGCGCGCGCTAGTTTGGGCTCAGATGTAGAGTTAGTTTTATTCGCGGTAGCTGGCGCAGGGCTACGTGTTGGATTTGCGCCGACACCCGGCGTCGATGACGCGGGGACACGCGCCGGGTCTCGCCGAGCGGCGCTTGCGCGGCGTCAAGGGCTGTTCTGCTGCTCCCGCGGCCCCGCCAGCGAGTAGAGCGGGGGTGCGCGCGGGGTTGGGAGGGGACGCGGCCGGGACAGCTGACCCCCAGCTGCCCAAAGGGATGTTCCCGACCGTACGACATAGCGCTCGGCCAGCAAACCGGGGCTGGAGGTCGCGGGGGCGAGGGGGGCCTTAACGTCTTGACGTAACCCTGTCACGTACCACGTCGCTTTTAAAATTTTATTTCTACGTCTCCATTTATCCGGTTCCCTGTCCCGTGGTTTCGGTTTTTTGTTTTTCTTCCCCGTGTTTCCTGCCGCCCGTCGCTTTTTCTTTTCTCTTCCGCATCCCCCTCCGCATCGCTCCCTTTGACGGGGTTTTAATGCCCTGACTCTGCATCCTGTCCCCTTTCTATTCTTATGGCTCTGTCCAGCTGATGGTCTCTAATTTTTAATTCTTTCCCGTGTTTGTCCCTTTTCCCTTTCTCTTTCCATGACTGCCTCTATCTGCCTTCCTGTCCCTTCACACACACACCCCCCACCCCCTTTTTTTCTTAATTCCTTCTGCTCTGGTCCCCTCGTGCAGTTTTCTCTCTGTCTCCCGATACCCAGCTCCCTGTCGCGGTACCCGCCGCTCCCAGGCCGGGCGCCGCTCGTTCTCGCTGTCCCTCTCCGCTGTCCCTCTCCGCTGTCCCCGCTGCCCCGCTCGGTCCCACTCAGCTCTCTCCCCCGCTCCCTCCCCCTTTTCTTTATCGCTTCATCTCCCCCCTCCCCACGCTGCAGTTCTCCCTCTTCCTCCGCCTCGACACCCACGTCCGGCTCCCGCCCCCCCGGGCCTGGCTCCCCGTCCCTCGCCTCTTCTCTCCCCGCCTCTGCGCTTCCTCCCGCTTCCCTCTCCCCTCTTCCCCCTCCGCCCGGCCGCCGTCGGGCACCGAGCCTGGGCGGCAGCTCCCGGTGCGCCCGAGGGAACAAACCTGCGCTGCCCGCTTTGCGCGCCCGGGTGCGTTCCTCCGCTGCGGGGCCGGGCCCAGGCCCAGGGCAGGGGCTCCCGTGCCGTTGGGGGGGGTGGCGGCCGCCTGCTCCCGAGGGGTTGCAGCTGCGGGCCCGACGCTCGAAGCGGGCTGCAGGTGCGGCTGAGGCCGGCGCTGGCCCTGCGGTGCCCCGGGGGCGCCGCCCGGGCCCGCCCGCCGGCAGGAGCCGGCTGAGGAGCGGCGCGAAGGCCGTTCCGCAGGCAGCCGCCTGCAGCGAGGAAGGGCCGGGCCCCGCGGCGAGGCGGGAGTCCTCCCGCCCCCGCGGGAGCGCGACCCCAGCACGCGGCGCCGGGAGCGCGCGTGAGCGGCCGCGCGTCCCTATAGCCTCGCGGGACAGGCGCCGCGAGGTACCGCCCGGAGGGCGGGGGGGGGGGCGCGCAGGCAGAGACGCCTCACGGCGCACGCGCGCGCCTCGCTCCGCCGGGTCTCTGCCCGCCTCCGGGGCGGGCCCCGTCCCCGCGGGGCGGTGCTGTTGTCCCACACACGGTTCTTCCGCCGGTGCGCGGGCAGGCGGCGAACGTGCGGAGCCGGGGTGTTGGCTTTTCTTCCGGCTGCGTGCAGAGCTGGGTGCGAGGTGGTAGCGCACAGAGCTCGCACCCCTCGGGCCACACTCGGACCGCGTGGCTACGCTCCGCGCAGCGGTTACCGGTGTTTTCAACAGTTGGCTCCGTCGCCCTTGTTCCCCTCGGTTCTCGCCAGCCTCGTCTCCGCTTAAAGTCGCAGCGTCCTTCTTTCTTCCCGGGCATGCTGAGCGAGGAGGGGGCTTTCCCCGCCCGGGGGCAGGTTGCTATTATGCCAATTAGATGTTAATTAGGACAGTTCCCTCAAGGTTCCGGAGCTGTGCTGCTTTTGTGATTATCTTGTTCCTCCCCTCAAGGTTGCACCTCGCAGTTAACTGCTCACAGAGACTAAACGATGCCCCCAGCTTCGTTACTCGCGCACCTCGAGCAGTGCGGGCGGGAGCGTTGCTGCCGCGGTGTCGGGTCAGAGCCGCGCTCTCGAACGGCGGCGCGTAAGTTCCGCCTGCCCGGCTCTGCCTCGAGCGCGTGATGGCGTGTGCTCTGCCTGAGCAGCCGGGAAAATGCCTCGGAAACGACCCGCTTGTTGCAGGCAAAGCAGATGTGACGCAAGTGGGGCGTTCGGGCGGCTTTTGTAGCCTGACGTCAGCCTGCGTTCTGAGTCACGCTTGCACGTGCGCGCGCAAAACGAACGCGTGCCTGTGCAACAAACTCCTGCTGCAGCAGAGGGATCGGGAGTCCGTGGCAGCGGTCAGCTGGGCCTGGGCGCGGCAGCTTCAGCCGGTGGTCGCGTACCGGTGTTCTTCCTGCCACCCTACGCCGGCGGGTTTCTTTAGACGTACGCGGTGCTTAGGCGTCCTCGGCCGTCACTTAGGCCGGGCTACCGGAGCAGGCGTCCCGAGTGACCCTTCCCCACACCGTTCCCTGCTCTCCCGCCCACGCCAGCGCTGCTGCGCCCGGTGTCCCTGTCCCCTGCTTCTACTTCTGCCTCTGCCCACCCCCGGCCCAGCGCGGGCGTCATCGGGCTCGTTAATCGTGGCTGCCTCGGGGCTCGCGAAACAGATCGCGTGCAGGAGCGCCCGGCCTTGCGGCGAGTCCCTGCAACCGCCTGGCTGCGGGGAGGGGCCGCTGCCTCGCGCCCGCCGTTCGAGTGCGCCGAGGGCTCCCCTCGTGCCTTCCGGTCCTAATCCGTCGCAGACGGCCAGGATCTTCTTTCCCAGGTGTGCTTCTAACGACAGGCCCAGGAAAGGACAGGGCCACGTGAGCGATGGACGCTGTCGCTCCCAGGTGCGCCGCACCTGACGTACACGGGCAGTCGAATGTGCAGGGTCTGCATGCATCACCGGAAGCGGCCGTGTGGCGCACGAGCGAGGCTACGTGCGTAGGGAGCCTCGTCTTGTACGAGCTGTAAGACACCCCGGTATTCTCTTGGGTGGAGGACAGCCAAGCGACAGGAGTTACAGAAGGCGAAGGGAGGAGAGGAGGAAGAAGCGTCTGAACTGGCAAACTCTCCCAGCAGTGCAGGGAGTGAAAGCTGCGGTGAGTCCCAGGCCCTCGGGGCCCTGTTGCCCCTATTCTGCATCCCGGGCCCTCGCTGCCCCTCCCCTGGCCCCCTCTCTTTCCCACGCTGATGTGGTATCCGTCCGTGTCCCCCCATACCTCCTTTCTCCATCTCACTCTGACCAGCTCCCCTTCCCTGTCTTTTAGGTCCTCTCTCTCCCTAGCTTGTAGCCCGCGGCTATTTTTCCTTCCTCTGCCTCTCCCAGTCTGGCTCCCTGTCCCTGCTTTTCCATTCCTCCCTCTCTGCCGTGTAGCGTGTTGCTGCTCTTTTCTTTCGCAGTCTCTCTCTGTCTGGCTCCCAGCCACCATGTTTGCCTTCCTCCCGCTCTGTCCTGTAGCCCGTCGGTATTTTTGCTGTCTCTGGCGCTCTCTGCCCGGCCCCGTGTCCCTGGTGTTCAAAGTCTTCCTTCTTGGCCCTGTAGCACAGCACAAGTGTCTCTCTTCCTCTGTCTCCCTCTATCCTGCTCCCTGTCCCTGTTTTGCAATTTCGTCCTTGTCAGCCCTGAGCCACGCTGCAGTTTCATTTCTTTCGCCGTCTTGCCCTGTCCGGCTCCCTGCCGGGATCTTTCAATTCCTCTCTATCTGTCTTGAAGCCCGTCGCTGTTTTCTCTTTCTCTCTGTCTCTCTGTCCATCTCTCTGTCTCTGTCTTTACTTACACTTTTAAATTCCTCCCTCTCTGCCCAGCGGCCCATCGCTATTTTGCCGTTCTCTGTCCCGTGTCTTGAATCGCTCCCTCTCTGCCCTGTAGCCTGTCACAGTGGTGGTTTTTTTTCCTTCTCTGCCATTCGCTCTCTGTCTGGCTCCCTGTCCCTACTGCAGGGAAATGAAGTTGGTTAAGCAGGACTTTCCCCTCATGAACCTGTGCTGGCTATGACCAATGACTGCGTTGTCTCTCAAGTGTTTTTCAACAACTCCCAGAATAGCGTTCTCCATAATTTTACTGGGCTCTGAAGTGAGACTGACAGGCCTGTAATTACCAGGGTCTTCCTTCTTACCCTTCTCAAAAACTGGGACAACATTTGCCAGCTTCCAGTCAACTGGGACCTCTCCAGACTCCCAAGAGAGAGGTCCCGCAATGACATTGGCCAACGCTTTCAGTACCCTGGGATGAATCCCATCAGGCCCCATAGACTTATGTGCATCCAGCTGGAGCAGCAAGTCTCAAACCAGTTCAGAGTCAGCTGGGAGTTTATCATCCCTCCCAGTCACAGTCTTCCAACACAGGGCTCCAGGGGTCCCAGAGCCCATCATCAGTGTTGAAGACAGAGGCAAAGAAGGCATTATACGTCCCTGCTTTGTCTCTGTCCCTACTTGTGAGGTGACAACCTCGTCAAGCAACAGCCCAATGTTATCTCTGATCCTCCGTTTGCTGTTAAGATATTAAAAAAAGCCCTTTTTGTTGTCCTTCACAGTGCTGGCCAGCTTGAACTCTAATCAAGCTTTGGCTGCACAAATTCTCTCCCTACAAAGCGGACAGCATCTCTGTAGTCCTCCCATGTCACCTGTCCTTGCTTCCAATGTCTGTACACTTTCCTTTTCCACCTATTTTCTAGAAGAAGATCCCTGTTCAGCCAAGCCGGCCTTCTGCCCCACTTGCTTGACTTTCAACACTTTGGAATTACCTGCTCCTGTGCTCTTAAGAGATGGCTCTTAAAAAGTGACCAGCATTCGTGGATCCCAATACCTTCAAAAGCAGATTCCCAGGGAGCCTTACAAACTAGCTCCAGCAGCTCAAAGTCTGCTCTCCTCATATCCAGGGTTGAATTTTTGTTGTCAGTTTTTCTCCTATCGCCAACAATTTGAAACTCAACTACTTTATGGTCACTGTGACCAAGACAGCCACCAATCACCACTTCACCCGTGAGTCCCTCTGTCTACAAACAACAAGTCTAGGAGAGCACCTTTCCTAGTCAGCTCCCTTAGTACCTGCACCAAGAAGGTATCTTCAACATGCTTCAGGAATTTCATGGACCTGTTTGTGTCCACTGTATGATATTCCTAGTTAATGTCTGGGAAGTTAAAATCACCCGTAAGGACAAGGGCAACCGATCTAGAGATATTCCTTAATTCTTTGTAGAATAATTCATCAGTGTCATCATACTGGCTGTCTGGTCGATAGTAGATTCCCACAACAACTTGTCCAACAAATTGGACATACAACCCAAACCCTCTGGATAAATGAATTCAGCCTAAAACCAAGAAAGATTTAGTTCAAAAGCACTTGTTCTACAACAACCTTAAGCTTAATTAGATGGGTATATTAATATCTACATTATACGTCACATTTGTGATCTACTAAGACACTAAAAATAAAGGCCAACTAATCCCAGAATGGTTGAGGTTGGAAGGGACTTCTGGAGGTCATCTTGTCCACACACGCCCTGCTCAAGCACAGCCACCTAGAGTCAGTTGCCCAGGACCATGTCCAAATGGCTTTTGAATATTCACAAGGAGGGAGACTCAAAAAGCTCTTTGAGCAACCTGTTTGTGGTGGGTTGACCTTGGCTAACCATCAGGTGCCCACCAAGCTGCTCTGTCTCTCCCCCTGCTCAACAGGACATGCTCCTGAGCTTGGAAGAAGTGATCCTCAAATATTAACCAGCTTTCTTGGGCCCCTCTTCCCTCCAGGGCCTTATCCCACAGGATGCTTCCGAGGTCGGTCAGCTCTCCTCAAGTCCAGGGTTGTGAGCTTGCTTTTTGCCCTCCTTTCTCCCCTCAGGATCCCGAACTCCGCCACCTCATGGTCACTGTAGCCAAGGCTGCCTTTGACCTTCACATCCCCAACCAGCCCCTCCTTGTTGGTCAGTAGGAGGTCCAGCAGAGCACCTCTCCTCTATCACTTAGAGGAGGAAGTTGTCATTGATGCACTCCATGAATGTCCTGGATTGTTTATGCCATGCTATGTTGTCCCTCCAGCAGATATCAGGGTGGTTGAAGTTCCTCGTGAGGACCAGGGCCTGCGAACATGAGGCTGCTCCTATGTGTCTGTAGAGGTCCTGAACCACTTGTTCTTCCTGGACAGGTGGCCTATAGCAGACACCCACTATAAGGTCAGATACTAATGTTTTATATAGTGTATTTGCAATGCAAACTTTGCATAATGGAGCCTGATCCTGAAATTTTTTTTATGAAGAGTATATCCTACAGAAGTTTAGACACATTCCTAAGTAAACATGCTAGCCAGTTGATTTTATCTGTTTAAGTTTAAGTGCTTTCTATATTGAAGCCTTGAATGGCCCACTGCTCAGTTACTGGTGTGGCTATCAGTTAATACGACTAAATACTTTTATTTCTGAGATTACACGTGTCAAAATTTTGCAATTTTCCTTTTTGACTAAAGCATGTGAATTTTATTTTTCTAATTGAATTCAGGCATGAATTTGGAGAATTATCATTATTTTGGTGCATATTTGGCAGAATGACAAATATAAACAATGCAGTGCCCAAATATACTTCACAACTTGGACTTCAGCCTTGGTATTGTTGTGTAACATGAGCTGAGTTGGACACAATAGCAGAGACAAGAAATTATCTCCCTTCTTCCCCCACTACCTCTAAACATTTTCATGACATGAGGGAATGTTCATGCAATCAGTGGTGACAATATACAATGGAGACCCTGGTATACATATGCTACCCAAGAAAATCAGACTGCTGCTGCTTGTCAGCATATATTTGCATTTAATGCCAATGTTTTTTTTCATGTTGAAAGAATGCAATTAAACACTGATACGATCCTGATTTGAGATACCATCAGCTAGTTTGTGTCACAGAACTCCTTAATGAAAATAAATTTCCTTCATAGTGAGCCCTAAATATTAATCAAAACCCAGTTGACTATGGATGTGGATACCCTTCAAAATAATATGCTATCATCAGGATAAATAAGGACACTTCCATTTCTCAGTGTCAATGGAAAAGCGCTCAAAGCTTTTGGCTGTCTATTTATGAATTTTAATGAGACCTGGATTTGTCTCAGAAGGAGGCAGCCTTAATTTTCAAAGTGATTCAAACAAGTCAGTACAATATTAGAAAGCAGTACAAAAGCATGAGTGACAATGTAATAAAACACCTTGATGAAACTATATTGGGGAGGGGAAAACTGCTTATAGTAAACCACCCCCACTATTTCTCCTCATAAACTACAAAATTGACAACTTTGGAACTCAGTTTCCAATGTCATTTTCACCTTCTCTTGCTAAATATTTTGTGTTATGGAATGACCTGTTAAACTAGAGGCCGATTGTTATATTTTAGTTTCATACGGAGAACAACTGACACTTCTCAGCCATCAGACAGTGCACCGTAAGAAGGGTGGTGCAGTCTGCCGGTTATCTTCAGGATCTCTGAAGGCAGATTCCTATAATCCTAAATGCAACATCAGATGGGAATCCCAGGCTTGTTGGGAGCCTGTGTGAGTTTTCATGTGTTCAAAAATATCTCAGTTCCTCCTTTGCCCTCACTCCCAAGAACATATAAAAAAACCATACTGTTCTGAAAAAATAAATTTGAATCAAGTAAACTCAGTGCTGCTGCTGTTGTGATTTTCTTTTAATTTCTTTATCCTCATTTCCTTCCATCTCCTTGTTTTATTCTCAGTTTTGTTGGGATCACCCTGCAAGGGCTCGACCTTGAGGAGAAGGAGCTGTGGCATTGAGAAGCTGGTAAACAGCTGGACACCTGCAGGGCTCAACCTTGAGGAGAAGGAGCTGTGGTAAACAACTAAGAGGAAGCAAAGGAGCGCGTGGACATACAGAGGTGACCAATCCTGCCTCTGTGAGAGTCGCGTGGACTTAAAGCAATAGCCAACCGGGTAGCACTTCTAGGCGCGTGAACGGGCTGTATTTGTATAAAAAGCAAGCTTTGCTAACAATAAAGGTCTTTGGCTTGAATCCCCGCCAGAGTCCGTGCCTTATTACTCCACACATTTTTAAATACTGAATCGTTTTCTTCTCCAACTTCATTGTGTTTTCTCATATTCCTTTTTCATGTGTCTGTCTTAGGTTGCTTTTCCAAAACAACGTATTTGTTCTCATTTTCTTTTACCTTTCGTGTTCATTCTGCCACCTCTTTCTTCAAACTGCTTACCTATATTGGGGTCAAACTTTCTTTCAAATTACTTTTAATTCCTCTGCACTTTTTCTTAGCAACATCCTCAAGCTATTCTTTTTTGTCCTTGTTGCATTTCCATCACTGCTCCTATACTTTTGCTTGTGATGAAAGAGAAAGGAAGCAGTATTCTTAGCATGGCAAAGACGTAATAGAGCTTCCGTGCATTTGAAAAAATCAGTTCATTATAGCCAGGGATGGCAGACTTTAAGACAAGTTAAACATCCTTCAAAAATATGTGGTAAGTAGGTGGGAGAAATTCAGTTCAATCCCAAACTCATCACCAGTTACTGTTATATGAGAGCACATGATATGTTGTATTCATTAATCTCAGTTAATCAAATCAGTCGATTATATTGAAACAAGGATCTAAAACAATTATGAAGTTTTAGCATGCATCGCTAATCAACTGTAAGTTTTGCAAATTTCTTAACATATGGAAGGTTATTGATTACATGATTAGTTTAACTTCAGTATAGAATTCTTTAGCCTAATAACTGTGTGATTATGTTTAACGGCCTACTCTCATAGTCCTTAGGCTGTATTTGCCTCAATGCTAACATTGTAACTATGTGTAAACGGTTAATCACGAGGAAAGCAGGCCTCATGAAAATTAAAACACAAGTAGAAACGGAGAAGACAGGTGGAGAGAACCAATAGGAGAAGAGTTAAGAGCAAGGACTGAGAGATTAAAGAGAACAGAGAAGATATCTTAACCTTGAGCATAGAGACAGACTGGCAGGAGTGCTCAGACAAGGATGATAAGAAGGAACTGCTTGGCTGGACAACAGAAGGGGTGAACATTCAAGGAGAAGAATTATCCTCGAGAGACCTGTGACCATAAAAGGGAAAAAGGAGTAGGGGACTAACTCCCCAAACGACCACCGACGACCACCCGAGACCCCCGTGCATGCGTAGTGTAGTTTTGCAACACCAGCATTATGTAAATGTAGTAGATAAGCAAGGAGGCGGAGATTTCTTGGAAAATGTGTGAATATTCATGTCTTGAAGGTATATAAAGGATGAACTTTTGTTTCAGCGCACGCATGTTAGGAGGAGATATCCCCCATGCGTCCAGCGCTGCAATAAAGATGTCCGCTGAATAACACTTTCATGTTATTGAGTCTAAATTTCTTAAGTTTGGATTTCTTTGAATCATAACATTTCCCTGGAAGCGGCAGAAAATAGTCTGGAAGTCTGAAACTTTTCCCTGGTTAAGGGCTAAGGCATTGTTACAGGCACACACAGAATAAATCCAGATCGTTACCAAAAAAGCATGATCTCCCAAAGCCACAACACCTGTAACAGGAAAATAGATGCATTAGGACTCACCGAAGAACCACAAACTCAGTCACAAAGGTGTGAAGCATCATATCCAGTTATCAGCTGGACAATATCATGAAAAAGACACTTTTAGATGTAATCCAGTAGGTAGATGGACTTTATTTTATTTTCATTGCTGCTCACTTCCTTCTATAACCTTTGGCACTTTGGATTCTGTCAGAGAAATTAATTATTTTAACTTATCTTTTTTTTAAAGCAATTTTAGGGTAACTAGCAAATGCAAAGGTCTTGTAATACTTTGCAGCAGTGAGTCTTTCAACATGTAGTAGTGGGCCAGTCTTTCAGAAAGTGCAGAACCCTGGCACATTACTTCAGGACATCCAAAGAATAGGACTGAATTTCTTGAATTTGCAGTGTTCAGACTGTAGAGAATAGCCACATCTCTGCCACATTTTTAATTCCCATTATTATTTGCCTTACTCTGGTGCCTAGGAGTCACAGTCATGGAGTTGGGTCACCCACATGCTGGCTTGATGTCCCGGTTTAGGCTGGGATAGAGTTAATTTTCTTCCTGATGGCTGGTATAGTGCTGTGTTTTGGATTTCATATGAGAATAATGTGGATAACACACTGATGTTTTTAGTTGTTGCTAAGTAGTTGTAGTGCTTATACTAAGTCAAGGACTTTTCATCTTCGCATGCTCTGCCAGTGAGGAGCTGCACAAGAAGCTGGGAGGGGGCACAGTCAGGACAGCTGATCCAGACTGACCAAAAGGATATTCCCTACCTTTACCTGCAATGACTACAAGCGATAGTGAGGACCAGCAAGACAATTCCTTCCTAGCCCCTTCCTTGGAGGAGAGGGAGTGCAACGTTTCAATCTCGCAGTTCGGACCGCGAGAGGGAGAAAAAGCAGAGTGCCTGTTTGCAAGGCTAGGAAAGAGCAGAGCCCCAGTCTTGCTGTTTATCTGCAATGACTGCAAGCGATAGTGAGGAGCATCAAGACAATTCCTTCCGAGCCCCTTCCTTGGAGGAGAGAGAGCGCAACGTTTCAATCTCGCAGTTCGGAGCGCGAGAGGGAGAAAAAGCAGAGTGCCTGTTTGCAAGGCTAGGAAAGAGCAGAGCCCCAGCCTTGCTGTTTATCTGCAATGACTGCAAGGGCTAGTGAGGAGCATCAAGACAATTCCTTCCTATACCCTTCCTTGGAGGAGAGGGAGAGCAACGTTTCAATCTCGCACTTTGGAGCGCGAGAGTGAGAAAAAGCAGAGTGCCTGTTTGCAAGGCTAGGAAAGAGCAGAGCCCCAGTCTTGCTGTTTATCTGCAATGACTGCAAGGGCTAGTGAGGACCAGCAAGACAATTCCTTCCTATACCCTTCCTTGGAGGAGAGGGAGTGCAACGTTTCAATCTCGCACTTTGGAGCGCGAGAGTGAGAAAAAGCAGACTGCCTTTTTGCAAGGCTAGGAAAGAGGAGAGCCCCAGCCTTGCTGTTTATCTGCAATGACTGCAAGGGCTAGTGAGGACCAGCAAGACAATTCCTTCCTAGCCCCTTCCTTGGAGGAGAGGGAGTGGAACGTTTCAATCTCGCAGTTCGGAGCGCGAGAGGGAGAAAAAGATTAGTGCCTGTTTGCAAGGCTAGGAAAGAGCAGAGTTCCAGTCTTGCTGTTTATCTGCAATGACTGCAAGGGATAGTGAGGACCAGCAAGACAATTCCTTCCTAGCCCCTTCCTTGGAGGAGAGGGAGTGCAACGTTTCAATCTCGCAGTTCGGACCGCGAGAGGGAGAAAAAGCAGAGTGCCTGTTTGCAAGGCTAGGAAAGAGCAGAGCCCCAGTCTTGCTGTTTATCTGCAATGACTGCAAGGGCTAGTGAGGAGCATCAAGACAATTCCTTCCTATCCCCTTCCTTGGAGGAGAGGGAGTGCAACGTTTCAATCTCGCAGTTCGGAGCGTGAGAGGGAGAAAAAGATTAGAGCCTGTTTGCAAGGCTAGGAAAGAGCAGAGATCCAGTCTTGCTGTTTATCTGCAATGACTGCAAGGGCTAGTGAGGAGCAGCAAGACAATTCCTTCCTAGCCCCTTCCTTGGAGGAGAGGGAGTGCAACGTTTCAATCTCGCAGTTCGGACCATGAGAGGGAGAAAAAGCAGAGTGCCTGTTTGCAAGGCTAGGAAAGAGCAGAGCCCCAGTCTTGCTGTTTATCTGCAATGACTGCAAGGGCTAGTGAGGACGAGCAAGACAGTTCCTTCCTAGCCCCTTCCTTGGAGGAGAGGGAGTGCAACGTTTCAATCTCGCAGATCGGAGCGCGAGAGGGAGAAAAAGCAGAGTGCCTGTTTGCAAGGCTAGGAAAGAGCAGAGCCCCAGTCTTGCTGTTTATCTGCAATGACTGCAAGGGATAGTGAGGAGCAGCAAGACAATTCCTTCCTAGCCCCTTCCTTGGAGGAGAGGGAGTGCAACGTTTCAATCTCGCAGATCGGAGCGCGAGAGGGAGAAAAAGCAGAGTGCCTGTTTGCAAGGCTAGGAAAGAGCAGAGCCCCAGTCTTGCTGTTTATCTGCAATGACTGCAAGGGATAGTGAGGAGCAGCAAGACAATTCCTTCCTAGCCCCTTCCTTGGAGGAGAGGGAGCGCAACGTTTCAATCTCGAAGTTCGGAGCGCGAGAGGGAGAAAAAGCAGAGTGCCTGTTTGCAAGGCTAGGAAAGAGCAGAGCCCCAGTCTTGCTGTTTATCTGCAATTACTGCAAGGGCTAGTGAGCACCAGCAAGACAATTCCTTCCTAGCCCCTTCCTTGGAGGAGAGAGAGTGCAACGTTTCAATCTCGCAGTTCAGAGCGCGAGAGGGGGAAAAAGCAGAGTGCCTGTTTGCAAGGCTAGGAAAGAGCAGAGCCCCAGTCTTGCTGTTTATCTGTAATGACTGCAAGGGCTAGTGAGCACCAGCAAGACAATTCCTTCCTAGCCCCTTCCTTGGAGGAGAGGGAGTGCAACGTTTCAATCTCGCAGTTCGGAGCGCGAGAGGGAGAAAAAGCAGAGTGCCTGTTTGCAAGGCTAGGAAAGAGCAGAGCCCCAGTCTTGCTGTTTATCGGCAATGACTGCAAGGGCTAGTGAGGACGAGCAAGACAATTCCTTCCTAGCCCCTTCCTTGGAGGAGAGGGAGCGCAACGTTTCAATCTCGCACTTCGGAGCGCGAGAGGGAGAAAAAGCAGAGTACTTGTTTGCAAGGCTAGGAAAGAGCAGAGCCCCAGTCTTGCTGTTTATCGGCAATGACTGCAACGGATAGTGAGGAGCAGCAAGACAATTCCTTCCTAGCCCCTTCCTTGGGGGAG
Source organism: Phaethon aethereus (assembly GCF_964289735.1). Lineage (NCBI taxonomy): Eukaryota > Metazoa > Chordata > Aves > Phaethontiformes > Phaethontidae > Phaethon > Phaethon aethereus. Next base: position 16,650,072 of record NC_138581.1, read on the forward strand.
AGGGAGTGCAACATTTCAATCTCGCAGTTCGGAGCGCGAGAGGGAGAAAAAGCAGAGTGCCTGTTTGCAAGGCTAGGAAAGAGCAGAGCCCCAGGCTTGCTGTTTATCTGCAATGACTGCAAGCGATAGTGAGCACCAGCAAGACAATTCCTTCCTATCCCCTTCCTTGGAGGAGAGGGAGTGCAACGTTTCAATCTCGCAGATTGGAGCGCGAGAGAGAGAAAAAGCAGACTGCCTGTTTGCAAGGCTAGGAAAGAGCAGAGCCCCAGTCTTGCTGTTTATCTGCAATGACTGCAACGGATACTGAGCACCATCAAGACAATTCCTTCCTAGCCCCTTCCTTGGAGGAGAGGGAGTGCAACGTTTCAATCTCGCAGTTCAGAGCGCGAGAGGGAGAAAAATCAGAGTGCCTGTTTGCAAGGCTAGGAAAGAGCAGAGCCCCAGCCTTGCTGTTTATCTGCAGTGACTGCAACGGATACTGAGCACCATCAAGACAATTCCTTCCTAGCCCCTTCCTTGGAGGAGAGGGAGTGCAACGTTTCAATCTCGCAGTTCGGAGCGCGAGAGGGAGAAAAAGCAGAGTGCCTGTTTGCAAGGCTAGGACAGAGCAGAGCCCCAGGCTTGCTGTTTATCTGCAATGACTGCAAGGGCTAGTGAGGACCATCAAGACAATTCCTTCCTAGCCCCTTCCTTGGAGGAGAGGGAGTGCAACGTTTCAATCTCGCAGTTCGGAGCGCGAGAGTGAGAAAAAGCAGAGTGCCTGTTTGCAAGGCTAGGAAAGAGCAGAGCCCGAGTCTTGCCTTTTATCTGTAATGACTGCAAGGGCTAGTGAGGACCAGCAAGACAATTCCTCCCTAGCCCCTTCCTTGGAGGGGAGAGAGTGCAACGTTTCAATCTCGCAGTTCGGAGCGTGAGGGGGGAAAAGCAGAGTGCCTGTTTGCAAGGCTAGGAAAGAGCAGAGCCCCAGTCTTGCTGCTCATCTGCAATGACTGCAAGGGATACTGAGGACCAGCAAGACAATTCCTTCCTATCCCCTTCCTTGGAGGAGAGAGAGTGCAACGTTTCAATCTCACAGTTCGGAGCGCGAGAGGGAGAAAAAGCAGAGTGCCTGTTTGCAAGGCTAGGAAAGAGCAGAGCCCCAGTCTTGCTGTTTATCTGCAATGACTGCAAGGCCTAGTGAGGAGCATCAAGACAATTCCTTCCTAGCCCCTTCCTTGGAGGAGAAGGAGTGCAACGTTTCAATCTCGCCGTTCGGAGCGCGAGAGTGAGAAAAAGCAGAGTGCCTGTTTGCAAGGCTAGGAAAGAGCAGAGCCCCAGTCTTGCTGTTTATCTGCAATGACTGCAAGGGCTAGTGAGCACCAGCAAGACAATTCCTTCCTAGCCCCTTCCTTGGAGGAGAGAGAGTGCAACGTTTCAATCTCGCAGTTCGGACCGCTAGAGTGAGAAAAAGATTGGAGCCTGTTTGCAAGGCTAGGAAAGAGCAGAGCCCCAGTCTTGTTGTTTATCTGTAATGACTGCAAGGGCTAGTGAGGAGCAGCAAGACAATTCCTTCCTAGCCCCTTCCTTGGAGGAGAGAGAGTGCAACATTTCAATCTCGCAGTTCAGAGCGCGAGTGGGGGAAAAAGCAGAGTGCCGGTTTGCAAGGCTAGGAAAGAGCAGAGCCCCAGTCTTGCTGTTTATCTGCAATGACTGCAAGGGCTAGTGAGGAGCATCAAGACAATTCCTACCTAGCCCCTTCCTTGGAGGAGAGGGAGTGCAACGTTTCAATCTCGCAGTTCGGAGCGCGAGAGTGAGAAAAAGCAGAGTGCCTGTTTGCAAGGCTAGGAAAGAGCAGAGCCCCAGTCTTGCTGTTTATCTGCAATGACTGCAAGGGCTAGTGAGGAGCAGCAAGACAATTCCTTCCTAGCCCCTTCCTTGGAGGAGAGGGAGTGCAACGTTTCAATCTTGCAGTTCGGACAGCGAGAGGGAGAAAAAGCAGAGTACTTGTTTGCAAGGCTAGGAAAAAGCAGAGCCCCAGTCTTGCTGTTTATCTGCAATGACTGCAAGGGCTACTGAGGAGCATCAAGACAATTCCTTCCTAGCCCCTTCCTTGGAGGAGAGGGAGTGCAACGTTTCAATCTCGCAGTTCGGAGCGCAAGAGTGAGAAAAAGCAGAGTGCCTGTTTGCAAGGCTAGGAAAGAGCAGAGCCCCAGTCTTGCTGTTTATCTGCAATTACTGCAAGGGCTAGTGAGGACCAGCAAGACAATTCCTTCATAGCCCCTTCCTTGGAGGAGAGGGAGTGCAACGTTTCAATCTCGCAGTTCGGAGCGCGAGAGGGGGAAAAAGCAGACTGCCTGTTTGCAAGGCTAGGAAAGAGCAGAGCCCCAGTCTTGCTGTTTATCTGCAATGACTGCAAGGGCTAGTGAGGACCAGCAAGAGAATTCCTTCCGAGCCCCTTCCTTGGAGGAGAGGGAGAGCAACGTTTCAATCTCGCAGTTCGGACCGCGAGACGGAGAAAAAGCAGAGTGCCTGTTTGCAAGGCTAGGAAAGAGCAGAGCCCCAGTCTTGCTGCTCATCTGCAATGACTGCAAGGGCTAGTGAGGAGCAGCAAGACAATTCCTTCCTATCCCCTTCCTTGGAGGAGAGGGAGTGCAACGTTTCAATCTCGCACTTCGGAGCGCGAGAGTGAGAAAAAGCAGACTGCCTGTTTGCAAGGCTAGGAAAGAGCAGAGCCCCAGTCTTGCCGCTCATCTGCAATGACTGCAAGGGATACTGAGGACCAGCAACACAATTCCTTCCTAGCCCCTTCCTTGGAGGAGAGGGAGTGCAACGTTTCAATCTCGCAGTTCGGAGCGCGAGAGGGGGAAAAAGCAGAGTGCCTGTTTGCAAGGCTAGGAAAGAGCAGAGCCCCAGTCTTGCTGTTTATCTGCAATGACTGCAAGGGCTAGTGAGGAGCAGCAAGACAATTCCTTCCTAGCCCCTTCCTTGGAGGAGAGGGAGTGCAACGTTTCAATCTCGCAGTTCGGAGCATGAGAGTGAGAAAAAGCAGAGTGCCTGTTTGCAAGTGTCCTGGTTTCAGCCAGATAGAGCTGGTTTTCTTCACAGAAGCCAGTGTGAGACTGTGTTTTGGATTTGGGATGAGAAACTCTTGATAATGTGCTGATGTTTTGGGTTGCTGCTGAGCAGTCAAGGACAGTCCAGCTTCTTGTGCTGGCCTGCCAGCGAGCAGGCTGGGGGTGCACGGGGAGCTGGGAGGGGACACAGCCGGGACAGCTGACCCAGACTGGCCAAAGAGATATTCCCTACCATACGACGTCATGCCCAGTACATAAACTGGAGTTGGCCGGGGGGCGGAAATCGCTGCTCGGGGACGGGCTGTCGATCGCCGGGTGGTGAGCAATTGCTGTATTGGGCATCACTTGTTCTTGTACATTCCTTTGTCGGTATTATCATTGTTGTTTCCTTCTTTCTTTCTGTCCTATTAAACTGTGTTTATCTCAACCCACAAGGTTTTTTTTCCTAATTCTCTCCCCCACCCTACTGTGGGAGGGGGAGTGAGCGAGCGGCTGCGTGGTGCTTAGTTGCCGGCTGGGGCTAAACCACGACAGTCCTTTTTGGCGCCCAACGTGGGGCCCGAGGCTTGAGATAATAACAGTTGCAGGTCACAATATCAGTTTATTTGATTTGCATGATGCTCTCGTCTTTGTTGTACATGTTAAGGATCGGTGTTGGTCTCTGCGGGCTGCTGTACTCGCCTGCGAGTTTTGTTTTTAGAGCACTGACCTTGAGCTTAATGTGGTATCATCTGAACTCTGTACTAAAGCCGTTACTGTATTTTGGCTACAGTCTTGTGGAGACGATTAGCAATTATACTTCTGCCTCTGAAAGGCTTTCTATGGAGGAAATGCAGAATGATACCTTTGCTACCCTCTATCATAACGTTTCCTCCTTCATCACAGTAATTTTTCCGTATTTTGAACACCCTTGGGTAGTTATAATACCTCTATTGCTACTTCTGGGGAACATTGTTTCGGTTTTGTCTAAGGTTGGCAAGCGATTTAAGAATATCACCCGGAGATCTGCCCCGAGGCTGGATAGTTATGAATGGCAGGGCGTGTGGAACAGCATGGGCAAATGCCTGGGGCGGTGGGCACCTCCGGTGTTTTGGAACTTCTCTCCCGAACAAGTGCAGAATCCTGATAAACTAGCAGAATATCTGGAAGAAGTATGCTGTCAGCCTGGCCGCTCCAAGGAGACACAAATCATTGCAATGTGCTGGGGCCTGGCCCATGCCTACCGAGCTCTATTTAACACTGTGCAAAGGGGAGAGAGGGTCTCTGGGTCTGATGGCAATGTGGCAGGCACTGTGACTACTCCAACCCCTGCAACAGGCACTGTAGCTACTCAAACCCCTGCGGCGGCCACTGTGACTACTCCAACCCCTGCAACAGGCACTGTAGCTACTCAGACTGTTGCAGCTGAACCAGAGAACCAGCCCATCCCAGTATCAGTTGCCCCTGTACAAAAGAAGAAATCTTGGAAGCGGAAGTCAGCTCGTTTAGTAAGGGAGGAGGAAGATTCTGCTAAGAGGGAGGCAGAGGAAGCGAGTGAGGAGGCAGAGTGCTCTGAAGCAGGGCCATCACAAGGACTGAAGAGGGAAGAGAGCAGGTCATCGCTTGAAGAGGAGGAAGAGGAAGAACTCATAAAAGAGACGGTAACTACCCGATCTCTATCACTGAGTGAACTGCGAGATATGCGAAAGGATTTCAGCCGTCGTCCAGGTGAGCACATTGTCACCTGGCTGCTCCGATGCTGGGATAATGGGGCCAGTAGCCTGGAATTAGAGGGTAGGGAAGCCAAGCAGCTGGGATCCCTTTCTAGGGAAGGGGGCATTGACAAAGCAATTGGAAAAGGTGCACGAGTCCTCAGCCTCTGGAGACGACTCCTGTCGGGTGTGAAGGAAAGGTACCCCTTCAAGGAAGATGTTCTATGTCACCCAGGCAAGTGGACCACCATGGAGAAAGGTATCCAGTACCTGAGGGAGCTAGCGGTGCTGGAAGTGATTTATGGTGACTTGGACAATGGACAATCATCCAAAGATCCAGATGAAGTCAATTGCACGCGACCTATGTGGCGGAAGTTTGTACGGAGTGCACCATCATCATATGCCAACTCATTAGCAATAATGGCCTGGAAAGACGGAGAGAGACCAACGGTGGATGAATTGGCTGGCCAACTCCGGCAATACGAAGAAAGTCTCTCTTCCTCCCTACGGGCCTGCGTCTCTGCTGTAGAGAAACTGTCCCAGGAGTTCCGGCAATTCAAAGAGGATATGCCCTACCCTCCACCCGTACGGACCAGTGTCTCAGCCATTAGGAGTAAGCACTCTTCTGTTCAAGAGAGAGGATATAGAGGATACACACCGCGAGCCACCCTGTGGTTTCAATTGCGTGACTACGGAGAGGACATGAGGAGGTGGGATGGAAAACCTACCTCGACCCTAGAGGCACGAGTACGTGAGCTGCAAGGGAAAACAATTACAAAAGGGCGTTCATGTTCCTCCAGAAAAATCGTCGCTCCACTTTCCAGTGGGCAGTTCCCCAGAAAGAATAGAAGAGCTGATCTCACCTCTGATCCTCTTGAGGGGACTTCTGATTCCTATTTACAAGAAGTGGGTAACGAGTACTATGAGCAGGATTAGAGGGGCCCTGCCTCCAGCCAGGCGGAGGAGAGGGATAACCGAGTTTATTGGACTGTGTGGATTAGATGGCCTGGCACATCAGACCCACAGGAATATAAGGCTTTAGTGGATACTGGTGCACAATGTACCTTAATGCCATCAAGCCATATAGGGGCAGAACCCATCTGTATTTCTGGAGTGACAGGGGGATCCCAACAGCTGACTGTGCTGGAGGCCGAAGTGAGCCTAACTGGGAATGAGTGGCAGAAGCACCCCATTGTGACTGGCCCAGAGGCTCCGTGCATCCTGGGCATAGACTATCTCAGGAGAGGGTATTTCAAGGACCCAAAAGGGTACCGGTGGGCTTTTGGTATAGCTGCCTTGGAGACGGAAGAAATTAAACAGCTGTCCACCTTGCCTGGTCTCTCAGAGGACCCTTCTGTGGTGGGGTTGCTCAGGGTCGAAGAACAACAGGTGCCGATCGCTACCACAACAGTGCACCGGCGGCAGTATCGCACCAACAGAGACTCCCTGATCCCCATCCATGAGCTGATTCGTCGGCTGGAGAGCCAAGGAGTGATCAGCAAGACTCGCTCACCCTTTAACAGCCCCATATGGCCAGTGCGAAAGTCTAATGGAGAGTGGAGACTGACAGTAGACTATCGTGGCCTGAATGAAGTCACGCCACCACTGAGTGCTGCCGTGCCAGACATGCTAGAACTTCAATATGAACTGGAGTCAAAGGCAGCCAAGTGGTACGCCACCATTGATATTGCTAACGCGTTTTTCTCGATCCCTTTGGCGGCAGAGTGCAGGCCACAGTTTGCTTTCACCTGGAGGGGTGTCCAATACACCTGGAATCGACTTCCCCAGGGGTGGAAACACAGCCCTACCATTTGCCATGGGCTGATACAAACTGCACTGGAACAGGGTGAAGCTCCAGAGCATCTGCAATACATTGACGACATCATCGTATGGGGCAACACAGCAGAAGAGGTTTTTGAGAAAGGGAAGAAAATAATTCAAATCCTTCTGAAAGCTGGTTTTGCTATAAAACAAAGTAAGGTCAAAGGACCTGCACAAGAGATCCAGTTTTTAGGAATAAAATGGCAAGATGGACGTCGACAGATCCCAACGGATGTGATCAACAAAATAACAGCTATGTCTCCACCAACTAGCAAAAAAGAAACACAAGCATTTCTGGGCGTTGTGGGTTTCTGGAGAATGCATATTCCAAATTACAGTCTGATTGTAAGCCCTCTTTATCAAGTGACCCGGAAGAAGAATGATTTTAAATGGGGCCCTGAGCAACGACAAGCCTTCGAGCAAATTAAGCAGGAGATAGTTCATGCTGTAGCCCTCGGGCCAGTCCGAGCAGGACAAGATGTTAAAAATGTGCTCTACACGGCAGCCGGGGAGAATGGCCCTACCTGGAGTCTCTGGCAGAAGGCACCAGGAGAGACTCGAGGTCGACCTCTCGGGTTTTGGAGTCGAGGATATAGGGGATCTGAGTCCCGCTATACTCCAACTGAAAAGGAGATACTGGCAGCATATGAAGGAGTTCGAGCTGCCTCAGAAGTGGTTGGCACTGAAGCACAGCTCCTCCTGGCACCCCGACTGCCGGTGCTGGGCTGGATGTTCAAAGGGAGGGTCCCCTCTACACATCATGCGACTGATGCTACGTGGAGTAAGTGGGTCGCGCTTATTACACAGCGGGCTCGAATAGGAAACCTTAATCGCCCGGGAATCTTGGAAGTGATCATGGACTGGCCAGAAGGCAAAGATTTTGGAATATCACCAGAAGAGGAGGTGGCGCGTGCTGAAGAGGCTCCACCATATAATGAACTGCCAGAGAATGAAAGGCAATATGCCCTATTTACTGATGGGTCCTGTCGTATTGTAGGCAAACATCGAAGGTGGAAAGCTGCTGTATGGAGCCCTACACGACGAGTCGCAGAAGCCGCTGAAGGACAAGGTGAATCAAGTCAGTTTGCAGAGGTGAAAGCCATCCAGCTGGCTTTAGATATTGCTGAACGAGAAAAATGGCCAGTACTCTATCTCTATACTGATTCATGGATGGTGGCAAATGCTCTATGGGGGTGGCTACAGCAATGGAAGCAGAGCAACTGGCAACGCAGAGGCAAGCCCATCTGGGCTGCTGAATTGTGGCAAGATATTGCTGCCCGACTAGAGAATCTGGTCATAAAAGTACGCCATGTAGATGCTCACGTACCCAAGAGTCGGGCCACCGAAGAACATCAAAACAACCATCAGGTGGATCAGGCTGCTAAGATTGAAGTGGCTCAGGTGGATCTGGACTGGCAACATAAGGGTGAATTATTTATAGCTCGGTGGGCCCATGACACCTCAGGCCATCAGGGAAGAGATGCAACATATAGATGGGCTCGGGATCGAGGGGTGGACCTGACCATGGACGCTATTGCACAGGTTATCCATGAATGTGAAACGTGTGCTGCGATCAAACAAGCCAAGCGGTTAAAGCCCCTCTGGTATGAAGGACGATGGTTGAAATATAAATATGGCGAGGCCTGGCAGATTGACTATATCACACTTCCACAAACTCGCCAAGGCAAGTGCTATGTGCTTACCATGGTGGAAGCAACCACCGGATGGCTGGAAACATACCCTGTGCCCCATGCCACCGCCCGGAACACTATCCTGGGCCTTGAAAAGCAAGTCTTATGGCGACATGGCACCCCCGAAAGAATTGAGTCGGACAACGGGACTCATTTCCGAAACAACCTCATAGACACCTGGGCCAAAGAGCACGGCATTGAGTGGGTGTATCACATCCCCTATCATGCACCAGCTTCCGGAAAAATTGAACGATACAACGGACTGTTAAAGACTACACTGAGAGCAATGGGTGATGGGACATTCAAACATTGGGATAAACATTTAGCAAAAGCCACCTGGTTAGTCAACACTAGGGGATCTACTAATAGAGCCGGCCCTGCCCAATCAAAACTTTTACGTACTGTAGAAGGGGATAAAGTCCCTGTGGTGCATGTGAGAAATATGCTGGGGAAGACAGTCTGGGTTACTCCTGCCTCAGGCAAAGGTAAACCCGTTCGTGGGATTGCCTTTGCCCAGGGACCTGGGTGCACTTGGTGGGTAATGCGGAAGGATGGGGAAGTCCGATGTGTACCTCAAGGAGACTTGATTTTGGGTGAAAATAGTCAATGATTTGAATTGTATTATGTTAATTGTTACACAATACAGTATGTCATTACTACTATGGTTGCTATCTACCATATCGATGGTATTACAGTAAGAATCACCCAGACTGATGAAGAATGAGCTTCACCGAAACCAAGCAACGTGCAGCAGTGATGGAACCAGAACTGGCTTCAGCAGCTTGCGCCCAACAATTCCCTCGAGACCGACATCTTCGACCTGCAGATCATGGACATGGACCGTGCCAGATAACGATCCAACACCACATACCATCTCCCCTACCCTGAGAGACTGCTATGATGGATGAAGCCCAGAGTCATGGACTGAATGAACTACACAGATATTTTAAAGTGATGGCCCATGGACTAAGAAAGTGATATCTGTGTGTATATATTAAAAGACAGGAAGAGTAATAATGAATAATTGGAATGTATTGAAAGTACAGGACCTGGGCATGACGTAAATGGTATGGAATAAGGGGTGGATACTGTCCTGGTTTCAGCCAGGATAGAGCTGGTTTTCTTCACAGAAGCCAGTGTGAGACTGTGTTTTGGATTTGGGATGAGAAACTGTTGATAATGTGCTGATGTTTTGGGTTGCTGCTGAGCAGTCAAGGACAGTCCAGCTTCTTGTGCTGGCCTGCCAGCGAGCAGGCTGGGGGTGCACGGGGAGCTGGGAGGGGACACAGCCGGGACAGCTGACCCAGACTGGCCAAAGAGATATTCCCTACCATACGACGTCATGCCCAGTACATAAACTGGAGTTGGCCGGGGGGCGGAAATCGCTGCTCGGGGACGGGCTGTCGATCGCCGGGTGGTGAGCAATTGCTGTATTGGGCATCACTTGTTCTTGTACATTCCTTTGTCGGTATTATCATTGTTGTTTCCTTCTTTCTTTCTGTCCTATTAAACTGTGTTTATCTCAACCCACAAGGTTTTTTTTTCCTAATTCTCTCCCCCACCCTACTGTGGGAGGGGGAGTGAGCGAGCGGCTGCGTGGTGCTTAGTTGCCGGCTGGGGCTAAACCACGACAGCAAGGCTAGGAAAGAGCAGAGTCCCAGTCTTGCTGTTTATCTGCAATGACAGCAAGGGATAGTGAGGACCAGCAAGACAATTCCTTCATAGCCCCTTCCTTGAAGGAGAGAGAGTGCAACGTTTCAATCTCGCAGTTCGGAGCGCGTGAGTGAGAAAAAGCAGAGTGACTGTATGCAAGGCTAGGAAAGAGCAGAGCCCCAGTCTTGCTGCTCATCTGCAATGACTGCAAGGGCTAGTGAGGACCAGCAAGACAATTGCTTCCTAGCCCCTTCCTTGGAGGAGAGGGAGTGCAACGTTTCAATCTCGCAGTTCGGAGCGCGAGAAGGGGAAAAAGCAGAGTGCCTGTTTGCAAGGATAGGAAAGAGCAGAGCCCCAATCTTGCTGCTCATCTGCAATGACTGCAAGGGATAGTGAGGAGCAGCAAGACAATTCCTTCCTAGCCCCTTCCTTGGAGGGGAGAGAGTGCAACGTTTCAATCTCGCAGTTCCGAGCGCAAGAGGTGGAAAAAGCAGAGCGCCTGTTTGCAAGGCTAGGAAAGAGCAGAGCCCCAGTCTTGCCGCTCATCTGCAATGACTGCAAGGGCTAGTGAGGACCAGCAAGACAATTCCTTTCTAGCCCCTTCCTTGGAGGAGAGGGAGTGCAACGTTTCAATCTCGCAGTTCGGAGCGTGAGAGGGAGAAAAAGCAGAGTGCCTGTTTGCAAGGCTAGGAAAGAGCAGAGCCCCAGTTTTGCTGTTTATCTGCAATGACTGCAAGGGCTAGTGAGGACCAGCAAGACAATTCCTTCCTAGCCCCTTCCTTGGAGGAGAGGGAGCGCAACGTCTCAATCTCGCAGTTCGGAGCGCGATAGGGAGAAAAAGCAGACTGCCTGTTTGCAAGGCTAGGAAAGAGCAGAGCCCCAGTCTTGCTGTTTATCGCAATGACTGCAAGGGATAGTGAGCACCAGCAAGACAATTCCTTCCTAGCCCCTTCCTTGGAAGAGAGAGAGTGCAACGTTTCAATCTCGCAGTTTGGAGCGCGAGAGGGAGAAAAAGCAGAGTGCCTGTTTGCAAGGCTAGGAAAGAGCAGAGCCCCAGTCTTTCTGCTCATCTGCAATGACAGCAAGGGATAGTGAGGAGCAGCAAGACAATTCCTTCCTAGCCCCTTCCTTGGAGGAGAGAGAGTGCAACGTTTCAATCTCGCAGTTCAGAGCGCGAGAGGGAGAAAAGGCAGAGCCTGGGGAAGGCAGGTGAGGCCAGTCCTGGGTGCTGGGGGAGGGTCTGCGCCAACGCTGGCCCCCTGTGCTCTCTCCAGCTCCTGGAGGACGGTGGCAGACTGGAGGAGCACCTGCAGCAGAGCCTGCAGTACCTGCAAAGCCCACAGGAGCCCTTGCGTGAGGCAGCCATCAGGTTCATTGGTGAGCCACAACCCCGCCGGGGGTGCGTCTCTGCCCCGCGACAGCTTATCCCCAGCCACAGTGGCTGCTGAATCCAGCGAGCGGCTGCAGAGCCCGGACTGCCCGATGCTTGAGCTCACGGGCTCCCTGGTGCCCTCTCACACCCCTGCCCGGTCGCAGTGACTGGTGGGAGCCTTCTTGGGTCCCTCGCAGCCGCCGTGGCCTTCACGCTCAGGGGACCGCCCTGGGCTCAGCCTTGCCCAGTGGGAGGAGGCCACGTGGCCTGGCCTGTGGGGCTGGTGGCAGGGAGCCGGGCTGCTGGGGCAGGCAGGCCAGTGGGATCTGTAACGGACTGTGTGTGCCTAGGGCTCGCCGAGCTGCAGCTGAGGGATGGGTACCCGGAGAAGCTCCATGTCATCTACAGGGGTGAGTGAGGGCAGTGGGGTGTCCGCAGGGGCTGGCGGAGAGGGGGAAAGACCCTGGGAGGAAATCTCCAACGCCTGCCCCAGCTGGGCAGGGCACTGCTCCCTGCACACATGAGGTGCGGCGTGGGCAGAGCAGAGAGAGATTTCAGGGGGATGTGGGGCATTGGTGGCAGCACCTTCCCGCTCATCCCGGCACCCCTGCCTCCCTCCTGGCCATGGGAAGAGCTGGGGGGTTGGGGGGGCGCTGGCCAGAGGGGCTCTGCAGATGCCCTGCAGATGCGGGCTCTGACCTCGGCTCTGCTCCTTTCCGTGCCAGCCCTTCAAGACAAGGCAAGAGACAGCAGCGCCTGCATCTCTTCCCTGGCAACTCAAACCCTGCTGGTCCTGGACGCTGCAGCGAAAAAGCCTCCCTCCGGATCCCACCTGCAAGCGCTGTGCTCCTGGCTCCGGAGGGCATGGAGGAGGAGGACCCCGGCCCCAGGAGGCGGCTGACTGTGCTGCTGGAGCTGTGGGCAGAGCTGATCCCGGGGTGCTCTGCGCACGGGCACCCCCTGAGCAGCTGGACCTGCCCCCTTGCCAGCAGCCCGGGGCCGTGCAGGACGCACCACGCCCTGCGTCGTGGCCCCAAGGCACCAGCTGCTCTGCCAGGCTGTGAAACCCAGAGGAACGGTGAAGGAAAGCTTTTGCCTGCTCTGCCCTCTCCAGGGAGATCCCAGCCTGGATGGTGCCCGCCCTCTGCACCGCTCCCATTTCGTGGCGAAGGGGACAGGTGGGCCGTGGCTCTAGTGGGTGTGCTGGCCATCAAGCCTGAAGAAGCAGCCAAAGGGCAGCGAGAGGATCGCTTCAGATGGCGACCCAGGATGGAAACGGGCGTTCTGCAGGCCGCAGGCAGAGGCCTTAGCACAGCCGGCCTGCCTGTGCCTCCCAGCCATCGATAAAGGCTGCAGAACTTGACGTGCTGTTTTGAGCTCTTCTTCCCCGCCCCGCGCTGCCCTGCTGCCCCTCAGACACCCGGAGGGTTCCTATTCTGACAGGCCCCCCACGCACCCCTGCGGACCCTGCCGCCCCCCAGGCAGCTGTGGGGGCCGCGTTGGGTCCCGCTTGCGCCCCTGGGGAGCCCTGCTGCCCCCCAGGCCCCCCCAAGGGCCCCGGGAGGGCCTGTACATAGCCCCGTGGAGCCTTGCTGTTCCCCAGACAGCTGGAGGGGCTCTGCTGCGCCCCGCGCGGAGCCCCAGGTAGCCGTGCTGCTCCCCAGGCCTTCGCAGTGGCCCTACAGCGCCTTCCACGGTGCCCTGCGAGGCCCGGGAGAGCCCCTGGGGCTCTCTGGAGGGGCTGCTTGGCCCCACGTGTGCCCCTGGGAGGCCTGTCAGAGGCCCTGGGGTTCTCTGGAGGGCAGCAGGGCCCTGCCCGGGCCCCGGCCAAGCCCGGCAGCTCTATCCGGGTAGGAAATGGGCCATGACGGAGCCTGTCCCTTCTCCACCTTCTGCTGCCCAGGGCGGCAGTTCCTCCTTCAATTTCAGTTGATCAGTTGAGCAGAATACAGATGGTCTTGGGTGGCCAGGGGCTGAACAAAGGGGGCACAAGGATAGCCTCAGAAGGCATGACGATGAGAGCTAAGAGTGAGAGACAGAAGACGACTCTGGGGCACAATGCAAAACTCAAAAGGGTGTCCCAGCAATGTACAGATGTCCTCATGGAATGAGTGACTGGATAGACTAGATGTCCTAGATGGCAGTGAATAAAGGTAAGAGAGCTCTGGGGCACAGAGAAAGCCCGAGGAATGGATCTGGCTGAATAAGAGAGAGACAAAGAGGGCTGCAGAGCTTGAAGGGTGCCATGGCACACCAGAACAGTCTCAGGAGGTATCATGACAGAGATGAGAGGACTCTGGGGGTGGGGGATGTTGGGGAAGAGGGAGACAAACAAAAGATTGGTGACACAATGAGGTGTTCAGGAGGGGATAGGAACAGAGTACAGATACCCTCAGGAGAGCAGGGACCAAACAAAGGCATTGTAGATGGCAGACAGGAAGGTAAGAGTGCTCTGGGGCACAATGAAAGCCTGAGGGCTTCTGGAGGAAGGAGAGCGCTACAAAGCTTGCTATAGACCCTGAAAAGAGCTGTGGGGCTATTGTGGTTTAGCCTCAGCTGGCAACTAAGCACCACGCAGCCGCTTACTTGCCTCCCGCCCATCCCAGGTGGGATGGGGGAGAGAGCTGGAAAAAAATACTCATGGGTTGGGTTAAAAACGGTTTAATAGGACAGCAAAGGCAGAGGAAATCATCATCATCATCATCATCATCATAATATTCCGTCTGGGCAGCTCTCCAGCCACTCCTCCCCAAGCCTGTAGCATTGCATGGAGTTGTTGTGACGGAATTGCAGGACCCGGCACATGGCCTTATTTTCGAGAGTTTTAGGAACTGCATTGGCTGTTTGCAAGGCTAGGAAAGAGCAGAACCCCAGTCTTTCCTTTTATCTGTAATGACTGCCGAGCTGCAGTACCTAAGTTCGCGCACAGGGAGGCAGCACCGAGCGCGGGGAGGAGGCGCGCCACCACGCATGCCTGGGAGGCCAGGTCGCAAAACCTACATCTCCCGGCATGCACTGGCAAGCACAGCATGGCCGCCCGCCAGCCCCCTGCCACAAGACTACGCTTCCCGGCATGCGCGGGGGAACGACCGTCGCCGGCCCTAAGCCCCGTGCCTCAGGGCTACGGCTCCCGCCGTGCCGCCAGGCGCAGCCTGCCCTGCTGGCTGACCCTGCGCAGACACCGGCTCCCCCTTTTCCCCCGCAAGACCCGCCGAGACGCGAGCGCTAAACCCGCGCTCCGCCGCGCGGCTCCGGGCAGCCCCCGCCGCCGGCTCCCACACGCCCCTGCTCCGTGCCTCCGACGCGGACCCCGCCGCCCCGCCTCGGGGCTTTCCCCGGCACCTGCTGGTCCATGGGGCGTACCCCGCTCACGTTCTTCCTCGCTGCAGCCGCAGCCCGGTCACACCGGGCGACCGCTCCGCCCCGCCTCTCTCCCTCTACCCGGCTCCCTTTCTCCGTTTTTTTGTTTGGTGTTTTTTGTTTGGTTCCCCTCCCCCCCCGTATTTCTCACACCCCACCGCTACCTAATTTCTCCTTCAACGATTCCCTTTATCCAGCTTCCCTTTCCCGTACTTTTAACTCCTCCCTTTTTTCCGTATACCCTGTCACTTTTTAAATTTTGTTTCAGTATTTCCTTCTATCCTCATTCCTGTTCCTATTTTTTTAATTCTTTCCTGCTTTTCTCGTAGCCTGTCGCTTCTTAAAACGTCCTTCCGTCCCTCTACCCGATTCCTTGCCCCTGTTTTTTATCTCCGCCTCTGTCCCGCACCCAGTCATATTAATAACTTTCTTTCTATGTCTCCATTTATTTAGCTTCCTGTCCGCCGTTTTATTTTTTTTCCTGTCTGTATCATACTCCCTCCATTTTAACTTGTGTTTCGATGGCTACTTTTCTGCGGTTCGCTGCCTGCGTTTTGTAATTCTCCCCCGTCTGTCCTGTACCCTGGCGCTGCTTCAAGTTCCCATGTCTGCTTTTGTCGAGCTCCCTATCCGTGTCTTTTAACTCTTTCCCGTGTCGTGTACCCCGTTGCTTTTTACATTTTTATGTGTCTGTTTTTCCACAGTCTTATTTTTAATTTATTCTCGTCTTTGCTAAAGGCCGTCGCGTTTTAAATTAATTTTCTTTCTACATCAAAGTTTATCCACCTCACTGTCCCTGTTTTTTGTTTTCCCATCTACGCTGTACCCCATCGCTTCTAAAATTTTCTTTCCTTGTCTACTTTAACCAATTCGCTGTCTATATTTTTTATTTGTTTCTCGTCCGTGCTGTACCCCGTCGCTTTTGAAATTTTCTTCCTATGTCTCTCTATTTTTCTGTCTGTTGTCATTTTTAACTTTTTCTTGTTTTTCCTCAATGCTTCCGCTTTTATAATTTTCTTCCTATGTCACTCTCCATCACCCTACGCTTATTTTACTTTTTTTTTCCCTTGCCTTTCCTTAATGCCTTGGCTTTCAAAATTTCCTTTTTACATCAACTTTTATCCAGTTTTCTGTCCCCTTCCCCCCCCCCAGCTTCTCCTTTACCCAGCTGCTTTTTACATGCTCTCTCCATGTCCGCTTTAACCAATTCACCGTCTTTCATTTTTATTTTTATTCCTGTCTGTCCCGAGCCCTGTCGCTCTTTCAGTTTCTGTTCTAGGTCTACTTTTATCAAGCTCCCTATCCATATTTTTTAATTTATTCCTGTCCGTTGTGTACCCTGTCGCTTTTAGAACTGTATTTTCGTTTGTGGCTCTGTTATTTACCATCTCCTTGGGGTTTTTTAATTGTTTCTTGTCTTTTCTTAATGCCATTGCTTATTCCATTTTTCTTTCTCGACAACATTTGTGAGGTTTGCTGTCCCTAGTTTTTAGTGCTTTCCCGTACCCCGCTGCTTTTTAAATCTTCTTTCTATATCTCTCTTTATCTGGATTCCTGTCCCCAGTCTTAAATTTTTTCCCGCGTTTCTAGTACCGCGCTCAACTTTTTAAAACTGTATTCCCGCGCGCGCTAGTTTGGGCTCAGATGTAGAGTTAGTTTTATTCGCGGTAGCTGGCGCAGGGCTACGTGTTGGATTTGCGCCGACACCCGGCGTCGATGACGCGGGGACACGCGCCGGGTCTCGCCGAGCGGCGCTTGCGCGGCGTCAAGGGCTGTTCTGCTGCTCCCGCGGCCCCGCCAGCGAGTAGAGCGGGGGTGCGCGCGGGGTTGGGAGGGGACGCGGCCGGGACAGCTGACCCCCAGCTGCCCAAAGGGATGTTCCCGACCGTACGACATAGCGCTCGGCCAGCAAACCGGGGCTGGAGGTCGCGGGGGCGAGGGGGGCCTTAACGTCTTGACGTAACCCTGTCACGTACCACGTCGCTTTTAAAATTTTATTTCTACGTCTCCATTTATCCGGTTCCCTGTCCCGTGGTTTCGGTTTTTTGTTTTTCTTCCCCGTGTTTCCTGCCGCCCGTCGCTTTTTCTTTTCTCTTCCGCATCCCCCTCCGCATCGCTCCCTTTGACGGGGTTTTAATGCCCTGACTCTGCATCCTGTCCCCTTTCTATTCTTATGGCTCTGTCCAGCTGATGGTCTCTAATTTTTAATTCTTTCCCGTGTTTGTCCCTTTTCCCTTTCTCTTTCCATGACTGCCTCTATCTGCCTTCCTGTCCCTTCACACACACACCCCCCACCCCCTTTTTTTCTTAATTCCTTCTGCTCTGGTCCCCTCGTGCAGTTTTCTCTCTGTCTCCCGATACCCAGCTCCCTGTCGCGGTACCCGCCGCTCCCAGGCCGGGCGCCGCTCATTCTCGCTGTCCCTCTCCGCTGTCCCTCTCCGCTGTCCCCGCTGCCCCGCTCGGTCCCACTCAGCTCTCTCCCCCGCTCCCTCCCCCTTTTCTTTATCGCTTCATCTCCCCCCTCCCCACGCTGCAGTTCTCCCTCTTCCTCCGCCTCGACACCCACGTCCGGCTCCCGCCCCCCCGGGCCTGGCTCCCCGTCCCTCGCCTCTTCTCTCCCCGCCTCTGCGCTTCCTCCCGCTTCCCTCTCCCCTCTTCCCCCTCCGCCCGGCCGCCATCGGGCACCGAGCCTGGGCGGCAGCTCCCGGTGCGCCCGAGGGAACAAACCTGCGCTGCCCGCTTTGCGCGCCCGGGTGCGTTCCTCCGCTGCGGGGCCGGGCCCAGGCCCAGGGCAGGGGCTCCCGTGCCGTTGGGGGGGGTGGCGGCTGCCTGCTCCCGAGGGGTTGCAGCTGCGGGCCCGACGCTCGAAGCGGGCTGCAGGTGCGGCTGAGGCCGGCGCTGGCCCTGCGGTGCCCCGGGGGCGCCGCCCGGGCCCGCCCGCCGGCGGGAGCCGGCTGAGGAGCGGCGCGAAGGCCGTTCCGCAGGCAGCCGCCTGCAGCGAGGAAGGGCCGGGCCCCGCGGCGAGGCGGGAGTCCTCCCGCCCCCGCGGGAGCGCGACCCCAGCACGCGGCGCCGGGAGCGCGCGTGAGCGGCCGCGCGTCCCTATAGCCTCGCGGGACAGGCGCCGCGAGGTACCGCCCGGAGGGCGGGGGGGGGGGCGCGCAGGCAGAGACGCCTCACGGCGCACGCGCGCGCCTCGCTCCGCCGGGTCTCTGCCCGCCTCCGGGGCGGGCCCCGTCCCCGCGGGGCGGTGCTGTTGTCCCACACACGGTTCTTCCGCCGGTGCGCGGGCAGGCGGCGAACGTGCGGAGCCGGGGTGTTGGCTTTTCTTCCGGCTGCGTGCAGAGCTGGGTGCGAGGTGGTAGCGCACAGAGCTCGCACCCCTCGGGCCACACTCGGACCGCGTGGCTACGCTCCGCGCAGCGGTTACCGGTGTTTTCAACAGTTGGCTCCGTCGCCCTTGTTCCCCTCGGTTCTCGCCAGCCTCGTCTCCGCTTAAAGTCGCAGCGTCCTTCTTTCTTCCCGGGCATGCTGAGCGAGGAGGGGGCTTTCCCCGCCCGGGGGCAGGTTGCTATTATGCCAATTAGATGTTAATTAGGACAGTTCCCTCAAGGTTCCGGAGCTGTGCTGCTTTTGTGATTATCTTGTTCCTCCCCTCAAGGTTGCACCTCGCAGTTAACTGCTCACAGAGACTAAACGATGCCCCCAGCTTCGTTACTCGCGCACCTCGAGCAGTGCGGGCGGGAGCGTTGCTGCCGCGGTGTCGGGTCAGAGCCGCGCTCTCGAACGGCGGCGCGTAAGTTCCGCCTGCCCGGCTCTGCCTCGAGCGCGTGATGGCGTGTGCTCTGCCTGAGCAGCCGGGAAAATGCCTCGGAAACGACCCGCTTGTTGCAGGCAAAGCAGATGTGACGCAAGTGGGGCGTTCGGGCGGCTTTTGTAGCCTGACGTCAGCCTGCGTTCTGAGTCACGCTTGCACGTGCGCGCGCAAAACGAACGCGTGCCTGTGCAACAAACTCCTGCTGCAGCAGAGGGATCGGGAGTCCGTGGCAGCGGTCAGCTGGGCCTGGGCGCGGCAGCTTCAGCCGGTGGTCGCGTACCGGTGTTCTTCCTGCCACCCTACGCCGGCGGGTTTCTTTAGACGTACGCGGTGCTTAGGCGTCCTCGGCCGTCACTTAGGCCGGGCTACCGGAGCAGGCGTCCCGAGTGACCCTTCCCCACACCGTTCCCTGCTCTCCCGCCCACGCCAGCGCTGCTGCGCCCGGTGTCCCTGTCCCCTGCTTCTACTTCTGCCTCTGCCCACCCCCGGCCCAGCGCGGGCGTCATCGGGCTCGTTAATCGTGGCTGCCTCGGGGCTCGCGAAACAGATCGCGTGCAGGAGCGCCCGGCCTTGCGGCGAGTCCCTGCAACCGCCTGGCTGCGGGGAGGGGCCGCTGCCTCGCGCCCGCCGTTCGAGTGCGCCGAGGGCTCCCCTCGTGCCTTCCGGTCCTAATCCGTCGCAGACGGCCAGGATCTTCTTTCCCAGGTGTGCTTCTAACGACAGGCCCAGGAAAGGACAGGGCCACGTGAGCGATGGACGCTGTCGCTCCCAGGTGCGCCGCACCTGACGTACACGGGCAGTCGAATGTGCAGGGTCTGCACGCATCACCGGAAGCGGCCGTGTGGCGCACGAGCGAGGCTACGTGCGTAGGGAGCCTCGTCTTGTACGAGCTGTAAGACACCCCGGTATTCTCTTGGGTGGAGGACAGCCAAGCGACAGGAGTTACAGAAGGCGAAGGGAGGAGAGGAGGAAGAAGCGTCTGAACTGGCAAACTCTCCCAGCAGTGCAGGGAGTGAAAGCTGCGGTGAGTCCCAGGCCCTCGGGGCCCTGTTGCCCCTATTCTGCATCCCGGGCCCTCGCTGCCCCTCCCCTGGCCCCCTCTCTTTCCCACGCTGATGTGGTATCCGTCCGTGTCCCCCCATA
Source organism: Phaethon aethereus (assembly GCF_964289735.1). NCBI lineage: Eukaryota > Metazoa > Chordata > Aves > Phaethontiformes > Phaethontidae > Phaethon > Phaethon aethereus. The sequence goes on from NC_138581.1 coordinate 16,669,673, forward strand.
CCTCCTTTCTCCATCTCACTCTGACCAGCTCCCCGTCCCTGTCTTTTAGGTCCTCTCTCTCCCTAGCTTGTAGCCCGCGGCTATTTTTCCTTCCTCTGCCTCTCCCAGTCTGGCTCCCTGTCCCTGCTTTTCCATTCCTCCCTCTCTGCCGTGTAGCGTGTTGCTGCTCTTTTCTTTCGCAGTCTCTCTCTGTCTGGCTCCCAGCCACCATGTTTGCCTTCCTCCCGCTCTGTCCTGTAGCCCGTCGGTATTTTTGCTGTCTCTGGCGCTCTCTGCCCGGCCCCGTGTCCCTGGTGTTCAAAGTCTTCCTTCTTGGCCCTGTAGCACAGCACAAGTGTCTCTCTTCCTCTGTCTCCCTCTATCCTGCTCCCTGTCCCTGTTTTGCAATTTCGTCCTTGTCAGCCCTGAGCCACGCTGCAGTTTCATTTCTTTCGCCGTCTTGCCCTGTCCGGCTCCCTGCCGGGATCTTTCAATTCCTCTCTATCTGTCTTGAAGCCCGTCGCTGTTTTCTCTTTCTCTCTGTCTCTCTGTCCATCTCTCTGTCTCTGTCTTTACTTACACTTTTAAATTCCTCCCTCTCTGCCCAGCGGCCCATCGCTATTTTGCCGTTCTCTGTCCCGTGTCTTGAATCGCTCCCTCTCTGCCCTGTAGCCTGTCACAGTGGTGGTTTTTTTTCCTTCTCTGCCATTCGCTCTCTGTCTGGCTCCCTGTCCCTACTGCAGGGAAATGAAGTTGGTTAAGCAGGACTTTCCCCTCATGAACCTGTGCTGGCTATGACCAATGACTGCGTTGTCTCTCAAGTGTTTTTCAACAACTCCCAGAATAGCGTTCTCCATAATTTTACTGGGCTCTGAAGTGAGACTGACAGGCCTGTAATTACCAGGGTCTTCCTTCTTACCCTTCTCAAAAACTGGGACAACATTTGCCAGCTTCCAGTCAACTGGGACCTCTCCAGACTCCCAAGAGAGAGGTCCCGCAATGACATTGGCCAACGCTTTCAGTACCCTGGGATGAATCCCATCAGGCCCCATAGACTTATGTGCATCCAGCTGGAGCAGCAAGTCTCAAACCAGTTCAGAGTCAGCTGGGAGTTTATCATCCCTCCCAGTCACAGTCTTCCAACACAGGGCTCCAGGGGTCCCAGAGCCCATCATCAGTGTTGAAGACAGAGGCAAAGAAGGCATTATACGTCCCTGCTTTGTCTCTGTCCCTACTTGTGAGGTGACAACCTCGTCAAGCAACAGCCCAATGTTATCTCTGATCCTCCGTTTGCTGTTAAGATATTAAAAAAAGCCCTTTTTGTTGTCCTTCACAGTGCTGGCCAGCTTGAACTCTAATCAAGCTTTGGCTGCACAAATTCTCTCCCTACAAAGCGGACAGCATCTCTGTAGTCCTCCCATGTCACCTGTCCTTGCTTCCAATGTCTGTACACTTTCCTTTTCCACCTATTTTCTAGAAGAAGATCCCTGTTCAGCCAAGCCGGCCTTCTGCCCCACTTGCTTGACTTTCAACACTTTGGAATTACCTGCTCCTGTGCTCTTAAGAGATGGCTCTTAAAAAGTGACCAGCATTCGTGGATCCCAATACCTTCAAAAGCAGATTCCCAGGGAGCCTTACAAACTAGCTCCAGCAGCTCAAAGTCTGCTCTCCTCATATCCAGGGTTGAATTTTTGTTGTCAGTTTTTCTCCTATCGCCAACAATTTGAAACTCAACTACTTTATGGTCACTGTGACCAAGACAGCCACCAATCACCACTTCACCCGTGAGTCCCTCTGTCTACAAACAACAAGTCTAGGAGAGCACCTTTCCTAGTCAGCTCCCTTAGTACCTGCACCAAGAAGGTATCTTCAACATGCTTCAGGAATTTCATGGACCTGTTTGTGTCCACTGTATGATATTCCTAGTTAATGTCTGGGAAGTTAAAATCACCCGTAAGGACAAGGGCAACCGATCTAGAGATATTCCTTAATTCTTTGTAGAATAATTCATCAGTGTCATCATACTGGCTGTCTGGTCGATAGTAGATTCCCACAACAACTTGTCCAACAAATTGGACATACAACCCAAACCCTCTGGATAAATGAATTCAGCCTAAAACCAAGAAAGATTTAGTTCAAAAGCACTTGTTCTACAACAACCTTAAGCTTAATTAGATGGGTATATTAATATCTACATTATACGTCACATTTGTGATCTACTAAGACACTAAAAATAAAGGCCAACTAATCCCAGAATGGTTGAGGTTGGAAGGGACTTCTGGAGGTCATCTTGTCCACACACGCCCTGCTCAAGCACAGCCACCTAGAGTCAGTTGCCCAGGACCATGTCCAAATGGCTTTTGAATATTCACAAGGAGGGAGACTCAAAAAGCTCTTTGAGCAACCTGTTTGTGGTGGGTTGACCTTGGCTAACCATCAGGTGCCCACCAAGCTGCTCTGTCTCTCCCCCTGCTCAACAGGACATGCTCCTGAGCTTGGAAGAAGTGATCCTCAAATATTAACCAGCTTTCTTGGGCCCCTCTTCCCTCCAGGGCCTTATCCCACAGGATGCTTCCGAGGTCGGTCAGCTCTCCTCAAGTCCAGGGTTGTGAGCTTGCTTTTTGCCCTCCTTTCTCCCCTCAGGATCCCGAACTCCGCCACCTCATGGTCACTGTAGCCAAGGCTGCCTTTGACCTTCACATCCCCAACCAGCCCCTCCTTGTTGGTCAGTAGGAGGTCCAGCAGAGCACCTCTCCTCTATCACTTAGAGGAGGAAGTTGTCATTGATGCACTCCATGAATGTCCTGGATTGTTTATGCCATGCTATGTTGTCCCTCCAGCAGATATCAGGGTGGTTGAAGTTCCTCGTGAGGACCAGGGCCTGCGAACATGAGGCTGCTCCTATGTGTCTGTAGAGGTCCTGAACCACTTGTTCTTCCTGGACAGGTGGCCTATAGCAGACACCCACTATAAGGTCAGATACTAATGTTTTATATAGTGTATTTGCAATGCAAACTTTGCATAATGGAGCCTGATCCTGAAATTTTTTTTATGAAGAGTATATCCTACAGAAGTTTAGACACATTCCTAAGTAAACATGCTAGCCAGTTGATTTTATCTGTTTAAGTTTAAGTGCTTTCTATATTGAAGCCTTGAATGGCCCACTGCTCAGTTACTGGTGTGGCTATCAGTTAATACGACTAAATACTTTTATTTCTGAGATTACACGTGTCAAAATTTTGCAATTTTCCTTTTTGACTAAAGCATGTGAATTTTATTTTTCTAATTGAATTCAGGCATGAATTTGGAGAATTATCATTATTTTGGTGCATATTTGGCAGAATGACAAATATAAACAATGCAGTGCCCAAATATACTTCACAACTTGGACTTCAGCCTTGGTATTGTTGTGTAACATGAGCTGAGTTGGACACAATAGCAGAGACAAGAAATTATCTCCCTTCTTCCCCCACTACCTCTAAACATTTTCATGACATGAGGGAATGTTCATGCAATCAGTAGTGACAATATACAATGGAGACCCTGGTATACATATGCTACCCAAGAAAATCAGACTGCTGCTGCTTGTCAGCATATATTTGCATTTAATGCCAATGTTTTTTTTCATGTTGAAAGAATGCAATTAAACACTGATACGATCCTGATTTGAGATACCATCAGCTAGTTTGTGTCACAGAACTCCTTAATGAAAATAAATTTCCTTCATAGTGAGCCCTAAATATTAATCAAAACCCAGTTGACTATGGATGTGGATACCCTTCAAAATAATATGCTATCATCAGGATAAATAAGGACACTTCCATTTCTCAGTGTCAATGGAAAAGCGCTCAAAGCTTTTGGCTGTCTATTTATGAATTTTAATGAGACCTGGATTTGTCTCAGAAGGAGGCAGCCTTAATTTTCAAAGTGATTCAAACAAGTCAGTACAATATTAGAAAGCAGTACAAAAGCATGAGTGACAATGTAATAAAACACCTTGATGAAACTATATTGGGGAGGGGAAAACTGCTTATAGTAAACCACCCCCACTATTTCTCCTCATAAACTACAAAATTGACAACTTTGGAACTCAGTTTCCAATGTCATTTTCACCTTCTCTTGCTAAATATTTTGTGTTATGGAATGACCTGTTAAACTAGAGGCCGATTGTTATATTTTAGTTTCATACGGAGAACAACTGACACTTCTCAGCCATCAGACAGTGCACCGTAAGAAGGGTGGTGCAGTCTGCCGGTTATCTTCAGGATCTCTGAAGGCAGATTCCTATAATCCTAAATGCAACATCAGATGGGAATCCCAGGCTTGTTGGGAGCCTGTGTGAGTTTTCATGTGTTCAAAAATATCTCAGTTCCTCCTTTGCCCTCACTCCCAAGAACATATAAAAAAACCATACTGTTCTGAAAAAATAAATTTGAATCAAGTAAACTCAGTGCTGCTGCTGTTGTGATTTTCTTTTAATTTCTTTATCCTCATTTCCTTCCATCTCCTTGTTTTATTCTCAGTTTTGTTGGGATCACCCTGCAAGGGCTCGACCTTGAGGAGAAGGAGCTGTGGCATTGAGAAGCTGGTAAACAGCTGGACACCTGCAGGGCTCAACCTTGAGGAGAAGGAGCTGTGGTAAACAACTAAGAGGAAGCAAAGGAGCGCGTGGACATACAGAGGTGACCAATCCTGCCTCTGTGAGAGTCGCGTGGACTTAAAGCAATAGCCAACCGGGTAGCACTTCTAGGCGCGTGAACGGGCTGTATTTGTATAAAAAGCAAGCTTTGCTAACAATAAAGGTCTTTGGCTTGAATCCCCGCCAGAGTCCGTGCCTTATTACTCCACACATTTTTAAATACTGAATCGTTTTCTTCTCCAACTTCATTGTGTTTTCTCATATTCCTTTTTCATGTGTCTGTCTTAGGTTGCTTTTCCAAAACAACGTATTTGTTCTCATTTTCTTTTACCTTTCGTGTTCATTCTGCCACCTCTTTCTTCAAACTGCTTACCTATATTGGGGTCAAACTTTCTTTCAAATTACTTTTAATTCCTCTGCACTTTTTCTTAGCAACATCCTCAAGCTATTCTTTTTTGTCCTTGTTGCATTTCCATCACTGCTCCTATACTTTTGCTTGTGATGAAAGAGAAAGGAAGCAGTATTCTTAGCATGGCAAAGACGTAATAGAGCTTCCGTGCATTTGAAAAAATCAGTTCATTATAGCCAGGGATGGCAGACTTTAAGACAAGTTAAACATCCTTCAAAAATATGTGGTAAGTAGGTGGGAGAAATTCAGTTCAATCCCAAACTCATCACCAGTTACTGTTATATGAGAGCACATGATATGTTGTATTCATTAATCTCAGTTAATCAAATCAGTCGATTATATTGAAACAAGGATCTAAAACAATTATGAAGTTTTAGCATGCATCGCTAATCAACTGTAAGTTTTGCAAATTTCTTAACATATGGAAGGTTATTGATTACATGATTAGTTTAACTTCAGTATAGAATTCTTTAGCCTAATAACTGTGTGATTATGTTTAACGGCCTACTCTCATAGTCCTTAGGCTGTATTTGCCTCAATGCTAACATTGTAACTATGTGTAAACGGTTAATCACGAGGAAAGCAGGCCTCATGAAAATTAAAACACAAGTAGAAACGGAGAAGACAGGTGGAGAGAACCAATAGGAGAAGAGTTAAGAGCAAGGACTGAGAGATTAAAGAGAACAGAGAAGATATCTTAACCTTGAGCATAGAGACAGACTGGCAGGAGTGCTCAGACAAGGATGATAAGAAGGAACTGCTTGGCTGGACAACAGAAGGGGTGAACATTCAAGGAGAAGAATTATCCTCGAGAGACCTGTGACCATAAAAGGGAAAAAGGAGTAGGGGACTAACTCCCCAAACGACCACCGACGACCACCCGAGACCCCCGTGCATGCGTAGTGTAGTTTTGCAACACCAGCATTATGTAAATGTAGTAGATAAGCAAGGAGGCGGAGATTTCTTGGAAAATGTGTGAATATTCATGTCTTGAAGGTATATAAAGGATGAACTTTTGTTTCAGCGCACGCATGTTAGGAGGAGATATCCCCCATGCGTCCAGCGCTGCAATAAAGATGTCCGCTGAATAACACTTTCATGTTATTGAGTCTAAATTTCTTAAGTTTGGATTTCTTTGAATCATAACATTTCCCTGGAAGCGGCAGAAAATAGTCTGGAAGTCTGAAACTTTTCCCTGGTTAAGGGCTAAGGCATTGTTACAGGCACACACAGAATAAATCCAGATCGTTACCAAAAAAGCATGATCTCCCAAAGCCACAACACCTGTAACAGGAAAATAGATGCATTAGGACTCACCGAAGAACCACAAACTCAGTCACAAAGGTGTGAAGCATCATATCCAGTTATCAGCTGGACAATATCATGAAAAAGACACTTTTAGATGTAATCCAGTAGGTAGATGGACTTTATTTTATTTTCATTGCTGCTCACTTCCTTCTATAACCTTTGGCACTTTGGATTCTGTCAGAGAAATTAATTATTTTAACTTATCTTTTTTTTAAAGCAATTTTAGGGTAACTAGCAAATGCAAAGGTCTTGTAATACTTTGCAGCAGTGAGTCTTTCAACATGTAGTAGTGGGCCAGTCTTTCAGAAAGTGCAGAACCCTGGCACATTACTTCAGGACATCCAAAGAATAGGACTGAATTTCTTGAATTTGCAGTGTTCAGACTGTAGAGAATAGCCACATCTCTGCCACATTTTTAATTCCCATTATTATTTGCCTTACTCTGGTGCCTAGGAGTCACAGTCATGGAGTTGGGTCACCCACATGCTGGCTTGATGTCCCGGTTTAGGCTGGGATAGAGTTAATTTTCTTCCTGATGGCTGGTATAGTGCTGTGTTTTGGATTTCATATGAGAATAATGTGGATAACACACTGATGTTTTTAGTTGTTGCTAAGTAGTTGTAGTGCTTATACTAAGTCAAGGACTTTTCATCTTCGCATGCTCTGCCAGTGAGGAGCTGCACAAGAAGCTGGGAGGGGGCACAGTCAGGACAGCTGATCCAGACTGACCAAAAGGATATTCCCTACCTTTACCTGCAATGACTGCAAGCGATAGTGAGGACCAGCAAGACAATTCCTTCCTAGCCCCTTCCTTGGAGGAGAGGGAGTGCAACGTCTCAATCTCGCAGTTCGGAGCGCGAGAGGGAGAAAAAGCAGAGTGCCTGTTTGCAAGGCTAGGAAAGAGCAGAGCCCCAGTCTTGCTGTTTATCTGCAATGACTGCAAGGGATAGTGAGCACCAGCAAGACAATTCCTTCCTAGCCCCTTCCTTGGAGGAGAGGGAGTGCAACGTTTCAATCTCGCAGTTCAGAGCGTGAGAGGGAGAAAAAGCAGAGTGCCTGTTTGCAAGGCTAGGAAAGAGCAGAGCCCCAGTCTTGCTGTTTATCTGCAATGACTGCAACGGATAGTGAGCACCAGCAAGACAATTCCTTCCTAGCCCCTTCCTTGGAGGAGAGAGAGTGCAACGTTTCAATCTCGCAGTTCGGAGCGTGAGAGGGAGAAAAAGATTAGAGCCTGTTTGCAAGGCTAGGAAAGAGCAGAGCCCCAGTCTTGCTGTTCATCTGCAATGACTGCAACGGATAGTGATCACCAGCAAGACAATTCCTTCCTAGCCCCTTCATTGGAGGAGAGGGAGGGCAACGTTTCAATCTCGCAGTTTGGAGCGCGAGAGTGAGAAAAAGCAGAGTGCCTGTTTGCAAGGCTAGGAAAGAGCAGAGTCCGAGTCTTGCTGCTCATCTGCAATGACTGCAAGGGTTATTGAGGACCAGCAAGACAATTCCTTCCTAGCCCCTTCCTTGGAGGAGAGGGAGTGCAACGTTTCAATCTCGCAGTTCGGAGAGCGAGAGGGAGAAAAAGATTAGTGGCTGTTTGCAAGGCTAGGAAAGAGCAGAGCCCCAGTCTTGCTGTTTATCTGCAATGACTGCAAGGGCTAGTGAGGAGCAGCAAGACAATTCCTTCCTAGCCCTTTCCTTGGAGGAGAGGGAGTGCAACGTTTCAATCTCGCAGTTCGGAGCGCGAGAGTGAGAAAAAGCAGAGTGCTGTTTGCAAGGCTAGGAAAGTGCGACGAGCGAGGGAAGGCATGCAGTCGACTCAATATGAGTGATAAAGCAAGCTTCAACTTTATTGCAAAACCTTACACATATTTATACACTAAGTTCTACCTTATGCATACTTGTCTTACAATCATTGGCTTAGCTCTAAAGAGTGCATTATCATACTCCTCCTACTTGCGCTTACTGCTACGTGGTCCGGGTTCCATCCTGTTTTTCTTATACAGTGCTGCTTCTTAGCTGTTTACCACAGCTCCTTCTCCTCAAGGCTGAGCCCTGCAGATGTCCAGCTGTTTACCAGCTTCCCAGTGCCACAGCTCCCTCTTCTCAAGGCCGAGCCGTGCAGATATCTAGCTGTTTACCAGCTTCTCAATGCTGCAGCTCCTTCTCCTTAAGGTCGAGCCGTGCAGAATGATCCCAACATCTCCCCCTTTTTGTTTTTGTATAAACAAAACCTGATGGATCATTCGCAACCCGAGGACTGTGAGAAAGATGGACCCTCTGTACATTCTTGTATCATCCTGTGCCGTGAAGTCAGCCCAGCAGTTGGTAGGTGCCAGCTTTACGTGGGCGTCCCCACGGAGGCAACGGTGGCCTTGCTGTACACCAGCCCACTGCCCTTCAGGAATTCCCGGTATTACACATTTGTAGAGGAACGAGTTTCGACACACGTGGCCAGCGAGTGTCGGAACTCACCTCAGTTGTCAGCTTTTAACACAGGGAGCCTATGGCGTATGCACCCGCTGGCCAGACGTGCTGCACGCGCCACAGCCATCCCGTCTATTGGTTCGTAGGCTTTGTTGACACGGCATTTTTTCATAACTCAGCAGTCACATATCAACTTATGCTTAAGTCAATAGCAGAATATTACAAAGCAAAACAATTCTAGCTGTACTACTTCTAGTGATATAAACTACTCCTAGTGATAGAAAAAAGGTACTTGTATAAGGCTATGAAGACCAATATTATATCTTACCAAAGCATTTGTAGTTATAGAACACTTTGCCTCAAAAGCTTTCCACGTTCATCTCATGATACTGCAAATTTCAGTGTGATTTACCCCTACATTTTCTTTTGACTGAGGTGGCATCCAGATTGCGATGACACCTGATAGTGTCATGATGTGTCCAACGATGACGATGGTGACTGCCCCACCCATGGCCTCACCCACTTCGAGGCACCTGCAAAGTGGGTTACCCATGGTTTTACCCATGGTTTTAAACAGCCACCACCGTCAACCTCGTCCCCTGGTTAGCAGTTGAAAAGGTCCTTTCTCCTTCCGCAAATAATTTAACACATATAAGGCTTTATTCAAACGTTCTTAGGGTAATGTGGTAGCCTCTCCCCCTTTTTGTTTTGAGCGTGATTATCTAACAAAGCTCATTCATTGGGTGTGTAAGATACTTGTTTGAGTTATTAGCTAGCCAAGCATTCTTTACTACCTTTTGAACCATTCCTTGTAGACAATGCAATAAACATGGTACAATAAGCATTAGTATTAAGATAACAAGTACTATAACAACTGCCCCTTTTATTAAGTCTTGTAACCATCCACTTAGGCCCAAACTTGACAGCTATGATTCGAGGTTTAGTGAACTTGTCTGTAACCTGTCCGTTAAGTCCTTCAGTTTTTGTAATTGTTGAGTTACCGACTGTGATGTATCTGTTAAATTCATACAACACGTGCCATCAAACTCCTCACACCCGTGCCCTTGGGCCAAAAGTAGGAAGTCGATAGCTGCCCTATTTTGCAATGTCGCATGCCTTATTGAGTCAGTTTCCATTAACAAAGCACTGAGTGTTGCAGAAGTAGCATTGGTTTGTTTCGCTAGCCAACATCCCAATTTATTTAAAGTGGTTAAGCCTTGGGCAGCAGCGACCCCAGGGGCAAGGAAAGAGGTTAGTATGGTTTTGTCTGCAGTCCAAAAATCCAGTTGGTCATTGCACTCTTCCTGATATTTTCAAATCTGTCATCTTATTCTATGCCGTCGGGTAAGGTTCAATATCATAGAAGTGTTGGGAGTTAACAATGTTAGGTGCCCCAATGTGTAAGGACCACCTCTCAAATGGGAGGGAACACCTTGCCATGCACGATCACCACAAATCAAGAATATTCCTTTAGGGAGTCTCATTGGGACAATAGTAGAGCGTGAGATGTTGCTCGTTGTATAATTACACCAATTGGTAGCATTCTGAAAAATGGCTAACGTGGGGTTTACATCCTGTGACCTGGCTATCTTCTCAGTAATTTTCTGCAAAGCTTGGTGTTGATCCTCATTCAGTTGACGTCGCTCTGGAGCCTCCACCGAAGACTCCAGGAGCGGCATCAATGGCCTTAGATCATCATTAGTAATTCCGCAAATATTGCGAACCCACTGTATATCCCCCATTAATTTTTGGACATCAGAAAGATTTTCTCTTTTCGCCTTAATCTTTATTTTTTGTGAGTGGACCGCTGCCCTGGTAATAATCCAGCTCAAATATTGCCATGGTCCCTTCTTTTGCCTTTTTTTTTTTTTTTTTTTTTGGTGCTATTTTTAAACCCCGTTTTCCTAAATAGTGCTCTAAGTGCTGTAAAATGTGGTCTGCATTCAATTGTGTCCCTGCTATTAATATATCAACTATATAATGATACATTATTAAATCTGGATACTTTTTCCACACCGGTTCTAGAGCCCATGCCACAAATGTCTGACACATCATAGGTGAATTTTGCATTCCTTGTGGTAACACTACCCAATGATACTTTTTGCTAGCTCTCCTTTATTTACCGATGGTACCGTAAAGGCAAACTTCTCCGCATCCTCAGCTGCTAAGGGAATGGTAAAAAAGCAATTGAAATATACTCTTCGATTCCCTGCAAAAGAAATGATACATTTGTGACAATAATTACAACGACATAGAACAAACCCACAACACCGTTTTACAAATATGGCATATTGAAGTTCCTGCTCTTGACCGTCCGGGGAGAGCCGCTGAGACAGTCAACGAGCCATCATTCCGCATACAAAAGAGTGAAAGCATCAGCTGGTGGTACGACGGAGTTGACTGCGTCCGTGGGACGTGTGACAAGATCTTCAGGTCTTACTGCCGGCCGTACCGACCTGGCCGGTACCTGCTTCACTCCGTCCCCTCCCTCTCTGCCAAAGTCTCTTGTCTCATGCCTCGCCAATGTTGGGCAGGGTCGTATCTTGACTTGGGGGAAGGATCATCCCAGGCAGCCCCCTCCTGTTGCGGCACGGGTCAGGAGGCGGGGGCCAAGGAGGACTCGCCACCTCCGTTGGTTGCGTTAGCGGGGGGGCGGGGCGGGGGGGGCGGGGGGGCGGGCGGGGGTTGCTCGTTCTCACCATCCCCAGCTCGGCCTCCCTTCTCTCCCAAGGCTGTGGCAGCGGCAGCTGCTGCCGCCGTCCGCTCTGATTTTATCGTCTTTATAGAGTCTCTGACTAATCGCCAGGTTGTTAACACTTTCATAGCCGTATGATCCTCTTTAGAGGCTGCCTCAAACACCAATTTCCCTGCTTTCTCCCAGGTAGGTAACTCAAAAGCTGTTGCAGAGTCTGCTGCTAGCCCCTGGCTCTTCAAAACAGTCTCCAATAGCAATTGCCATGTTGTTGCTAGCTCCGCTGCTTGCCCATCTCCTTTCGAGACTCGCCCCATTGATCTTTCACATGGGCACACAGGGGAACACTGAGTACATTGTTCTGGGCAACGTTGTCCCGTCTTGCCCTCACATACATCATCGTAGATCTGTTTCTCTGACTTATCTATGCAGCCGGTTTACTCGGTGCATCTGGCACCTCAGGAGGTGCAGTCGGAGTCGCTGAAGGTCCTGGACCCTCTGACTCAGTTAAAAAGGGATTGGTTGAAGATGGTTTAACAGCCTCCTCCATATCAGCTGCAGCTTTTCTCTCTGCCTTTAAGGCTTTTAATGTGTTTAACATCAACTTCCATGTCGTCACTAACTCTGCGGTGGTTTTATCTCCATTCCCAATATGTTCCTATAACATTTTTCCTATCTCCTCCCACGTCTCTGCCTTAAACGCCACAGGCGCATCGGGGGGGTACCCTTTTTGGCACCAAATTAGAAGCCTTCTAAGTGTATATTCATCATATTTCAGTCCTCTCTTAGAGAGCATATGCAGCAGGAGTCTGACCATCGCCCCTTCTTCATGCAATGCGTTCTGCCTTTAGTTCTTTTAATGTCTCTAGGATCAACCTCTAGAGCGTCGTAGATTTTATACTGTCTTTGTTGCCTGTGCTATTCGCTTTTCAGTTTTATATCTTTTCATGCAATGAATAACATCTCTCCAAGATTTCATTAATTTTTTGCTGATTTTTCATCATCGATTACTAGATCCCACAAACAATCTCCATAAGAACGCCACTCGTCTACTTCAAACATACTTTCAGGGTCTTTAAAAAACCCTTTCGCTTTCCCTAACGCAATTAACCCAGCCAGATCTTTTAATTGGCTTACTCCCCGCTTTTCTAAAAAGCATTTTAAGATTTCGAATGCTACCTCTATTTCCATTGTGCGCTACGTTGACCTTCTTAATTATCCGGTCAATTATTTTTGCAGCCTTTTCCCTTGGTTAGCCTTCTTTCGGACGGCGAACCCCTTCTTAATTATCCTGGGTTCAAGCACGGATCAGGCGCGCCGCGGCAGCGTCCGCCGATCTTCTGCTCCCTGGTCGCTGCTACCAGTGCTTCTCCGATCTCGCTGTCCGGTGAAAAACAAGGATGGGGGTCCCTGTTCGGGCGCCACTTGCGACGAGCGAGGGAAGGCATGCAGTCGACTCAATATGAGTGATAAAGCAAGCTTCAACTTTATTGCAAAACCTTACACATATTTATACACTAAGTTCTACCTTATGCATACTTGTCTTACAATCATTGGCTTAGCTCTAAAGAGTGCATTATCATACTCCTCCTACTTGCGCTTACTGCTACGTGGTCCGGGTTCCATCCTGTTTTTCTTATACAGTGCTGCTTCTTAGCTGTTTACCACAGCTCCTTCTCCTCAAGGCCGAGCCCTGCAGATGTCCAGCTGTTTACCAGCTTCCCAGTGCCACAGCTCCCTCTTCTCAAGGCCGAGCCGTGCAGATATCTAGCTGTTTACCAGCTTCTCAATGCTGCAGCTCCTTCTCCTTAAGGTCGAGCCGTGCAGAATGATCCCAACAGGAAAGAGCAGAGCCCCAGTCTTGCTGCTCATCTGCAATGACTGCAACGGATAGTGAGCACCAGCAAGACAATTCCTTCCTAGCCCCTTCCTTGGAGGAGAGGGAGTGCAACGTTTCAATCTCGCACTTCGGAGCGCGAGAGGGAGAAAAAGCAGACTGCCTGTTTGCAAGGCTAGGAAAGAGCAGAGCCCCAGTCTTGCTGTTTATCTGCAATAACTGCTAGGGCGAGTGAGGAGCAGCAAGACAATTCCTTCCTAGCCCCTTCCTTGGAGGAGAGAGAGTGCAACGTTTCAATCTCGCAGTTCGGAGCGCGAGAGGGAAAAAAACCAGAGTGCCTGTTTGCAAGGGTAGGAAAGAGCAGAGCCCCAGTCTTGCTGTTTATCTGCAATGACTGCAAGCGATAGTGAGGACCAGCAAGACAGTTCCTTCCGAGCCCCTTCCTTGGAGGAGACGGAGTGCAATGTTTCAATCTCGCAGTTCGGAGCGCGAGAGGGAGAAAAAGCAGAGTACTTGTTTGCAAGGCTAGGAAAGAGCAGAGCCCCAGCCTTGCTGTTTATCTGCAATGACTGCAACGGAGAGTGAGCACCAGCAAGACAATTCCTTCCTAGCCCCTTCCTTGGAGGAGAGGGAGTGCAATGTTTCAATCTCACAGTTCGGAGCGCGAGAGGGGGAAAAAGCAGGGTTCCTGTTTGCAAGGCTAGGAAAGAGCAGAGCCCGAGTCTTGCTGCTCATCTGCAATGACTGCAAGGGCTAGTGAGGAGCAGCAAGACAGTTCCTTCCGAGCCCCTTCCTTGGAGGAGAGGGAGTGCAACGTTTCAATCCCGCAGTTCGGAGCGTGAGAGGGAGAAAAAGATTAGAGCCTGTTTGCAAGGCTAGGAAAGAGCAGAGCCCCAGTCTTGCTGTTTATCTGCAATGACTGCAAGGGCTAGTGAGCACCAGCAAGACAATTCCTTCCTAGCCCCTTCCTTGGAGGAGAGGGAGTGCAACATTTCAATCTCGCAGTTCAGAGCGCGAGAGGGAGAAAAAGCAGAGTGCCTGTTTGCAAGGCTAGGAAAGAGCAGAGCCCCAGTCTTGCTGTTTATCTGCAATGACTGCAAGGGCTAGTGAGTAGCAGCAAGACAATTCCTTCCTAGCCCCTTCCTTGGAGGAGAGGGAGCGCAACGTCTCAATCTCGCAGTTCGAAGCACAAGAGTGAGAAAAAGCAGAGTGCCTGTTTGCAAGGCTAGGAAAGAGCAGAGCCCCAGTCTTGCTGCTTATCTGCAATGACTGCAAGGGCTAGTGAGGAGCAGCAAGACAGTTCCTTCCGAGCCCCTTCCTTGGAGGAGACGGAGTGCAACGTTTCAATCTCGCAGTTCGGAGCGCGAGAGGGGGAAAAAGGAGAGTCCCTGTTTGCAAGGCTAGGAAAGAGCAGAGTCCGAGTCTTGCTGCTCATCTGCAATGACTGCAAGGGATAGTGAGGACCAGGAAGACAATTCCTTCCTAGCCCTTTCCTTGGAGGAGAGGGAGTGCAACGTTTCAATCTCGCAGTTCGGAGCGCGAGAGTGAGAAAAAGCAGAGTGCCTGTTTGCAAGGCTAGGAAAGTGCGACGAGCGAGGGAAGGCATGCAGTCGACTCAATATGAGTGATAAAGCAAGCTTCAACTTTATTGCAAAACCTTACACATATTTATACACTAAGTTCTACCTTATGCATACTTGTCTTACAATCATTGGCTTAGCTCTAAAGAGTGCATTATCATACTCCTCCTACTTGCGCTTACTGCTACGTGGTCCAGGTTCCATCCTGTTTTTCTTATACAGTGCTGCTTCTTAGCTGTTTACCACAGCTCCTTCTCCTCAAGGCCGAGCCCTGCAGATGTCCAGCTGTTTACCAGCTTCCCAGTGCCACAGCTCCCTCTTCTCAAGGCCGAGCCGTGCAGATATCTAGCTGTTTACCAGCTTCTCAATGCTGCAGCTCCTTCTCCTTAAGGTCGAGCCGTGCAGAATGATCCCAACATCTCCCCCTTTTTGTTTTTGTATAAACAAAACCTGATGGATCATTCGCAACCCGAGGACTGTGAGAAAGATGGACCCTCTGTACATTCTTGTATCATCCTGTGCCGCGAACTCAGCCCAGCAGTTGGTAGGTGCCAGCTTTACGTGGGCGTCCCCACGGAGGCAACGGTGGCCTTGCTGTACACCAGCCCACTGCCCTTCAGGAATTCCCGGTATTACACATTTGTAGAGGAACGAGTTTCGACACACGTGGCCAGCGAGTGTCGGAACTCACCTCAGTTGTCAGCTTTTAACACAGGGAGCCTATGGCGTATGCACCCGCTGGCCAGACGTGCTGCACGCGCCACAGCCATCCCGTCTATTGGTTCGTAGGCTTTGTTCACACGGCATTTTTTCATAACTCAGCAGTCACATATCAACTTATGCTTAAGTCAATAGCAGAATATTACAAAGCAAAACAATTCTAGCTGTACTACTTCTAGTGATATAAACTACTCCTAGTGATAGAAAAAAGGTACTTGTATAAGGCTATGAAGACCAATATTATATCTTACCAAAGCATTTGTAGTTATAGAACACTTTGCCTCAAAAGCTTTCCACGTTCATCTCATGATACTGCAAATTTCAGTGTGATTTACCCCTACATTTTCTTTTGACTGAGGTGGCATCCAGATTGCGATGACACCTGATAGTGTCATGATGTGTCCAACGATGACGATGGTGACTGCCCCACCCATGGCCTCACCCACTTCGAGGCACCTGCAAAGTGGGTTACCCATGGTTTTACCCATGGTTTTAAACAGCCACCACCGTCAACCTCGTCCCCTGGTTAGCAGTTGAAAAGGTCCTTTCTCCTTCCGCAAATAATTTAACACATATAAGGCTTTATTCAAACGTTCTTAGGGTAATGTGGTAGCCTCTCCCCCTTTTTGTTTTGAGCGTGATTATCTAACAAAGCTCATTCATTGGGTGTGTAAGATACTTGTTTGAGTTATTAGCTAGCCAAGCATTCTTTACTACCTTTTGAACCATTCCTTGTAGACAATGCAATAAACATGGTACAATAAGCATTAGTATTAAGATAACAAGTACTATAACAACTGCCCCTTTTATTAAGTCTTGTAACCATCCACTTAGGCCCAAACTTGACAGCTATGATTCGAGGTTTAGTGAACTTGTCTGTAACCTGTCCGTTAAGTCCTTCAGTTTTTGTAATTGTTGAGTTACCGACTGTGATGTATCTGTTAAATTCATACAACACGTGCCATCAAACTCCTCACACCCGTGCCCTTGGGCCAAAAGTAGGAAGTCGATAGCTGCCCTATTTTGCAATGTCGCATGCCTTATTGAGTCAGTTTCCATTAACAAAGCACTGAGTGTTGCAGAAGTAGCATTGGTTTGTTTCGCTAGCCAACATCCCAATTTATTTAAAGTGGTTAAGCCTTGGGCAGCAGCGACCCCAGGGGCAAGGAAAGAGGTTAGTATGGTTTTGTCTGCAGTCCAAAAATCCAGTTGGTCATTGCACTCTTCCTGATATTTTCAAATCTGTCATCTTATTCTATGCCGTCGGGTAAGGTTTAATATCATAGAAGTGTTGGGAGTTAACAATGTTAGGTGCCCCAATGTGTAAGGACCACCTCTCAAATGGGAGGGAACACCTTGCCATGCACGATCACCACAAATCAAGAATATTCCTTTAGGGAGTCTCATTGGGACAATAGTAGAGCGTGAGATGTTGCTCGTTGTATAATTACACCAATTGGTAGCATTCTGAAAAATGGCTAACGTGGGGTTTACATCCTGTGACCTGGCTATCTTCTCAGTAATTTTCTGCAAAGCTTGGTGTTGATCCTCATTCAGTTGACGTCGCTCTGGAGCCTCCACCGAAGACTCCAGGAGCGGCATCAATGGCCTTAGATCATCATTAGTAATTCCGCAAATATTGCGAACCCACTGTATATCCCCCATTAATTTTTGGACATCAGAAAGATTTTCTCTTTTCGCCTTAATCTTTATTTTTTGTGAGTGGACCGCTGCCCTGGTAATAATCCAGCTCAAATATTGCCATGGTCCCTTCTTTTGCCTTTTTTTTTTTTTTTTTTTTTTTTGGTGCTATTTTTAAACCCCGTTTTCCTAAATAGTGCTCTAAGTGCTGTAAAATGTGGTCTGCATTCAATTGTGTCCCTGCTATTAATATATCAACTATATAATGATACATTATTAAATCTGGATACTTTTTCCACACCGGTTCTAGAGCCCATGCCACAAATGTCTGACACATCGTAGGTGAATTTTGCATTCCTTGTGGTAACACTACCCAATGATACTTTTTGCTAGCTCTCCTTTATTTACCGATGGTACCGTAAAGGCAAACTTCTCCGCATCCTCAGCTGCTAAGGGAATGGTAAAAAAGCAATTGAAATATACTCTTCGATTCCCTGCAAAAGAAATGATACATTTGTGACAATAATTACAACGACATAGAACAAACCCACAACACCGTTTTACAAATATGGCATATTGAAGTTCCTGCTCTTGACCGTCCGGGGAGAGCCGCTGAGACAGTCAACGAGCCATCATTCCGCATACAAAAGAGTGAAAGCATCAGCTGGTGGTACGACGGAGTTGACTGCGTCCGTGGGACGTGTGACAAGATCTTCAGGTCTTACTGCCGGCCGTACCGACCTGGCCGGTACCTGCTTCACTCCGTCCCCTCCCTCTCTGCCAAAGTCTCTTGTCTCATGCCTCGCCAATGTTGGGCAGGGTCGTATCTTGACTTGGGGGAAGGATCATCCCAGGCAGCCCCCTCCTGTTGCGGCACGGGTCAGGAGGCGGGGGCCAAGGAGGACTCGCCACCTCCGTTGGTTGCGTTAGCGGGGGGGCGGGGCGGGGGGGGCGGGGGTTGCTCGTTCTCACCATCCCCAGCTCGGCCTCCCTTCTCTCCCAAGGCTGTGGCAGCGGCAGCTGCTGCCGCCGTCCGCTCTGATTTTATCGTCTTTATAGAGTCTCTGACTAATCGCCAGGTTGTTAACACTTTCATAGCCGTATGATCCTCTTTAGAGGCTGCCTCAAACACCAATTTCCCTGCTTTCTCCCAGGTAGGTAACTCAAAAGCTGTTGCAGAGTCTGCTGCTAGCCCCTGGCTCTTCAAAACAGTCTCCAATAGCAATTGCCATGTTGTTGCTAGCTCCGCTGCTTGCCCATCTCCTTTCGAGACTCGCCCCATTGATCTTTCACATGGGCACACAGGGGAACACTGAGTACATTGTTCTGGGCAACGTTGTCCCGTCTTGCCCTCACATACATCATCGTAGATCTGTTTCTCTGACTTATCTATGCAGCCGGTTTACTCGGTGCATCTGGCACCTCAGGAGGTGCAGTCGGAGTCGCTGAAGGTCCTGGACCCTCTGACTCAGTTAAAAAGGGATTGGTTGAAGATGGTTTAACAGCCTCCTCCATATCAGCTGCAGCTTTTCTCTCTGCCTTTAAGGCTTTTAATGTGTTTAACATCAACTTCCATGTCGTCACTAACTCTGCGGTGGTTTTATCTCCATTCCCAATATGTTCCTATAACATTTTTCCTATCTCCTCCCACGTCTCTGCCTTAAACGCCACAGGCGCATCGGGGGGGTACCCTTTTTGGCACCAAATTAGAAGCCTTCTAAGTGTATATTCATCATATTTCAGTCCTCTCTTAGAGAGCATATGCAGCAGGAGTCTGACCATCGCCCCTTCTTCATGCGATGCGTTCTGCCTTTAGTTCTTTTAATGTCTCTAGGATCAACCTCTAGAGCGTCGTAGATTTTATACTGTCTTTGTTGCCTGTGCTATTCGCTTTTCAGTTTTATATCTTTTCATGCAATGAATAACATCTCTCCAAGATTTCATTAATTTTTTGCTGATTTTTCATCATCGATTACTAGATCCCACAAACAATCTCCATAAGAACGCCACTCGTCTACTTCAAACATACTTTCAGGGTCTTTAAAAAACCCTTTCGCTTTCCCTAACGCAATTAACCCAGCCAGATCTTTTAATTGGCTTACTCCCCGCTTTTCTAAAAAGCATTTTAAGATTTCGAATGCTACCTCTATTTCCATTGCGTGCTACGTTGACCTTCTTAATTATCCGGTCAATTATTTTTGCAGCCTTTTCCCTTGGTTAGCCTTCTTTCGGACGGCGAACCCCTTCTTAATTATCCTGGGTTCAAGCACGGATCAGGCGCGCCGCGGCAGCGTCCGCCGATCTTCTGCTCCCTGGTCGCTGCTACCAGTGCTTCTCCGATCTCGCTGTCCGGTGAAAAACAAGGATGGGGGTCCCTGTTCGGGCGCCACTTGCGACGAGCGAGGGAAGGCATGCAGTCGACTCAATATGAGTGATAAAGCAAGCTTCAACTTTATTGCAAAACCTTACACATATTTATACACTAAGTTCTACCTTATGCATACTTGTCTTACAATCATTGGCTTAGCTCTAAAGAGTGCATTATCATACTCCTCCTACTTGCGCTTACTGCTACGTGGTCCGGGTTCCATCCTGTTTTTCTTATACAGTGCTGCTTCTTAGCTGTTTACCACAGCTCCTTCTCCTCAAGGCCGAGCCCTGCAGATGTCCAGCTGTTTACCAGCTTCCCAGTGCCACAGCTCCCTCTTCTCAAGGCCGAGCCGTGCAGATATCTAGCTGTTTACCAGCTTCTCAATGCTGCAGCTCCTTCTCCTTAAGGTCGAGCCGTGCAGAATGATCCCAACAGGAAAGAGCAGAGCCCCAGTCTTGCTGCTCATCTGCAATGACTGCAACGGATAGTGAGCACCAGCAAGACAATTCCTTCCTAGCCCCTTCCTTGGAGGAGAGGGAGTGCAACGTTTCAATCTCGCACTTTGGAGCGCGAGAGGGAGAAAAAGCAGACTGCCTGTTTGCAAGGCTAGGAAAGAGCAGAGCCCCAGTCTTGCTGTTTATCTGCAATGACTGCAAGGGATAGTGAGGACCAGCAAGACAATTCCTTCCTCGCCCCTTCCTTGGAGGAGAGGGAGTGCAACGTTTCAATCTCGCAGTTCGGAGCGCAAGAGTCAGAAAAAGCAGAGTGCCTGTTTGCAAGGCTAGGAAAGAGCAGAGCCCCAGTCTTGCTGTTTATCTGCAATTACTGCAAGGGCTAGTGAGGACCAGCAAGACAATTCCTTCCTAGCCCCTTCCTTGGAGGAGAGGGAGTGCAACGTCTCAATCTCACAGTTCGGAGCGCGAGATGGGGAAAAAGCAGAGTGCCTGTTTGCAAGGCTAGGAAAGAGCCCCAGCCTTGCTGTTTAACTCAAATGACTGCAATGGATACTGAGCACCATCAAGACAATTCCTTCCTGGCCCCTTCCTTGGAGGAGAGGGAGCGCAACGTTTCAATCTCGCAGTTCGGAGCGCGAGAGGGAGAAAAAGCAGAGTGCCTGTTTGCAAGGCTAGAAAAGAGCAGAGCCCCAGTCTTGCTGTTTATCTGCAATTACTGCAAGGGCTAGTGAGGAGCAGCAAGACAATTCCTTCCTAGCCCCTTCCTTGGAGGAGAGGGAGTGCAACGTTTCAATCTCGCAGATCGGAGCGCGAGAGGGGGAAAAAGCAGAGTGCCTGTTTGCAACGCTAGGAAAGAGCAGAGTTCCAGTCTTGCTGTTTATCTGCAATGACTGCAAGGGATAGTGAGGAGCAGCAAGACAATTCCTTCCTAGCCCCTTCCTTGGAGGAGAGGGAGTGCAACGTTTCAATCTCGCAGTTCGGAGCGCGAGAGGGGGAAAAAGCAGAGTGCCTGTTTGCAAGGCTAGGAAAGAGCAGAGCCCGAGTCTTGCTGTTTATCTGCAATGACTGCAAGGGATAGTGAGGAGCAGCAAGACAATTCCTTCCTAGCCCCTTCCTTGGAGGAGAGGGAGTGCAACGTTTCAATCTCGCAGATCGGAGCGAGAGAGTGAGAAAAAGCAGAGTGCCTGTTTGCAAGGCTAGGAAAGAGCAGAGCCCCAGTCTTGCTGTTTATCTGCAATGACTGCAAGGGCTAGTGAGGACCAGCAAGACAATTCCTTCCTATACCCTTCCTTGGAGGAGAGGGAGTGCAACGTTTCAATCTCGCAGTTCGGAGCACGAGAGTGAGAAAAAGCAGAGTGCCTGTTTGCAAGGCTAGGAAAGAGCAGAGCCCGAGTCTTGCTGTTTATCTGCAATGACTGCAAGGGATACTGAGCACCATCAAGACAATTCCTTCCTAGCCCCTTCCTTGGAGGAGAGGGAGTGCAACGTTTCAATCTCGCAGTTCGGAGCGCGAGAGGGGGAAAAAGCAGAGTGCCTGCTTGCAAGGCTAGGAAAGAGCAGAGCCCCAGTCTTGCTGTTTATCTGCAATGACTGCAAGGGATAGTGAGCACCAGCAAGACAATTCCTTCCTAGCCCCTTCCTTGGAGGAGAGAGAGTGCAACGTTTCAATCTCGCAGTTCGGAGCGCGAGAGTGAGAAAAAGCAGAGTGCCTGTTTGCAAGGCTAGGAAAGAGCAGAGCCCCAGTCTTGCTGTTTATCTGCAATGACTGCAAGGGCTAGTGAGGACCAGCAAGACAATTCCTTCCTATACCCTTCCTTGGAGGAGAGGGAGTGCAACGTTTCAATCTCGCAGTTCGGAGCGCGAGAGGGGGAAAAAGCAGAGTGCCTGTTTGCAAGGCTAGGAAAGAGCAGAGCCCCAGTCTTGCTGCTCATCTGCAATGACTGCAAGGGATAGTGAGGAGCAGCAAGACAATTCCTTCCTAGCCCCTTCCTTGGAGCAGAGGGAGCGCAACTTCTCAATCTCGCAGTTCGAAGCACAAGAGTGAGAAAAAGCAGAGTGCCTCTTTGCAAGGCTAGGAAAGAGCAGAGCCCCAGTCTTGCTGATTATCTGCAATGACTGCAAGGGCTAGTGAGGAGCAGCAAGACAATTCCTTCCTAGCCCTTTCCTTGGAGGAGAGGGAGTGCAACGTTTCAATCTCGCAGTTGGGAGCTCGAGAGGGAGAAAAAGCAGAGTGCCTGTTTGCAAGGCTAGGAAAGAGCAGAGCCCCAGTCTTGCTGTTTATCTGCAATGACTGCAAGGGATAGTGAGGACCAGCAAGACAATTCCTTCCTAGCCCCTTCCTTGGAGGAGAGGGAGTGCAACGTTTCAATCTCGCAGATCGGAGCGCGAGAGGGGGAAAAAGCAGAGTGCCTGTTTGCAACGCTAGGAAAGAGCAGAGTTCCAGTCTTGCTGTTTATCTGCAATGACTGCAAGGGATAGTGAGGAGCAGCAAGACAATTCCTTCCTAGCCCCTTCCTTGGAGGAGAGGGAGTGCAACGTTTCAATCTCGCAGTTCGGAGCGCGAGAGGGGGAAAAAGCAGAGTGCCTGTTTGCAAGGCTAGGAAAGAGCAGAGCCCGAGTCTTGCTGTTTATCTGCAATGACTGCAAGGGATAGTGAGGAGCAGCAAGACAATTCCTTCCTAGCCCCTTCCTTGGAGGAGAGGGAGGGCAACGTTTCAATCTCGCAGTTCGGAGCGCGAGAGGGAGAAAAAGCAGAGTGCCTGTTTGCAAGGCTAGGAAAGAGCAGAGCCCCAGGCTTGCTGTTTATCTGCAATGACTGCAAGGGCTAGTGAGGAGCAGCAAGACAATTCCTTCCTAGCCCCTTCCTTGGAGGAGAGGGAGTGCAACGTTTCAATCTCGCAGTTGGGAGCTCGAGAGGGAGAAAAAGCAGAGTGCCTGTTTGCAAGGCTAGGAAAGAGCAGAGCCCCAGGCTTGCTGCTCATCTGCAATTACTGCAAGGGCTAGTGAGGACCAGCAAGACAATTCCTTCCTAGCCCCTTCCTTGGAGGAGAGGGAGTGCAACGTCTCAATCTCACAGTTCGGAGCGCGAGATGGGGAAAAAGCAGAGTGCCTGTTTGCAAGGCTAGGAAAGAGCCCCAGCCTTGCTGTTTAACTCAAATGACTGCAATGGATACTGAGCACCATCAAGACAATTCCTTCCTGGCCCCTTCCTTGGAGGAGAGGGAGCGCAACGTTTCAATCTCGCAGTTCGGATCGCGAGAGGGAGAAAAAGCAGAGTGCCTGTTTGC
Source organism: Phaethon aethereus (assembly GCF_964289735.1). Classification (NCBI taxonomy): domain Eukaryota; kingdom Metazoa; phylum Chordata; class Aves; order Phaethontiformes; family Phaethontidae; genus Phaethon; species Phaethon aethereus. The sequence goes on from NC_138581.1 coordinate 16,693,006, forward strand.
AAGGCTAGAAAAGAGCAGAGCCCCAGTCTTGCTGTTTATCTGCAATTACTGCAAGGGCTAGTGAGGAGCAGCAAGACAATTCCTTCCTAGCCCCTTCCTTGGAGGAGAGGGAGTGCAACGTTTCAATCTCGCAGTTCGGAGCGCGAGAGGGGGAAAAAGCAGAGTGCCTGTTTGCAACGCTAGGAAAGAGCAGAGTTCCAGTCTTGCTGTTTATCTGCAATGACTGCAAGGGATAGTGAGGAGCAGCAAGACAATTCCTTCCTAGCCCCTTCCTTGGAGGAGAGGGAGTGCAACGTTTCAATCTCGCAGTTCGGAGCGCGAGAGGGGGAAAAAGCAGAGTGCCTGTTTGCAAGGCTAGGAAAGAGCAGAGCCCGAGTCTTGCTGTTTATCTGCAATGACTGCAAGGGCTAGTGAGGAGCAGCAAGACAATTCCTTCCTAGCCCCTTCCTTGGAGGAGAGGGAGTGCAACGTTTCAATCTCGCAGATCGGAGCGCGAGAGGGGGAAAAAGCAGAGTGCCTGTTTGCAAGGCTAGGAAAGAGCAGAGTTCCAGTCTTGCTGTTTATCTGCAATGACTGCAAGGGATAGTGAGGAGCAGCAAGACAATTCCTTCCTAGCCCCTTCCTTGGAGGAGAGGGAGTGCAACGTTTCAATCTCGCAGTTCGGAGCGCGAGAGGGGGAAAAAGCAGAGTGCCTGTTTGCAAGGCTAGGAAAGAGCAGAGCCCGAGTCTTGCTGTTTATCTGCAATGACTGCAAGGGATACTGAGCACCATCAAGACAATTCCTTCCTAGCCCCATCCTTGGAGGAGAGGGAGTGCAACGTTTCAATCTCGCAGTTCGGAGCGCGAGAGTGAGAAAAAGCAGAGTGCCTGTTTGCAAGGCTAGGAAAGAGCAGAGCCCCAGTCTTGCTGTTTATCTGCAATGACTGCAAGGGCTAGTGAGGACCAGCAAGACAATTCCTTCCTATACCCTTCCTTGGAGGAGAGGGAGTGCAACGTTTCAATCTCGCAGTTCGGAGCACGAGAGTGAGAAAAAGCAGAGTGCCTGTTTGCAAGGCTAGGAAAGAGCAGAGCCCCAGTCTTGCTGTTTATCTACAATGACAGCAAGGGATAGTGAGGACCAGCAAGACAGTTCCTTCCTAGCCCCCTCCTTGGAGGAGAGAGAGTGCAACGTTTCAATCTCGCAGTTCGGAGCGCGAGAGGGGGAAAAAGCAGAGTGCCTGTTTGCAAGGCTAGGAAAGAGCAGAGCCCCAGTCTTGCTGCTCATCTGCAATGACTGCAAGGGATAGTGAGGAGCAGCAAGACAATTCCTTCCTAGCCCCTTCCTTGGAGCAGAGGGAGCGCAACTTCTCAATCTCGCAGTTCGAAGCACAAGAGTGAGAAAAAGCAGAGTGCCTCTTTGCAAGGCTAGGAAAGAGCAGAGCCCCAGTCTTGCTGATTATCTGCAATGACTGCAAGGGCTAGTGAGGAGCAGCAAGACAATTCCTTCCTAGCCCTTTCCTTGGAGGAGAGGGAGTGCAACGTTTCAATCTCGCAGTTGGGAGCTCGAGAGGGAGAAAAAGCAGAGTGCCTGTTTGCAAGGCTAGGAAAGAGCAGAGCCCCAGTCTTGCTGTTTATCTGCAATGACTGCAAGGGATAGTGAGGACCAGCAAGACAATTCCTTCCTAGCCCCTTCCTTGGAGGAGAGGGAGTGCAACGTTTCAATCTCGCAGATCGGAGCGCGAGAGGGGGAAAAAGCAGAGTGCCTGTTTGCAACGCTAGGAAAGAGCAGAGTTCCAGTCTTGCTGTTTATCTGCAATGACTGCAAGGGATAGTGAGGAGCAGCAAGACAATTCCTTCCTAGCCCCTTCCTTGGAGGAGAGGGAGTGCAACGTTTCAATCTCGCAGTTCGGAGCGCGAGAGGGGGAAAAAGCAGAGTGCCTGTTTGCAAGGCTAGGAAAGAGCAGAGCCCGAGTCTTGCTGTTTATCTGCAATGACTGCAAGGGATAGTGAGGAGCAGCAAGACAATTCCTTCCTAGCCCCTTCCTTGGAGGAGAGGGAGGGCAACGTTTCAATCTCGCAGTTCGGAGCGCGAGAGGGAGAAAAAGCAGAGTGCCTGTTTGCAAGGCTAGGAAAGAGCAGAGCCCCAGGCTTGCTGTTTATCTGCAATGACTGCAAGGGCTAGTGAGGAGCAGCAAGACAATTCCTTCCTAGCCCCTTCCTTGGAGGAGAGGGAGTGCAACGTTTCAATCTCGCAGTTGGGAGCTCGAGAGGGAGAAAAAGCAGAGTGCCTGTTTGCAAGGCTAGGAAAGAGCAGAGCCCCAGGCTTGCTGCTCATCTGCAATTACTGCAAGGGCTAGTGAGGACCAGCAAGACAATTCCTTCCTAGCCCCTTCCTTGGAGGAGAGGGAGTGCAACGTCTCAATCTCACAGTTCGGAGCGCGAGATGGGGAAAAAGCAGAGTGCCTGTTTGCAAGGCTAGGAAAGAGCCCCAGCCTTGCTGTTTAACTCAAATGACTGCAATGGATACTGAGCACCATCAAGACAATTCCTTCCTGGCCCCTTCCTTGGAGGAGAGGGAGCGCAACGTTTAAATCTCGCAGTTCGGATCGCGAGAGGGAGAAAAAGCAGAGTGCCTGTTTGCAAGGCTAGAAAAGAGCAGAGCCCCAGTCTTGCTGTTTATCTGCAATTACTGCAAGGGCTAGTGAGGAGCAGCAAGACAATTCCTTCCTAGCCCCTTCCTTGGAGGAGAGGGAGTGCAACGTTTCAATCTCGCAGTTCGGAGCGCGAGAGGGGGAAAAAGCAGAGTGCCTGTTTGCAACGCTAGGAAAGAGCAGAGTTCCAGTCTTGCTGTTTATCTGCAATGACTGCAAGGGATAGTGAGGAGCAGCAAGACAATTCCTTCCTAGCCCCTTCCTTGGAGGAGAGGGAGTGCAACGTTTCAATCTCGCAGTTCGGAGCGCGAGAGGGGGAAAAAGCAGAGTGCCTGTTTGCAAGGCTAGGAAAGAGCAGAGCCCGAGTCTTGCTGTTTATCTGCAATGACTGCAAGGGCTAGTGAGGAGCAGCAAGACAATTCCTTCCTAGCCCCTTCCTTGGAGGAGAGGGAGTGCAACGTTTCAATCTCGCAGATCGGAGCGCGAGAGGGGGAAAAAGCAGAGTGCCTGTTTGCAAGGCTAGGAAAGAGCAGAGTTCCAGTCTTGCTGTTTATCTGCAATGACTGCAAGGGATAGTGAGGAGCAGCAAGACAATTCCTTCCTAGCCCCTTCCTTGGAGGAGAGGGAGTGCAACGTTTCAATCTCGCAGTTCGGAGCGCGAGAGGGGGAAAAAGCAGAGTGCCTGTTTGCAAGGCTAGGAAAGAGCAGAGCCCGAGTCTTGCTGTTTATCTGCAATGACTGCAAGGGATACTGAGCACCATCAAGACAATTCCTTCCTAGCCCCATCCTTGGAGGAGAGGGAGTGCAACGTTTCAATCTCGCAGTTCGGAGCGCGAGAGGGGGAAAAAGCAGAGTGCCTGCTTGCAAGGCTAGGAAAGAGCAGAGCCCCAGTCTTGCTGTTTATCTGCAATGACTGCAAGGGATAGTGAGCACCAGCAAGACAATTCCTTCCTAGCCCCTTCCTTGGAGGAGAGGGAGTGCAACGTTTCAGTCTCGCAGTTCGGAGCGCGAGAGGGAGAAAAAGCAGACTGCCTGTTTGCAAGGCTAGGAAAGAGCAGAGCCCCAGGCTTGCTGTTTATCTGCAATTACTGCAAGGGCTAGTGAGGAGCAGCAAGACAATTCCTTCCTAGCCCCTTCCTTGGAGGAGAGTGCAACGTCTCAATCTCACAGTTCGGAGCACGAGAGGGGGAAAAAGCAGAGTGCCTGTTTGCAAGGCTAGGAAAGAGCAGAGCCCCAGTCTTGCTGTTTATCTGCAATGACTGCAACGGATAGTGAGCACCAGCAAGACAATTCCTTCCTAGCCCCTTCCTTGAAGGAGAGGGAGTGCAATGTTTCAATCTTGCAGTTCGGAGCGCGAGAGTGAGAAAAAGCAGAGTACTTGTTTGCAAGGCTAGGAAAGAGCAGAGCCCCAGTCTTGCTGTTTATCTGCAATGACTGCAAGGGCTAGTGAGGAGCAGCAAGACAATTCCTTCCTAGCCCCTTCCTTGGAGGAGAGGGAGTGCAACGTTTCAATCTCGCAGTTGGGAGCTCGAGAGGGAGAAAAAGCAGAGTGCCTGTTTGCAAGGCTAGGAAAGAGCAGAGCCCCAGGCTTGCTGCTCATCTGCAATGACTGCAAGGGATAGTGAGGACCAGCAAGACAATTCCTTCCTCGCCCCTTCCTTGGAGGAGAGGGAGTGCAACGTTTCAATCTCGCAGATCGGAGCGCGAGAGTGAGAAAAAGCAGAGTGCCTGTTTGCAAGGCTAGGAAAGAGCAGAGCCCCAGTCTTGCTGTTTATCTGCAATGACTGCAAGGGCTAGTGAGGACCAGCAAGACAATTCCTTCCTATACCCTTCCTTAGAGGAGAGGGAGTGCAACGTTTCAATCTCGCAGTTCGGAGCACGAGAGTGAGAAAAAGCAGAGTGCCTGTTTGCAAGGCTAGGAAAGAGCAGAGCCCCAGTCTTGCTGTTTATCTACAATGACAGCAAGGGATAGTGAGGACCAGCAAGACAGTTCCTTCCTAGCCCCCTCCTTGGAGGAGAGAGAGTGCAACGTTTCAATCTCGCAGTTCGGAGCGCGAGAGGGGGAAAAAGCAGAGTGCCTGTTTGCAAGGCTAGGAAAGAGCAGAGCCCCAGTCTTGCTGCTCATCTGCAATGACTGCAAGGGATAGTGAGGAGCAGCAAGACAATTCCTTCCTAGCCCCTTCCTTGGAGCAGAGGGAGCGCAACTTCTCAATCTCGCAGTTCGAAGCACAAGAGTGAGAAAAAGCAGAGTGCCTGTTTGCAAGGCTAGGAAAGAGCAGAGCCCCAGTCTTGCTGATTATCTGCAATGACTGCAAGGGCTAGTGAGGAGCAGCAAGACAATTCCTTCCTAGCCCTTTCCTTGGAGGAGAGGGAGTGCAACGTTTCAATCTCGCAGTTGGGAGCTCGAGAGGGAGAAAAAGCAGAGTGCCTGTTTGCAAGGCTAGGAAAGAGCAGAGCCCCAGTCTTGCTGTTTATCTGCAATGACTGCAAGGGATAGTGAGGACCAGCAAGACAATTCCTTCCTCGCCCCTTCCTTGGAGGAGAGGGAGTGCAACGTTTCAATCTCGCAGTTCGGAGCGCAAGAGTCAGAAAAAGCAGAGTGCCTGTTTGCAAGGCTAGGAAAGAGCAGAGCCCCAGTCTTGCTGTTTATCTGCAATTACTGCAAGGGCTAGTGAGGACCAGCAAGACAATTCCTTCCTAGCCCCTTCCTTGGAGGAGAGAGAGTGCAACGTTTCAATCTCGCAGTTCAGAGCGCGAGAGGGAGAAAAGGCAGAGCCTGGGGAAGGCAGGTGAGGCCAGTCCTGGGTGCTGGGGGAGGGTCTGCGCCAACGCTGGCCCCCTGTGCTCTCTCCAGCTCCTGGAGGACGGTGGCAGACTGGAGGAGCACCTGCAGCAGAGCCTGCAGTACCTGCAAAGCCCACAGGAGCCCTTGCGTGAGGCAGCCATCAGGTTCATTGGTGAGCCACAACCCCGCCGGGGGTGCGTCTCTGCCCCGCGACAGCTTATCCCCAGCCACAGTGGCTGCTGAATCCAGCGAGCGGCTGCAGAGCCCGGACTGCCCGATGCTTGAGCTCACGGGCTCCCTGGTGCCCTCTCACACCCCTGCCCGGTCGCAGTGACTGGTGGGAGCCTTCTTGGGTCCCTCGCAGCCGCCGTGGCCTTCACGCTCAGGGGACCGCCCTGGGCTCAGCCTTGCCCAGTGGGAGGAGGCCACGTGGCCTGGCCTGTGGGGCTGGTGGCAGGGAGCCGGGCTGCTGGGGCAGGCAGGCCAGTGGGATCTGTAACGGACTGTGTGTGCCTAGGGCTCGCCGAGCTGCAGCTGAGGGATGGGTACCCGGAGAAGCTCCATGTCATCTACAGGGGTGAGTGAGGGCAGTGGGGTGTCCGCAGGGGCTGGCGGAGAGGGGGAAAGACCCTGGGAGGAAATCTCCAACGCCTGCCCCAGCTGGGCAGGGCACTGCTCCCTGCACACATGAGGTGCGGCGTGGGCAGAGCAGAGAGAGATTTCAGGGGGATGTGGGGCATTGGTGGCAGCACCTTCCCGCTCATCCCGGCACCCCTGCCTCCCTCCTGGCCATGGGAAGAGCTGGGGGGTTGGGGGGGCGCTGGCCAGAGGGGCTCTGCAGATGCCCTGCAGATGCGGGCTCTGACCTCGGCTCTGCTCCTTTCCGTGCCAGCCCTTCAAGACAAGGCAAGAGACAGCAGCGCCTGCATCTCTTCCCTGGCAACTCAAACCCTGCTGGTCCTGGACGCTGCAGCGAAAAAGCCTCCCTCCGGATCCCACCTGCAAGCGCTGTGCTCCTGGCTCCGGAGGGCATGGAGGAGGAGGACCCCGGCCCCAGGAGGCGGCTGACTGTGCTGCTGGAGCTGTGGGCAGAGCTGATCCCGGGGTGCTCTGCGCACGGGCACCCCCTGAGCAGCTGGACCTGCCCCCTTGCCAGCAGCCCGGGGCCGTGCAGGACGCACCACGCCCTGCGTCGTGGCCCCAAGGCACCAGCTGCTCTGCCAGGCTGTGAAACCCAGAGGAACGGTGAAGGAAAGCTTTTGCCTGCTCTGCCCTCTCCAGGGAGATCCCAGCCTGGATGGTGCCCGCCCTCTGCACCGCTCCCATTTCGTGGCGAAGGGGACAGGTGGGCCGTGGCTCTAGTGGGTGTGCTGGCCATCAAGCCTGAAGAAGCAGCCAAAGGGCAGCGAGAGGATCGCTTCAGATGGCGACCCAGGATGGAAACGGGCGTTCTGCAGGCCGCAGGCAGAGGCCTTAGCACAGCCGGCCTGCCTGTGCCTCCCAGCCATCGATAAAGGCTGCAGAACTTGACGTGCTGTTTTGAGCTCTTCTTCCCCGCCCCGCGCTGCCCTGCTGCCCCTCAGACACCCAGAGGGTTCCTATTCTGACAGGCCCCCCACGCACCCCTGCGGACCCTGCCGCCCCCCAGGCAGCTGTGGGGGCCGCGTTGGGTCCCGCTTGCGCCCCTGGGGAGCCCTGCTGCCCCCCAGGCCCCCCCAAGGGCCTGTACATAGCCCCGTGGAGCCTTGCTGTTCCCCAGACAGCTGGAGGGGCTCTGCTGCGCCCCACGCGGAGCCCTGCTGCCCCCCAGGCCCCCCCAAGGGCCCCGGGAGGGCCTGTACATAGCCCCGTGGAGCCTTGCTGTTCCCCAGACAGCTGGAGGGGCTCTGCTGCGCCCTGCACGGAGCCCTGCTGCCCCCCAGGCCCCCCCAAGGGCCCCGGGAGGGCCTGTACATAGCCCCGTGGAGCCTTGCTGTTCCCCAGACAGCTGGAGGGGTTCTGCTGCGCCCCGCGCGGAGCCCCAGGTAGCCGTGCTGCTCCCCAGGCCTTCGCAGCGGCCCTACAGCGCCTTCCACGGTGCCCTGCGAGGCCCGGGAGAGCCCCTGGGGCTCTCTGGAGGGGCTGCTTGGCCCCACGTGTGCCCCTGGGAGGCCTGTCAGAGGCCCTGGGGTTCTCTGGAGGGCAGCAGGGCCCTGCCCGGGCCCCGGCCAAGCCCGGCAGCTCTATCCGGGTAGGAAATGGGCCATGACGGAGCCTGTCCCTTCTCCACCTTCTGCTGCCCAGGGCGGCAGTTCCTCCTTCAATTTCAGTTGATCAGTTGAGCAGAATACAGATGGTCTTGGGTGGCCAGGGGCTGAACAAAGGGGGCACAAGGATGGCCTCAGAAGGCATGACGATGAGAGCTAAGAGTGAGAGACAGAAGACGACTCTGGGGCACAATGCAAAACTCAAAAGGGTGTCCCAGCAATGTACAGATGTCCTCATGGAATGAGTGACTGGATAGACTAGATGTCCTAGATGGCAGTGAATAAAGGTAAGAGAGCTCTGGGGCACAGAGAAAGCCCGAGGAATGGATCTGGCTGAATAAGAGAGAGACAAAGAGGGCTGCAGAGCTTGAAGGGTGCCATGGCACACCAGAACAGTCTCAGGAGGTATCATGACAGAGATGAGAGGACTCTGGGGGTGGGGGATGTTGGGGAAGAGGGAGACAAACAAAAGATTGGTGACACAATGAGGTGTTCAGGAGGGGATAGGAACAGAGTACAGATACCCTCAGGAGAGCAGGGACCAAACAAAGGCATTGTAGATGGCAGACAGGAAGGTAAGAGTGCTCTGGGGCACAATGAAAGCCTGAGGGCTTCTGGAGGAAGGAGAGCGCTACAAAGCTTGCTATAGACCCTGAAAAGAGCTGTGGGGCTATTGTGGTTTAGCCTCAGCTGGCAACTAAGCACCACGCAGCCGCTTACTTGCCTCCCGCCCATCCCAGGTGGGATGGGGGAGAGAGCTGGAAAAAAATACTCATGGGTTGGGTTAAAAACGGTTTAATAGGACAGCAAAGGCAGAGGAAATCATCATCATCATCATCATCATCATAATATTCCGTCTGGGCAGCTCTCCAGCCACTCCTCCCCAAGCCTGTAGCATTGCATGGAGTTGTTGTGACGGAATTGCAGGACCCGGCACATGGCCTTATTTTCGAGAGTTTTAGGAACTGCATTGGCTGTTTGCAAGGCTAGGAAAGAGCAGAGCCCCAGTCTTTCCTTTTATCTGTAATGACTGCCGAGCTGCAGTACCTAAGTTCGCGCACAGGGAGGCAGCACCGAGCGCGGGGAGGAGGCGCGCCACCACGCATGCCTGGGAGGCCAGGTCGCAAAACCTACATCTCCCGGCATGCACTGGCAAGCACAGCATGGCCGCCCGCCAGCCCCCTGCCACAAGACTACGCTTCCCGGCATGCGCGGGGGAACGACCGTCGCCGGCCCTAAGCCCCGTGCCTCAGGGCTACGGCTCCCGCCGTGCCGCCAGGCGCAGCCTGCCCTGCTGGCTGACCCTGCGCAGACACCGGCTCCCCCTTTTCCCCCGCAAGACCCGCCGAGACGCGAGCGCTAAACCCGCGCTCCGCCGCGCGGCTCCGGGCAGCCCCCGCCGCCGGCTCCCACACGCCCCTGCTCCGTGCCTCCGACGCGGACCCCGCCGCCCCGCCTCGGGGCTTTCCCCGGCACCTGCTGGTCCATGGGGCGTACCCCGCTCACGTTCTTCCTCGCTGCAGCCGCAGCCCGGTCACACCGGGCGACCGCTCCGCCCCGCCTCTCTCCCTCTACCCGGCTCCCTTTCTCCGTTTTTTTGTTTGGTGTTTTTTGTTTGGTTCCCCTCCCCCCCCCGTATTTCTCGCACCCCACCGCTACCTAATTTCTCCTTCAACGATTCCCTTTATCCAGCTTCCCTTTCCCGTACTTTTAACTCCTCCCTTTTTTCCGTATACCCTGTCACTTTTTAAATTTTGTTTCAGTATTTCCTTCTATCCTCATTCCTGTTCCTATTTTTTTAATTCTTTCCTGCTTTTCTCGTAGCCTGTCGCTTCTTAAAACGTCCTTCCGTCCCTCTACCCGATTCCTTGCCCCTGTTTTTTATCTCCGCCTCTGTCCCGCACCCAGTCATATTAATAACTTTCTTTCTATGTCTCCATTTATTTAGCTTCCTGTCCGCCGTTTTATTTTTTTTTCCTGTCTGTATCATACTCCCTCCATTTTAACTTGTGTTTCGATGGCTACTTTTCTGCGGTTCGCTGCCTGCGTTTTGTAATTCTCCCCGGTCTGTCCTGTACCCTGGCGCTGCTTCAAGTTCCCATGTCTGCTTTTGTCGAGCTCCCTATCCGTGTCTTTTAACTCTTTCCCGTGTCGTGTACCCCGTTGCTTTTTACATTTTTATGTGTCTGTTTTTCCACAGTCTTATTTTTAATTTATTCTCGTCTTTGCTAAAGGCCGTCGCGTTTTAAATTAATTTTCTTTCTACATCGAAGTTTATCCACCTCACTGTCCCTGTTTTTTGTTTTCCCATCTACGCTGTACCCCATCGCTTCTAAAATTTTCTTTCCGTGTCTACTTTAACCAATTCGCTGTCTATATTTTTTATTTGTTTCTCGTCCGTGCTGTACCCCGTCGCTTTTGAAATTTTCTTCCTATGTCTCTCTGTATTTTTCTGTCTGTTGTCATTTTTAACTTTTTCTTGTTTTTCCTCAATGCTTCCGCTTTTATAATTTTCTTCCTATGTCACTCTCCATCACCCTACGCTTATTTTACTTTTTTTTCCCCTTGCCTTTCCTTAATGCCTTGGCTTTCAAAATTTCCTTTTTACATCAACTTTTATCCAGTTTTCTGTCCCCTTCCCCCCCCCCAGCTTCTCCTTTACCCAGCTGCTTTTTACATGCTCTCTCCATGTCCGCTTTAACCAATTCACCGTCTTTCATTTTTATTTTTATTCCTGTCTGTCCCGAGCCCTGTCGCTCTTTCAGTTTCTGTTCTAGGTCTACTTTTATCAAGCTCCCTATCCATATTTTTTAATTTATTCCTGTCCGTTGTGTACCCTGTCGCTTTTAGAACTGTATTTTCGTTTGTGGCTCTGTTATTTACCATCTCCTTGGGGTTTTTTAATTGTTTCTTGTCTTTTCTTAATGCCATTGCTTATTCCATTTTTCTTTCTCGACAACATTTGTGAGGTTTGCTGTCCCTAGTTTTTAGTGCTTTCCCGTACCCCGCTGCTTTTTAAATCTTCTTTCTATGTCTCTCTTTATCTGGATTCCTGTCCCCAGTCTTAAATTTTTTCCCGCGTTTCTAGTACCGCGCTCAACTTTTTAAAACTGTATTCCCGCGCGCGCTAGTTTGGGCTCAGATGTAGAGTTAGTTTTATTCGCGGTAGCTGGCGCAGGGCTACGTGTTGGATTTGCGCCGACACCCGGCGTCGATGACGCGGGGACACGCGCCGGGTCTCGCCGAGCGGCGCTTGCGCGGCGTCGAGGGCTGTTCTGCTGCTCCCGCGGCCCCGCCAGCGAGTAGAGCGGGGGTGCGCGCGGGGTTGGGAGGGGACGCGGCCGGGACAGCTGACCCCCAGCTGCCCAAAGGGATGTTCCCGACCGTACGACATAGCGCTCGGCCAGCAAACCGGGGCTGGAGGTCGCGGGGGCGAGGGGGGCCTTAACGTCTTGACGTAACCCTGTCACGTACCACGTCGCTTTTAAAATTTTATTTCTACGTCTCCATTTATCTGGTTCCCTGTCCCGTGGTTTCGGTTTTTTGTTTTTCTTCCCCGTGTTTCCTGCCGCCCGTCGCTTTTTCTTTTCTCTTCCGCATCCCCCTCCGCATCGCTCCCTTTGACGGGGTTTTAATGCCCTGACTCTGCATCCTGTCCCCTTTCTATTCTTATGGCTCTGTCCAGCTGATGGTCTCTAATTTTTAATTCTTTCCCGTGTTTGTCCCTTTTCCCTTTCTCTTTCCATGACTGCCTCTATCTGCCTTCCTGTCCCTTCACACACACACCCCCCACCCCCTTTTTTTCTTAATTCCTTCTGCTCTGGTCCCCTCGTGCAGTTTTCTCTCTGTCTCCCGATACCCAGCTCCCTGTCGCGGTACCCGCCGCTCCCAGGCCGGGCGCCGCTCGTTCTCGCTGTCCCTCTCCGCTGTCCCCGCTGCCCCGCTCGGTCCCACTCAGCTCTCTCCCCCGCTCCCTCCCCCTTTTCTTTATCGCTTCATCTCCCCCCTCCCCACGCTGCAGTTCTCCCTCTTCCTCCGCCTCGACACCCACGTCCGGCTCCCGCCCCCCCGGGCCTGGCTCCCCGTCCTTCGCCTCTTCTCTCCCCGCCTCTGCGCTTCCTCCCGCTTCCCTCTCCCCTCTTCCCCCTCCGCCCGGCCGCCGTCGGGCACCGAGCCTGGGCGGCAGCTCCCGGTGCGCCCGAGGGAACAAACCTGCGCTGCCCGCTTTGCGCGCCCGGGTGCGTTCCTCCGCTGCGGGGCCGGGCCCAGGCCCAGGGCAGGGGCTCCCGTGCCGTTGGGGGGGGTGGCGGCCGCCTGCTCCCGAGGGGTTGCAGCTGCGGGCCCGACGCTCGAAGCGGGCTGCAGGTGCGGCTGAGGCCGGCGCTGGCCCTGCGGTGCCCCGGGGGCGCCGCCCGGGCCCGCCCGCCGGCGGGAGCCGGCTGAGGAGCGGCGCGAAGGCCGTTCCGCAGGCAGCCGCCTGCAGCGAGGAAGGGCCGGGCCCCGCGGCGAGGCGGGAGTCCTCCCGCCCCCGCGGGAGCGCGACCCCAGCACGCGGCGCCGGGAGCGCGCGTGAGCGGCCGCGCGTCCCTATAGCCTCGCGGGACAGGCGCCGCGAGGTACCGCCCGGAGGGCGGGGGGGGGGGGCGCGCAGGCAGAGACGCCTCACGGCGCACGCGCGCGCCTCGCTCCGCCGGGTCTCTGCCCGCCTCCGGGGCGGGCCCCGTCCCCGCGGGGCGGTGCTGTTGTCCCACACACGGTTCTTCCGCCGGTGCGCGGGCAGGCGGCGAACGTGCGGAGCCGGGGTGTTGGCTTTTCTTCCGGCTGCGTGCAGAGCTGGGTGCGAGGTGGTAGCGCACAGAGCTCGCACCCCTCGGGCCACACTCGGACCGCGTGGCTACGCTCCGCGCAGCGGTTACCGGTGTTTTCAACAGTTGGCTCCGTCGCCCTTGTTCCCCTCGGTTCTCGCCAGCCTCGTCTCCGCTTAAAGTCGCAGCGTCCTTCTTTCTTCCCGGGCATGCTGAGCGAGGAGGGGGCTTTCCCCGCCCGGGGGCAGGTTGCTATTATGCCAATTAGATGTTAATTAGGACAGTTCCCTCAAGGTTCCGGAGCTGTGCTGCTTTTGTGATTATCTTGTTCCTCCCCTCAAGGTTGCACCTCGCAGTTAACTGCTCACAGAGACTAAACGATGCCCCCAGCTTCGTTACTCGCGCACCTCGAGCAGTGCGGGCGGGAGCGTTGCTGCCGCGGTGTCGGGTCAGAGCCGCGCTCTCGAACGGCGGCGCGTAAGTTCCGCCTGCCCGGCTCTGCCTCGAGCGCGTGATGGCGTGTGCTCTGCCTGAGCAGCCGGGAAAATGCCTCGGAAACGACCCGCTTGTTGCAGGCAAAGCAGATGTGACGCAAGTGGGGCGTTCGGGCGGCTTTTGTAGCCTGACGTCAGCCTGCGTTCTGAGTCACGCTTGCACGTGCGCGCGCAAAACGAACGCGTGCCTGTGCAACAAACTCCTGCTGCAGCAGAGGGATCGGGAGTCCGTGGCAGCGGTCAGCTGGGCCTGGGCGCGGCAGCTTCAGCCGGTGGTCGCGTACCGGTGTTCTTCCTGCCACCCTACGCCGGCGGGTTTCTTTAGACGTACGCGGTGCTTAGGCGTCCTCGGCCGTCACTTAGGCCGGGCTACCGGAGCAGGCGTCCCGAGTGACCCTTCCCCACACCGTTCCCTGCTCTCCCGCCCATGCCAGCGCTGCTGCGCCCGGTGTCCCTGTCCCCTGCTTCTACTTCTGCCTCTGCCCACCCCCGGCCCAGCGCGGGCGTCATCGGGCTCGTTAATCGTGGCTGCCTCGGGGCTCGCGAAACAGATCGCGTGCAGGAGCGCCCGGCCTTGCGGCGAGTCCCTGCAACCGCCTGGCTGCGGGGAGGGGCCGCTGCCTCGCGCCCGCCGTTCGAGTGCGCCGAGGGCTCCCCTCGTGCCTTCCGGTCCTAATCCGTCGCAGACGGCCAGGATCTTCTTTCCCAGGTGTGCTTCTAACGACAGGCCCAGGAAAGGACAGGGCCACGTGAGCGATGGACGCTGTCGCTCCCAGGTGCGCCGCACCTGACGTACACGGGCAGTCGAATGTGCAGGGTCTGCACGCATCACCGGAAGCGGCCGTGTGGCGCACGAGCGAGGCTACGTGCGTAGGGAGCCTCGTCTTGTACGAGCTGTAAGACACCCCGGTATTCTCTTGGGTGGAGGACAGCCAAGCGACAGGAGTTACAGAAGGCGAAGGGAGGAGAGGAGGAAGAAGCGTCTGAACTGGCAAACTCTCCCAGCAGTGCAGGGAGTGAAAGCTGCGGTGAGTCCCAGGCCCTCGGGGCCCTGTTGCCCCTATTCTGCATCCCGGGCCCTCGCTGCCCCTCCCCTGGCCCCCTCTCTTTCCCACGCTGATGTGGTATCCGTCCGTGTCCCCCCATACCTCCTTTCTCCATCTCACTCTGACCAGCTCCCCGTCCCTGTCTTTTAGGTCCTCTCTCTCCCTAGCTTGTAGCCCGCGGCTATTTTTCCTTCCTCTGCCTCTCCCAGTCTGGCTCCCTGTCCCTGCTTTTCCATTCCTCCCTCTCTGCCGTGTAGCGTGTTGCTGCTCTTTTCTTTCGCAGTCTCTCTCTGTCTGGCTCCCAGCCACCATGTTTGCCTTCCTCCCGCTCTGTCCTGTAGCCCGTCGGTATTTTTGCTGTCTCTGGCGCTCTCTGCCCGGCCCCGTGTCCCTGGTGTTCAAAGTCTTCCTTCTTGGCCCTGTAGCACAGCACAAGTGTCTCTCTTCCTCTGTCTCCCTCTATCCTGCTCCCTGTCCCTGTTTTGCAATTTCGTCCTTGTCAGCCCTGAGCCACGCTGCAGTTTCATTTCTTTCGCCGTCTTGCCCTGTCCGGCTCCCTGCCGGGATCTTTCAATTCCTCTCTATCTGTCTTGAAGCCCGTCGCTGTTTTCTCTTTCTCTCTGTCTCTCTGTCCATCTCTCTGTCTCTGTCTTTACTTACACTTTTAAATTCCTCCCTCTCTGCCCAGCGGCCCATCGCTATTTTGCCGTTCTCTGTCCCGTGTCTTGAATCGCTCCCTCTCTGCCCTGTAGCCTGTCACAGTGGTGGTTTTTTTTCCTTCTCTGCCATTCGCTCTCTGTCTGGCTCCCTGTCCCTACTGCAGGGAAATGAAGTTGGTTAAGCAGGACTTTCCCCTCATGAACCTGTGCTGGCTATGACCAATGACTGCGTTGTCTCTCAAGTGTTTTTCAACAACTCCCAGAATAACGTTCTCCATAATTTTACTGGGCTCTGAAGTGAGACTGACAGGCCTGTAATTACCAGGGTCTTCCTTCTTACCCTTCTCAAAAACTGGGACAACATTTGCCAGCTTCCAGTCAACTGGGACCTCTCCAGACTCCCAAGAGAGAGGTCCCGCAATGACATTGGCCAACGCTTTCAGTACCCTGGGATGAATCCCATCAGGCCCCATAGACTTATGTGCATCCAGCTGGAGCAGCAAGTCTCAAACCAGTTCAGAGTCAGCTGGGAGTTTATCATCCCTCCCAGTCACAGTCTTCCAACACAGGGCTCCAGGGGTCCCAGAGCCCATCATCAGTGTTGAAGACAGAGGCAAAGAAGGCATTATACGTCCCTGCTTTGTCTCTGTCCCTACTTGTGAGGTGACAACCTCGTCAAGCAACAGCCCAATGTTATCTCTGATCCTCCGTTTGCTGTTAAGATATTAAAAAAAGCCCTTTTTGTTGTCCTTCACAGTGCTGGCCAGCTTGAACTCTAATCAAGCTTTGGCTGCACAAATTCTCTCCCTACAAAGCGGACAGCATCTCTGTAGTCCTCCCATGTCACCTGTCCTTGCTTCCAATGTCTGTACACTTTCCTTTTCCACCTATTTTCTAGAAGAAGATCCCTGTTCAGCCAAGCCGGCCTTCTGCCCCACTTGCTTGACTTTCAACACTTTGGAATTACCTGCTCCTGTGCTCTTAAGAGATGGCTCTTAAAAAGTGACCAGCATTCGTGGATCCCAATACCTTCAAAAGCAGATTCCCAGGGAGCCTTACAAACTAGCTCCAGCAGCTCAAAGTCTGCTCTCCTCATATCCAGGGTTGAATTTTTGTTGTCAGTTTTTCTCCTATCGCCAACAATTTGAAACTCAACTACTTTATGGTCACTGTGACCAAGACAGCCACCAATCACCACTTCACCCGTGAGTCCCTCTGTCTACAAACAACAAGTCTAGGAGAGCACCTTTCCTAGTCAGCTCCCTTAGTACCTGCACCAAGAAGGTATCTTCAACATGCTTCAGGAATTTCATGGACCTGTTTGTGTCCACTGTATGATATTCCTAGTTAATGTCTGGGAAGTTAAAATCACCCGTAAGGACAAGGGCAACCGATCTAGAGATATTCCTTAATTCTTTGTAGAATAATTCATCAGTGTCATCATACTGGCTGTCTGGTCGATAGTAGATTCCCACAACAACTTGTCCAACAAATTGGACATACAACCCAAACCCTCTGGATAAATGAATTCAGCCTAAAACCAAGAAAGATTTAGTTCAAAAGCACTTGTTCTACAACAACCTTAAGCTTAATTAGATGGGTATATTAATATCTACATTATACGTCACATTTGTGATCTACTAAGACACTAAAAATAAAGGCCAACTAATCCCAGAATGGTTGAGGTTGGAAGGGACTTCTGGAGGTCATCTTGTCCACACACGCCCTGCTCAAGCACAGCCACCTAGAGTCAGTTGCCCAGGACCATGTCCAAATGGCTTTTGAATATTCACAAGGAGGGAGACTCAAAAAGCTCTTTGAGCAACCTGTTTGTGGTGGGTTGACCTTGGCTAACCATCAGGTGCCCACCAAGCTGCTCTGTCTCTCCCCCTGCTCAACAGGACATGCTCCTGAGCTTGGAAGAAGTGATCCTCAAATATTAACCAGCTTTCTTGGGCCCCTCTTCCCTCCAGGGCCTTATCCCACAGGATGCTTCCGAGGTCGGTCAGCTCTCCTCAAGTCCAGGGTTGTGAGCTTGCTTTTTGCCCTCCTTTCTCCCCTCAGGATCCCGAACTCCGCCACCTCATGGTCACTGTAGCCAAGGCTGCCTTTGACCTTCACATCCCCAACCAGCCCCTCCTTGTTGGTCAGTAGGAGGTCCAGCAGAGCACCTCTCCTCTATCACTTAGAGGAGGAAGTTGTCATTGATGCACTCCATGAATGTCCTGGATTGTTTATGCCATGCTATGTTGTCCCTCCAGCAGATATCAGGGTGGTTGAAGTTCCTCGTGAGGACCAGGGCCTGCGAACATGAGGCTGCTCCTATGTGTCTGTAGAGGTCCTGAACCACTTGTTCTTCCTGGACAGGTGGCCTATAGCAGACACCCACTATAAGGTCAGATACTAATGTTTTATATAGTGTATTTGCAATGCAAACTTTGCATAATGGAGCCTGATCCTGAAATTTTTTTTATGAAGAGTATATCCTACAGAAGTTTAGACACATTCCTAAGTAAACATGCTAGCCAGTTGATTTTATCTGTTTAAGTTTAAGTGCTTTCTATATTGAAGCCTTGAATGGCCCACTGCTCAGTTACTGGTGTGGCTATCAGTTAATACGACTAAATACTTTTATTTCTGAGATTACACGTGTCAAATTTTTGCAATTTTCCTTTTTGACTAAAGCATGTGAATTTTATTTTTCTAATTGAATTCAGGCATGAATTTGGAGAATTATCATTATTTTGGTGCATATTTGGCAGAATGACAAATATAAACAATGCAGTGCCCAAATATACTTCACAACTTGGACTTCAGCCTTGGTATTGTTGTGTAACATGAGCTGAGTTGGACACAATAGCAGAGACAAGAAATTATCTCCCTTCTTCCCCCACTACCTCTAAACATTTTCATGACATGAGGGAATGTTCATGCAATCAGTAGTGACAATATACAATGGAGACCCTGGTATACATATGCTACCCAAGAAAATCAGACTGCTGCTGCTTGTCAGCATATATTTGCATTTAATGCCAATGTTTTTTTTCATGTTGAAAGAATGCAATTAAACACTGATACGATCCTGATTTGAGATACCATCAGCTAGTTTGTGTCACAGAACTCCTTAATGAAAATAAATTTCCTTCATAGTGAGCCCTAAATATTAATCAAAACCCAGTTGACTATGGATGTGGATACCCTTCAAAATAATATGCTATCATCAGGATAAATAAGGACACTTCCATTTCTCAGTGTCAATGGAAAAGCGCTCAAAGCTTTTGGCTGTCTATTTATGAATTTTAATGAGACCTGGATTTGTCTCAGAAGGAGGCAGCCTTAATTTTCCAAGTGATTCAAACAAGTCAGTACAATATTAGAAAGCAGTACAAAAGCATGAGTGACAATGTAATAAAACACCTTGATGAAACTATATTGGGGAGGGGAAAACTGCTTATAGTAAACCACCCCCACTATTTCTCCTCATAAACTACAAAATTGACAACTTTGGAACTCAGTTTCCAATGTCATTTTCACCTTCTCTTGCTAAATATTTTGTGTTATGGAATGACCTGTTAAACTAGAGGCCGATTGTTATATTTTAGTTTCATACGGAGAACAACTGACACTTCTCAGCCATCAGACAGTGCACCGTAAGAAGGGTGGTGCAGTCTGCCGGTTATCTTCAGGATCTCTGAAGGCAGATTCCTATAATCCTAAATGCAACATCAGATGGGAATCCCAGGCTTGTTGGGAGCCTGTGTGAGTTTTCATGTGTTCAAAAATATCTCAGTTCCTCCTTTGCCCTCACTCCCAAGAACATATAAAAAAACCATACTGTTCTGAAAAAATAAATTTGAATCAAGTAAACTCAGTGCTGCTGCTGTTGTGATTTTCTTTTAATTTCTTTATCCTCATTTCCTTCCATCTCCTTGTTTTATTCTCAGTTTTGTTGGGATCACCCTGCAAGGGCTCGACCTTGAGGAGAAGGAGCTGTGGCATTGAGAAGCTGGTAAACAGCTGGACACCTGCAGGGCTCAACCTTGAGGAGAAGGAGCTGTGGTAAACAACTAAGAGGAAGCAAAGGAGCGCGTGGACATACAGAGGTGACCAATCCTGCCTCTGTGAGAGTCGCGTGGACTTAAAGCAATAGCCAACCGGGTAGCACTTCTAGGCGCGTGAACGGGCTGTATTTGTATAAAAAGCAAGCTTTGCTAACAATAAAGGTCTTTGGCTTGAATCCCTGCCAGAGTCCGTGCCTTATTACTCCACACATTTTTAAATACTGAATCGTTTTCTTCTCCAACTTCATTGTGTTTTCTCATATTCCTTTTTCATGTGTCTGTCTTAGGTTGCTTTTCCAAAACAACGTATTTGTTCTCATTTTCTTTTACCTTTCGTGTTCATTCTGCCACCTCTTTCTTCAAACTGCTTACCTATATTGGGGTCAAACTTTCTTTCAAATTACTTTTAATTCCTCTGCACTTTTTCTTAGCAACATCCTCAAGCTATTCTTTTTTGTCCTTGTTGCATTTCCATCACTGCTCCTATACTTTTGCTTGTGATGAAAGAGAAAGGAAGCAGTATTCTTAGCATGGCAAAGACGTAATAGAGCTTCCGTGCATTTGAAAAAATCAGTTCATTATAGCCAGGGATGGCAGACTTTAAGACAAGTTAAACATCCTTCAAAAATATGTGGTAAGTAGGTGGGAGAAATTCAGTTCAATCCCAAACTCATCACCAGTTACTGTTATATGAGAGCACATGATATGTTGTATTCATTAATCTCAGTTAATCAAATCAGTCGATTATATTGAAACAAGGATCTAAAACAATTATGAAGTTTTAGCATGCATCGCTAATCAACTGTAAGTTTTGCAAATTTCTTAACATATGGAAGGTTATTGATTACATGATTAGTTTAACTTCAGTATAGAATTCTTTAGCCTAATAACTGTGTGATTATGTTTAACGGCCTACTCTCATAGTCCTTAGGCTGTATTTGCCTCAATGCTAACATTGTAACTATGTGTAAACGGTTAATCACGAGGAAAGCAGGCCTCATGAAAATTAAAACACAAGTAGAAACGGAGAAGACAGGTGGAGAGAACCAATAGGAGAAGAGTTAAGAGCAAGGACTGAGAGATTAAAGAGAACAGAGAAGATATCTTAACCTTGAGCATAGAGACAGACTGGCAGGAGTGCTCAGACAAGGATGATAAGAAGGAACTGCTTGGCTGGACAACAGAAGGGGTGAACATTCAAGGAGAAGAATTATCCTCGAGAGACCTGTGACCATAAAAGGGAAAAAGGAGTAGGGGACTAACTCCCCAAACGACCACCGACGACCACCCGAGACCCCCGTGCATGCGTAGTGTAGTTTTGCAACACCAGCATTATGTAAATGTAGTAGATAAGCAAGGAGGCGGAGATTTCTTGGAAAATGTGTGAATATTCATGTCTTGAAGGTATATAAAGGATGAACTTTTGTTTCAGCGCACGCATGTTAGGAGGAGATATCCCCCATGCGTCCAGCGCTGCAATAAAGATGTCCGCTGAATAACACTTTCATGTTATTGAGTCTAAATTTCTTAAGTTTGGATTTCTTTGAATCATAACATTTCCCTGGAAGCGGCAGAAAATAGTCTGGAAGTCTGAAACTTTTCCCTGGTTAAGGGCTAAGGCATTGTTACAGGCACACACAGAATAAATCCAGATCGTTACCAAAAAAGCATGATCTCCCAAAGCCACAACACCTGTAACAGGAAAATAGATGCATTAGGACTCACCGAAGAACCACAAACTCAGTCACAAAGGTGTGAAGCATCATATCCAGTTATCAGCTGGACAATATCATGAAAAAGACACTTTTAGATGTAATCCAGTAGGTAGATGGACTTTATTTTATTTTCATTGCTGCTCACTTCCTTCTATAACCTTTGGCACTTTGGATTCTGTCAGAGAAATTAATTATTTTAACTTATCTTTTTTTTAAAGCAATTTTAGGGTAACTAGCAAATGCAAAGGTCTTGTAATACTTTGCAGCAGTGAGTCTTTCAACATGTAGTAGTGGGCCAGTCTTTCAGAAAGTGCAGAACCCTGGCACATTACTTCAGGACATCCAAAGAATAGGACTGAATTTCTTGAATTTGCAGTGTTCAGACTGTAGAGAATAGCCACATCTCTGCCACATTTTTAATTCCCATTATTATTTGCCTTACTCTGGTGCCTAGGAGTCACAGTCATGGAGTTGGGTCACCCACATGCTGGCTTGATGTCCCGGTTTAGGCTGGGATAGAGTTAATTTTCTTCCTGATGGCTGGTATAGTGCTGTGTTTTGGATTTCATATGAGAATAATGTGGATAACACACTGATGTTTTTAGTTGTTGCTAAGTAGTTGTAGTGCTTATACTAAGTCAAGGACTTTTCATCTTCGCATGCTCTGCCAGTGAGGAGCTGCACAAGAAGCTGGGAGGGGGCACAGTCAGGACAGCTGATCCAGACTGACCAAAAGGATATTCCCTACCTTTACCTGCAATGACTGCAAGCGATAGTGAGGACCAGCAAGACAATTCCTTCCTAGCCCCTTCCTTGGAGGAGAGGGAGTGCAACGTTTCAATCTCGCACTTTGGAGCGCGAGAGTGAGAAAAAGCAGAGTGCCTGTTTGCAAGGCTAGGAAAGAGCAGAGCCCCAGCCTTGTTGTTTATCTGCAATGACTGCAACGGAGAGTGAGCACCAGCAAGACAGTTCCTTCCGAGCCCCTTCCTTGGAGGAGAGGGAGTGCAACGTTTCAATCTCGCAGTTCGGAGCGTGAGAGGGAGAAAAAGATTAGAGCCTGTTTGCAAGGCTAGGAAAGAGCATAGCCCCAGTCTTGCTGTTTATCTGCAATGACTGCAAGGGCTAGTGAGGAGCAGCAAGACAATTCCTTCCTAGCCCCTTCCTTGGAGGAGAGGGAGTGCAACATTTCAATCTCGCAGTTCGGAGCGCGAGAGGGAGAAAAAGCAGAGTGCCTGTTTGCAAGGCTAGGAAAGAGCAGAGCCCCAGTCTTGCTGTTTATCTGCAATGACTGCAAGGGCTAGTGAGGAGCAGCAAGACAGTTCCTTCCGAGCCCCTTCCTTGGAGGAGAGGGAGCGCAACGTTTCAATCTCGCTGTTCGGAGCGCGAGAGGGGGAAAAAGGAGAGTACCTGTTTGCAAGGCTAGGAAAGAGCAGAGTCCGAGTCTTGCTGCTCATCTGCAATGACTGCAAGGGCTAGTGAGGACCAGGAAGACAATTCCTTCCTAGCCCTTTCCTTGGAGGAGAGGGAGTGCAACGTTTCAATCTCGCAGTTCGGAGCGCGAGAGTGAGAAAAAGCAGAGTGCCTGTTTGCAAGGCTAGGAAAGTGCGACGAGCGAGGGAAGGCATGCAGTCGACTCAATATGAGTGATAAAGGAAGCTTCAACTTTATTGCAAAACCTTACACATATTTATACACTAAGTTCTACCTTATGCATACTTGTCTTACAATCATTGGCTTAGCTCTAAAGAGTGCATTATCATACTCCTCCTACTTGCGCTTACTGCTACGTGGTCCGGGTTCCATCCTGTTTTTCTTATACAATGCTGCTTCTTAGCTGTTTACCACAGCTCCTTCTCCTCAAGGCCGAGCCCTGCAGATGTCCAGCTGTTTACCAGCTTCCCAGTGCCACAGCTCCCTCTTCTCAAGGCCGAGCCGTGCAGATATCTAGCTGTTTACCAGCTTCTCAATGCTGCAGCTCCTTCTCCTTAAGGTCGAGCCGTGCAGAATGATCCCAACATCTCCCCCTTTTTGTTTTTGTATAAACAAAACCTGATGGATCATTCGCAACCCGAGGACTGTGAGAAAGATGGACCCTCTGTACATTCTTGTATCATCCTGTGCCGCGAACTCAGCCCAGCAGTTGGTAGGTGCCAGCTTTACGTGGGCGTCCCCACGGAGGCAACGGTGGCCTTGCTGTACACCAGCCCACTGCCCTTCAGGAATTCCCGGTATTACACATTTGTAGAGGAACGAGTTTCGACACACGTGGCCAGCGAGTGTCGGAACTCACCTCAGTTGTCAGCTTTTAACACAGGGAGCCTATGGCGTATGCACCCGCTGGCCAGACGTGCTGCACGCGCCACAGCCATCCCGTCTATTGGTTCGTAGGCTTTGTTGACACGGCATTTTTTCATAACTCAGCAGTCACATATCAACTTATGCTTAAGTCAATAGCAGAATATTACAAAGCAAAACAATTCTAGCTGTACTACTTCTAGTGATATAAACTACTCCTAGTGATAGAAAAAAGGTACTTGTATAAGGCTATGAAGACCAATATTATATCTTACCAAAGCATTTGTAGTTATAGAACACTTTGCCTCAAAAGCTTTCCACGTTCATCTCATGATACTGCAAATTTCAGTGTGATTTACCCCTACATTTTCTTTTGACTGAGGTGGCATCCAGATTGCGATGACACCTGATAGTGTCATGATGTGTCCAACGATGACGATGGTGACTGCCCCACCCATGGCCTCACCCACTTCGAGGCACCTGCAAAGTGGGTTACCCATGGTTTTACCCATGGTTTTAAACAGCCACCACCGTCAACCTCGTCCCCTGGTTAGCAGTTGAAAAGGTCCTTTCTCCTTCCGCAAATAATTTAACACATATAAGGCTTTATTCAAACGTTCTTAGGGTAATGTGGTAGCCTCTCCCCCTTTTTGTTTTGAGCGTGATTATCTAACAAAGCTCATTCATTGGGTGTGTAAGATACTTGTTTGAGTTATTAGCTAGCCAAGCATTCTTTACTACCTTTTGAACCATTCCTTGTAGACAATGCAATAAACATGGTACAATAAGCATTAGTATTAAGATAACAAGTACTATAACAACTGCCCCTTTTATTAAGTCTTGTAACCATCCACTTAGGCCCAAACTTGACAGCTATGATTCGAGGTTTAGTGAACTTGTCTGTAACCTGTCCGTTAAGTCCTTCAGTTTTTGTAATTGTTGAGTTACCGACTGTGATGTATCTGTTAAATTCATACAACACGTGCCATCAAACTCCTCACACCCGTGCCCTTGGGCCAAAAGTAGGAAGTCGATAGCTGCCCTATTTTGCAATGTCGCATGCCTTATTGAGTCAGTTTCCATTAACAAAGCACTGAGTGTTGCAGAAGTAGCATTGGTTTGTTTCGCTAGCCAACATCCCAATTTATTTAAAGTGGTTAAGCCTTGGGCAGCAGCGACCCCAGGGGCAAGGAAAGAGGTTAGTATGGTTTTGTCCGCAGTCCAAAAATCCAGTTGGTCATTGCACTCTTCCTGATATTTTCAAATCTGTCATCTTATTCTATGCCGTCGGGTAAGGTTCAATATCATAGAAGTGTTGGGAGTTAACAATGTTAGGTGCCCCAATGTGTAAGGACCACCTCTCAAATGGGAGGGAACACCTTGCCATGCACGATCACCACAAATCAAGAATATTCCTTTAGGGAGTCTCATTGGGACAATAGTAGAGCGTGAGATGTTGCTCGTTGTATAATTACACCAATTGGTAGCATTCTGAAAAATGGCTAACGTGGGGTTTACATCCTGTGACCTGGCTATCTTCTCAGTAATTTTCTGCAAAGCTTGGTGTTGATCCTCATTCAGTTGACGTCGCTCTGGAGCCTCCACCGAAGACTCCAGGAGCGGCATCAATGGCCTTAGATCATCATTAGTAATTCCGCAAATATTGCGAACCCACTGTATATCCCCCATTAATTTTTGGACATCAGAAAGATTTTCTCTTTTCGCCTTAATCTTTATTTTTTGTGAGTGGACCGCTGCCCTGGTAATAATCCAGCTCAAATATTGCCATGGTCCCTTCTTTTGCCTTTTTTTTTTTTTTTTTTTTTGGTGCTATTTTTAAACCCCGTTTTCCTAAATAGTGCTCTAAGTGCTGTAAAATGTGGTCTGCATTCAATTGTGTCCCTGCTATTAATATATCAACTATATAATGATACATTATTAAATCTGGATACTTTTTCCACACCGGTTCTAGAGCCCATGCCACAAATGTCTGACACATCGTAGGTGAATTTTGCATTCCTTGTGGTAACACTACCCAATGATACTTTTTGCTAGCTCTCCTTTATTTACCGATGGTACCGTAAAGGCAAACTTCTCCGCATCCTCAGCTGCTAAGGGAATGGTAAAAAAGCAATTGAAATATACTCTTCGATTCCCTGCAAAAGAAATGATACATTTGTGACAATAATTACAACGACATAGAACAAACCCACAACACCGTTTTACAAATATGGCATATTGAAGTTCCTGCTCTTGACCGTCCGGGGAGAGCCGCTGAGACAGTCAACGAGCCATCATTCCGCATACAAAAGAGTGAAAGCATCAGCTGGTGGTACGACGGAGTTGACTGCGTCCGTGGGACGTGTGACAAGATCTTCAGGTCTTACTGCCGGCCGTACCGACCTGGCCGGTACCTGCTTCACTCCGTCCCCTCCCTCTCTGCCAAAGTCTCTTGTCTCATGCCTCGCCAATGTTGGGCAGGGTCGTATCTTGACTTGGGGGAAGGATCATCCCAGGCAGCCCCCTCCTGTTGCGGCACGGGTCAGGAGGCGGGGGCCAAGGAGGACTCGCCACCTCCGTTGGTTGCGTTAGCGGGGGGGCGGGGCGGGGGGGGGCGGGGGGGGCGGGCGGGGGTTGCTCGTTCTCACCATCCCCAGCTCGGCCTCCCTTCTCTCCCAAGGCTGTGGCAGCGGCAGCTGCTGCCGCCGTCCGCTCTGATTTTATCGTCTTTATAGAGTCTCTGACTAATCGCCAGGTTGTTAACACTTTCATAGCCGTATGATCCTCTTTAGAGGCTGCCTCAAACACCAATTTCCCTGCTTTCTCCCAGGTAGGTAACTCAAAAGCTGTTGCAGAGTCTGCTGCTAGCCCCTGGCTCTTCAAAACAGTCTCCAATAGCAATTGCCATGTTGTTGCTAGCTCCGCTGCTTGCCCATCTCCTTTCGAGACTCGCCCCATTGATCTTTCACATGGGCACACAGGGGAACACTGAGTACATTGTTCTGGGCAACGTTGTCCCGTCTTGCCCTCACATACATCATCGTAGATCTGTTTCTCTGACTTATCTATGCAGCCGGTTTACTCGGTGCATCTGGCACCTCAGGAGGTGCAGTCGGAGTCGCTGAAGGTCCTGGACCCTCTGACTCAGTTAAAAAGGGATTGGTTGAAGATGGTTTAACAGCCTCCTCCATATCAGCTGCAGCTTTTCTCTCTGCCTTTAAGGCTTTTAATGTGTTTAACATCAACTTCCATGTCGTCACTAACTCTGCGGTGGTTTTATCTCCATTCCCAATATGTTCCTATAACATTTTTCCTATCTCCTCCCACGTCTCTGCCTTAAACGCCACAGACGCATCGGGGGGGTACCCTTTTTGGCACCAAATTAGAAGCCTTCTAAGTGTATATTCATCATATTTCAGTCCTCTCTTAGAGAGCATATGCAGCAGGAGTCTGACCATCGCCCCTTCTTCATGCGATGCGTTCTGCCTTTAGTTCTTTTAATGTCTCTAGGATCAACCTCTAGAGCGTCGTAGATTTTATACTGTCTTTGTTGCCTGTGCTATTCGCTTTTCAGTTTTATATCTTTTCATGCAATGAATAACATCTCTCCAAGATTTCATTAATTTTTTGCTGATTTTTCATCATCGATTACTAGATCCCACAAACAATCTCCATAAGAACGCCACTCGTCTACTTCAAACATACTTTCAGGGTCTTTAAAAAACCCTTTCGCTTTCCCTAACGCAATTAACCCAGCCAGATCTTTTAATTGGCTTACTCCCCGCTTTTCTAAAAAGCATTTTAAGATTTCGAATGCTACCTCTATTTCCATTGCGCGCTACGTTGACCTTCTTAATTATCCGGTCAATTATTTTTGCAGCCTTTTCCCTTGGTTAGCCTTCTTTCGGACGGCGAACCCCTTCTTAATTATCCTGGGTTCAAGCACGGATCAGGCGCGCCGCGGCAGCGTCCGCCGATCTTCTGCTCCCTGGTCGCTGCTACCAGTGCTTCTCCGATCTCGCTGTCCGGTGAAAAACAAGGATGGGGGTCCCTGTTCGGGCGCCACTTGCGACGAGCGAGGGAAGGCATGCAGTCGACTCAATATGAGTGATAAAGCAAGCTTCAACTTTATTGCAAAACCTTACACATATTTATACACAAAGTTCTACCTTATGCATACTTGTCTTACAATCATTGGCTTAGCTCTAAAGAGTGCATTATCATACTCCTCCTACTTGCGCTTACTGCTACGTGGTCCGGGTTCCATCCTGTTTTTCTTATACAGTGCTGCTTCTTAGCTGTTTACCACAGCTCCTTCTCCTCAAGGCCGAGCCCTGCAGATGTCCAGCTGTTTACCAGCTTCCCAGTGCCACAGCTCCCTCTTCTCAAGGCCGAGCCGTGCAGATATCTAGCTGTTTACCAGCTTCTCAATGCTGCAGCTCCTACTCCTTAAGGTCGAGCCGTGCAGAATGATCCCAACAGGAAAGAGCAGAGCCCCAGTCTTGCTGCTCATCTGCAATGACTGCAAGGGATAGTGAGGACCAGCAAGACAATTCCTTCCTAGCCCCTTCCTTGGAGGAGAGGGAGTGCAACGTTGCAATCTCGCAGTTCGGAGCGCGAGAGGGAGAAAAAGCAGACTGCCTGTTTGCAAGGCTAGGAAAGAGTAGAGCCCCAGTCTTGCTGTTTATCTGCAATGACTGCAAGGGATAGTGAGGAGCAGCAAGACAATTCCTTCCGAGCCCCTTCCTTGGAGGAGAGGGAGCGCAACGTTTCAATCTCGAAGTTCGGAGCGCGAGAGGGAGAAAAAGCAGAGTACTTGTTTGCAAGGCTAGGAAAGAGCAGAGCCCCAGTCTTGCTGTTTATCTGCAATGACTGCAAGGGCTAGTGAGGAGCAGCAAGACAATTCCTTCCTAGCCCCTTCCTTGGAGGAGAGGGAGTGCAACGTTTCAATCTTGCAGTTCGGACAGCGAGAGGGAGAAAAAGCAGAGTACTTGTTTGCAAGGCTAGGAAAAAGCAGAGCCCCAGTCTTGCTGTTTATCTGCAATGACTGCAAGGGCTAGTGAGGAGCATCAAGACAATTCCTTCCTAGCCCCTTCCTTGGAGGAGAGGGAGTGCAACGTTTCAATCTCGCAGTTCGGAGCGCAAGAGTGAGAAAAAGCAGAGTGCCTGTTTGCAAGGCTAGGAAAGAGCAGAGCCCCAGTCTTGCTGTTTATCTGCAATTACTGCAAGGGCTAGTGAGGACCAGCAAGACAATTCCTTCATAGCCCCTTCCTTGGAGGAGAGGGAGTGCAACGTTTCAATCTCGCACTTCGGAGCGCGAGAGTGAGAAAAAGCAGACTGCCTGTTTGCAAGGCTAGGAAAGAGCAGAGCCCCAGTCTTGCTGTTTATCTGCAATGACTGCAAGGGCTAGTGAGGACCAGCAAGAGAATTCCTTCCTAGCCCCTTCCTTGGAGGAGAGGGAGAGCAACGTTTCAATCTCGCAGTTCGGACTGCGAGACGGAGAAAAAGCAGAGTGCCTGTTTGCAAGGCTAGGAAAGAGCAGAGCCCCAGTCTTGCTGTTTATCTGCAATGACTGCAACGGATAGTGAGCACCAGCAAGACAATTGCTTCCGAGCCCCTTCCTTGGAGGAGAGGGAGTGCAACGTTTCAATCTCGCAGTTCGGAGCGCGAGAGGGAGAAAAAGATTAGTGCCTGTTTGCAAGGCTAGGAAAGAGCAGAGCCCCAGGCTTGCTGTTTATCTGCAATGACTGCAAGGGCTAGTGAGGACCAGCAAGACAATTCCTTCCTATCCCCTTCCTTGGAGGAGAGAGAGTGCAACTTTTCAATCTCGCAGTTCGGAGCGCGAGAGGGAGAAAAATCAGAGTGCCTGTTTGCAAGGCTAGGAAAGAGCAGAGCCCCAGTCTTGCTGTTTATCTGCAATGACTGCAAGGGCTAGTGAGGACCAGCAAGACAATTCCTTCCTATCCCCTTCCTTGGAGGAGAGAGAGTGCAACGTTTCAACCTCGCAGTTCGGAGCGCGAGAGGGGGAAAAAGCAGAGTGCCTGTTTGCAAGGCTAGGAAAGAGCAGAGCCCCAGTCTTGCTGCTCATCTGCAATGACTGCAAGGGATACTGAGGACCAGCAACACAATTCCTTCCTAGCCCCTTCCTTGGAGGAGAGAGAGTGCAACGTTTCAATCTCGCAGTTCGGAGCGCGAGAGGGGGAAAAAGCAGAGTGCCTGTTTGCAAGGCTAGGAAAGAGCAGAGCCCCAGTCTTGCTGTTTATCTGCAATGACTGCAAGGGCTAGTGAGGAGCAGCAAGACAATTCCTTCCTATCCCCTTCCTTGGAGGAGAGAGAGTGCAACGTTTCAACCTCGCAGTTCGGAGCGCGAGAGGGGGAAAAAGCAGAGTGCCTGTTTGCAAGGCTAGGAAAGAGCAGAGCCCCAGTCTTGCTGTTTATCTGCAGTGACAGCAAGGGATAGTGAGGACCAGCAAGACAATTCCTTCCTATCCCCTTCCTTGGAGGAGAGGGAGTGCAACGTTTCAATCTCGCAGTTCGGAGCATGAGAGTGAGAAAAAGCAGAGTGCCTGTTTGCAAGGCTAGGAAAGAGCAGAGCCCCAGCCTTACTGTTTATCTGCAATGACTGCAAGGGCTAGTGAGGACCAGCAAGACAATTCCTTCCTATCCCCTTCCTTGGAGGAGAGAGAGTGCAACGTTTCAATCTCGCAGTTCGGAGCGCGAGAGGGGGAAAAAGCAGACTGCGTGTTTGCAAGGCTAGGAAAGAGCAGAGCCCCAGTCTTGCTGCTCATCTGGAATGACTGCAAGGGCTAGTGAGGACCAGCAAGCCAATTCCTTCCTATCCCCTTCCTTGGAGGAGAGAGAGTGCAACGTTTCAATCTCGCAGTTCGGAGCGCGAGAGTGAGAAAAAGCAGAGTGCCTGTTTGCAAGGCTAGGAAAGAGCAGAGCCCCAGTCTTGCTGTTTATCTGCAATGACTGCAAGGGCTAGTGAGGACCAGCAAGACAATTCCTTCATAGCCCCTTCCTTGGAGGAGAGAGAGTGCAACGTTTCAATCTCGCAGTTCGGAGCGCGAGAGGGAGAAAAAGCAGAGTGCCTGTTTGCAAGGCTAGGAAAGAGCAGAGCCCCAGTCTTGCTGCTCATCTGCAATGACTGCAAGGGATAGTGAGGACCAGCAAGACAATTCCTTCATAGCCCCTTCCTTGGAGGAGAGGGAGTGCAACGTTTCAATCTCGCCGTTCGGAGCATGAGAGTGAGAAAAAGCAGAGTGCCTGTTTGCAAGGCTAGGAAAGAGCAGAGCCCCAGTCTTGCTGCTCATCTGCAATGACTGCAAGGGCTAGTGAGGAGCAGCAAGACAATTCCTTCCTATCCCCTTCCTTGGAGGAGAGGGAGTGCAACGTTTCAATCTCGCAGTTCGGAGCGCGAGAGTGAGAAAAAGCAGAGTGCCTGTTTGCAAGGCTAGGAAAGAGCAGAGCCCCAGTCTTGCCGCTCATCTGCAATGACTGCAAGGGCTAGTGAGGACCAGCAAGACAATTCCTTTCTAGCCCCTTCCTTGGAGGAGAGGGAGTGCAACGTTTCAATCTCACAGTTCGGAGCGCGAGAGTGAGAAAAAGCAGAGTGCCTGTTTGCAAGGCGAGGACAGAGCAGAGCCCCAGTCTTGCTGCTCATCTGCAATGACTGCAAGGGCTAGTGAGGACCAGCAAGACAATTCCTTTCTAGCCCCTTCCTTGGAGGAGAGGTAGTGCAACGTTTCAATCTCGCAGTTCGGAGCGCGAAAGGGGGAAAAAGCAGAGTGCCTGTTTGCAAGGCTAGGAAAGAGCAGAGCCCCAGTCTTGCTGTTTATCTGCAATGACTGCAAGGCATAGTGAGGACCAGCAAGACAATTGCTTCCTAGCCCCTTCCTTGGAGGAGAGGGAGTGCAACGTTTCAATCTCGCAGTTCGGAGCGCGAAAGGGGGAAAAAGCAGAGTGCCTGTTTGCAAGGCTAGGAAAGAGCAGAGCCCCAGTCTTGCTGTTTATCTGCAATGACTGCAACGGATAGTGAGCACCAGCAAGACAATTGCTTCCTAGCCCCTTCCTTGGAGGAGAGGGAGTGCAACGTTTCAATCTCGCAGTTCGGAGCGTGAGAGGGAGAAAAAGATTAGTGCCTGTTTGCAAGGCTAGGAAAGAGCAGAGCCCCAGGCTTGCTGTTTATCTGCAATGACTGCAAGGGCTAGTGAGGACCAGCAAGACAATTCCTTCCTATCCCTTTCCTTGGAGGAGAGAGAGTGCAACTTTTCAATCTCGCAGTTCGGAGCGCGAGAGGGAGAAAAATCAGAGTGCCTGTTTGCAAGGCTAGGAAAGAGCAGAGCCCCAGTCTTGCTGTTTATCTGCAATGACTGCAAGGGCTAGTGAGGACCAGCAAGACAATTCCTTCCTATCCCCTTCCTTGGAGGAGAGAGAGTGCAACGTTTCAACCTCGCAGTTCGGAGCGCGAGAGGGGGAAAAAGCAGAGTGCCTGTTTGCAAGGCTAGGAAAGAGCAGAGCCCCAGTCTTGCTGCTCATCTGCAATGACTGCAAGGGATACTGAGGACCAGCAACACAATTCCTTCCTAGCCCCTTCCTTGGAGGAGAGAGAGTGCAACGTTTCAATCTCGCAGTTCGGAGCGCGAGAGGGGGAAAAAGCAGAGTGCCTGTTTGCAAGGCTAGGAAAGAGCAGAGCCCCAGTCTTGCTGTTTATCTGCAATGACTGCAAGGGCTAGTGAGGAGCAGCAAGACAATTCCTTCCTATCCCCTTCCTTGGAGGAGAGAGAGTGCAACGTTTCAACCTCGCAGTTCGGAGCGCGAGAGGGGGAAAAAGCAGAGTGCCTGTTTGCAAGGCTAGGAAAGAGCAGAGCCCCAGTCTTGCTGTTTATCTGCAGTGACAGCAAGGGATAGTGAGGACCAGCAAGACAATTCCTTCCTATCCCCTTCCTTGGAGGAGAGGGAGTGCAACGTTTCAATCTCGCAGTTCGGAGCATGAGAGTGAGAAAAAGCAGAGTGCCTGTTTGCAAGGCTAGGAAAGAGCAGAGCCCCAGCCTTACTGTTTATCTGCAATGACTGCAAGGGATAGTGAGGACCAGCAAGACAATTCCTTCCTAGCCCCTTCCTTGGAGGAGAGGGAGTGCAACGTTTCAATCTCGCAGTTCGGAGCGCGAGAGGGGGAAAAAGCAGACTGCGTGTTTGCAAGGCTAGGAAAGAGCAGAGCCCCAGTCTTGCTGCTCATCTGCAATGACTGCAAGGGCTAGTGAGGACCAGCAAGACAATTCCCTCCTAGCCCCTTCCTTGGAGGAGAGGGAGTGCAACGTTTCAATCTCGCAGGTCGGAGCGCGAGAGGGGGAAAAAGCAGAGTGGCTGTTTGCAAGGCTAGGAAAGAGCAGAGCCCCAGTCTTGCTGCTCATCTGCAATGACTGCAAGGGCTAGTGAGGACCAGCAAGCCAATTCCTTCCTATCCCCTTCCTTGGAGGAGAGAGAGTGCAACGTTTCAATCTCGCAGTTCGGAGCGCGAGAGTGAGAAAAAGCAGAGTGCCTGTTTGCAAGGCTAGGAAAGAGCAGAGCCCCAGTCTTGCTGTTTATCTGCAATGACTGCAAGGGCTAGTGAGGACCAGCAAGACAATTCCTTCATAGCCCCTTCCTTGGAGGAGAGAGAGTGCAACGTTTCAATCTCGCAGTTCGGAGCGCGAGAGGGAGAAAAAGCAGAGTGCCTGTTTGCAAGGCTAGGAAAGAGCAGAGCCCCAGTCTTGCTGCTCATCTGCAATGACTGCAAGGGATAGTGAGGACCAGCAAGACAATTGCTTCCTAGCCCCTTCCTTGGAGGAGAGGGAGTGCAACGTTTCAATCTCGCAGTTCGGAGCATGAGAGTGAGAAAAAGCAGAGTGCCTGTTTGCAAGTGTCCTGGTTTCAGCCAGATAGAGCTGGTTTTCTTCACAGAAGCCAGTGTGAGACTGTGTTTTGGATTTGGGATGAGAAACTGTTGATAATGTGCTGATGTTTTGGGTTGCTGCTGAGCAGTCAAGGACAGTCCAGCTTCTTGTGCTGGCCTGCCAGCGAGCAGGCTGGGGGTGCACGGGGAGCTGGGAGGGGACACAGCCGGGACAGCTGACCCAGACTGGCCAAAGAGATATTCCCTACCATACGACGTCATGCCCAGTACATAAACTGGAGTTGGCCGGGGGGCGGAAATCGCTGCTCGGGGACGGGCTGTCGATCGCCGGGTGGTGAGCAATTGCTGTATTGGGCATCACTTGTTCTTGTACATTCCTTTGTCGGTATTATCATTGTTGTTTCCTTCTTTCTTTCTGTCCTATTAAACTGTGTTTATCTCAACCCACAAGGTTTTTTTTCCTAATTCTCTCCCCCACCCTACTGTGGGAGGGGGAGTGAGCGAGCGGCTGCGTGGTGCTTAGTTGCCGGCTGGGGCTAAACCACGACAGTCCTTTTTGGCGCCCAACGTGGGGCCCGAGGCTTGAGATAATAACAGTTGCAGGTCACAATATCAGTTTATTTGATTTGCATCATGCTCTCGTCTTTGTTGTACATGTTAAGGATCGGTGTTGGTCTCTGCGGGCTGCTGTACTCGCCTGCGAGTTTTGTTTTTAGAGCACTGACCTTGAGCTTAATGTGGTATCATCTGAACTCTGTACTAAAGCCGTTACTGTATTTTGGCTACAGTCTTGTGGAGACGATTAGCAATTATACTTCTGCCTCTGAAAGGCTTTCTATGGAGGAAATGCAGAATGATACCTTTGCTACCCTCTATCATAACGTTTCCTCCTTCATCACAGTAATTTTTCCGTATTTTGAACACCCTTGGGTAGTTATAATACCTCTATTGCTACTTCTGGGGAACATTGTTTCGGTTTTGTCTAAGGTTGGCAAGCGATTTAAGAATATCACCCGGAGATCTGCCCCAAGGCTGGATAGTTATGAATGGCAGGGCGTGTGGAACAGCATGGGCAAATGCCTGGGGCGGTGGGCACCTCCGGTGTTTTGGAACTTCTCTCCCGAACAAGTGCAGAATCCTGATAAACTAGCAGAATATCTGGAAGAAGTATGCTGTCAGCCTGGCCGCTCCAAGGAGACACAAATCATTGCAATGTGCTGGGGCCTGGCCCATGCCTACCGAGCTCTATTTAACACTGTGCAAAGGGGAGAGAGGGTCTCTGGGTCTGATGGCAATGTGGCAGGCACTGTGACTACTCCAACCCCTGCAACAGGCACTGTAGCTACTCAAACCCCTGCGGCGGCCACTGTGACTACTCCAACCCCTGCAACAGGCACTGTAGCTACTCAGACTGTTGCAGCTGAACCAGAGAACCAGCCCATCCCAGTATCAGTTGCCCCTGTACAAAAGAAGAAATCTTGGAAGCGGAAGTCAGCTCGTTTAGTAAGGGAGGAGGAAGATTCTGCTAAGAGGGAGGCAGAGGAAGCGAGTGAGGAGGCAGAGTGCTCTGAAGCAGGGCCATCACAAGGACTGAAGAGGGAAGAGAGCAGGTCATCGCTTGAAGAGGAGGAAGAGGAAGAACTCATAAAAGAGACAGTAACTACCCGATCTCTATCACTGAGTGAACTGCGAGATATGCGAAAGGATTTCAGCCGTCGTCCAGGTGAGCACATTGTCACCTGGCTGCTCCGATGCTGGGATAATGGGGCCAGTAGCCTGGAATTAGAGGGTAGGGAAGCCAAGCAGCTGGGATCCCTTTCTAGGGAAGGGGGCATTGACAAAGCAATTGGAAAAGGTGCACGAGTCCTCAGCCTCTGGAGACGACTCCTGTCGGGTGTGAAGGAAAGGTACCCCTTCAAGGAAGATGTTCTATGTCACCCAGGCAAGTGGACCACCATGGAGAAAGGTATCCAGTACCTGAGGGAGCTAGCGGTGCTGGAAGTGATTTATGGTGACTTGGACAATGGACAATCATCCAAAGATCCAGATGAAGTCAATTGCACGCGACCTATGTGGCGGAAGTTTGTACGGAGTGCACCATCATCATATGCCAACTCATTAGCAATAATGGCCTGGAAAGACGGAGAGAGACCAACGGTGGATGAATTGGCTGGCCAACTCCGGCAATACGAAGAAAGTCTCTCTTCCTCCCTACGGGCCTGCGTCTCTGCTGTAGAGAAACTGTCCCAGGAGTTCCGGCAATTCAAAGAGGATATGCCCTACCCTCCACCCGTACGGACCAGTGTCTCAGCCATTAGGAGTAAGCACTCTTCTGTTCAAGAGAGAGGATATAGAGGATACACACCGCGAGCCACCCTGTGGTTTCAATTGCGTGACTACGGAGAGGACATGAGGAGGTGGGATGGAAAACCTACCTCGACCCTAGAGGCACGAGTACGTGAGCTGCAAGGGAAAACAATTACAAAAGGGCGTTCATGTTCCTCCAGAAAAATCGTCGCTCCACTTTCCAGTGGGCAGTTCCCCAGAAAGAATAGAAGAGCTGATCTCACCTCTGATCCTCTTGAGGGGACTTCTGATTCCTATTTACAAGAAGTGGGTAACGAGTACTATGAGCAGGATTAGAGGGGCCCTGCCTCCAGCCAGGCGGAGGAGAGGGATAACCGAGTTTATTGGACTGTGTGGATTAGATGGCCTGGCACATCAGACCCACAGGAATATAAGGCTTTAGTGGATACTGGTGCACAATGTACCTTAATGCCATCAAGCCATATAGGGGCAGAACCCATCTGTATTTCTGGAGTGACAGGGGGATCCCAACAGCTGACTGTGCTGGAGGCCGAAGTGAGCCTAACTGGGAATGAGTGGCAGAAGCACCCCATTGTGACTGGCCCAGAGGCTCCGTGCATCCTGGGCATAGACTATCTCAGGAGAGGGTATTTCAAGGACCCAAAAGGGTACCGGTGGGCTTTTGGTATAGCTGCCTTGGAGACGGAAGAAATTAAACAGCTGTCCACCTTGCCTGGTCTCTCAGAGGACCCTTCTGTGGTGGGGTTGCTCAGGGTCGAAGAACAACAGGTGCCGATCGCTACCACAACAGTGCACCGGCGGCAGTATCGCACCAACAGAGACTCCCTGATCCCCATCCATGAGCTGATTCGTCGGCTGGAGAGCCAAGGAGTGATCAGCAAGACTCGCTCACCCTTTAACAGCCCCATATGGCCAGTGCGAAAGTCTAATGGAGAGTGGAGACTGACAGTAGACTATCGTGGCCTGAATGAAGTCACGCCACCACTGAGTGCTGCCGTGCCAGACATGCTAGAACTTCAATATGAACTGGAGTCAAAGGCAGCCAAGTGGTACGCCACCATTGATATTGCTAACGCGTTTTTCTCGATCCCTTTGGCGGCAGAGTGCAGGCCACAGTTTGCTTTCACCTGGAGGGGTGTCCAATACACCTGGAATCGACTTCCCCAGGGGTGGAAACACAGCCCTACCATTTGCCATGGGCTGATACAAACTGCACTGGAACAGGGTGAAGCTCCAGAGCATCTGCAATACATTGACGACATCATCGTATGGGGCAACACAGCAGAAGAGGTTTTTGAGAAAGGGAAGAAAATAATTCAAATCCTTCTGAAAGCTGGTTTTGCTATAAAACAAAGTAAGGTCAAAGGACCTGCACAAGAGATCCAGTTTTTAGGAATAAAATGGCAAGATGGACGTCGACAGATCCCAACGGATGTGATCAACAAAATAACAGCTATGTCTCCACCAACTAGCAAAAAAGAAACACAAGCATTTCTGGGCGTTGTGGGTTTCTGGAGAATGCATATTCCAAATTACAGTCTGATTGTAAGCCCTCTTTATCAAGTGACCCGGAAGAAGAATGATTTTAAATGGGGCCCTGAGCAACGACAAGCCTTCGAGCAAATTAAGCAGGAGATAGTTCATGCTGTAGCCCTCGGGCCAGTCCGAGCAGGACAAGATGTTAAAAATGTGCTCTACACGGCAGCCGGGGAGAATGGCCCTACCTGGAGTCTCTGGCAGAAGGCACCAGGAGAGACTCGAGGTCGACCTCTCGGGTTTTGGAGTCGAGGATATAGGGGATCTGAGTCCCGCTATACTCCAACTGAAAAGGAGATACTGGCAGCATATGAAGGAGTTCGAGCTGCCTCAGAAGTGGTTGGCACTGAAGCACAGCTCCTCCTGGCACCCCGACTGCCGGTGCTGGGCTGGATGTTCAAAGGGAGGGTCCCCTCTACACATCATGCGACTGATGCTACGTGGAGTAAGTGGGTCGCGCTTATTACACAGCGGGCTCGAATAGGAAACCTTAATCGCCCGGGAATCTTGGAAGTGATCATGGACTGGCCAGAAGGCAAAGATTTTGGAATATCACCAGAAGAGGAGGTGGCGCGTGCTGAAGAGGCTCCACCATATAATGAACTGCCAGAGAATGAAAGGCAATATGCCCTATTTACTGATGGGTCCTGTCGTATTGTAGGCAAACATCGAAGGTGGAAAGCTGCTGTATGGAGCCCTACACGACGAGTCGCAGAAGCCGCTGAAGGACAAGGTGAATCAAGTCAGTTTGCAGAGGTGAAAGCCATCCAGCTGGCTTTAGATATTGCTGAACGAGAAAAATGGCCAGTACTCTATCTCTATACTGATTCATGGATGGTGGCAAATGCTCTATGGGGGTGGCTACAGCAATGGAAGCAGAGCAACTGGCAACGCAGAGGCAAGCCCATCTGGGCTGCTGAATTGTGGCAAGATATTGCTGCCCGACTAGAGAATCTGGTCATAAAAGTACGCCATGTAGATGCTCACGTACCCAAGAGTCGGGCCACCGAAGAACATCAAAACAACCATCAGGTGGATCAGGCTGCTAAGATTGAAGTGGCTCAGGTGGATCTGGACTGGCAACATAAGGGTGAATTATTTATAGCTCGGTGGGCCCATGACACCTCAGGCCATCAGGGAAGAGATGCAACATATAGATGGGCTCGGGATCGAGGGGTGGACCTGACCATGGACGCTATTGCACAGGTTATCCATGAATGTGAAACGTGTGCTGCGATCAAACAAGCCAAGCGGTTAAAGCCCCTCTGGTATGAAGGACGATGGTTGAAATATAAATATGGCGAGGCCTGGCAGATTGACTATATCACACTTCCACAAACTCGCCAAGGCAAGTGCTATGTGCTTACCATGGTGGAAGCAACCACCGGATGGCTGGAAACATACCCTGTGCCCCATGCCACCGCCCGGAACACTATCCTGGGCCTTGAAAAGCAAGTCTTATGGCGACATGGCACCCCCGAAAGAATTGAGTCGGACAACGGGACTCATTTCCGAAACAACCTCATAGACACCTGGGCCAAAGAGCACGGCATTGAGTGGGTGTATCACATCCCCTATCATGCACCAGCTTCCGGAAAAATTGAACGATACAACGGACTGTTAAAGACTACACTGAGAGCAATGGGTGATGGGACATTCAAACATTGGGATAAACATTTAGCAAAAGCCACCTGGTTAGTCAACACTAGGGGATCTACTAATAGAGCCGGCCCTGCCCAATCAAAACTTTTACGTACTGTAGAAGGGGATAAAGTCCCTGTGGTGCATGTGAGAAATATGCTGGGGAAGACAGTCTGGGTTACTCCTGCCTCAGGCAAAGGTAAACCCGTTCGTGGGATTGCCTTTGCCCAGGGACCTGGGTGCACTTGGTGGGTAATGCGGAAGGATGGGGAAGTCCGATGTGTACCTCAAGGAGACTTGATTTTGGGTGAAAATAGTCAATGATTTGAATTGTATTATGTTAATTGTTACACAATACAGTATGTCATTACTACTATGGTTGCTATCTACCATATCGATGGTATTACAGTAAGAATCACCCAGACTGATGAAAAATGAGCTTCACCGAAACCAAGCAACGTGCAGCAGTGATGGAACCAGAACTGGCTTCAGCAGCTTGCGCCCAACAATTCCCTCGAGACCGACATCTTCGACCTGCAGATCATGGACATGGACCGTGCCAGATAACGATCCAACACCACATACCATCTCCCCTACCCTGAGAGACTGCTATGATGGATGAAGCCCAGAGTCATGGACTGAATGAACTACACAGACATTTTAAAGTGATGGCCCATGGACTAAGAAAGTGATATCTGTGTGTATATATTAAAAGACAGGAAGAGTAATAATGAATAATTGGAATGTATTGAAAGTACAGGACCTGGGCATGACGTAAATGGTATGGAATAAGGGGTGGATACTGTCCTGGTTTCAGCCAGGATAGAGCTGGTTTTCTTCACAGAAGCCAGTGTGAGACTGTGTTTTGGATTTGGGATGAGAAACTCTTGATAATGTGCTGATGTTTTGGGTTGCTGCTGAGCAGTCAAGGACAGTCCAGCTTCTTGTGCTGGCCTGCCAGCGAGCAGGCTGGGGGTGCACGGGGAGCTGGGAGGGGACACAGCCGGGACAGCTGACCCAGACTGGCCAAAGAGATATTCCCTACCATACGACGTCATGCCCAGTACATAAACTGGAGTTGGCCGGGGGGCGGAAATCGCTGCTCGGGGACGGGCTGTCGATCGCCGGGTGGTGAGCAATTGCTGTATTGGGCATCACTTGTTCTTGTACATTCCTTTGTCGGTATTATCATTGTTGTTTCCTTCTTTCTTTCTGTCCTATTAAACTGTGTTTATCTCAACCCACAAGGTTTTTTTTTCCTAATTCTCTCCCCCACCCTACTGTGGGAGGGGGAGTGAGCGAGCGGCTGCGTGGTGCTTAGTTGCCGGCTGGGGCTAAACCACGACAGCAAGGCTAGGAAAGAGCAGAGCCCCAGTCTTGCTGTTTATCTGCAATGACAGCAAGGGATAGTGAGGACCAGCAAGACAATTCCTTCATAGCCCCTTCCTTGAAGGAGAGAGAGTGCAACGTTTCAATCTCGCAGTTCGGAGCGCGTGAGTGAGAAAAAGCAGAGTGACTGTATGCAAGGCTAGGAAAGAGCAGAGCCCCAGTCTTGCTGCTCATCTGCAATGACTGCAAGGGCTAGTGAGGACCAGCAAGACAATTGCTTCCTAGCCCCTTCCTTGGAGGAGAGGGAGTGCAACGTTTCAATCTCGCAGTTCGGAGCGCGAGAAGGGGAAAAAGCAGAGTGCCTGTTTGCAAGGATAGGAAAGAGCAGAGCCCCAATCTTGCTGCTCATCTGCAATGACTGCAAGGGATAGTGAGGACCAGCAAGACAATTCCTTCCTAGCCCCTTCCTTGGAGGGGAGAGAGTGCAACGTTTCAATCTCGCAGTTCCGAGCGCAAGAGGTGGAAAAAGCAGAGCGCCTGTTTGCAAGGCTAGGAAAGAGCAGAGCCCCAGTCTTGCTGTTTTTCTGCAATGACTGCAAGGGATAGTGAGGAGCAGCAAGACAATTCCTTCCCAGCCCCTTCCTTGGAGGAGCGGGAGCGCAACGTCTCAATCTCGCAGTTCGAAGCAATAGAGTGAGAAAAAGCAGAGCGCCTGTTTGCAAGGCTAGGAAAGAGCAGAGCCCCAGTCTTGCTGTTTTTCTGCAATGACTGCAAGGGATAGTGAGGACCAGCAAGACAATTCCTTCCTAGCCCCTTCCTTAGAGGAGAGGGAGCGTGACGTTTCAATCTCACAGTTCGGAG
Source organism: Phaethon aethereus (assembly GCF_964289735.1). Lineage (NCBI taxonomy): Eukaryota > Metazoa > Chordata > Aves > Phaethontiformes > Phaethontidae > Phaethon > Phaethon aethereus. The sequence continues at coordinate 16,733,332 of NC_138581.1, forward strand.
CGTGAGAGGGAGAAAAAGCAGAGTGCCTGTTTGCAAGGCTAGGAAAGAGCAGAGCCCCAGTTTTGCTGTTTATCTGCAATGACTGCAAGGGATAGTGAGCACCAGCAAGACAATTCCTTCCTAGCCCCTTCCTTGGAGGAGAGGGAGTGCAACGTTTCAATCTCGCACTTCGGAGCGCGAGGTTGAGAAAAAGCAGAGTACTTGTTTGCAAGGCTAGGAAAGAGCAGAGCCCCAGTCTTGCTGTTTAACTCAAATGACTGCAATGGATACTGAGCACCATCAAGACAATTCCTTCCTGGCCCCTTCCTTGGAGGAGCGGGAGCGCAACGTCTCAATCTCGCAGTTCGAAGCAATAGAGTGAGAAAAAGCAGAGTGCCTGTTTGCAAGGCTAGGAAAGAGCAGAGCCCCAGTCTTGCTGTTTATCGCAATGACTGCAAGGGATAGTGAGCACCAGCAAGACAATTCCTTCCTAGCCCCTTCCTTGGAAGAGAGAGAGTGCAACGTTTCAATCTCGCAGTTTGGAGCGCGAGAGGGAGAAAAAGCAGAGTGCCTGTTTGCAAGGCTAGGAAAGAGCAGAGCCCCAGTCTTTCTGCTCATCTGCAATGACAGCAAGGGATAGTGAGGAGCAGCAAGACAATTCCTTCCTAGCCCCTTCCTTGGAGGAGAGAGAGTGCAACGTTTCAATCTCGCAGTTCAGAGCGCGAGAGGGAGAAAAGGCAGAGCCTGGGGAAGGCAGGTGAGGCCAGTCCTGGGTGCTGGGGGAGGGTCTGCGCCAACGCTGGCCCCCTGTGCTCTCTCCAGCTCCTGGAGGACGGTGGCAGACTGGAGGAGCACCTGCAGCAGAGCCTGCAGTACCTGCAAAGCCCACAGGAGCCCTTGCGTGAGGCAGCCATCAGGTTCATTGGTGAGCCACAACCCCGCCGGGGGTGCGTCTCTGCCCCGCGACAGCTTATCCCCAGCCACAGTGGCTGCTGAATCCAGTGAGCGGCTGCAGAGCCCGGACTGCCCGATGCTTGAGCTCACGGGCTCCCTGGTGCCCTCTCACACCCCTGCCCGGTCGCAGTGACTGGTGGGAGCCTTCTTGGGTCCCTCGCAGCCGCCGTGGCCTTCACGCTCAGGGGACCGCCCTGGGCTCAGCCTTGCCCAGTGGGAGGAGGCCACGTGGCCTGGCCTGTGGGGCTGGTGGCAGGGAGCCGGGCTGCTGGGGCAGGCAGGCCAGTGGGATCTGTAACGGACTGTGTGTGCCTAGGGCTCGCCGAGCTGCAGCTGAGGGATGGGTACCCGGAGAAGCTCCATGTCATCTACAGGGGTGAGTGAGGGCAGTGGGGTGTCCGCAGGGGCTGGCGGAGAGGGGGAAAGACCCTGGGAGGAAATCTCCAACGCCTGCCCCAGCTGGGCAGGGCACTGCTCCCTGCACACATGAGGTGCGGCGTGGGCAGAGCAGAGAGAGATTTCAGGGGGATGTGGGGCATTGGTGGCAGCACCTTCCCGCTCATCCCGGCACCCCTGCCTCCCTCCTGGCCATGGGAAGAGCTGGGGGGTTGGGGGGGCGCTGGCCAGAGGGGCTCTGCAGATGCCCTGCAGATGCGGGCTCTGACCTCGGCTCTGCTCCTTTCCGTGCCAGCCCTTCAAGACAAGGCAAGAGACAGCAGCGCCTGCATCTCTTCCCTGGCAACTCAAACCCTGCTGGTCCTGGACGCTGCAGCGAAAAAGCCTCCCTCCGGATCCCACCTGCAAGCGCTGTGCTCCTGGCTCCGGAGGGCATGGAGGAGGAGGACCCCGGCCCCAGGAGGCGGCTGACTGTGCTGCTGGAGCTGTGGGCAGAGCTGATCCCGGGGTGCTCTGCGCACGGGCACCCCCTGAGCAGCTGGACCTGCCCCCTTGCCAGCAGCCCGGGGCCGTGCAGGACGCACCACGCCCTGCGTCGTGGCCCCAAGGCACCAGCTGCTCTGCCAGGCTGTGAAACCCAGAGGAACGGTGAAGGAAAGCTTTTGCCTGCTCTGCCCTCTCCAGGGAGATCCCAGCCTGGATGGTGCCCGCCCTCTGCACCGCTCCCATTTCGTGGCGAAGGGGACAGGTGGGCCGTGGCTCTAGTGGGTGTGCTGGCCATCAAGCCTGAAGAAGCAGCCAAAGGGCAGCGAGAGGATCGCTTCAGATGGCGACCCAGGATGGAAACGGGCGTTCTGCAGGCCGCAGGCAGAGGCCTTAGCACAGCCGGCCTGCCTGTGCCTCCCAGCCATCGATAAAGGCTGCAGAACTTGACGTGCTGTTTTGAGCTCTTCTTCCCCGCCCCGCGCTGCCCTGCTGCCCCTCAGACACCCGGAGGGTTCCTATTATGACAGGCCCCCCACGCACCCCTGCGGACCCTGCCACCCCCCAGGCAGCTGTGGGGGCCGCGTTGGGTCCCGCTTGCGCCCCTGGGGAGCCCTGCTGCCCCCCAGGCCCCCCCAAGGGCCCCGGGAGGGCCTGTACATAGCCCCGTGGAGCCTTGCTGTTCCCCAGACAGCTGGAGGGGCTCTGCTGCGCCCCGCGCGGAGCCCTGCTGCCCCCCAGGCCCCCCCAAGGGCCCCGGGAGGGCCTGTACATAGCCCCGTGGAGCCTTGCTGTTCCCCAGACAGCTGGAGGGGCTCTGCTGCGCCCCGCGCGGAGCCCCAGGTAGCCGTGCTGCTCCCCAGGCCTTCGCAGTGGCCCTACAGCGCCTTCCACGGTGCCCTGCGAGGCCCGGGAGAGCCCCTGGGGCTCTCTGGAGGGGCTGCTTGGCCCCACGTGTGCCCCTGGGAGGCCTGTCAGAGGCCCTGGGGTTCTCTGGAGGGCAGCAGGGCCCTGCCCGGGCCCCGGCCAAGCCCGGCAGCTCTATCCGGGTAGGAAATGGGCCATGACGGAGCCTGTCCCTTCTCCACCTTCTGCTGCCCAGGGCGGCAGTTCCTCCTTCAATTTCAGTTGATCAGTTGAGCAGAATACAGATGGTCTTGGGTGGCCAGGGGCTGAACAAAGGGGGCACAAGGATGGCCTCAGAAGGCATGACGATGAGAGCTAAGAGTGAGAGACAGAAGACGACTCTGGGGCACAATGCAAAACTCAAAAGGGTGTCCCAGCAATGTACAGATGTCCTCATGGAATGAGTGACTGGATAGACTAGATGTCCTAGATGGCAGTGAATAAAGGTAAGAGAGCTCTGGGGCACAGAGAAAGCCCGAGGAATGGATCTGGCTGAATAAGAGAGAGACAAAGAGGGCTGCAGAGCTTGAAGGGTGCCATGGCACACCAGAACAGTCTCAGGAGGTATCATGACAGAGATGAGAGGACTCTGGGGGTGGGGGATGTTGGGGAAGAGGGAGACAAACAAAAGATTGGTGACACAATGAGGTGTTCAGGAGGGGATAGGAACAGAGTACAGATACCCTCAGGAGAGCAGGGACCAAACAAAGGCATTGTAGATGGCAGACAGGAAGGTAAGAGTGCTCTGGGGCACAATGAAAGCCTGAGGGCTTCTGGAGGAAGGAGAGCGCTACAAAGCTTGCTATAGACCCTGAAAAGAGCTGTGGGGCTATTGTGGTTTAGCCTCAGCTGGCAACTAAGCACCACGCAGCCGCTTACTTGCCTCCCGCCCATCCCAGGTGGGATGGGGGAGAGAGCTGGAAAAAAATACTCATGGGTTGGGTTAAAAACGGTTTAATAGGACAGCAAAGGCAGAGGAAATCATCATCATCATCATCATCATCATAATATTCCGTCTGGGCAGCTCTCCAGCCACTCCTCCCCAAGCCTGTAGCATTGCATGGAGTTGTTGTGACGGAATTGCAGGACCCGGCACATGGCCTTATTTTCGAGAGTTTTAGGAACTGCATTGGCTGTTTGCAAGGCTAGGAAAGAGCAGAGCCCCAGTCTTTCCTTTTATCTGTAATGACTGCCGAGCTGCAGTACCTAAGTTCGCGCACAGGGAGGCAGCACCGAGCGCGGGGAGGAGGCGCGCCACCACGCATGCCTGGGAGGCCAGGTCGCAAAACCTACATCTCCCGGCATGCACTGGCAAGCACAGCATGGCCGCCCGCCAGCCCCCTGCCACAAGACTACGCTTCCCGGCATGCGCGGGGGAACGACCGTCGCCGGCCCTAAGCCCCGTGCCTCAGGGCTACGGCTCCCGCCGTGCCGCCAGGCGCAGCCTGCCCTGCTGGCTGACCCTGCGCAGACACCGGCTCCCCCTTTTCCCCCGCAAGACCCGCCGAGACGCGAGCGCTAAACCCGCGCTCCGCCGCGCGGCTCCGGGCAGCCCCCGCCGCCGGCTCCCACACGCCCCTGCTCCGTGCCTCCGACGCGGACCCCGCCGCCCCGCCTCGGGGCTTTCCCCGGCACCTGCTGGTCCATGGGGCGTACCCCGCTCACGTTCTTCCTCGCTGCAGCCGCAGCCCGGTCACACCGGGCGACCGCTCCGCCCCGCCTCTCTCCCTCTACCCGGCTCCCTTTCTCCGTTTTTTTGTTTGGTGTTTTTTGTTTGGTTCCCCTCCCCCCCCGTATTTCTCACACCCCACCGCTACCTAATTTCTCCTTCAACGATTCCCTTTATCCAGCTTCCCTTTCCCGTACTTTTAACTCCTCCCTTTTTTCCGTATACCCTGTCACTTTTTAAATTTTGTTTCAGTATTTCCTTCTATCCTCATTCCTGTTCCTATTTTTTTAATTCTTTCCTGCTTTTCTCGTAGCCTGTCGCTTCTTAAAACGTCCTTCCGTCCCTCTACCCGATTCCTTGCCCCTGTTTTTTATCTCCGCCTCTGTCCCGCACCCAGTCATATTAATAACTTTCTTTCTATGTCTCCATTTATTTAGCTTCCTGTCCGCCGTTTTATTTTTTTTTCCTGTCTGTATCATACTCCCTCCATTTTAACTTGTGTTTCGATGGCTAATTTTCTTGCGGTTCGCTGCCTGCGTTTTGTAATTCTCCCCCGTCTGTCCTGTACCCTGGCGCTGCTTCAAGTTCCCATGTCTGCTTTTGTCGAGCTCCCTATCCGTGTCTTTTAACTCTTTCCCGTGTCGTGTACCCCGTTGCTTTTTACATTTTTATGTGTCTGTTTTTCCACAGTCTTATTTTTAATTTATTCTCGTCTTTGCTAAAGGCCGTCGCGTTTTAAATTAATTTTCTTTCTACATCAAAGTTTATCCACCTCACTGTCCCTGTTTTTTGTTTTCCCATCTACGCTGTACCCCATCGCTTCTAAAATTTTCTTTCCTTGTCTACTTTAACCAATTCGCTGTCTATATTTTTTATTTGTTTCTCGTCCGTGCTGTACCCCGTCGCTTTTGACATTTTCTTCCTATGTCTCTCTGTATTTTTCTGTCTGTTGTCATTTTTAACTTTTTCTTGTTTTTCCTCAATGCTTCCGCTTTTATAATTTTCTTCCTATGTCACTCTCCATCACCCTACGCTTATTTTACTTTTTTTTTCCCTTGCCTTTCCTTAATGCCTTGGCTTTCAAAATTTCCTTTTTACATCAACTTTTATCCAGTTTTCTGTCCCCTTCCCCCCCCCCAGCTTCTCCTTTACCCAGCTGCTTTTTACATGCTCTCTCCATGTCCGCTTTAACCAATTCACCGTCTTTCATTTTTATTTTTATTCCTGTCTGTCCCGAGCCCTGTCGCTCTTTCAGTTTCTGTTCTAGGTCTACTTTTATCAAGCTCCCTATCCATATTTTTTAATTTATTCCTGTCCGTTGTGTACCCTGTCGCTTTTAGAACTGTATTTTCGTTTGTGGCTCTGTTATTTACCATCTCCTTGGGGTTTTTTAATTGTTTCTTGTCTTTTCTTAATGCCATTGCTTATTCCATTTTTCTTTCTCGACAACATTTGTGAGGTTTGCTGTCCCTAGTTTTTAGTGCTTTCCCGTACCCCGCTGCTTTTTAAATCTTCTTTCTATGTCTCTCTTTATCTGGATTCCTGTCCCCAGTCTTAAATTTTTTCCCGCGTTTCTAGTACCGCGCTCAACTTTTTAAAACTGTATTCCCGCGCGCGCTAGTTTGGGCTCAGATGTAGAGTTAGTTTTATTCGCGGTAGCTGGCGCAGGGCTACGTGTTGGATTTGCGCCGACACCCGGCGTCGATGACGCGGGGACACGCGCCGGGTCTCGCCGAGCGGCGCTTGCGCGGCGTCAAGGGCTGTTCTGCTGCTCCCGCGGCCCCGCCAGCGAGTAGAGCGGGGGTGCGCGCGGGGTTGGGAGGGGACGCGGCCGGGACAGCTGACCCCCAGCTGCCCAAAGGGATGTTCCCGACCGTACGACATAGCGCTCGGCCAGCAAACCGGGGCTGGAGGTCGCGGGGGCGAGGGGGGCCTTAACGTCTTGACGTAACCCTGTCACGTACCACGTCGCTTTTAAAATTTTATTTCTACGTCTCCATTTATCCGGTTCCCTGTCCCGTGGTTTCGTTTTTTTGTTTTTCTTCCCCGTGTTTCCTGCCGCCCGTCGCTTTTTCTTTTCTCTTCCGCATCCCCCTCCGCATCGCTCCCTTTGACGGGGTTTTAATGCCCTGACTCTGCATCCTGTCCCCTTTCTATTCTTATGGCTCTGTCCAGCTGATGGTCTCTAATTTTTAATTCTTTCCCGTGTTTGTCCCTTTTCCCTTTCTCTTTCCATGACTGCCTCTATCTGCCTTCCTGTCCCTTCACACACACACCCCCCACCCCCTTTTTTTCTTAATTCCTTCTGCTCTGGTCCCCTCGTGCAGTTTTCTCTCTGTCTCCCGATACCCAGCTCCCTGTCGCGGTACCCGCCGCTCCCAGGCCGGGCGCCGCTCGTTCTCGCTGTCCCTCTCCGCTGTCCCTCTCCGCTGTCCCCGCTGCCCCGCTCGGTCCCACTCAGCTCTCTCCCCCGCTCCCTCCCCCTTTTCTTTATCGCTTCATCTCCCCCCTCCCCACGCTGCAGTTCTCCCTCTTCCTCCGCCTCGACGCCCACGTCCGGCTCCCGCCCCCCCGGGCCTGGCTCCCCGTCCTTCGCCTCTTCTCTCCCCGCCTCTGCGCTTCCTCCCGCTTCCCTCTCCCCTCTTCCCCCTCCGCCCGGCCGCCGTCGGGCACCGAGCCTGGGCGGCAGCTCCCGGTGCGCCCGAGGGAACAAACCTGCGCTGCCCGCTTTGCGCGCCCGGGTGCGTTCCTCCGCTGCGGGGCCGGGCCCAGGCCCAGGGCAGGGGCTCCCGTGCCGTTGGGGGGGGTGGCGGCCGCCTGCTCCCGAGGGGTTGCAGCTGCGGGCCCGACGCTCGAAGCGGGCTGCAGGTGCGGCTGAGGCCGGCGCTGGCCCTGCGGTGCCCCGGGGGCGCCGCCCGGGCCCGCCCGCCGGCGGGAGCCGGCTGAGGAGCGGCGCGAAGGCCGTTCCGCAGGCAGCCGCCTGCAGCGAGGAAGGGCCGGGCCCCGCGGCGAGGCGGGAGTCCTCCCGCCCCCGCGGGAGCGCGACCCCAGCACGCGGCGCCGGGAGCGCGCGTGAGCGGCCGCGCGTCCCTATAGCCTCGCGGGACAGGCGCCGCGAGGTACCGCCCGGAGGGCGGGGGGGGGGGGGCGCGCAGGCAGAGACGCCTCACGGCGCACGCGCGCGCCTCGCTCCGCCGGGTCTCTGCCCGCCTCCGGGGCGGGCCCCGTCCCCGCGGGGCGGTGCTGTTGTCCCACACACGGTTCTTCCGCCGGTGCGCGGGCAGGCGGCGAACGTGCGGAGCCGGGGTGTTGGCTTTTCTTCCGGCTGCGTGCAGAGCTGGGTGCGAGGTGGTAGCGCACAGAGCTCGCACCCCTCGGGCCACACTCGGACCGCGTGGCTACGCTCCGCGCAGCGGTTACCGGTGTTTTCAACAGTTGGCTCCGTCGCCCTTGTTCCCCTCGGTTCTCGCCAGCCTCGTCTCCGCTTAAAGTCGCAGCGTCCTTCTTTCTTCCCGGGCATGCTGAGCGAGGAGGGGGCTTTCCCCGCCCGGGGGCAGGTTGCTATTATGCCAATTAGATGTTAATTAGGACAGTTCCCTCAAGGTTCCGGAGCTGTGCTGCTTTTGTGATTATCTTGTTCCTCCCCTCAAGGTTGCACCTCGCAGTTAACTGCTCACAGAGACTAAACGATGCCCCCAGCTTCGTTACTCGCGCACCTCGAGCAGTGCGGGCGGGAGCGTTGCTGCCGCGGTGTCGGGTCAGAGCCGCGCTCTCGAACGGCGGCGCGTAAGTTCCGCCTGCCCGGCTCTGCCTCGAGCGCGTGATGGCGTGTGCTCTGCCTGAGCAGCCGGGAAAATGCCTCGGAAACGACCCGCTTGTTGCAGGCAAAGCAGATGTGACGCAAGTGGGGCGTTCGGGCGGCTTTTGTAGCCTGACGTCAGCCTGCGTTCTGAGTCACGCTTGCACGTGCGCGCGCAAAACGAACGCGTGCCTGTGCAACAAACTCCTGCTGCAGCAGAGGGATCGGGAGTCCGTGGCAGCGGTCAGCTGGGCCTGGGCGCGGCAGCTTCAGCCGGTGGTCGCGTACCGGTGTTCTTCCTGCCACCCTACGCCGGCGGGTTTCTTTAGACGTACGCGGTGCTTAGGCGTCCTCGGCCGTCACTTAGGCCGGGCTACCGGAGCAGGCGTCCCGAGTGACCCTTCCCCACACCGTTCCCTGCTCTCCCGCCCACGCCAGCGCTGCTGCGCCCGGTGTCCCTGTCCCCTGCTTCTACTTCTGCCTCTGCCCACCCCCGGCCCAGCGCGGGCGTCATCGGGCTCGTTAATCGTGGCTGCCTCGGGGCTCGCGAAACAGATCGCGTGCAGGAGCGCCCGGCCTTGCGGCGAGTCCCTGCAACCACCTGGCTGCGGGGAGGGGCCGCTGCCTCGCGCCCGCCGTTCGAGTGCGCCGAGGGCTCCCCTCGTGCCTTCCGGTCCTAATCCGTCGCAGACGGCCAGGATCTTCTTTCCCAGGTGTGCTTCTAACGACAGGCCCAGGAAAGGACAGGGCCACGTGAGCGATGGACGCTGTCGCTCCCAGGTGCGCCGCACCTGACGTACACGGGCAGTCGAATGTGCAGGGTCTGCATGCATCACCGGAAGCGGCCGTGTGGCGCACGAGCGAGGCTACGTGCGTAGGGAGCCTCGTCTTGTACGAGCTGTAAGACACCCCGGTATTCTCTTGGGTGGAGGACAGCCAAGCGACAGGAGTTACAGAAGGCGAAGGGAGGAGAGGAGGAAGAAGCGTCTGAACTGGCAAACTCTCCCAGCAGTGCAGGGAGTGAAAGCTGCGGTGAGTCCCAGGCCCTCGGGGCCCTGTTGCCCCTATTCTGCATCCCGGGCCCTCGCTGCCCCTCCCCTGGCCCCCTCTCTTTCCCACGCTGATGTGGTATCCGTCCGTGTCCCCCCATACCTCCTTTCTCCATCTCACTCTGACCAGCTCCCCTTCCCTGTCTTTTAGGTCCTCTCTCTCCCTAGCTTGTAGCCCGCGGCTATTTTTCCTTCCTCTGCCTCTCCCAGTCTGGCTCCCTGTCCCTGCTTTTCCATTCCTCCCTCTCTGCCGTGTAGCGTGTTGCTGCTCTTTTCTTTCGCAGTCTCTCTCTGTCTGGCTCCCAGCCACCATGTTTGCCTTCCTCCCGCTCTGTCCTGTAGCCCGTCGGTATTTTTGCTGTCTCTGGCGCTCTCTGCCCGGCCCCGTGTCCCTGGTGTTCAAAGTCTTCCTTCTTGGCCCTGTAGCACAGCACAAGTGTCTCTCTTCCTCTGTCTCCCTCTATCCTGCTCCCTGTCCCTGTTTTGCAATTTCGTCCTTGTCAGCCCTGAGCCACGCTGCAGTTTCATTTCTTTCGCCGTCTTGCCCTGTCCGGCTCCCTGCCGGGATCTTTCAATTCCTCTCTATCTGTCTTGAAGCCCGTCGCTGTTTTCTCTTTCTCTCTGTCTCTCTGTCCATCTCTCTGTCTTTACTTACACTTTTAAATTCCTCCCTCTCTGCCCAGCGGCCCATCGCTATTTTGCCGTTCTCTGTCCCGTGTCTTGAATCGCTCCCTCTCTGCCCTGTAGCCTGTCACAGTGGTGGTTTTTTTTCCTTCTCTGCCATTCGCTCTCTGTCTGGCTCCCTGTCCCTACTGCAGGGAAATGAAGTTGGTTAAGCAGGACTTTCCCCTCATGAACCTGTGCTGGCTATGACCAATGACTGCGTTGTCTCTCAAGTGTTTTTCAACAACTCCCAGAATAACGTTCTCCATAATTTTACTGGGCTCTGAAGTGAGACTGACAGGCCTGTAATTACCAGGGTCTTCCTTCTTACCCTTCTCAAAAACTGGGACAACATTTGCCAGCTTCCAGTCAACTGGGACCTCTCCAGACTCCCAAGAGAGAGGTCCCGCAATGACATTGGCCAACGCTTTCAGTACCCTGGGATGAATCCCATCAGGCCCCATAGACTTATGTGCATCCAGCTGGAGCAGCAAGTCTCAAACCAGTTCAGAGTCAGCTGGGAGTTTATCATCCCTCCCAGTCACAGTCTTCCAACACAGGGCTCCAGGGGTCCCAGAGCCCATCATCAGTGTTGAAGACAGAGGCAAAGAAGGCATTATACGTCCCTGCTTTGTCTCTGTCCCTACTTGTGAGGTGACAACCTCGTCAAGCAACAGCCCAATGTTATCTCTGATCCTCCGTTTGCTGTTAAGATATTAAAAAAAAGCCCTTTTTGTTGTCCTTCACAGTGCTGGCCAGCTTGAACTCTAATCAAGCTTTGGCTGCACAAATTCTCTCCCTACAAAGCGGACAGCATCTCTGTAGTCCTCCCATGTCACCTGTCCTTGCTTCCAATGTCTGTACACTTTCCTTTTCCACCTATTTTCTAGAAGAAGATCCCTGTTCAGCCAAGCCGGCCTTCTGCCCCACTTGCTTGACTTTCAACACTTTGGAATTACCTGCTCCTGTGCTCTTAAGAGATGGCTCTTAAAAAGTGACCAGCATTCGTGGATCCCAATACCTTCAAAAGCAGATTCCCAGGGAGCCTTACAAACTAGCTCCAGCAGCTCAAAGTCTGCTCTCCTCATATCCAGGGTTGAATTTTTGTTGTCAGTTTTTCTCCTATCGCCAACAATTTGAAACTCAACTACTTTATGGTCACTGTGACCAAGACAGCCACCAATCACCACTTCACCCGTGAGTCCCTCTGTCTACAAACAACAAGTCTAGGAGAGCACCTTTCCTAGTCAGCTCCCTTAGTACCTGCACCAAGAAGGTATCTTCAACATGCTTCAGGAATTTCATGGACCTGTTTGTGTCCACTGTATGATATTCCTAGTTAATGTCTGGGAAGTTAAAATCACCCGTAAGGACAAGGGCAACCGATCTAGAGATATTCCTTAATTCTTTGTAGAATAATTCATCAGTGTCATCATACTGGCTGTCTGGTCGATAGTAGATTCCCACAACAACTTGTCCAACAAATTGGACATACAACCCAAACCCTCTGGATAAATGAATTCAGCCTAAAACCAAGAAAGATTTAGTTCAAAAGCACTTGTTCTACAACAACCTTAAGCTTAATTAGATGGGTATATTAATATCTACATTATACGTCACATTTGTGATCTACTAAGACACTAAAAATAAAGGCCAACTAATCCCAGAATGGTTGAGGTTGGAAGGGACTTCTGGAGGTCATCTTGTCCACACACGCCCTGCTCAAGCACAGCCACCTAGAGTCAGTTGCCCAGGACCATGTCCAAATGGCTTTTGAATATTCACAAGGAGGGAGACTCAAAAAGCTCTTTGAGCAACCTGTTTGTGGTGGGTTGACCTTGGCTAACCATCAGGTGCCCACCAAGCTGCTCTGTCTCTCCCCCTGCTCAACAGGACATGCTCCTGAGCTTGGAAGAAGTGATCCTCAAATATTAACCAGCTTTCTTGGGCCCCTCTTCCCTCCAGGGCCTTATCCCACAGGATGCTTCCGAGGTCGGTCAGCTCTCCTCAAGTCCAGGGTTGTGAGCTTGCTTTTTGCCCTCCTTTCTCCCCTCAGGATCCCGAACTCCGCCACCTCATGGTCACTGTAGCCAAGGCTGCCTTTGACCTTCACATCCCCAACCAGCCCCTCCTTGTTGGTCAGTAGGAGGTCCAGCAGAGCACCTCTCCTCTATCACTTAGAGGAGGAAGTTGTCATTGATGCACTCCATGAATGTCCTGGATTGTTTATGCCATGCTATGTTGTCCCTCCAGCAGATATCAGGGTGGTTGAAGTTCCTCGTGAGGACCAGGGCCTGCGAACATGAGGCTGCTCCTATGTGTCTGTAGAGGTCCTGAACCACTTGTTCTTCCTGGACAGGTGGCCTATAGCAGACACCCACTATAAGGTCAGATACTAATGTTTTATATAGTGTATTTGCAATGCAAACTTTGCATAATGGAGCCTGATCCTGAAATTTTTTTTATGAAGAGTATATCCTACAGAAGTTTAGACACATTCCTAAGTAAACATGCTAGCCAGTTGATTTTATCTGTTTAAGTTTAAGTGCTTTCTATATTGAAGCCTTGAATGGCCCACTGCTCAGTTACTGGTGTGGCTATCAGTTAATACGACTAAATACTTTTATTTCTGAGATTACACGTGTCAAATATTTGCAATTTTCCTTTTTGACTAAAGCATGTGAATTTTATTTTTCTAATTGAATTCAGGCATGAATTTGGAGAATTATCATTATTTTGGTGCATATTTGGCAGAATGACAAATATAAACAATGCAGTGCCCAAATATACTTCACAACTTGGACTTCAGCCTTGGTATTGTTGTGTAACATGAGCTGAGTTGGACACAATAGCAGAGACAAGAAATTATCTCCCTTCTTCCCCCACTACCTCTAAACATTTTCATGACATGAGGGAATGTTCATGCAATCAGTAGTGACAATATACAATGGAGACCCTGGTATACATATGCTACCCAAGAAAATCAGACTGCTGCTGCTTGTCAGCATATATTTGCATTTAATGCCAATGTTTTTTTTCATGTTGAAAGAATGCAATTAAACACTGATACGATCCTGATTTGAGATACCATCAGCTAGTTTGTGTCACAGAACTCCTTAATGAAAATAAATTTCCTTCATAGTGAGCCCTAAATATTAATCAAAACCCAGTTGACTATGGATGTGGATACCCTTCAAAATAATATGCTATCATCAGGATAAATAAGGACACTTCCATTTCTCAGTGTCAATGGAAAAGCGCTCAAAGCTTTTGGCTGTCTATTTATGAATTTTAATGAGACCTGGATTTGTCTCAGAAGGAGGCAGCCTTAATTTTCCAAGTGATTCAAACAAGTCAGTACAATATTAGAAAGCAGTACAAAAGCATGAGTGACAATGTAATAAAACACCTTGATGAAACTATATTGGGGAGGGGAAAACTGCTTATAGTAAACCACCCCCACTATTTCTCCTCATAAACTACAAAATTGACAACTTTGGAACTCAGTTTCCAATGTCATTTTCACCTTCTCTTGCTAAATATTTTGTGTTATGGAATGACCTGTTAAACTAGAGGCCGATTGTTATATTTTAGTTTCATACGGAGAACAACTGACACTTCTCAGCCATCAGACAGTGCACCGTAAGAAGGGTGGTGCAGTCTGCCGGTTATCTTCAGGATCTCTGAAGGCAGATTCCTATAATCCTAAATGCAACATCAGATGGGAATCCCAGGCTTGTTGGGAGCCTGTGTGAGTTTTCATGTGTTCAAAAATATCTCAGTTCCTCCTTTGCCCTCACTCCCAAGAAAATATAAAAAAACCATACTGTTCTGAAAAAATAAATTTGAATCAAGTAAACTCAGTGCTGCTGCTGTTGTGATTTTCTTTTAATTTCTTTATCCTCATTTCCTTCCATCTCCTTGTTTTATTCTCAGTTTTGTTGGGATCACCCTGCAAGGGCTCGACCTTGAGGAGAAGGAGCTGTGGCATTGAGAAGCTGGTAAACAGCTGGACACCTGCAGGGCTCAACCTTGAGGAGAAGGAGCTGTGGTAAACAACTAAGAGGAAGCAAAGGAGCGCGTGGACATACAGAGGTGACCAATCCTGCCTCTGTGAGAGTCGCGTGGACTTAAAGCAATAGCCAACCGGGTAGCACTTCTAGGCGCGTGAACGGGCTGTATTTGTATAAAAAGCAAGCTTTGCTAACAATAAAGGTCTTTGGCTTGAATCCCCGCCAGAGTCCGTGCCTTATTACTCCACACATTTTTAAATACTGAATCGTTTTCTTCTCCAACTTCATTGTGTTTTCTCATATTCCTTTTTCATGTGTCTGTCTTAGGTTGCTTTTCCAAAACAACGTATTTGTTCTCATTTTCTTTTACCTTTCGTGTTCATTCTGCCACCTCTTTCTTCAAACTGCTTACCTATATTGGGGTCAAACTTTCTTTCAAATTACTTTTAATTCCTCTGCACTTTTTCTTAGCAACATCCTCAAGCTATTCTTTTTTGTCCTTGTTGCATTTCCATCACTGCTCCTATACTTTTGCTTGTGATGAAAGAGAAAGGAAGCAGTATTCTTAGCATGGCAAAGACGTAATAGAGCTTCCGTGCATTTGAAAAAATCAGTTCATTATAGCCAGGGATGGCAGACTTTAAGACAAGTTAAACATCCTTCAAAAATATGTGGTAAGTAGGTGGGAGAAATTCAGTTCAATCCCAAACTCATCACCAGTTACTGTTATATGAGAGCACATGATATGTTGTATTCATTAATCTCAGTTAATCAAATCAGTCGATTATATTGAAACAAGGATCTAAAACAATTATGAAGTTTTAGCATGCATCGCTAATCAACTGTAAGTTTTGCAAATTTCTTAACATATGGAAGGTTATTGATTACATGATTAGTTTAACTTCAGTATAGAATTCTTTAGCCTAATAACTGTGTGATTATGTTTAACGGCCTACTCTCATAGTCCTTAGGCTGTATTTGCCTCAATGCTAACATTGTAACTATGTGTAAACGGTTAATCACGAGGAAAGCAGGCCTCATGAAAATTAAAACACAAGTAGAAACGGAGAAGACAGGTGGAGAGAACCAATAGGAGAAGAGTTAAGAGCAAGGACTGAGAGATTAAAGAGAACAGAGAAGATATCTTAACCTTGAGCATAGAGACAGACTGGCAGGAGTGCTCAGACAAGGATGATAAGAAGGAACTGCTTGGCTGGACAACAGAAGGGGTGAACATTCAAGGAGAAGAATTATCCTCGAGAGACCTGTGACCATAAAAGGGAAAAAGGAGTAGGGGACTAACTCCCCAAACGACCACCGACGACCACCCGAGACCCCCGTGCATGCGTAGTGTAGTTTTGCAACACCAGCATTATGTAAATGTAGTAGATAAGCAAGGAGGCGGAGATTTCTTGGAAAATGTGTGAATATTCATGTCTTGAAGGTATATAAAGGATGAACTTTTGTTTCAGCGCACGCATGTTAGGAGGAGATATCCCCCATGCGTCCAGCGCTGCAATAAAGATGTCCGCTGAATAACACTTTCATGTTATTGAGTCTAAATTTCTTAAGTTTGGATTTCTTTGAATCATAACATTTCCCTGGAAGCGGCAGAAAATAGTCTGGAAGTCTGAAACTTTTCCCTGGTTAAGGGCTAAGGCATTGTTACAGGCACACACAGAATAAATCCAGATCGTTACCAAAAAAGCATGATCTCCCAAAGCCACAACACCTGTAACAGGAAAATAGATGCATTAGGACTCACCGAAGAACCACAAACTCAGTCACAAAGGTGTGAAGCATCATATCCAGTTATCAGCTGGACAATATCATGAAAAAGACACTTTTAGATGTAATCCAGTAGGTAGATGGACTTTATTTTATTTTCATTGCTGCTCACTTCCTTCTATAACCTTTGGCACTTTGGATTCTGTCAGAGAAATTAATTATTTTAACTTATCTTTTTTTTAAAGCAATTTTAGGGTAACTAGCAAATGCAAAGGTCTTGTAATACTTTGCAGCAGTGAGTCTTTCAACATGTAGTAGTGGGCCAGTCTTTCAGAAAGTGCAGAACCCTGGCACATTACTTCAGGACATCCAAAGAATAGGACTGAATTTCTTGAATTTGCAGTGTTCAGACTGTAGAGAATAGCCACATCTCTGCCACATTTTTAATTCCCATTATTATTTGCCTTACTCTGGTGCCTAGGAGTCACAGTCATGGAGTTGGGTCACCCACATGCTGGCTTGATGTCCCGGTTTAGGCTGGGATAGAGTTAATTTTCTTCCTGATGGCTGGTATAGTGCTGTGTTTTGGATTTCATATGAGAATAATGTGGATAACACACTGATGTTTTTAGTTGTTGCTAAGTAGTTGTAGTGCTTATACTAAGTCAAGGACTTTTCATCTTCGCATGCTCTGCCAGTGAGGAGCTGCACAAGAAGCTGGGAGGGGGCACAGTCAGGACAGCTGATCCAGACTGACCAAAAGGATATTCCCTACCTTTACCTGCAATGACTGCAAGCGATAGTGAGGACCAGCAAGACAATTCCTTCCTAGCCCCTTCCTTGGAGGAGAGGGAGTGCAACGTTTCAATCTCGCAGTTCGGACCGCGAGAGGGAGAAAAAGCAGAGTGCCTGTTTGCAAGGCTAGGAAAGAGCAGAGCCCCAGTCTTGCTGTTTATCTGCAATGACTGCAAGCGATAGTGAGGAGCATCAAGACAATTCCTTCCGAGCCCCTTCCTTGGAGGAGAGAGAGCGCAACGTTTCAATCTCGCAGTTCGGAGCGCGAGAGGGAGAAAAAGCAGAGTGCCTGTTTGCAAGGCTAGGAAAGAGCAGAGCCCCAGTCTTGCTGTTTATCTGCAATGACTGCAAGGGCTAGTGAGGACCAGCAAGACAATTCCTTCCTAGCCCCTTCCTTGGAGGAGAGGGAGTGTAACGTTTCAATCTCGCAGTTCGGAGCGCGAGAGTGAGAAAAAGCAGAGTGCCTGTTTGCAAGGCGAGGAAAGAGCAGAGCCCCAGTCTTGCTGTTTATCTGCAATGACTGCAAGGGCTAGTGAGGACCAGCAAGACAATTCCTTCCTATACCCTTCCTTGGAGGAGAGGGAGTGCAACGTTTCAGTCTCGCACTTTGGAGCGCGAGAGTGAGAAAAAGAAGACTGCCTGTTTGCAAGGCTAGGAAAGAGCAGAGCCCCAGTCTTGCTGTTTATCTGCAATGACTGCAAGGGCTAGTGAGGACCAGCAAGACAATTCCTTCCTATACCCTTCCTTGGAGGAGAGGGAGTGCAACGTTTCAATCTCGCACTTTGGAGCGCGAGAGTGAGAAAAAGCAGACTGCCTTTTTGCAAGGCTAGGAAAGAGCAGAGCCCCAGTCTTGCTGTTTATCTCCAATGACTGCAAGGGCTAGTGAGGAGCAGCAAGACAATTCCTTCCTAGCCCCTTCCTTGGAGGAGAGGGAGTGCAACGTTTCAATCTCGCAGTTCGGAGCGCGAGAGGGAGAAAAAGATTAGTGCCTGTTTGCAAGGCTAGGAAAGAGCAGAGTTCCAGTCTTGCTGTTTATCTGCAATGACTGCAAGGGATAGTGAGGACCAGCAAGACAATTCCTTCCTAGCCCCTTCCTTGGAGGAGAGGGAGTGCAACGTTTCAATCTCGCAGTTCGGACCGCGAGAGGGAGAAAAAGATTAGTACCTGTTTGCAAGGCTAGGAAAGAGCAGAGCCCCAGTCTTGCTGTTTATCTGCAATGACTGCAAGGGCTAGTGAGGACCAGCAAGACAATTCCTTCCTATACCCTTCCTTGGAGGAGAGGGAGTGCAACGTTTCAATCTCGCACTTTGGAGCGCGAGAGTGAGAAAAAGCAGACTGCCTTTTTGCAAGGCTAGGAAAGAGCAGAGCCCCAGTCTTGCTGTTTATCTGCAATGACTGCAAGGGCTAGTGAGGACCAGCAAGACAATTCCTTTCTAGCCCCTTCCTTGGAGGAGAGGGAGTGGAACGTTTCAATCTCGCAGTTCGGAGCGCGAGAGGGAGAAAAAGATTAGTGCCTGTTTGCAAGGCTAGGAAAGAGCAGAGTTCCAGTCTTGCTGTTTATCTGCAATGACTGCAAGGGATAGTGAGGACCAGCAAGACAATTCCTTCCTAGCCCCTTCCTTGGAGGAGAGGGAGTGCAACGTTTCAATCTCGCAGTTCGGACCGCGAGAGGGAGAAAAAGCAGAGTGCCTGTTTGCAAGGCTAGGAAAGAGCAGAGCCCCAGTCTTGCTGTTTATCTGCAATGACTGCAAGGGCTAGTGAGGACCAGCAAGACAATTCCTTCCTATACCCTTCCTTGGAGGAGAGGGAGTGCAACGTTTCAATCTCGCACTTTGGAGCGCGAGAGTGAGAAAAAGCAGACTGCCTTTTTGCAAGGCTAGGAAAGAGCAGAGCCCCAGTCTTGCTGTTTATCTGCAATGACTGCAAGGGCTAGTGAGGACCAGCAAGACAATTCCTTTCTAGCCCCTTCCTTGGAGGAGAGGGAGTGGAACGTTTCAATCTCGCAGTTCGGAGCGCGAGAGGGAGAAAAAGATTAGTGCCTGTTTGCAAGGCTAGGAAAGAGCAGAGTTCCAGTCTTGCTGTTTATCTGCAATGACTGCAAGGGATAGTGAGGACCAGCAAGACAATTCCTTCCTAGCCCCTTCCTTGGAGGAGAGGGAGTGCAACGTTTCAATCTCGCAGTTCGGACCGCGAGAGGGAGAAAAAGCAGAGTGCCTGTTTGCAAGGCTAGGAAAGAGCAGAGCCCCAGTCTTGCTGTTTATCTGCAATGACTGCAAGGGCTAGTGAGGAGCATCAAGACAATTCCTTCCTATCCCCTTCCTTGGAGGAGAGGGAGTGCAACGTTTCAATCTCGCAGTTCGGAGCGTGAGAGGGAGAAAAAGATTAGAGCCTGTTTGCAAGGCTAGGAAAGAGCAGAGATCCAGTCTTGCTGTTTATCTGCAATGACTGCAAGGGCTAGTGAGGAGCATCAAGACAATTCCTTCCTAGCCCCTTCCTTGGAGGAGAGGGAGTGCAACGTTTCAATCTCGCAGTTCGGACCATGAGAGGGAGAAAAAGCAGAGTGCCTGTTTGCAAGGCTAGGAAAGAGCAGAGCCCCAGTCTTGCTGTTTATCTGCAATGACTGCAAGGGCTAGTGAGGACGAGCAAGACAGTTCCTTCCTAGCCCCTTCCTTGGAGGAGAGGGAGTGCAACGTTTCAACCTCGCAGATCGGAGCGCGAGAGGGAGAAAAAGCAGAGTGCCTGTTTGCAAGGCTAGGAAAGAGCAGAGCCCCAGTCTTGCTGTTTATCTGCAATGACTGCAAGGGCTAGTGAGGACCAGCAAGACAATTCCTTCCTAGCCCCTTCCTTGGAGGAGAGGGAGCGCAAGGTCTCAATCTCGCAGTTCGGACCACGAGAGGGAGAAAAAGCAGAGTGCCTGTTTGCAAGGCTAGGAAAGAGCAGAGCCCCAGTCTTGCTGTTTATCTGCAATGACTGCAAGGGCTAGTGAGCACCAGCAAGACAATTCCTTCCTATACCCTTCCTTGGAGGAGAGGGAGTGCAACGTTTCAATCTCGCAGTTCGGACCACGAGAGGGAGAAAAAGCAGAGTGCCTGTTTGCAAGGCTAGGAAAGAGCAGAGCCCCAGTCTTGCTGTTTATCTGCAATGACTGCAAGGGCTAGTGAGGACCAGCAAGACAGTTCCTTCCTAGCCCCTTCCTTGGAGGAGAGGGAGTGCAACGTTTCAATCTCGCAGTTCTGAGCGCGAGAGAGAGAGAAAGCAGAGTGCCTGTTTGCAAGGCTAGGAAAGAGCAGAGCCCCAGTCTTGCTGTTTATCTGCAATGACTGCTAGGGCGAGTGAGGAGCATCAAGACAATTCCTTCCTAGCCCCTTCCTTGGAGGAGAGAGAGTGCAACATTTCAATCTCGCAGTTCGGAGCGCTAGAGTGAGAAAAAGATTGGAGCCTGTTTGCAAGGCTAGGAAAGAGCAGAGCCCCAGTCTTGTTGTTTATCTGTAATGACTGCAAGGGCTAGTGAGGAGCAGCAAGACAATTCCTTCCTAGCCCCTTCCTTGGAGGAGAGAGAGTGCAACGTTTCAATCTCGCAGTTCAGACCGCGAGTGGGGGAAAAAGCAGAGTGCCGGTTTGCAAGGCTAGGAAAGAGCAGAGCCCCAGTCTTGCTGTTTATCTGCAATGACTGCAAGGGCTAGTGAGGAGCAGCAAGACAATTCCTTCCTAGCCCCTTCCTTGGAGGAGAGGGAGTGCAACGTTTCGATCTCGCAGTTCGGAGCGCGAGAGGCAGAAAAATCAGAGTACTTGTTTGCAAGGCTAGGAAAGAGCAGAGCCCCAGCCTTGCTGTTTATCTGCAATGACTGCAAGGGCTAGTGAGCACCAGCAAGACAATTCCTACCTATCCCCTTCCTTGGAGGAGAGAGAGTGCAACGTTTCAATCTCGCAGTTGGGAGCGCGAGAGGGAGAAAAAGCAGAGTGCCTGTTTGCAAGGCTAGGAAAGAGCAGAGCCCCAGTCTTGCTGTTTATCTGCAATGACTGCAAGGGCTAGTGAGGAGCAGCAAGACAATTCCTTCCTAGCCCCTTCCTTGGAGGAGAGGGAGTGCAACGTTTCAATCTCGCAGTTCGAAGCACAAGAGGGAGAAAAAGCAGAGTGCCTGTTTGCAAGGCTAGGAAAGAGGAGAGCCCCAGTCTTGCTGTTTATCTGCAATGACTGCAAGGGCTAGTGAGGAGCATCAAGACAATTCCTTCCTAGCCCCTTCCTTGGAGGAGAGGGAGCGCAAGGTCTCAATCTCGCAGTTCGAAGCGCAAGAGTGAGAAAAAGCACAGTGCCTGTTTGCAAGGCTAGGACAGAGCAGAGCCCCAGTCTTGCTGTTTATCTGCAATGACTGCAAGGGCTATTGAGGACCAGCAAGACAGTTCCTTCCTATCCCCTTCCTTGGAGGAGAGGGAGAGCAACGTTTCAATCTCGCAGTTCGGAGCGCGCAAGGGGGAAAAAGCAGAGTGCCTGTTTGGAAGGCTAGGAAAGAGCAGAGCCCCAGTCTTGCTGTTTATCTGCAATGACTGCAAGGGCTAGTGAGGAGCAGCAACACAATTCCTTCCTAGCCCCTTCCTTGGAGGAGAGGGAGCGCAAGGTCTCAATCTCGCAGTTCGAAGCGCAAGAGTGAGAAAAAGCAGAGTGCCTGTTTGCAAGGCTAGGAAAGAGCAGAGCCCCAGTCTTGCTGTTTATCTGCAATGACTGCAAGGGCTAGTGAGGACCAGCAAGACAGTTGCTTCCTATCCCCTTCCTTGGAGGAGAGGGAGAGCAACGTTTCAATCTCGCAGTTCAGAGCGCGCAAGGGGGAAAAAGCAGAGTGCCTGTTTGGAAGGCTAGGAAAGAGCAGAGCCCCAGTCTTGCTGTTTATCTGCAATGACTGCAAGGGCTAGTGAGGAGCAGCAACACAATTCCTTCCTAGCCCCTTCCTTGGAGGAGAGGGAGCGCAACGTTTCAATCTCGCAGTTCGAATCACGAGAGGGGAAAAAGATTAGTGCCTGTTTGCAAGGCTAGGAAAGAGCAGAGCCCCAGTCTTGCTGTTTATCTGCAATGACTGCAAGGGCTAGTGAGGACCAGCAATACAGTTCCTTCCTAGCCCCTTCCTTGGAGGAGAGGGAGCGCAAGGTCACAATCTCGCAGTTCGAAGCACGAGAGGGAGAAAAAGCAGATTGCCTGTTTGCAAGGCTAGAAAAGAGCAGAGCCCCAGTCTTGCTGTTTATCTGCAATGACTGCAAGGGCTAGTGAGGAGCAGGAAGACAATTCCTTTCTACCCCTTCCTTGGAGGATAGGGAGCGCAACGTTTCAATCTCGCAGTTCGGAGCGCGAGAGGGGGAAAAAGATTAGTGCCTGTTTGCAAGGCTAGGAAAGAGCAGAGCCCCAGTCTTGCTGTTTCTCTGCAATGACTGCAAGGGCTAGTGAGGAGCAGCAAGACAATTCCTTCCTAGCCCCTTCCTTGGAGGAGAGGGAGCGCAACGTCACAATCTCGCTGTTCGGAGCACGAGAGGGAGAAAAAGCAGAGTGCCTGTTTGCAATGCTAGGAAAGAGCAGAGCCCCAGTCTTGCTGTTTCTCTGCAATGACTGCAACGGATACTGAGAACCATCAAGACAATTCCTTCCTATCCACTTCCTTGGAGGAGAGAGAGTGCAACGTCTCAATCTCGCAGTTCAGAGCGTGAGAGTGAGAAAAAGATTGGAGCCTGTTTGCAAGGCTAGGAAAGAGCAGAGCCCCAGTCTTGCTGTTTATCTGTAATGACTGCAAGGGCTAGTGAGCACCAGCAAGACAATTCCTTCCTAGCCCCTTCCTTGGAGGAGAGGGAGTGCAACGTTTCAATCTCGCAGTTCGGAGCGCGAGAGGGGGAAAAAGCAGACTGCCTGTTTGCAAGGCTAGGAAAGAGCAGAGCCCCAGCCTTGCTGTTTATCTGCAATGACTGCAAGGGCTAGTGAGGAGCATCAGGACAATTCCTTCCTAGCCCCTTCCTTGGAGGAGAAGGAGTGCAACGTTTCAATCTCGCCGTTCGGAGCGCGAGAGGGAGAAAAAGCAGAGTGCCTGTTTGCAAGGCTAGGAAAGAGCAGAGCCCCAGTCTTGCTGTTTATCTGCAATGACTGCAAGGGCTAGTGAGCACCAGCAAGACAATTCCTTCCTAGCCCCGTCCTTGGAGGAGAGAGAGTGCAACGTTTCAATCTCGCAGTTCGGAGCGTGAGAGGGAGAAAAAGCAGACTGCCTGTTTGCAAGGCTAGGAAAGAGCAGAGCCCCAGTCTTGCTGTTTATCTGCAATGACTGCAAGGGCTAGTGAGGAGCATCAAGACAATTCCTGCCTAGCCCCTTCCTTGGAGGAGAGGGAGCGCAAGGTCTCAATCTCGCAGTTCGAAGCGCAAGACTGAGAAAAAGCAGAGTGCCTGTTTGCAAGGCTAGGAAAGAGCAGAGCCCCAGTCTTGCTGTTTATCTGCAATGACTGCAAGGGCTAGTGAGGACCAGCAAGACAGTTGCTTCCTATCCCCTTCCGTGGAGGAGAGGGAGAGCAACGTTTCAATCTCGCAGTTCGGAGCGCGCAAGGGGGAAAAAGCTGAGTGCCTGTTTGGAAGGCTAGGAAAGAGCAGAGCCCCAGTCTTGCTGTTTATCTGCAATGACTGCAAGGGCTAGTGAGGAGCATCAGGACAATTCCTTCCTAGCCCCTTCCTTGGAGGAGAGGGAGTGCAACGTTTCAATCTCGCCGTTAGGAGCGCGAGACTGAGAAAAAGCAGAGTGCCTGTTTGCAAGGCTAGGAAAGAGCAGAGCCCCAGCCTTGCTGTTTATCTGCAATGACTGCAAGGGCTAGTGAGCACCAGCAAGACAATTCCTTCCTAGCCCCGTCCTTGGAGGAGAGAGAGTGCAACGTTTCAATCTCGCAGTTCGGAGCGTGAGAGGGAGAAAAAGCAGAGTGCCTGTTTGCAAGGCTAGGAAAGAGCAGAGCCCCAGTCTTGCTGTTTATCTGCAATGACTGCAAGGGCTAGTGAGGAGCATCAAGACAATTCCTGCCTAGCCCCTTCCTTGGAGGAGAGGGAGCGCAAGGTCTCAATCTCGCAGTTCGAAGCGCAAGACTGAGAAAAAGCAGAGTGCCTGTTTGCAAGGCTAGGAAAGAGCAGAGCCCCAGTCTTGCTGTTTATCTGCAATGACTGCAAGGGCTAGTGAGGACCAGCAAGACAGTTGCTTCCTATCCCCTTCCTTGGAGGAGAGGGAGAGCAACGTTTCAATCTCGCAGTTCGGAGCGCGCAAGGGGGAAAAAGCTGAGTGCCTGTTTGGAAGGCTAGGAAAGAGCAGAGCCCCAGTCTTGCTGTTTATCTGCAATGACTGCAAGGGCTAGTGAGGAGCATCAGGACAATTCCTTCCTAGCCCCTTCCTTGGAGGAGAGGGAGTGCAACGTTTCAATCTCGCCGTTAGGAGCGCGAGACTGAGAAAAAGCAGAGTGCCTGTTTGCAAGGCTAGGAAAGAGCAGAGCCCCAGCCTTGCTGTTTATCTGCAATGACTGCAAGGGCTAGTGAGCACCAGCAAGACAATTCCTTCCTAGCCCCTTCCTTGGAGGAGAAGGAGTGCAACGTTTCAATCTCGCAGTTCGGAGCGCGAGAGGGAGAAAAAGCAGACTGCCTGTTTGCAAGGCTAGGACAGAGCAGAGCCCCAGTCTTGCTGTTTATCTGCAATGACTGCAAGGGCTAGTGAGCACCAGCAAGACAATTCCTTCCTAGCCCCTTCCTTGGAGGAGAGAGAGTGCAACATTTCAATCTCGCAGTTCGGAGCGCTAGAGTGAGAAAAAGATTGGAGCCTGTTTGCAAGGCTAGGAAAGAGCAGAGCCCCAGTCTTGTTGTTTATCTGTAATGACTGCAAGGGCTAGTGAGGAGCAGCAAGACAATTCCTTCCTAGCCCCTTCCTTGGAGGAGAGAGAGTGCAACGTTTCAATCTCGCAGTTCAGACCGCGAGTGGGGGAAAAAGCAGAGTGCCGGTTTGCAAGGCTAGGAAAGAGCAGAGCCCCAGTCTTGCTGTTTATCTGCAATGACTGCAAGGGCTAGTGAGGAGCAGCAAGACAATTCCTTCCTAGCCCCTTCCTTGGAGGAGAGGGAGTGCAACGTTTCAATCTCGCAGTTCGGAGCGCGAGCGGCAGAAAAATCAGAGAACTTGTTTGCAAGGCTAGGAAAGAGCAGAGCCCCAGCCTTGCTGTTTATCTGCAATGACTGCAAGGGCTAGTGAGGACCAGCAAGACAATTCCTACCTATCCCCTTCCTTGGAGGAGAGAGAGTGCAACGTTTCAATCTCGCAGTTCGGAGCGCGAGAGGGAGAAAAAGCAGAGTGCCTGTTTGCAAGCCTAGGAAAGAGCAGAGCCCCAGTCTTGCTGTTTATCTGCAATGACTGCAAGGGCTAGTGAGGAGCAGCAAGACAATTCCTTCCTAGCCCCTTCCTTGGAGGAGAGGGAGTGCAACGTTTCAATCTCGCAGTTCGAAGCACAAGAGGGAGAAAAAGCAGAGTGCCTGTTTGCAAGGCAAGGAAAGAGCAGAGCCCCAGTCTTGCTGTTTATCTGCAATGACTGCAAGGGCTAGTGAGGAGCATCAAGACAATTCCTTCCTAGCCCCTTCCTTGGAGGAGAGGGAGCGCAAGGTCTCAATCTCGCAGTTCGAAGCGCAAGAGTGAGAAAAAGCACAGTGCCTGTTTGCAAGGCTAGGAAAGAGCAGAGCCCCAGTCTTGCTGTTTATCTGCAATGACTGCAAGGGCTATTGAGGACCAGCAAGACAGTTCCTTCCTATCCCCTTCCTTGGAGGAGAGGCAGAGCAACGTTTCAATCTCGCAGTTCGGAGCGCGAGAGGGAGAAAAAGCAGACTGCCTGTTTGCAAGGCTAGGAAAGAGCAGAGCCCCAGCCTTGCTGTTTATCTGCAATGACTGCAAGGGCTAGTGAGGAGCATCAGGACAATTCCTTCCTAGCCCCTTCCTTGGAGGAGAAGGAGTGCAACGTTTCAATCTCGCCGTTCGGAGCGCGAGAGGGAGAAAAAGCAGAGTTCCTGTTTGCAAGGCTAGGAAAGAGCAGAGCCCCAGTCTTGCTGTTTATCTGCAATGACTGCAAGGGCTAGTGAGCACCAGCAAGACAATTCCTTCCTAGCCCCTTCCTTGGAGGAGAGAGAGTGCAACGTTTCAATCTCGCAGTTCGGAGCGCGAGAGGGAGAAAAAGCAGAGTGCCTGTTTGCAAGGCTAGGAAAGAGCAGAGCCCCAGTCTTGCTGTTTATCTGCAATGACTGCAAGGGCTAGTGAGCACCAGCAAGACAATTCCTTCCTAGCCCCTTCCTTGGAGGAGAGAGAGTGCAACGTTTCAATCTCGCAGTTCGGAGCGTGAGAGGGAGAAAAAGCAGAGTGCCTGTTTGCAAGGCTAGGAAAGAGCAGAGCCCCAGTCTTGCTGTTTATCTGCAATGACTGCAAGGGCTAGTGAGGAGCATCAAGACAATTCCTGCCTAGCCCCTTCCTTGGAGGAGAGGGAGCGCAAGGTCTCAATCTCGCAGTTCGAAGCGCAAGACTGAGAAAAAGCAGAGTGCCTGTTTGCAAGGCTAGGAAAGATCAGAGCCCCAGTCTTGCTGTTTATCTGCAATGACTGCAAGGGCTAGTGAGGACCAGCAAGACAGTTGCTTCCTATCCCCTTCCTTGGAGGAGAGGGAGAGCAACGTTTCAATCTCGCAGTTCGGAGCGCGCAAGGGGGAAAAAGCTGAGTGCCTGTTTGGAAGGCTAGGAAAGAGCAGAGCCCCAGTCTTGCTGTTTATCTGCAATGACTGCAAGGGCTAGTGAGGAGCATCAGGACAATTCCTTCCTAGCCCCTTCCTTGGAGGAGAGGGAGTGCAACGTTTCAATCTCGCCGTTAGGAGCGCGAGACTGAGAAAAAGCAGAGTGCCTGTTTGCAAGGCTAGGAAAGAGCAGAGCCCCAGCCTTGCTGTTTATCTGCAATGACTGCAAGGGCTAGTGAGCACCAGCAAGACAATTCCTTCCTAGCCCCTTCCTTGGAGGAGAAGGAGTGCAACGTTTCAATCTCGCAGTTCGGAGCGCGAGAGGGAGAAAAAGCAGACTGCCTGTTTGCAAGGCTAGGACAGAGCAGAGCCCCAGTCTTGCTGTTTATCTGCAATGACTGCAAGGGCTAGTGAGCACCAGCAAGACAATTCCTTCCTAGCCCCTTCCTTGGAGGAGAGAGAGTGCAACATTTCAATCTCGCAGTTCGGAGCGCTAGAGTGAGAAAAAGATTGGAGCCTGTTTGCAAGGCTAGGAAAGAGCAGAGCCCCAGTCTTGTTGTTTATCTGTAATGACTGCAAGGGCTAGTGAGGAGCAGCAAGACAATTCCTTCCTAGCCCCTTCATTGGAGGAGAGAGAGTGCAACGTTTCAATCTCGCAGTTCAGACCGCGAGTGGGGGAAAAAGCAGAGTGCCGGTTTGCAAGGCTAGGAAAGAGCAGAGCCCCAGTCTTGCTGTTTATCTGCAATGACTGCAAGGGCTAGTGAGGAGCAGCAAGACAATTCCTTCCTAGCCCCTTCCTTGGAGGAGAGGGAGTGCAACGTTTCAATCTCGCAGTTCGGAGCGCGAGCGGCAGAAAAATCAGAGAACTTGTTTGCAAGGCTAGGAAAGAGCAGAGCCCCAGCCTTGCTGTTTATCTGCAATGACTGCAAGGGCTAGTGAGGACCAGCAAGACAATTCCTACCTATCCCCTTCCTTGGAGGAGAGAGAGTGCAACGTTTCAATCTCGCAGTTCGGAGCGCGAGAGGGAGAAAAAGCAGAGTGCCTGTTTGCAAGCCTAGGAAAGAGCAGAGCCCCAGTCTTGCTGTTTATCTGCAATGACTGCAAGGGCTAGTGAGGAGCAGCAAGACAATTCCTTCCTAGCCCCTTCCTTGGAGGAGAGGGAGTGCAACGTTTCAATCTCGCAGTTCGAAGCACAAGAGGGAGAAAAAGCAGACTGCCTGTTTGCAAGGCTAGGAAAGAGCAGAGCCCCAGTCTTGCTGTTTATCTGCAATGACTGCAAGGGCTAGTGAGGACCATCAAGACAATTCCTTCCTAGCCCCTTCCTTGGAGGAGAGGGAGCGCAAGGTCTCAATCTCGCAGTTCGAAGCGCAAGAGTGAGAAAAAGCACAGTGCCTGTTTGCAAGGCTAGGAAAGAGCAGAGCCCCAGTCTTGCTGTTTATCTGCAATGACTGCAAGGGCTAGTGAGGACCAGCAAGACAGTTCCTTCCTATCCCCTTCCTTGGAGGAGAGGGAGAGCAACGTTTCAATCTCGCAGTTCGGAGCGCGCAAGGGGGAAAAAGCAGACTGCCTGTTTGCAAGGCTAGGAAAGAGCAGAGCCCCAGCCTTGCTGTTTATCTGCAATGACTGCAAGGGCTAGTGAGGAGCATCAGGACAATTCCTTCCTAGCCCCTTCCTTGGAGGAGAAGGAGTGCAACGTTTCAATCTCGCCGTTCGGAGCGCGAGAGGGAGAAAAAGCAGAGTGCCTGTTTGCAAGGCTAGGAAAGAGCAGAGCCCCAGTCTTGCTGTTTATCTGCAATGACTGCAAGGGCTAGTGAGCACCAGCAAGACAATTCCTTCCTAGCCCCTTCCTTGGAGGAGAGAGAGTGCAACGTTTCAATCTCGCAGTTCGGAGCGTGAGAGGGAGAAAAAGCAGACTGCCTGTTTGCAAGGCTAGGAAAGAGCAGAGCCCCAGTCTTGCTGTTTATCTGCAATGACTGCAAGGGCTAGTGAGGAGCATCAAGACAATTCCTTCCTAGCCCCTTCCTTGGAGGAGAGGGAGCGCAAGGTCTCAATCTCGCAGTTCGAAGCGCAAGAGTGAGAAAAAGCAGAGTGCCTGTTTGCAAGGCTAGGAAAGAGCAGAGCCCCAGTCTTGCTGTTTATCTGCAATGACTGCAAGGGCTAGTGAGGACCAGCAAGACAGTTGCTTCCTATCCCCTTCCTTGGAGGAGAGGGAGAGCAACGTTTCAATCTCGCAGTTCGGAGCGCGCAAGGGGGAAAAAGCAGAGTGCCTGTTTGGAAGGCTAGGAAAGAGCAGAGCCCCAGTCTTGCTGTTTATCTGCAATGACTGCAAGGGCTAGTGAGGAGCATCAGGACAATTCCTTCCTATACCCTTCCTTGGAGGACAGGGAGTGCAACGTTTCAATCTCGCCGTTCGGAGCGCGAGAGTGAGAAAAAGCAGAGTGCCTGTTTGCAAGGCTAGGAAAGAGCAGAGCCCCAGTCTTGCTGTTTATCTGCAATGACTGCAAGGGCTAGTGAGCACCAGCAAGACAATTCCTTCCTAGCCCCTTCCTTGGAGGAGAAGGAGTGCAACGTTTCAATCTCGCAGTTCGGAGCGCGAGAGGGGGAAAAAGCAGACTGCCTGTTTGCAAGGCTAGGAAAGAGCAGAGCCCCAGTCTTGCTGTTTATCTGCAATGACTGCAAGGGCTAGTGAGGAGCATCAAGACAATTCCTTCCTAGCCCCTTCCTTGGAGGAGAGGGAGCGCAAGGTCTCAATCTCGCAGTTCGAAGCGCAAGAGTGAGAAAAAGCAGAGTGCCTGTTTGCAAGGCTAGGAAAGAGCAGAGCCCCAGTCTTGCTGTTTATCTGCAATGACTGCAAGGGCTAGTGAGGACCAGCAAGACAGTTGCTTCCTATCCCCTTCCTTGGAGGAGAGGGAGAGCAACGTTTCAATCTCGCAGTTCGGAGCGCGCAAGGGGGAAAAAGCAGAGTGCCTGTTTGGAAGGCTAGGAAAGAGCAGAGCCCCAGTCTTGCTGTTTATCTGCAATGACTGCAAGGGCTAGTGAGGAGCATCAGGACAATTCCTTCCTAGCCCCTTCCTTGGAGGAGAGGGAGTGCAACGTTTCAATCTCGCCGTTCGGAGCGCGAGAGTGAGAAAAAGCAGAGTGCCTGTTTGCAAGGCTAGGAAAGAGCAGAGCCCCAGCCTTGCTGTTTATCTGCAATGACTGCAAGGGCTAGTGAGCACCAGCAAGACAATTCCTTCCTAGCCCCTTCCTTGGAGGAGAAGGAGTGCAACGTTTCAATCTCGCAGTTCGGAGCGCGAGAGGGAGAAAAAGCAGACTGCCTGTTTGCAAGGCTAGGACAGAGCAGAGCCCCAGTCTTGCTGTTTATCTGCAATGACTGCAAGGGCTAGTGAGCACCAGCAAGACAATTCCTTCCTAGCCCCTTCCTTGGAGGAGAGAGAGTGCAACGTTTCAATCTCGCAGTTCGGAGCGCGAGAGGGGGAAAAAGCAGACTGCCTGTTTGCAAGGCTAGGAAAGAGCAGAGCCCCAGTCTTGCTGTTTATCTGCAATGACTGCAAGGGCTAGTGAGGAGCATCAAGACAATTCCTTCCTAGCCCCTTCCTTGGAGGAGAGGGAGCGCAAGGTCTCAATCTCGCAGTTCGAAGCGCAAGAGTGAGAAAAAGCAGAGTGCCTGTTTGCAAGGCTAGGAAAGAGCAGAGCCCCAGTCTTGCTGTTTATCTGCAATGACTGCAAGGGCTAGTGAGGACCAGCAAGACAGTTGCTTCCTATACCCTTCCTTGGAGGAGAGGGAGAGCAACGTTTCAATCTCGCAGTTCGGAGCGCGCAAGGGGGAAAAAGCAGAGTGCCTGTTTGGAAGGCTAGGAAAGAGCAGAGCCCCAGTCTTGCTGTTTATCTGCAATGACTGCAAGGGCTAGTGAGGAGCATCAGGACAATTCCTTCCTAGCCCCTTCCTTGGAGGAGAGGGAGTGCAACGTTTCAATCTCGCCGTTAGGAGCGCGAGAGTGAGAAAAAGCAGAGTGCCTGTTTGCAAGGCTAGGAAAGAGCAGAGCCCCAGCCTTGCTGTTTATCTGCAATGACTGCAAGGGCTAGTGAGCACCAGCAAGACAATTCCTTCCTAGCCCCTTCCTTGGAGGAGAAGGAGTGCAACGTTTCAATCTCGCAGTTCGGAGCGCGAGAGGGAGAAAAAGCAGACTGCCTTTTTGCAAGGCTAGGACAGAGCAGAGCCCCAGTCTTGCTGTTTATCTGCAATGACTGCAAGGGCTAGTGAGCACCAGCAAGACAATTCCTTCCTAGCCCCTTCCTTGGAGGAGAGAGAGTGCAACATTTCAATCTCGCAGTTCGGAGCGCTAGAGTGAGAAAAAGATTGGAGCCTGTTTGCAAGGCTAGGAAAGAGCAGAGCCCCAGTCTTGTTGTTTATCTGTAATGACTGCAAGGGCTAGTGAGGAGCAGCAAGACAATTCCTTCCTAGCCCCTTCCTTGGAGGAGAGAGAGTGCAACGTTTCAATCTCGCAGTTCAGACCGCGAGTGGGGGAAAAAGCAGAGTGCCGGTTTGCAAGGCTAGGAAAGAGCAGAGCCCCAGTCTTGCTGTTTATCTGCAATGACTGCAAGGGCTAGTGAGGAGCAGCAAGACAATTCCTTCCTAGCCCCTTCCTTGGAGGAGAGGGAGTGCAACGTTTCAATCTCGCAGTTCGGAGCGCGAGAGGCAGAAAAATCAGAGTACTTGTTTGCAAGGCTAGGAAAGAGCAGAGCCCCAGCCTTGCTGTTTATCTGCAATGACTGCAAGGGCTAGTGAGCACCAGCAAGACAATTCCTACCTATCCCCTTCCTTGGAGGAGAGAGAGTGCAACGTTTCAATCTCGCAGTTCGGAGCGCGAGAGGGAGAAAAAGCAGAGTGCCTGTTTGCAAGGCTAGGAAAGAGCAGAGCCCCAGTCTTGCTGTTTATCTGCAATGACTGCAAGGGCTAGTGAGGAGCAGCAAGACAATTCCTTCCTAGCCCCTTCCTTGGAGGAGAGGGAGTGCAACGTTTCAATCTCGCAGTTCGAAGCACAAGAGGGAGAAAAAGCAGAGTGCCTGTTTGCAAGGCTAGGAAAGAGCAGAGCCCCAGTCTTGCTGTTTATCTGCAATGACTGCAAGGGCTAGTGAGGAGCATCAAGACAATTCCTTCCTAGCCCCTTCCTTGGAGGAGAGGGAGCGCAAGGTCTCAATCTCGCAGTTCGAAGCGCAAGAGTGAGAAAAAGCACAGTGCCTGTTTGCAAGGCTAGGACAGAGCAGAGCCCCAGTCTTGCTGTTTATCTGCAATGACTGCAAGGGCTATTGAGGACCAGCAAGACAGTTCCTTCCTATCCCCTTCCTTGGAGGAGAGGGAGAGCAACGTTTCAATCTCGCAGTTCGGAGCGCGCAAGGGGGAAAAAGCAGACTGCCTGTTTGCAAGGCTAGGAAAGAGCAGAGCCCCAGCCTTGCTGTTTATCTGCAATGACTGCAAGGGCTAGTGAGGAGCATCAGGACAATTCCTTCCTAGCCCCTTCCTTGGAGGAGAAGGAGTGCAACGTTTCAATCTCGCCGTTCGGAGCGCGAGAGGGAGAAAAAGCAGAGTGCCTGTTTGCAAGGCTAGGAAAGAGCAGAGCCCCAGTCTTGCTGTTTATCTGCAATGACTGCAAGGGCTAGTGAGCACCAGCAAGACAATTCCTTCCTAGCCCCTTCCTTGGAGGAGAGAGAGTGCAACGTTTCAATCTCGCAGTTCGGAGCGTGAGAGGGAGAAAAAGCAGACTGCCTGTTTGCAAGGCTAGGAAAGAGCAGAGCCCCAGTCTTGCTGTTTATCTGCAATGACTGCAAGGGCTAGTGAGGAGCATCAAGACAATTCCTTCCTAGCCCCTTCCTTGGAGGAGAGGGAGCGCAAGGTCTCAATCTCGCAGTTCGAAGCGCAAGAGTGAGAAAAAGCAGAGTGCCTGTTTGCAAGGCTAGGAAAGAGCAGAGCCCCAGTCTTGCTGTTTATCTGCAATGACTGCAAGGGCTAGTGAGGACCAGCAAGACAGTTGCTTCCTATCCCCTTCCTTGGAGGAGAGGGAGAGCAACGTTTCAATCTCGCAGTTCGGAGCGCGCAAGGGGGAAAAAGCAGAGTGCCTGTTTGGAAGGCTAGGAAAGAGCAGAGCCCCAGCCTTGCTGTTTATCTGCAATGACTGCAAGGGCTAGTGAGGAGCATCAGGACAATTCCTTCCTAGCCCCTTCCTTGGAGGAGAGGGAGTGCAACGTTTCAATCTCGCCGTTCGGAGCGCGAGAGTGAGAAAAAGCAGAGTGCCTGTTTGCAAGGCTAGGAAAGAGCAGAGCCCCAGTCTTGCTGTTTATCTGCAATGACTGCAAGGGCTAGTGAGCACCAGCAAGACAATTCCTTCCTAGCCCCTTCCTTGGAGGAGAAGGAGTGCAACGTTTCAATCTCGCTGTTCGGAGCGCGAGAGGGGGAAAAAGCAGACTGCCTGTTTGCAAGGCTAGGAAAGAGCAGAGACCCAGTCTTGCTGTTTATCTGCAATGACTGCAAGGGCTAGTGAGGAGCATCAAGACAATTCCTTCCTAGCCCCTTCCTTGGAGGAGAGGGAGCGCAAGGTCTCAATCTCGCAGTTCGAAGCGCAAGAGTGAGAAAAAGCAGAGTGCCTGTTTGCAAGGCTAGGAAAGAGCAGAGCCCCAGTCTTGCTGTTTATCTGCAATGACTGCAAGGGCTAGTGAGGACCAGCAAGACAGTTGCTTCCTAGCCCCTTCCTTGGAGGAGAGGGAGAGCAACGTTTCAATCTCGCAGTTCGGAGCGCGCAAGGGGGAAAAAGCAGAGTGCCTGTTTGGAAGGCTAGGAAAGAGCAGAGCCCCAGTCTTGCTGTTTATCTGCAATGACTGCAAGGGCTAGTGAGGAGCATCAGGACAATTCCTTCCTAGCCCCTTCCTTGGAGGAGAGGGAGTGCAACGTTTCAATCTCGCCGTTCGGAGCGCGAGAGTGAGAAAAAGCAGAGTGCCTGTTTGCAAGGCTAGGAAAGAGCAGAGCCCCAGCCTTGCTGTTTATCTGCAATGACTGCAAGGGCTAGTGAGCACCAGCAAGACAATTCCTTCCTAGCCCCTTCCTTGGAGGAGAAGGAGTGCAACGTTTCAATCTCGCAGTTCGGAGCGCGAGAGGGAGAAAAAGCAGACTGCCTGTTTGCAAGGCTAGGACAGAGCAGAGCCCCAGTCTTGCTGTTTATCTGCAATGACTGCAAGGGCTAGTGAGCACCAGCAAGACAATTCCTTCCTAGCCCCTTCCTTGGAGGAGAGAGAGTGCAACGTTTCAATCTCGCAGTTCGAAGCACAAGAGGGAGAAAAAGCAGAGTGCCTGTTTGCAAGGCTAGGAAAGAGCAGAGCCCCAGTCTTGCTGTTTATCTGCAATGACTGCAAGGGCTAGTGAGGAGCATCAAGACAATTCCTTCCTAGCCCCTTCCTTGGAGGAGAGGGAGCGCAAGGTCTCAATCTCGCAGTTCGAAGCGCAAGAGTGAGAAAAAGCACAGTGCCTGTTTGCAAGGCTAGGACAGAGCAGAGCCCCAGTCTTGCTGTTTATCTGCAATGACTGCAAGGGCTATTGAGGACCAGCAAGACAGTTCCTTCCTATCCCCTTCCTTGGAGGAGAGGGAGAGCAACGTTTCAATCTCGCAGTTCGGAGCGCGCAAGGGGGAAAAAGCAGACTGCCTGTTTGCAAGGCTAGGAAAGAGCAGAGCCCCAGCCTTGCTGTTTATCTGCAATGACTGCAAGGGCTAGTGAGGAGCATCAGGACAATTCCTTCCTAGCCCCTTCCTTGGAGGAGAAGGAGTGCAACGTTTCAATCTCGCCGTTCGGAGCGCGAGAGGGAGAAAAAGCAGAGTGCCTGTTTGCAAGGCTAGGAAAGAGCAGAGCCCCAGTCTTGCTGTTTATCTGCAATGACTGCAAGGGCTAGTGAGCACCAGCAAGACAAT
Source organism: Phaethon aethereus (assembly GCF_964289735.1). Classification (NCBI taxonomy): domain Eukaryota; kingdom Metazoa; phylum Chordata; class Aves; order Phaethontiformes; family Phaethontidae; genus Phaethon; species Phaethon aethereus. The sequence goes on from NC_138581.1 coordinate 16,767,466, forward strand.
TCCTTCCTAGCCCCTTCCTTGGAGGAGAGAGAGTGCAACGTTTCAATCTCGCAGTTCGGAGCGTGAGAGGGAGAAAAAGCAGACTGCCTGTTTGCAAGGCTAGGAAAGAGCAGAGCCCCAGTCTTGCTGTTTATCTGCAATGACTGCAAGGGCTAGTGAGGAGCATCAAGACAATTCCTTCCTAGCCCCTTCCTTGGAGGAGAGGGAGCGCAAGGTCTCAATCTCGCAGTTCGAAGCGCAAGAGTGAGAAAAAGCAGAGTGCCTGTTTGCAAGGCTAGGAAAGAGCAGAGCCCCAGTCTTGCTGTTTATCTGCAATGACTGCAAGGGCTAGTGAGGACCAGCAAGACAGTTGCTTCCTAGCCCCTTCCTTGGAGGAGAGGGAGAGCAACGTTTCAATCTCGCAGTTCGGAGCGCGCAAGGGGGAAAAAGCAGAGTGCCTGTTTGGAAGGCTAGGAAAGAGCAGAGCCCCAGTCTTGCTGTTTATCTGCAATGACTGCAAGGGCTAGTGAGGAGCATCAGGACAATTCCTTCCTAGCCCCTTCCTTGGAGGAGAGGGAGTGCAACGTTTCAATCTCGCCGTTCGGAGCGCGAGAGTGAGAAAAAGCAGAGTGCCTGTTTGCAAGGCTAGGAAAGAGCAGAGCCCCAGCCTTGCTGTTTATCTGCAATGACTGCAAGGGCTAGTGAGCACCAGCAAGACAATTCCTTCCTAGCCCCTTCCTTGGAGGAGAAGGAGTGCAACGTTTCAATCTCGCAGTTCGGAGCGCGAGAGGGAGAAAAAGCAGACTGCCTGTTTGCAAGGCTAGGAAAGAGCAGAGCCCCAGTCTTGCTGTTTATCTGCAATGACTGCAAGGGCTAGTGAGGAGCATCAAGACAATTCCTTCCTAGCCCCTTCCTTGGAGGAGAGGGAGCGCAAGGTCTCAATCTCGCAGTTCGAAGCGCAAGAGTGAGAAAAAGCACAGTGCCTGTTTGCAAGGCTAGGACAGAGCAGAGCCCCAGTCTTGCTGTTTATCTGCAATGACTGCAAGGGCTATTGAGGACCAGCAAGACAGTTCCTTCCTATCCCCTTCCTTGGAGGAGAGGGAGAGCAACGTTTCAATCTCGCAGTTCGGAGCGCGCAAGGGGGAAAAAGCAGACTGCCTGTTTGCAAGGCTAGGAAAGAGCAGAGCCCCAGCCTTGCTGTTTATCTGCAATGACTGCAAGGGCTAGTGAGGAGCATCAGGACAATTCCTTCCTAGCCCCTTCCTTGGAGGAGAAGGAGTGCAACGTTTCAATCTCGCCGTTCGGAGCGCGAGAGGGAGAAAAAGCAGAGTGCCTGTTTGCAAGGCTAGGAAAGAGCAGAGCCCCAGTCTTGCTGTTTATCTGCAATGACTGCAAGGGCTAGTGAGCACCAGCAAGACAATTCCTTCCTAGCCCCTTCCTTGGAGGAGAGAGAGTGCAACGTTTCAATCTCGCAGTTCGGAGCGTGAGAGGGAGAAAAAGCAGACTGCCTGTTTGCAAGGCTAGGAAAGAGCAGAGCCCCAGTCTTGCTGTTTATCTGCAATGACTGCAAGGGCTAGTGAGGAGCATCAAGACAATTCCTTCCTAGCCCCTTCCTTGGAGGAGAGGGAGCGCAAGGTCTCAATCTCGCAGTTCGAAGCGCAAGAGTGAGAAAAAGCAGAGTGCCTGTTTGCAAGGCTAGGAAAGAGCAGAGCCCCAGTCTTGCTGTTTATCTGCAATGACTGCAAGGGCTAGTGAGGACCAGCAAGACAGTTGCTTCCTATCCCCTTCCTTGGAGGAGAGGGAGAGCAACGTTTCAATCTCGCAGTTCGGAGCTCGCAAGGGGGAAAAAGCAGAGTGCCTGTTTGGAAGGCTAGGAAAGAGCAGAGCCCCAGTCTTGCTGTTTATCTGCAATGACTGCAAGGGCTAGTGAGGAGCATCAGGACAATTCCTTCCTAGCCCCTTCCTTGGAGGAGAGGGAGTGCAACGTTTCAATCTCGCCGTTCGGAGCGCGAGAGTGAGAAAAAGCAGAGTGCCTGTTTGCAAGGCTAGGAAAGAGCAGAGCCCCAGTCTTGCTGTTTATCTGCAATGACTGCAAGGGCTAGTGAGCACCAGCAAGACAATTCCTTCCTAGCCCCTTCCTTGGAGGAGAAGGAGTGCAACGTTTCAATCTCGCAGTTCGGAGCGCGAGAGGGAGAAAAAGCAGACTGCCTGTTTGCAAGGCTAGGACAGAGCAGAGCCCCAGTCTTGCTGTTTATCTGCAATGACTGCAAGGGCTAGTGAGCACCAGCAAGACAGTTCCTTCCTATCCCCTTCCTTGGAGGAGAGGGAGAGCAACGTTTCAATCTCGCAGTTCGGAGCGCGCAAGGGGGAAAAAGCAGACTGCCTGTTTGCAAGGCTAGGAAAGAGCAGAGCCCCAGCCTTGCTGTTTATCTGCAATGACTGCAAGGGCTAGTGAGGAGCATCAGGACAATTCCTTCCTAGCCCCTTCCTTGGAGGAGAAGGAGTGCAACGTTTCAATCTCGCCGTTCGGAGCGCGAGAGGGAGAAAAAGCAGAGTGCCTGTTTGCAAGGCTAGGAAAGAGCAGAGCCCCAGTCTTGCTGTTTATCTGCAATGACTGCAAGGGCTAGTGAGCACCAGCAAGACAATTCCTTCCTAGCCCCTTCCTTGGAGGAGAGAGAGTGCAACGTTTCAATCTCGCAGTTCGGAGCGTGAGAGGGAGAAAAAGCAGACTGCCTGTTTGCAAGGCTAGGAAAGAGCAGAGCCCCAGTCTTGCTGTTTATCTGCAATGACTGCAAGGGCTAGTGAGGACCAGCAAGACAGTTGCTTCCTATCCCCTTCCTTGGAGGAGAGGGAGAGCAACGTTTCAATCTCGCAGTTCGGAGCGCGCAAGGGGGAAAAAGCAGAGTGCCTGTTTGGAAGGCTAGGAAAGAGCAGAGCCCCAGTCTTGCTGTTTATCTGCAATGACTGCAAGGGCTAGTGAGGAGCATCAGGACAATTCCTTCCTAGCCCCTTCCTTGGAGGAGAGGGAGTGCAACGTTTCAATCTCGCCGTTCGGAGCGCGAGAGTGAGAAAAAGCAGAGTGCCTGTTTGCAAGGCTAGGAAAGAGCAGAGCCCCAGCCTTGCTGTTTATCTGCAATGACTGCAAGGGCTAGTGAGCACCAGCAAGACAATTCCTTCCTAGCCCCTTCCTTGGAGGAGAAGGAGTGCAACGTTTCAATCTCGCAGTTCGGAGCGCGAGAGGGAGAAAAAGCAGACTGCCTGTTTGCAAGGCTAGGACAGAGCAGAGCCCCAGTCTTGCTGTTTATCTGCAATGACTGCAAGGGCTAGTGAGCACCAGCAAGACAATTCCTTCCTAGCCCCTTCCTTGGAGGAGAGAGAGTGCAACGTTTCAATCTCGCAGTTCGAAGCACAAGAGGGAGAAAAAGCAGAGTGCCTGTTTGCAAGGCTAGGAAAGAGCAGAGCCCCAGTCTTGCTGTTTATCTGCAATGACTGCAAGGGCTAGTGAGGAGCATCAAGACAATTCCTTCCTAGCCCCTTCCTTGGAGGAGAGGGAGCGCAAGGTCTCAATCTCGCAGTTCGAAGCGCAAGAGTGAGAAAAAGCACAGTGCCTGTTTGCAAGGCTAGGACAGAGCAGAGCCCCAGTCTTGCTGTTTATCTGCAATGACTGCAAGGGCTATTGAGGACCAGCAAGACAGTTCCTTCCTATCCCCTTCCTTGGAGGAGAGGGAGAGCAACGTTTCAATCTCGCAGTTCGGAGCGCGCAAGGGGGAAAAAGCAGACTGCCTGTTTGCAAGGCTAGGAAAGAGCAGAGCCCCAGCCTTGCTGTTTATCTGCAATGACTGCAAGGGCTAGTGAGGAGCATCAGGACAATTCCTTCCTAGCCCCTTCCTTGGAGGAGAAGGAGTGCAACGTTTCAATCTCGCCGTTCGGAGCGCGAGAGGGAGAAAAAGCAGAGTGCCTGTTTGCAAGGCTAGGAAAGAGCAGAGCCCCAGTCTTGCTGTTTATCTGCAATGACTGCAAGGGCTAGTGAGCACCAGCAAGACAATTCCTTCCTAGCCCCTTCCTTGGAGGAGAGAGAGTGCAACGTTTCAATCTCGCAGTTCGGAGCGTGAGAGGGAGAAAAAGCAGACTGCCTGTTTGCAAGGCTAGGAAAGAGCAGAGCCCCAGTCTTGCTGTTTATCTGCAATGACTGCAAGGGCTAGTGAGGAGCATCAAGACAATTCCTTCCTAGCCCCTTCCTTGGAGGAGAGGGAGCGCAAGGTCTCAATCTCGCAGTTCGAAGCGCAAGAGTGAGAAAAAGCAGAGTGCCTGTTTGCAAGGCTAGGAAAGAGCAGAGCCCCAGTCTTGCTGTTTATCTGCAATGACTGCAAGGGCTAGTGAGGACCAGCAAGACAGTTTTTCCTATCCCCTTCCTTGGAGGAGAGGGAGAGCAACGTTTCAATCTCGCAGTTCGGAGCGCGCAAGGGGGAAAAAGCAGAGTGCCTGTTTGGAAGGCTAGGAAAGAGCAGAGCCCCAGTCTTGCTGTTTATCTGCAATGACTGCAAGGGCTAGTGAGGAGCATCAGGACAATTCCTTCCTAGCCCCTTCCTTGGAGGAGAGGGAGTGCAACGTTTCAATCTCGCCGTTCGGAGCGCGAGAGTGAGAAAAAGCAGAGTGCCTGTTTGCAAGGCTAGGAAAGAGCAGAGCCCCAGTCTTGCTGTTTATCTGCAATGACTGCAAGGGCTAGTGAGCACCAGCAAGACAATTCCTTCCTAGCCCCTTCCTTGGAGGAGAAGGAGTGCAACGTTTCAATCTCGCAGTTCGGAGCGCGAGAGGGGGAAAAAGCAGACTGCCTGTTTGCAAGGCTAGGAAAGAGCAGAGACCCAGTCTTGCTGTTTATCTGCAATGACTGCAAGGGCTAGTGAGGAGCATCAAGACAATTCCTTCCTAGCCCCTTCCTTGGAGGAGAGGGAGCGCAAGGTCTCAATCTCGCAGTTCGAAGCGCAAGAGTGAGAAAAAGCAGAGTGCCTGTTTGCAAGGCTAGGACAGAGCAGAGCCCCAGTCTTGCTGTTTATCTGCAATGACTGCAAGGGCTAGTGAGCACCAGCAAGACAATTCCTTCCTAGCCCCTTCCTTGGAGGAGAGAGAGTGCAACGTTTCAATCTCGCAGTTCAGACCGCGAGTGGGGGAAAAAGCAGAGTGCCGGTTTGCAAGGCTAGGAAAGAGCAGAGCCCCAGTCTTGCTGTTTATCTGCAATGACTGCAAGGGCTAGTGAGGAGCAGCAAGACAATTCCTTCCTAGCCCCTTCCTTGGAGGAGAGGGAGCGCAAGGTCTCAATCTCGCAGTTCGAAGCACAAGAGTGAGAAAAAGCAGAGTGCCTGTTTGCAAGGCTAGGAAACAGCAGAGCCCCAGTCTTGCTGTTTATCTGCAATGACTGCAACGGATAGTGAGCACCAGCAAGACAATTCCTTCCTAGCCCCTTCCTTGGAGGAGAGGGAGTGCAACGTTTCGATCTCGCAGTTCGGAGCGCGAGAGGGAGAAAAAGCAGAGTGCCTGTTTGCAAGGCTAGGAAAGAGCAGAGCCCCAGTCTTGCTGTTTATCTGCAATGACTGCAAGGGCTAGTGAGGAGCAGCAAGACAATTCCTTCCTAGCCCCTTCCTTGGAGGACAGAGAGCGCAACGTTTCAATCTCGCAGTTCGGAGCGCGAGAGGGGGAAAAAGCAGACTGCCTGTTTGCAAGGCTAGGAAAGAGCAGAGCCCCAGTCTTGCTGTTTATCTGCAATGACTGCAAGGGCTAGTGAGGAGCATCAAGACAATTCCTTCCTAGCCCCTTCCTTGGAGGAGAGGGAGCGCAAGGTCACAATATCGCAGTTCGGAGCGCGAGAGGGAGAAAAAGCAGAGTGCCTGTTTGCAAGGCTAGGAAAGTGCGACGAGCGAGGGAAGGCATGCAGTCGACTCAATATGAGTGATAAAGCAAGCTTCAACTTTATTGCAAAACCTTACACATATTTATACACTAAGTTCTACCTTATGCATACTTGTCTTACAATCATTGGCTTAGCTCTAAAGAGTGCATTATCATACTCCTCCTACTTGCGCTTACTGCTCCGTGGTCCGGGTTCCATCCTGTTTTTCTTATACAGTGCTGCTTCTTAGCTGTTTACCACAGCTCCTTCTCCTCAAGGCCGAGCCCTGCAGATGTCCAGCTGTTTACCAGCTTCCCAGTGCCACAGTTCCCTCTTCTCAAGGCCGAGCCGTGCAGATATCTAGCTGTTTACCAGCTTCTCAATGCTGCAGCTCCTTCTCCTTAAGGTCGAGCCGTGCAGAATGATCCCAACATCTCCCCCTTTTTGTTTTTGTATAAACAAAACCTGATGGATCATTCGCAACCCGAGGACTGTGAGAAAGATGGACCCTCTGTACATTCTTGTATCATCCTGTGCCGCGAACTCAGCCCAGCAGTTGGTAGGTGCCAGCTTTACGTGGGCGTCCCCACGGAGGCAACGGTGGCCTTGCTGTACACCAGCCCACTGCCCTTCAGGAATTCCCGGTATTACACATTTGTAGAGGAACGAGTTTCGACACACGTGGCCAGCGAGTGTCGGAACTCACCTCAGTTGTCAGCTTTTAACACAGGGAGCCTATGGCGTATGCACCCGCTGGCCAGACGTGCTGCACGCGCCACAGCCATCCCGTCTATTGGTTCGTAGGCTTTGTTGACACGGCATTTTTTCATAACTCAGCAGTCACATATCAACTTATGCTTAAGTCAATAGCAGAATATTACAAAGCAAAACAATTCTAGCTGTACTACTTCTAGTGATATAAACTACTCCTAGTGATAGAAAAAAGGTACTTGTATAAGGCTATGAAGACCAATATTATATCTTACCAAAGCATTTGTAGTTATAGAACACTTTGCCTCAAAAGCTTTCCACGTTCATCTCATGATACTGCAAATTTCAGTGTGATTTACCCCTACATTTTCTTTTGACTGAGGTGGCATCCAGATTGCGATGACACCTGATAGTGTCATGATGTGTCCAACGATGACGATGGTGACTGCCCCACCCATGGCCTCACCCACTTCGAGGCACCTGCAAAGTGGGTTACCCATGGTTTTACCCATGGTTTTAAACAGCCACCACCGTCAACCTCGTCCCCTGGTTAGCAGTTGAAAAGGTCCTTTCTCCTTCCGCAAATAATTTAACACATATAAGGCTTTATTCAAACGTTCTTAGGGTAATGTGGTAGCCTCTCCCCCTTTTTGTTTTGAGCGTGATTATCTAACAAAGCTCATTCATTGGGTGTGTAAGATACTTGTTTGAGTTATTAGCTAACCAAGCATTCTTTACTACCTTTTGAACCATTCCTTGTAGACAATGCAATAAACATGGTACAATAAGCATTAGTATTAAGATAACAAGTACTATAACAACTGCCCCTTTTATTAAGTCTTGTAACCATCCACTTAGGCCCAAACTTGACAGCTATGATTCGAGGTTTAGTGAACTTGTCTGTAACCTGTCCGTTAAGTCCTTCAGTTTTTGTAATTGTTGAGTTACCGACTGTGATGTATCTGTTAAATTCATACAACACGTGCCATCAAACTCCTCACACCCGTGCCCTTGGGCCAAAAGTAGGAAGTCGATAGCTGCCCTATTTTGCAATGTCGCATGCCTTATTGAGTCAGTTTCCATTAACAAAGCACTGAGTGTTGCAGAAGTAGCATTGGTTTGTTTCGCTAGCCAACATCCCAATTTATTTAAAGTGGTTAAGCCTTGGGCAGCAGCGACCCCAGGGGCAAGGAAAGAGGTTAGTATGGTTTTGTCTGCAGTCCAAAAATCCAGTTGGTCATTGCACTCTTCCTGATATTTTCAAATCTGTCATCTTATTCTATGCCGTCGGGTAAGGTTCAATATCATAGAAGTGTTGGGTTAGGTGCCCCAATGTGTAAGGACCACCTCTCAAATGGGAGGGAACACCTTGCCATGCACGATCACCACAAATCAAGAATATTCCTTTAGGGAGTCTCATTGGGACAATAGTAGAGCGTGAGATGTTGCTCGTTGTATAATTACACCAATTGGTAGCATTCTGAAAAATGGCTAACGTGGGGTTTACATCCTGTGACCTGGCTATCTTCTCAGTAATTTTCTGCAAAGCTTGGTGTTGATCCTCATTCAGTTGACGTCGCTCTGGAGCCTCCACCGAAGACTCCAGGAGCGGCATCAATGGCCTTAGATCATCATTAGTAATTCCGCAAATATTGCGAACCCACTGTATATCCCCCATTAATTTTTGGACATCAGAAAGATTTTCTCTTTTCGCCTTAATCTTTATTTTTTGTGAGTGGACCGCTGCCCTGGTAATAATCCAGCTCAAATATTGCCATGGTCCCTTCTTTTGCCTTTTTTTTTTTTTTTTTTTTTTTTTTTTGGTGCTATTTTTAAACCCCGTTTTCCTAAATAGTGCTCTAAGTGCTGTAAAATGTGGTCTGCATTCAATTGTGTCCCTGCTATTAATATATCAACTATATAATGATACATTATTAAATCTGGATACTTTTTCCACACCGGTTCTAGAGCCCATGCCACAAATGTCTGACACATCGTAGGTGAATTTTGCATTCCTTGTGGTAACACTACCCAATGATACTTTTTGCTAGCTCTCCTTTATTTACCGATGGTACCGTAAAGGCAAACTTCTCCGCATCCTCAGCTGCTAAGGGAATGGTAAAAAAGCAATTGAAATATACTCTTCGATTCCCTGCAAAAGAAATGATACATTTGTGACAATAATTACAACGACATAGAACAAACCCACAACACCGTTTTACAAATATGGCATATTGAAGTTCCTGCTCTTGACCGTCCGGGGAGAGCCGCTGAGACAGTCAACGAGCCATCATTCCGCATACAAAAGAGTGAAAGCATCAGCTGGTGGTACGACGGAGTTGACTGCGTCCGTGGGACGTGTGACAAGATCTTCAGGTCTTACTGCCGGCCGTACCGACCTGGCCGGTACCTGCTTCACTCCGTCCCCTCCCTCTCTGCCAAAGTCTCTTGTCTCATGCCTCGCCAATGTTGGGCAGGGTCGTATCTTGACTTGGGGGAAGGATCATCCCAGGCAGCCCCCTCCTGTTGCGGCACGGGTCAGGAGGCGGGGGCCAAGGAGGACTCGCCACCTCCGTTGGTTGCGTTAGCGGGGGGGCGGGGCGGGGGGGGCGGGGGGGGCGGGCGGGGGTTGCTCGTTCTCACCATCCCCAGCTCGGCCTCCCTTCTCTCCCAAGGCTGTGGCAGCGGCAGCTGCTGCCGCCGTCCGCTCTGATTTTATCGTCTTTATAGAGTCTCTGACTAATCGCCAGGTTGTTAACACTTTCATAGCCGTATGATCCTCTTTAGAGGCTGCCTCAAACACCAATTTCCCTGCTTTCTCCCAGGTAGGTAACTCAAAAGCTGTTGCAGAGTCTGCTGCTAGCCCCTGGCTCTTCAAAACAGTCTCCAATAGCAATTGCCATGTTGTTGCTAGCTCCACTGCTTGCCCATCTCCTTTCGAGACTCGCCCCATTGATCTTTCACATGGGCACACAGGGGAACACTGAGTACATTGTTCTGGGCAACGTTGTCCCGTCTTGCCCTCACATACATCATCGTAGATCTGTTTCTCTGACTTATCTATGCAGCCGGTTTACTCGGTGCATCTGGCACCTCAGGAGGTGCAGTCGGAGTCGCTGAAGGTCCTGGACCCTCTGACTCAGTTAAAAAGGGATTGGTTGAAGATGGTTTAACAGCCTCCTCCATATCAGCTGCAGCTTTTCTCTCTGCCTTTAAGGCTTTTAATGTGTTTAACATCAACTTCCATGTCGTCACTAACTCTGCGGTGGTTTTATCTCCATTCCCAATATGTTCCTATAACATTTTTCCTATCTCCTCCCACGTCTCTGCCTTAAACGCCACAGACGCATCGGGGGGGTACCCTTTTTGGCACCAAATTAGAAGCCTTCTAAGTGTATATTCATCATATTTCAGTCCTCTCTTAGAGAGCATATGCAGCAGGAGTCTGACCATCGCCCCTTCTTCATGCGATGCGTTCTGCCTTTAGTTCTTTTAATGTCTCTAGGATCAACCTCTAGAGCGTCGTAGATTTTATACTGTCTTTGTTGCCTGTGCTATTCGCTTTTCAGTTTTATATCTTTTCATGCAATGAATAACATCTCTCCAAGATTTCATTAATTTTTTGCTGATTTTTCATCATCGATTACTAGATCCCACAAACAATCTCCATAAGAACGCCACTCGTCTACTTCAAACATACTTTCAGGGTCTTTAAAAAACCCTTTCGCTTTCCCTAACGCAATTAACCCAGCCAGATCTTTTAATTGGCTTACTCCCCGCTTTTCTAAAAAGCATTTTAAGATTTCGAACGCTACCTCTATTTCCATTGCGCGCTACGTTGACCTTCTTAATTATCCGGTCAATTATTTTTGCAGCCTTTTCCCTTGGTTAGCCTTCTTTCGGACGGCGAACCCCTTCTTAATTATCCTGGGTTCAAGCACGGATCAGGCGCGCCGCGGCAGCGTCCGCCGATCTTCTGCTCCCTGGTCGCTGCTACCAGTGCTTCTCCGATCTCGCTGTCCGGTGAAAAACAAGGATGGGGGTCCCTGTTCGGGCGCCACTTGCGACGAGCGAGGGAAGGCATGCAGTCGACTCAATATGAGTGATAAAGCAAGCTTCAACTTTATTGCAAAACCTTACACATATTTATACACTAAGTTCTACCTTATGCATACTTGTCTTACAATCATTGGCTTAGCTCTAAAGAGTGCATTATCATACTCCTCCTACTTGCGCTTACTGCTACGTGGTCCGGGTTCCATCCTGTTTTTCTTATACAGTGCTGCTTCTTAGCTGTTTACCACAGCTCCTTCTCCTCAAGGCCGAGCCCTGCAGATGTCCAGCTGTTTACCAGCTTCCCAGTGCCACAGCTCCCTCTTCTCAAGGCCGAGCCGTGCAGATATCTAGCTGTTTACCAGCTTCTCAATGCTGCAGCTCCTTCTCCTTAAGGTCGAGCCGTGCAGAATGATCCCAACAGGAAAGAGCAGAGCCCCAGTCTTGCTGCTCATCTGCAATGACTGCAAGGGATAGTGAGGACCAGCAAGACAATTCCTTCCTATCCCCTTCCTTGGAGGAGAGGGAGCGCAACGTTGCAATCTCGCAGTTCGGAGCGCGAGAGGGAGAAAAAGCAGACTGCCTGTTTGCAAGGCTAGGAAAGAGCAGAGCCCCAGTCTTGCTGTTTATCTGCAATGACTGCAAGGGATAGTGAGGAGCAGCAAGACAATTCCTTCCGAGCCCCTTCCTTGGAGGAGAGGGAGCGCAACGTTTCAATCTCGAAGTTCGGAGCGCGAGAGGGAGAAAAAGCAGAGTACTTGTTTGCAAGGCTAGGAAAGAGCAGAGCCCCAGTCTTGCTGTTTATCTGCAATGACTGCAAGGGCTAGTGAGGAGCAGCAAGACAATTCCTTCCTAGCCCCTTCCTTGGAGGAGAGGGAGCGCAAGGTCACAATCTCGCTGTTCGAAGCACAAGAGTGAGAAAAAGCAGAGTGCCTGTTTGCAAGGCTAGGAAAGAGCAGAGCCCCAGTCTTGCTGTTTATCTGTAATGACTGCAAGGGCTAGTGAGGACCAGCAAGACAATTCCTTCCTAGCCCCTTCCTTGGAGGAGAGGGAGTGCAACGTTTCAATCTCGCAGTTCGGAGCGCGAGAGGGAGAAAAATCAGAGTGCCTGTTTGCAAGGCTAGGAAAGAGCAGAGCCCCTGTCTTGCTGTTTATCTGCAATGACTGCAAGGGCTAGTGAGGACCAGCAAGACAGTTCCTTCCTAGCCCCTTCCTTGGAGGAGAGGGAGTGCAACGTTTCAATCTCGCAGTTCGGAGCGCGAGAGGGAGAAAAAGCAGAGTACTTCTTTGCAAGGGTAGGAAACAGGAGAGCCCCAGCCTTGCTGTTTATCTGCAATGACTGCAACGGATAGTGAGCACCAGCAAGACAATTCCCTCCTAGCCCCTTCCTTGGAGGAGAGAGAGTGCAACGTTTCAATCTCGCTGTTCAGAGCGCGAGAGGGAGAAAAAGATTGGAGCCTGTTTGCAAGGCTAGGAAAAGCAGAGCCCCAGTCTTTCCTTTTATCTGTAATGACTGCCGAGCTGCAGTACCTAAGTTCGCGCACAGGGAGGCAGCACCGAGCGCGGGGAGGAGGCGCGCCACCACGCATGCCTGGGAGGCCAGGTCGCAAAACCTACATCTCCCGGCATGCACTGGCAAGCACAGCATGGCCGCCCGCCAGCCCCCTGCCACAAGACTATGCTTCCCGGCATGCGCGGGGGAACGACCGTCGCCGGCCCTAAGCCCCGTGCCTCAGGGCTACGGCTCCCGCCGTGCCGCCAGGCGCAGCCTGCCCTGCTGGCTGACCCTGCGCAGACACCGGCTCCCCCTTTTCCCCCGCAAGACCCGCCGAGACGCGAGCGCTAAACCCGCGCTCCGCCGCGCGGCTCCGGGCAGCCCCCGCCGCCGGCTCCCACACGCCCCTGCTCCGTGCCTCCGACGCGGACCTCGCCGCCCCGCCTCGGGGCTTTCCCCGGCACCTGCTGGTCCATGGGGCGTACCCCGCTCACGTTCTTCCTCGCTGCAGCCGCAGCCCGGTCACACCGGGCGACCGCTCCGCCCCGCCTCTCTCCCTCTACCCGGCTCCCTTTCTCCGTTTTTTTTGTTTGGTGTTTTTTGTTTGGTTCCCCTCCCCCCCCGTATTTCTCGCACCCCACCGCTACCTAATTTCTCCTTCAACGATTCCCTTTATCCAGCTTCCCTTTCCCGTACTTTTAACTCCTCCCTTTTTTCCGTATACCCTGTCACTTTTTAAATTTTGTTTCAGTATTTCCTTCTATCCTCATTCCTGTTCCTATTTTTTTAATTCTTTCCTGCTTTTCTCGTAGCCTGTCGCTTCTTAAAACGTCCTTCCGTCCCTCTACCCGATTCCTTGCCCCTGTTTTTTATCTCCGCCTCTGTCCCGCACCCAGTCATATTAATAACTTTCTTTCTATGTCTCCATTTATTTAGCTTCCTGTCCGCCGTTTTATTTTTTTTTCCTGTCTGTATCATACTCCCTCCATTTTAACTTGTGTTTCGATGGCTACTTTTCTGCGGTTCGCTGCCTGCGTTTTGTAATTCTCCCCCGTCTGTCCTGTACCCTGGCGCTGCTTCAAGTTCCCATGTCTGCTTTTGTCGAGCTCCCTATCCGTGTCTTTTAACTCTTTCCCGTGTCGTGTACCCCGTTGCTTTTTACATTTTTATGTGTCTGTTTTTCCACAGTCTTATTTTTAATTTATTCTCGTCTTTGCTAAAGGCCGTCGCGTTTTAAATTAATTTTCTTTCTACATCGAAGTTTATCCACCTCACTGTCCCTGTTTTTTGTTTTCCCATCTATGCTGTACCCCATCGCTTCTAAAATTTTCTTTCCGTGTCTACTTTAACCAATTCGCTGTCTATATTTTTTATTTGTTTCTCGTCCGTGCTGTACCCCGTCGCTTTTGAAATTTTCTTCCTATGTCTCTCTGTATTTTTCTGTCTGTTGTCATTTTTAACTTTTTCTTGTTTTTCCTCAATGCTTCCGCTTTTATAATTTTCTTCCTATGTCACTCTCCATCACCCTACGCTTATTTTACTTTTTTTTTCCCTTGCCTTTCCTTAATGCCTTGGCTTTCAAAATTTCCTTTTTACATCAACTTTTATCCAGTTTTCTGTCCCCTTCCCCCCCCCCAGCTTCTCCTTTACCCAGCTGCTTTTTACATGCTCTCTCCATGTCTGCTTTAACCAATTCACCGTCTTTCATTTTTATTTTTATTCCTGTCTGTCCCGAGCCCTGTCGCTCTTTCAGTTTCTGTTCTAGGTCTACTTTTATCAAGCTCCCTATCCATATTTTTTAATTTATTCCTGTCCGTTGTGTACCCTGTCGCTTTTAGAACTGTATTTTCGTTTGTGGCTCTGTTATTTACCATCTCCTTGGGGTTTTTTAATTGTTTCTTGTCTTTTCTTAATGCCATTGCTTATTCCATTTTTCTTTCTCGACAACATTTGTGAGGTTTGCTGTCCCTAGTTTTTAGTGCTTTCCCGTACCCCGCTGCTTTTTAAATCTTCTTTCTATGTCTCTCTTTATCTGGATTCCTGTCCCCAGTCTTAAATTTTTTCCCGCGTTTCTAGTACCGCGCTCAACTTTTTAAAACTGTATTCCCGCGCGCGCTAGTTTGGGCTCAGATGTAGAGTTAGTTTTATTCGCGGTAGCTGGCGCAGGGCTACGTGTTGGATTTGCGCCGACACCCGGCGTCGATGACGCGGGGACACGCGCCGGGTCTCGCCGAGCGGCGCTTGCGCGGCGTCAAGGGCTGTTCTGCTGCTCCCGCGGCCCCGCCAGCGAGTAGAGCGGGGGTGCGCGCGGGGTTGGGAGGGGACGCGGCCGGGACAGCTGACCCCCAGCTGCCCAAAGGGATGTTCCCGACCGTACGACATAGCGCTCGGCCAGCAAACCGGGGCTGGAGGTCGCGGGGGCGAGGGGGGCCTTAACGTCTTGACGTAACCCTGTCACGTACCACGTCGCTTTTAAAATTTTATTTCTACGTCTCCATTTATCCGGTTCCCTGTCCCGTGGTTTCGGTTTTTTGTTTTTCTTCCCCGTGTTTCCTGCCGCCCGTCGCTTTTTCTTTTCTCTTCCGCATCCCCCTCCGCATCGCTCCCTTTGACGGGGTTTTAATGCCCTGACTCTGCATCCTGTCCCCTTTCTATTCTTATGGCTCTGTCCAGCTGATGGTCTCTAATTTTTAATTCTTTCCCGTGTTTGTCCCTTTTCCCTTTCTCTTTCCATGACTGCCTCTATCTGCCTTCCTGTCCCTTCACACACACACCCCCCACCCCCTTTTTTTCTTAATTCCTTCTGCTCTGGTCCCCTCGTGCAGTTTTCTCTCTGTCTCCCGATACCCAGCTCCCTGTCGCGGTACCCGCCGCTCCCAGGCCGGGCGCCGCTCGTTCTCGCTGTCCCTCTCCGCTGTCCCCGCTGCCCCGCTCGGTCCCACTCAGCTCTCTCCCCCGCTCCCTCCCCCTTTTCTTTATCGCTTCATCTCCCCCCTCCCCACGCTGCAGTTCTCCCTCTTCCTCCGCCTCGACGCCCACGTCCGGCTCCCGCCCCCCCGGGCCTGGCTCCCCGTCCCTCGCCTCTTCTCTCCCCGCCTCTGCGCTTCCTCCCGCTTCCCTCTCCCCTCTTCCCCCTCCGCCCGGCCGCCGTCGGGCACCGAGCCTGGGCGGCAGCTCCCGGTGCGCCCGAGGGAACAAACCTGCGCTGCCCGCTTTGCGCGCCCGGGTGCGTTCCTCCGCTGCGGGGCCGGGCCCAGGCCCAGGGCAGGGGCTCCCGTGCCGTTGGGGGGGGTGGCGGCCGCCTGCTCCCGAGGGGTTGCAGCTGCGGGCCCGACGCTCGAAGCGGGCTGCAGGTGCGGCTGAGGCCGGCGCTGGCCCTGCGGTGCCCCGGGGGCGCCGCCCGGGCCCGCCCGCCGGCGGGAGCCGGCTGAGGAGCGGCGCGAAGGCCGTTCCGCAGGCAGCCGCCTGCAGCGAGGAAGGGCCGGGCCCCGCGGCGAGGCGGGAGTCCTCCCGCCCCCGCGGGAGCGCGACCCCAGCACGCGGCGCCGGGAGCGCGCGTGAGCGGCCGCGCGTCCCTATAGCCTCGCGGGACAGGCGCCGCGAGGTACCTCCCGGAGGGCGGGGGGGGGGGCGCGCAGGCAGAGACGCCTCACGGCGCACGCGCGCGCCTCGCTCCGCCGGGTCTCTGCCCGCCTCCGGGGCGGGCCCCGTCCCCGCGGGGCGGTGCTGTTGTCCCACACACGGTTCTTCCGCCGGTGCGCGGGCAGGCGGCGAACGTGCGGAGCCGGGGTGTTGGCTTTTCTTCCGGCTGCGTGCAGAGCTGGGTGCGAGGTGGTAGCGCACAGAGCTCGCACCCCTCGGGCCACACTCGGACCGCGTGGCTACGCTCCGCGCAGCGGTTACCGGTGTTTTCAACAGTTGGCTCCGTCGCCCTTGTTCCCCTCGGTTCTCGCCAGCCTCGTCTCCGCTTAAAGTCGCAGCGTCCTTCTTTCTTCCCGGGCATGCTGAGCGAGGAGGGGGCTTTCCCCGCCCGGGGGCAGGTTGCTATTATGCCAATTAGATGTTAATTAGGACAGTTCCCTCAAGGTTCCGGAGCTGTGCTGCTTTTGTGATTATCTTGTTCCTCCCCTCAAGGTTGCACCTCGCAGTTAACTGCTCACAGAGACTAAACGATGCCCCCAGCTTCGTTACTCGCGCACCTCGAGCAGTGCGGGCGGGAGCGTTGCTGCCGCGGTGTCGGGTCAGAGCCGCGCTCTCGAACGGCGGCGCGTAAGTTCCGCCTGCCCGGCTCTGCCTCGAGCGCGTGATGGCGTGTGCTCTGCCTGAGCAGCCGGGAAAATGCCTCGGAAACGACCCGCTTGTTGCAGGCAAAGCAGATGTGACGCAAGTGGGGCGTTCGGGCGGCTTTTGTAGCCTGACGTCAGCCTGCGTTCTGAGTCACGCTTGCACGTGCGCGCGCAAAACGAACGCGTGCCTGTGCAACAAACTCCTGCTGCAGCAGAGGGATCGGGAGTCCGTGGCAGCGGTCAGCTGGGCCTGGGCGCGGCAGCTTCAGCCGGTGGTCGCGTACCGGTGTTCTTCCTGCCACCCTACGCCGGCGGGTTTCTTTAGACGTACGCGGTGCTTAGGCGTCCTCGGCCGTCACTTAGGCCGGGCTACCGGAGCAGGCGTCCCGAGTGACCCTTCCCCACACCGTTCCCTGCTCTCCCGCCCACGCCAGCGCTGCTGCGCCCGGTGTCCCTGTCCCCTGCTTCTACTTCTGCCTCTGCCCACCCCCGGCCCAGCGCGGGCGTCATCGGGCTCGTTAATCGTGGCTGCCTCGGGGCTCGCGAAACAGATCGCGTGCAGGAGCGCCCGGCCTTGCGGCGAGTCCCTGCAACCGCCTGGCTGCGGGGAGGGGCCGCTGCCTCGCGCCCGCCGTTCGAGTGCGCCGAGGGCTCCCCTCGTGCCTTCCGGTCCTAATCCGTCGCAGACGGCCAGGATCTTCTTTCCCAGGTGTGCTTCTAACGACAGGCCCAGGAAAGGACAGGGCCACGTGAGCGATGGACGCTGTCGCTCCCAGGTGCGCCGCACCTGACGTACACGGGCAGTCGAATGTGCAGGGTCTGCACGCATCACCGGAAGCGGCCGTGTGGCGCACGAGCGAGGCTACGTGTGTAGGGAGCCTCGTCTTGTACGAGCTGTAAGACACCCCGGTATTCTCTTGGGTGGAGGACAGCCAAGCGACAGGAGTTACAGAAGGCGAAGGGAGGAGAGAAGGAAGAAGCGTCTGAACTGGCAAACTCTCCCAGCAGTGCAGGGAGTGAAAGCTGCGGTGAGTCCCAGGCCCTCGGGGCCCTGTTGCCCCTATTCTGCATCCCGGGCCCTCGCTGCCCCTCCCCTGGCCCCCTCTCTTTCCCACGCTGATGTGGTATCCGTCCGTGTCCCCCCATACCTCCTTTCTCCATCTCACTCTGACCAGCTCCCCGTCCCTGTCTTTTAGGTCCTCTCTCTCCCTAGCTTGTAGCCCGCGGCTATTTTTCCTTCCTCTGCCTCTCCCAGTCTGGCTCCCTGTCCCTGCTTTTCCATTCCTCCCTCTCTGCCGTGTAGCGTGTTGCTGCTCTTTTCTTTCGCAGTCTCTCTCTGTCTGGCTCCCAGCCACCATGTTTGCCTTCCTCCCGCTCTGTCCTGTAGCCCGTCGGTATTTTTGCTGTCTCTGGCGCTCTCTGCCCGGCCCCGTGTCCCTGGTGTTCAAAGTCTTCCTTCTTGGCCCTGTAGCACAGCACAAGTGTCTCTCTTCCTCTGTCTCCCTCTATCCTGCTCCCTGTCCCTGTTTTGCAATTTCGTCCTTGTCAGCCCTGAGCCACGCTGCAGTTTCATTTCTTTCGCCGTCTTGCCCTGTCCGGCTCCCTGCCGGGATCTTTCAATTCCTCTCTATCTGTCTTGAAGCCCGTCGCTGTTTTCTCTTTCTCTCTGTCTCTCTGTCCATCTCTCTGTCTCTGTCTTTACTTACACTTTTAAATTCCTCCCTCTCTGCCCAGCGGCCCATCGCTATTTTGCCGTTCTCTGTCCCGTGTCTTGAATCGCTCCCTCTCTGCCCTGTAGCCTGTCACAGTGGTGGTTTTTTTTCCTTCTCTGCCATTCGCTCTCTGTCTGGCTCCCTGTCCCTACTGCAGGGAAATGAAGTTGGTTAAGCAGGACTTTCCCCTCATGAACCTGTGCTGGCTATGACCAATGACTGCGTTGTCTCTCAAGTGTTTTTCAACAACTCCCAGAATAGCGTTCTCCATAATTTTACTGGGCTCTGAAGTGAGACTGACAGGCCTGTAATTACCAGGGTCTTCCTTCTTACCCTTCTCAAAAACTGGGACAACATTTGCCAGCTTCCAGTCAACTGGGACCTCTCCAGACTCCCAAGAGAGAGGTCCCGCAATGACATTGGCCAACGCTTTCAGTACCCTGGGATGAATCCCATCAGGCCCCATAGACTTATGTGCATCCAGCTGGAGCAGCAAGTCTCAAACCAGTTCAGAGTCAGCTGGGAGTTTATCATCCCTCCCAGTCACAGTCTTCCAACACAGGGCTCCAGGGGTCCCAGAGCCCATCATCAGTGTTGAAGACAGAGGCAAAGAAGGCATTATACGTCCCTGCTTTGTCTCTGTCCCTACTTGTGAGGTGACAACCTCGTCAAGCAACAGCCCAATGTTATCTCTGATCCTCCGTTTGCTGTTAAGATATTAAAAAAAGCCCTTTTTGTTGTCCTTCACAGTGCTGGCCAGCTTGAACTCTAATCAAGCTTTGGCTGCACAAATTCTCTCCCTACAAAGCGGACAGCATCTCTGTAGTCCTCCCATGTCACCTGTCCTTGCTTCCAATGTCTGTACACTTTCCTTTTCCACCTATTTTCTAGAAGAAGATCCCTGTTCAGCCAAGCCGGCCTTCTGCCCCACTTGCTTGACTTTCAACACTTTGGAATTACCTGCTCCTGTGCTCTTAAGAGATGGCTCTTAAAAAGTGACCAGCATTCGTGGATCCCAATACCTTCAAAAGCAGATTCCCAGGGAGCCTTACAAACTAGCTCCAGCAGCTCAAAGTCTGCTCTCCTCATATCCAGGGTTGAATTTTTGTTGTCAGTTTTTCTCCTATCGCCAACAATTTGAAAGTCAACTACTTTATGGTCACTGTGACCAAGACAGCCACCAATCACCACTTCACCCGTGAGTCCCTCTGTCTACAAACAACAAGTCTAGGAGAGCACCTTTCCTAGTCAGCTCCCTTAGTACCTGCACCAAGAAGGTATCTTCAACATGCTTCAGGAATTTCATGGACCTGTTTGTGTCCACTGTATGATATTCCTAGTTAATGTCTGGGAAGTTAAAATCACCCGTAAGGACAAGGGCAACCGATCTAGAGATATTCCTTAATTCTTTGTAGAATAATTCATCAGTGTCATCATACTGGCTGTCTGGTCGATAGTAGATTCCCACAACAACTTGTCCA
The DNA here is from genome assembly GCF_964289735.1 of Phaethon aethereus. NCBI lineage: Eukaryota > Metazoa > Chordata > Aves > Phaethontiformes > Phaethontidae > Phaethon > Phaethon aethereus. The sequence continues at coordinate 16,787,067 of NC_138581.1, forward strand.
ACAAATTGGACATACAACCCAAACCCTCTGGATAAATGAATTCAGCCTAAAACCAAGAAAGATTTAGTTCAAAAGCACTTGTTCTACAACAACCTTAAGCTTAATTAGATGGGTATATTAATATCTACATTATACGTCACATTTGTGATCTACTAAGACACTAAAAATAAAGGCCAACTAATCCCAGAATGGTTGAGGTTGGAAGGGACTTCTGGAGGTCATCTTGTCCACACACGCCCTGCTCAAGCACAGCCACCTAGAGTCAGTTGCCCAGGACCATGTCCAAATGGCTTTTGAATATTCACAAGGAGGGAGACTCAAAAAGCTCTTTGAGCAACCTGTTTGTGGTGGGTTGACCTTGGCTAACCATCAGGTGCCCACCAAGCTGCTCTGTCTCTCCCCCTGCTCAACAGGACATGCTCCTGAGCTTGGAAGAAGTGATCCTCAAATATTAACCAGCTTTCTTGGGCCCCTCTTCCCTCCAGGGCCTTATCCCACAGGATGCTTCCGAGGTCAGTCAGCTCTCCTCAAGTCCAGGGTTGTGAGCTTGCTTTTTGCCCTCCTTTCTCCCCTCAGGATCCCGAACTCCGCCACCTCATGGTCACTGTAGCCAAGGCTGCCTTTGACCTTCACATCCCCAACCAGCCCCTCCTTGTTGGTCAGTAGGAGGTCCAGCAGAGCACCTCTCCTCTATCACTTAGAGGAGGAAGTTGTCATTGATGCACTCCATGAATGTCCTGGATTGTTTATGCCATGCTATGTTGTCCCTCCAGCAGATATCAGGGTGGTTGAAGTTCCTCGTGAGGACCAGGGCCTGCGAACATGAGGCTGCTCCTATGTGTCTGTAGAGGTCCTGAACCACTTGTTCTTCCTGGACAGGTGGCCTATAGCAGACACCCACTATAAGGTCAGATACTAATGTTTTATATAGTGTATTTGCAATGCAAACTTTGCATAATGGAGCCTGATCCTGAAATTTTTTTTATGAAGAGTATATCCTACAGAAGTTTAGACACATTCCTAAGTAAACATGCTAGCCAGTTGATTTTATCTGTTTAAGTTTAAGTGCTTTCTATATTGAAGCCTTGAATGGCCCACTGCTCAGTTACTGGTGTGGCTATCAGTTAATACGACTAAATACTTTTATTTCTGAGATTACACGTGTCAAAATTTTGCAATTTTCCTTTTTGACTAAAGCATGTGAATTTTATTTTTCTAATTGAATTCAGGCATGAATTTGGAGAATTATCATTATTTTGGTGCATATTTGGCAGAATGACAAATATAAACAATGCAGTGCCCAAATATACTTCACAACTTGGACTTCAGCCTTGGTATTGTTGTGTAACATGAGCTGAGTTGGACACAATAGCAGAGACAAGAAATTATCTCCCTTCTTCCCCCACTACCTCTAAACATTTTCATGACATGAGGGAATGTTCATGCAATCAGTAGTGACAATATACAATGGAGACCCTGGTATACATATGCTACCCAAGAAAATCAGACTGCTGCTGCTTGTCAGCATATATTTGCATTTAATGCCAATGTTTTTTTTCATGTTGAAAGAATGCAATTAAACACTGATACGATCCTGATTTGAGATACCATCAGCTAGTTTGTGTCACAGAACTCCTTAATGAAAATAAATTTCCTTCATAGTGAGCCCTAAATATTAATCAAAACCCAGTTGACTATGGATGTGGATACCCTTCAAAATAATATGCTATCATCAGGATAAATAAGGACACTTCCATTTCTCAGTGTCAATGGAAAAGCGCTCAAAGCTTTTGGCTGTCTATTTATGAATTTTAATGAGACCTGGATTTGTCTCAGAAGGAGGCAGCCTTAATTTTCAAAGTGATTCAAACAAGTCAGTACAATATTAGAAAGCAGTACAAAAGCATGAGTGACAATGTAATAAAACACCTTGATGAAACTATATTGGGGAGGGGAAAACTGCTTATAGTAAACCACCCCCACTATTTCTCCTCATAAACTACAAAATTGACAACTTTGGAACTCAGTTTCCAATGTCATTTTCACCTTCTCTTGCTAAATATTTTGTGTTATGGAATGACCTGTTAAACTAGAGGCCGATTGTTATATTTTAGTTTCATACGGAGAACAACTGACACTTCTCAGCCATCAGACAGTGCACCGTAAGAAGGGTGGTGCAGTCTGCCGGTTATCTTCAGGATCTCTGAAGGCAGATTCCTATAATCCTAAATGCAACATCAGATGGGAATCCCAGGCTTGTTGGGAGCCTGTGTGAGTTTTCATGTGTTCAAAAATATCTCAGTTCCTCCTTTGCCCTCACTCCCAAGAACATATAAAAAAACCATACTGTTCTGAAAAAATAAATTTGAATCAAGTAAACTCAGTGCTGCTGCTGTTGTGATTTTCTTTTAATTTCTTTATCCTCATTTCCTTCCATCTCCTTGTTTTATTCTCAGTTTTGTTGGGATCACCCTGCAAGGGCTCGACCTTGAGGAGAAGGAGCTGTGGCATTGAGAAGCTGGTAAACAGCTGGACACCTGCAGGGCTCAACCTTGAGGAGAAGGAGCTGTGGTAAACAACTAAGAGGAAGCAAAGGAGCGCGTGGACATACAGAGGTGACCAATCCTGCCTCTGTGAGAGTCGCGTGGACTTAAAGCAATAGCCAACCGGGTAGCACTTCTAGGCGCGTGAACGGGCTGTATTTGTATAAAAAGCAAGCTTTGCTAACAATAAAGGTCTTTGGCTTGAATCCCCGCCAGAGTCCGTGCCTTATTACTCCACACATTTTTAAATACTGAATCGTTTTCTTCTCCAACTTCATTGTGTTTTCTCATATTCCTTTTTCATGTGTCTGTCTTAGGTTGCTTTTCCAAAACAACGTATTTGTTCTCATTTTCTTTTACCTTTCGTGTTCATTCTGCCACCTCTTTCTTCAAACTGCTTACCTATATTGGGGTCAAACTTTCTTTCAAATTACTTTTAATTCCTCTGCACTTTTTCTTAGCAACATCCTCAAGCTATTCTTTTTTGTCCTTGTTGCATTTCCATCACTGCTCCTATACTTTTGCTTGTGATGAAAGAGAAAGGAAGCAGTATTCTTAGCATGGCAAAGACGTAATAGAGCTTCCGTGCATTTGAAAAAATCAGTTCATTATAGCCAGGGATGGCAGACTTGAAGACAAGTTAAACATCCTTCAAAAATATGTGGTAAGTAGGTGGGAGAAATTCAGTTCAATCCCAAACTCATCACCAGTTACTGTTATATGAGAGCACATGATATGTTGTATTCATTAATCTCAGTTAATCAAATCAGTCGATTATATTGAAACAAGGATCTAAAACAATTATGAAGTTTTAGCATGCATCGCTAATCAACTGTAAGTTTTGCAAATTTCTTAACATATGGAAGGTTATTGATTACATGATTAGTTTAACTTCAGTATAGAATTCTTTAGCCTAATAACTGTGTGATTATGTTTAACGGCCTACTCTCATAGTCCTTAGGCTGTATTTGCCTCAATGCTAACATTGTAACTATGTGTAAACGGTTAATCACGAGGAAAGCAGGCCTCATGAAAATTAAAACACAAGTAGAAACGGAGAAGACAGGTGGAGAGAACCAATAGGAGAAGAGTTAAGAGCAAGGACTGAGAGATTAAAGAGAACAGAGAAGATATCTTAACCTTGAGCATAGAGACAGACTGGCAGGAGTGCTCAGACAAGGATGATAAGAAGGAACTGCTTGGCTGGACAACAGAAGGGGTGAACATTCAAGGAGAAGAATTATCCTCGAGAGACCTGTGACCATAAAAGGGAAAAAGGAGTAGGGGACTAACTCCCCAAACGACCACCGACGACCACCCGAGACCCCCGTGCATGCGTAGTGTAGTTTTGCAACACCAGCATTATGTAAATGTAGTAGATAAGCAAGGAGGCGGAGATTTCTTGGAAAATGTGTGAATATTCATGTCTTGAAGGTATATAAAGGATGAACTTTTGTTTCAGCGCACGCATGTTAGGAGGAGATATCCCCCATGCGTCCAGCGCTGCAATAAAGATGTCCGCTGAATAACACTTTCATGTTATTGAGTCTAAATTTCTTAAGTTTGGATTTCTTTGAATCATAACATTTCCCTGGAAGCGGCAGAAAATAGTCTGGAAGTCTGAAACTTTTCCCTGGTTAAGGGCTAAGGCATTGTTACAGGCACACACAGAATAAATCCAGATCGTTACCAAAAAAGCATGATCTCCCAAAGCCACAACACCTGTAACAGGAAAATAGATGCATTAGGACTCACCGAAGAACCACAAACTCAGTCACAAAGGTGTGAAGCATCATATCCAGTTATCAGCTGGACAATATCATGAAAAAGACACTTTTAGATGTAATCCAGTAGGTAGATGGACTTTATTTTATTTTCATTGCTGCTCACTTCCTTCTATAACCTTTGGCACTTTGGATTCTGTCAGAGAAATTAATTATTTTAACTTATCTTTTTTTTAAAGCAATTTTAGGGTAACTAGCAAATGCAAAGGTCTTGTAATACTTTGCAGCAGTGAGTCTTTCAACATGTAGTAGTGGGCCAGTCTTTCAGAAAGTGCAGAACCCTGGCACATTACTTCAGGACATCCAAAGAATAGGACTGAATTTCTTGAATTTGCAGTGTTCAGACTGTAGAGAATAGCCACATCTCTGCCACATTTTTAATTCCCATTATTATTTGCCTTACTCTGGTGCCTAGGAGTCACAGTCATGGAGTTGGGTCACCCACATGCTGGCTTGATGTCCCGGTTTAGGCTGGGATAGAGTTAATTTTCTTCCTGATGGCTGGTATAGTGCTGTGTTTTGGATTTCATATGAGAATAATGTGGATAACACACTGATGTTTTTAGTTGTTGCTAAGTAGTTGTAGTGCTTATACTAAGTCAAGGACTTTTCATCTTCGCATGCTCTGCCAGTGAGGAGCTGCACAAGAAGCTGGGAGGGGGCACAGTCAGGACAGCTGATCCAGACTGACCAAAAGGATATTCCCTACCTTTACCTGCAATGACTGCAAGCGATAGTGAGGACCAGCAAGACAATTCCTTCCTAGCCCCTTCCTTGGAGGAGAGGGAGTGCAACGTTTCAATCTCGCAGTTCGGAGCGCGAGAGGGGGAAAAAGCAGAGTGCCTGTTTGCAAGGCTAGGAAAGAGCAGAGCCCCAGTCTTGCTGTTTATCTGCAATGACTGCAAGGGCTAGTGAGGACCAGCAAGACAGTTCCTTCCTATCCCCTTCCTTGGAGGAGAGGGAGAGCAACGTTTCAATCTCGCAGTTCGGAGCGCGCAAGGGGGAAAAAGCAGACTGCCTGTTTGCAAGGCTAGGAAAGAGCAGAGCCCCAGTCTTGCTGTTTATCTGCAATGACTGCAAGGGCTAGTGAGGAGCATCAGGACAATTCCTTCCTAGCCCCTTCCTTGGAGGAGAAGGAGTGCAACGTTTCAATCTCGCCGTTCGGAGCGCGAGAGGGAGAAAAAGCAGAGTGCCTGTTTGCAAGGCTAGGACAGAGCAGAGCCCCAGTCTTGCTGTTTATCTGTAATGACTGCAAGGGCTAGTGAGCACCAGCAAGACAATTCCTTCCTAGCCCCTTCCTTGGAGGAGAGAGATTGCAACGTTTCAATCTCGCAGTTCGGAGCGCTAGAGTGAGAAAAAGATTGGAGCCTGTTTGCAAGGCTAGGAAAGAGCAGAGCCCCAGTCTTGTTGTTTATCTGTAATGACTGCAAGGGCTAGTGAGGAGCAGCACGACAATTCCTTCCTAGCCCCTTCCTTGGAGGAGAGAGAGTGCAACGTTTCAATCTCGCAGTTCGGACCGCGAGTGGGGGAAAAAGCAGAGTGCCGGTTTGCAAGGCTAGGAAAGAGCAGAGCCCCAGTCTTGCTGTTTATCTGCAATGACTGCAAGGGCTAGTGAGGAGCAGCAAGACAATTCCTTCCTAGCCCCTTCCTTGGAGGAGAGGGAGCGCAAGGTCTCAATCTCGCAGTTCGAAGCACAAGAGTGAGAAAAAGCAGAGTGCCTATTTGCAAGGCTAGGAAAGATCAGAGCCCCAGTCTTGCTGTTTCTCTGCAATGACTGCAAGGGATAGTGAGCACCAGCAAGACAATTCCTTCCTAGCCCCTTCCTTGGAGGAGAGGGAGCGCAAGGTCACAATCTCGCTGTTCGGAGCACGAGAGGGAGAAAAAGCAGAGTGCCTGTTTGCAATGCTAGGAAAGAGCAGAGTTCCAGTCTTGCTGTTTATCTGCAATGACTGCAAGGGCTAGTGAGGACCAGCAAGACAGTTCCTTCCTATCCCCTTCCTTGGAGGAGAGGGAGAGCAACGTTTCAATCTCGCAGTTCGGAGCGCGCAAGGGGGAAAAAGCAGACTGCCTGTTTGCAAGGCTAGGAAAGAGCAGAGCCCCAGTCTTGCTGTTTATCTGCAATGACTGCAAGGGCTAGTGAGGAGCAGCACGACAATTCCTTCCTAGCCCCTTCCTTGGAGGAGAGAGAGTGCAACGTTTCAATCTCGCAGTTCGGACCGCGAGTGGGGGAAAAAGCAGAGTGCCGGTTTGCAAGGCTAGGAAAGAGCAGAGCCCCAGTCTTGCTGTTTATCTGCAATGACTGCAAGGGCTAGTGAGGAGCAGCAAGACAATTCCTTCCTAGCCCCTTCCTTGGAGGAGAGGGAGCGCAAGGTCTCAATCTCGCAGTTCGAAGCACAAGAGTGAGAAAAAGCAGAGTGCCTATTTGCAAGGCTAGGAAAGATCAGAGCCCCAGTCTTGCTGTTTATCTGCAATGACTGCAAGGGCTAGTGAGCACCAGCAAGACAATTCCTTCCTAGTCCCTTCCTTGGAGGAGAGAGAGTGCAACGTTTCAATCTCGCAGTTCGGTGCGCGAGAGGGGGAAAAAGCAGACTGCCTGTTTGCAAGGCTAGGAAAGAGCAGAGCCCCAGTCTTGCTGTTTATCTGCAATGACTGCAAGGGCTAGTGAGGAGCATCAAGACAATTCCTTCCTAGCCCCTTCCTTGGAGGAGAGGGAGCGCAAGGTCTCAATCTCGCAGTTCGAAGCACAAGAGTGAGAAAAAGCAGAGTGCCTGTTTGGAAGGCTAGGAAAGAGCAGAGCCCCAGTCTTGCTGTTTATCTGCAATGACTGCAAGGGCTAGTGAGGACCAGCAAGACAGTTCCTTCCTATCCCCTTCCTTGGAGGAGAGGGAGAGCAACGTTTCAATCTCGCAGTTCGGAGCGCGCAAGGGGGAAAAAGCAGAGTGCCTGTTTGCAAGGCTAGGAAAGAGCAGAGCCCCAGTCTTGCTGTTTATCTGCAATGACTGCAAGGGCTAGTGAGCACCAGCAAGACCATTCCTTCCTAGCCCGTCCTTGGAGGAGAAGGAGTGCAACGTTTCAATCTCGCTGTTCGGAGCGCTAGAGTGAGAAAAAGATTGGAGCCTGTTTGCAAGGCTAGGAAAGAGCAGAGCCCCAGTCTTGTTGTTTATCTGTAATGACTGCAAGGGCTAGTGAGGAGCAGCAAGACAATTCCTCCTAGCCCCTTCCTTGGAGGAGAGAGAGTGCAACGTTTCAATCTCGCAGTTCAGAGCGCGAGTGGGGGAAAAAGCAGAGTGCCGGTTTGCAAGGCTAGGAAAGAGCAGAGCCCCAGTCTTGCTGTTTATCTGCAATGACTGCAAGGGCTAGTGAGGAGCATCAAGACAATTCCTTCCTAGCCCCTTCCTTGGAGGAGAGGGAGCGCAAGGTCTCAATCTCGCAGTTCGAAGCACAAGAGTGAGAAAAAGCAGAGTGCCTGTTTGCAAGGCTAGGAAAGAGCAGAGCCCCAGTCTTGCTGTTTATCTGCAATGACTGCAACGGATAGTGAGGAGCAGCAAGACAATTCCTTCCTAGCCCCTTCCTTGGAGGAGAGAGAGTGCAACGTTTCAATCTCGCAGCTCGGAGCGCGAGAGTGAGAAAAAGCAGTGTACTTGTTTGCAAGACTAGGAAAGAGCAGAGCCCCAGTCTTGCTGTTTATCTGCAATGACTGCAAGGGCTAGTGAGGAGCATCAAGACAATTCCTTCCTAGCCCCTTCCTTGGAGGAGAGGGAGCGCAAAGTTTCAATCTCGCAGTTTGGACCGCGAGAGGGAGAAAAAGCAGAGTGCCTGTTTGCAAGGCTAGGAAAGAGCAGAGCCGCAGGCTTGCTGTTTATCTGCAATGACTGCAACGGATAGTGAGCACCAGCAAGACAATTCCTTCCTAGCCCCTTCCTTGGAGGAGAGAGAGTGCAACGTTTCAATCTCGCAGTTCGGAGCGTGAGAGGGGGAAAAAGCAGAGTGCCTGTTTGCAAGGCTAGGAAAGAGCAGAGCCCCAGTCTTGCAGTTTATCTGCAATGACTGCAAGGGCTAGTGAGGAGCATAAACACAATTCCTTCCTAGCCCCTTCCTTGGAGGAGAGGGAGCGCAAGGTCTCAATCTCGCCGTTCGCAGCCTGAGAGTGAGAAAAAGCAGAGTGCCTGTTTGCAAGGCTAGGAAAGAGCAGAGCCCCAGTCTTGCTGTTTATCTGCAATGACTGCAAGGGCTAGTGAGCACCAGCAAGACAGTTCCTTCCTATCCCCTTCCTTGGAGGAGAGGGAGAGCAACGTTTCAATCTCGCAGTTCGGAGCGCGCAAGGGGGAAAAAGCAGACTGCCTGTTTGCAAGGCTAGGAAAGAGCAGAGCCCCAGTCTTGCTGTTTATCTGCAATGACTGCAAGGGCTAGTGAGGAGCATCAGGACAATTCCTTCCTAGCCCCTTCCTTGGAGGAGAAGGAGTGCAACGTTTCAATCTCGCCGTTCGGAGCGCGAGAGTGAGAAAAAGCAGAGTGCCTGTTTGCAAGGCTAGGAAAGAGCAGAGCCCCAGTCTTGCTGTTTATCTGCAATGACTGCAAGGGCTAGTGAGGACCAGCAAGACAATTCCTTCCTAGCCCCTTCCTTGGAGGAGAGAGAGTGCAACGTTTCAATCTCGCCGTTCGGAGCGCGAGAGTGAGAAAAAGCAGAGTGCCTGTTTGCAAGGCTAGGAAAGAGCAGAGCCCCAGTCTTGCTGTTTATCTGCAATGACTGCAAGGGCTAGTGAGGAGCATCAAGACAATTCCTTCCTAGCCCCTTCCTTGGAGGAGAGGGAGCGCAAGGTCTCAATCTCGCAGTTCGAAGCACAAGAGTGGGGGAAAAAGCAGAGTGCCTGTTTGCAAGGCTAGGAAAGAGCAGAGCCCCAGTCTTCCTGTTTATCTGCAATGACTGCAACGGATAGTGAGCACCAGCAAGACAATTCCTTCCTAGCCCCTTCCTTGGAGGAGAGGGAGTGCAACGTTTCAATCTCGCAGTCCGGAGCGCGAGAGGGAGAAAAAGCAGAGTGCCTGTTTGCAAGGCTAGGAAAGAGCAGAGCCCCAGTCTTGCTGTTTATCTGCAATGACTGCAAGGGCTAGTGAGCACCAGCAAGACAATTCCTTCCTAGCCCCTTCCTTGGAGGAGAGGGAGTGCAACGTTTCAATCTCGCAGTTCGGAGCGCGAGAGGGAGAAAAAGCAGAGTGCCTGTTTGCAAGGCTAGGAAAGAGCAGAGCCCCAGTCTTGCTGTTTATCTGCAATGACTGCAAGGGCTAGTGAGCACCAGCAAGACAATTCCTTCCTAGCCCCTTCCTTGGAGGAGAGAGAGTGCAACGTTTCAATCTCGCAGTTCGGAGCGCGAGAGGGGGAAAAAGCAGACTGCCTGTTTGCAAGGCTAGGAAAGAGCAGAGCCCCAGTCTTGCTGTTTATCTGCAATGACTGCAAGGGCTAGTGAGGAGCATCAAGACAATTCCTTCCTAGCCCCTTCCTTGGAGGAGAGGGAGCGCAAGGTCTCAATCTCGCCGTTCGGAGCCTGAGAGTGAGAAAAAGCAGAGTGCCTGTTTGCAAGGCTAGGAAAGAGCAGAGCCCCAGTCTTGCTGTTTATCTGCAATGAATGCAAGGGCTAGTGAGGAGCAGCAAGACAGTTCCTTCCTATCCCCTTCCTTGGAGGAGAGGGAGAGCAACGTTTCAATCTCGCAGTTCGGAGCGCGCAAGGGGGAAAAAGCAGACTGCCTGTTTGCAAGGCTAGGAAAGAGCAGAGCCCCAGTCTTGCTGTTTATCTGCAATGACTGCAAGGGCTAGTGAGGAGCATCAGGACAATTCCTTCCTAGCCCCTTCCTTGGAGGAGAAGGAGTGCAACGTTTCAATCTCGCCGTTCGGAGCGCGAGAGTGAGAAAAACCAGAGTGCCTGTTTGCAAGGCTAGGAAAGAGCAGAGCCCCAGTCTTGTTGTTTATCTGTAATGACTGCAAGGGCTAGTGAGGAGCAGCAAGACAATTCCTTCCTAGCCCCTTCCTTGGAGGAGAGGGAGCGCAAGGTCTCAATCTCGCAGTTCGAAGCACAAGAGTGAGAAAAAGCAGAGTGCCTGTTTGCAAGGCTAGGAAAGAGCAGAGCCCCATCTTGCTGTTTATCTGCAATGACTGCAAGGGCTAGTGAGCACCATCAAGACAATTCCTTCCTAGCCCCTTCCTTGGAGGAGAGAGAGTGCAACGTTTCAATCTCGCAGTTCGGAGCGCGCAAGGGGGAAAAAGCAGAGTGCCTGTTTGCAACGCTAGGAAAGAGCAGAGCCCCAGTCTTGCTGTTTATCTGCAATGACTGCAAGCGCTAGTGAGCACCAGCAAGACAATTCCTTCCTAGCCCCTTCCTTGGAGGAGAGAGAGTGCAACGTTTCAATCTCGCTGTTCGGAGCGCTAGAGTGAGAAAAAGATTGGAGCCTGTTTGCAAGGCTAGGAAAGAGCAGAGCCCCAGGCTTGCTGTTGATCTGCAATGAATGCAAGGGATAGTGAGGACCAGCAAGACAATTCCTTCCTAGCCCCTTCCTTGGAGGAGAGGGAGTGCAACGTTTCAATCTCGCAGTTCGGAGCGCGAGAGGGAGAAAAAGCAGAGTGCCTGTTTGGAAGGCTAGGAAAGAGCAGAGCCCCAGTCTTGCTGTTTATCTGCAATGACTGCAAGGGCTAGTGAGCACCAGCAAGACAATTCCTACCTATCCCCTTCCTTGGAGGAGAGAGAGTGCAACGTTTCAATCTCGCAGTTCGGAGCGCGAGAGAGAGAAAAAGCAGAGTGCCTGTTTGCAAGGCTAGGAAAGAGCAGAGCCCCAGTCTTGCTGTTTATCTGCAATGACTGCAAGGGCTAGTGAGGAGCAGCAAGACAATTCCTTCCTAGCCCCTTCCTTGCAGGAGAGGGAGCGCAACGTTTCAATCTCGCAGTTCGGAGCGCGAGGGGGGAAAAAGATTAGTGCCTGTTTGCAAGGCTAGGAAAGAGCAGAGCCCCAGTCTTGCTGTTTATCTGCAATGACTGCAAGGGCTAGTGAGGAGCAGCAAGACAATTCCTTCCTAGCCCCTTCCTTGGAGGAGAGGGAGCGCAAGGTCATAATCACGCTGTTCGGAGCACGAGAGGGAGAAAAAGCAGAGTGCCTATTTGCAAGGCTAGGAAAGATCAGAGCCCCAGTCTTGCTGTTTATCTGCAATGACTGCAAGGGCTAGTGAGCACCAGCAAGACAATTCCTTCCTAGCCCCTTCCTTGGAGGAGAGAGAGTGCAACGTTTCAATCTCGCAGTTCGGTGCGCGAGAGGGGGAAAAAGCAGACTGCCTGTTTGCAAGGCTAGGAAAGAGCAGAGCCCCAGTCTTGCTGTTTATCTGCAATGACTGCAAGGGCTAGTGAGGAGCATCAAGACAATTCCTTCCTAGCCCCTTCCTTGGAGGAGAGGGAGCGCAAGGTCTCAATCTCGCAGTTCGAAGCACAAGAGTGAGAAAAAGCAGAGTGCCTGTTTGCAAGGCTAGGAAAGAGCAGAGCCCCAGTCTTCCTGTTTATCTGCAATGACTGCAACGGATAGTGAGGAGCAGCAAGACAATTCCTTCCTAGCCCCTTCCTTGGAGGAGAGGGAGTGCAACGTTTCAATCTCGCAGTTCGGAGCGCCAGAGGGAGAAAAATCAGAGTACTTGTTTGCAAGGCTAGGAAAGAGCAGAGCCCCAGCCTTGCTGTTTATCTGCAATGACTGCAACGGATAGTGAGCACCATCAAGACAATTCCTTCCTAGCCCCTTCCTTGGAGGAGAGAGAGTGCAACGTTTCAATCTCGCAGTTCGAAGCACAAGAGTGAGAAAAAGCAGAGTGCCTGTTTGCAAGGCTAGGAAAGTGCGACGAGCGAGGGAAGGCATGCAGTCGACTCAATATGAGTGATAAAGCAAGCTTCAACTTTATTGCAAAACCTTACACATATTCATACACTAAGTTCTACCTTATGCATACTTGTCTTACAATCATTGGCTTAGCTCTAAAGAGTGCATTATCATACTCCTCCTACTTGCGCTTACTGCTACGTGGTCCGGGTTCCATCCTGTTTTTCTTATACAGTGCTGCTTCTTAGCTGTTTACCACAGCTCCTTCTCCTCAAGGCCGAGCCCTGCAGATGTCCAGCTGTTTACCAGCTTCCCAGTGCCACAGCTCCCTCTTCTCAAGGCCGAGCCGTGCAGATATCTAGCTGTTTACCAGCTTCTCAATGCTGCAGCTCCTTCTCCTTAAGGTCGAGCCGTGCAGAATGATCCCAACATCTCCCCCTTTTTGTTTTTGTATAAACAAAACCTGATGGATCATTCGCAACCCGAGGACTGTGAGAAAGATGGACCCTCTGTACATTCTTGTATCATCCTGTGCCGCGAACTCAGCCCAGCAGTTGGTAGGTGCCAGCTTTACGTGGGCGTCCCCACGGAGGCAACGGTGGCCTTGCTGTACACCAGCCCACTGCCCTTCAGGAATTCCCGGTATTACACATTTGTAGAGGAACGAGTTTCGACACACGTGGCCAGCGAGTGTCGGAACTCACCTCAGTTGTCAGCTTTTAACACAGGGAGCCTATGGCGTATGCACCCGCTGGCCAGACGTGCTGCACGCGCCACAGCCATCCCGTCTATTGGTTCGTAGGCTTTGTTGACACGGCATTTTTTCATAACTCAGCAGTCACATATCAACTTATGCTTAAGTCAATAGCAGAATATTACAAAGCAAAACAATTCTAGCTGTACTACTTCTAGTGATATAAACTACTCCTAGTGATAGAAAAAAGGTACTTGTATAAGGCTATGAAGACCAATATTATATCTTACCAAAGCATTTGTAGTTATAGAACACTTTGCCTCAAAAGCTTTCCACGTTCATCTCATGATACTGCAAATTTCAGTGTGATTTACCCCTACATTTTCTTTTGACTGAGGTGGCATCCAGATTGCGATGACACCTGATAGTGTCATGATGTGTCCAACGATGACGATGGTGACTGCCCCACCCATGGCCTCACCCACTTCGAGGCACCTGCAAAGTGGGTTACCCATGGTTTTACCCATGGTTTTAAACAGCCACCACCGTCAACCTCGTCCCCTGGTTAGCAGTTGAAAAGGTCCTTTCTCCTTCCGCAAATAATTTAACACATATAAGGCTTTATTCAAACGTTCTTAGGGTAATGTGGTAGCCTCTCCCCCTTTTTGTTTTGAGCGTGATTATCTAACAAAGCTCATTCATTGGGTGTGTAAGATACTTGTTTGAGTTATTAGCTAGCCAAGCATTCTTTACTACCTTTTGAACCATTCCTTGTAGACAATGCAATAAACATGGTACAATAAGCATTAGTATTAAGATAACAAGTACTATAACAACTGCCCCTTTTATTAAGTCTTGTAACCATCCACTTAGGCCCAAACTTGACAGCTATGATTCGAGGTTTAGTGAACTTGTCTGTAACCTGTCCGTTAAGTCCTTCAGTTTTTGTAATTGTTGAGTTACCGACTGTGATGTATCTGTTAAATTCATACAACACGTGCCATCAAACTCCTCACACCCGTGCCCTTGGGCCAAAAGTAGGAAGTCGATAGCTGCCCTATTTTGCAATGTCGCATGCCTTATTGAGTCAGTTTCCATTAACAAAGCACTGAGTGTTGCAGAAGTAGCATTGGTTTGTTTCGCTAGCCAACATCCCAATTTATTTAAAGTGGTTAAGCCTTGGGCAGCAGCGACCCCAGGGGCAAGGAAAGAGGTTAGTATGGTTTTGTCTGCAGTCCAAAAATCCAGTTGGTCATTGCACTCTTCCTGATATTTTCAAATCTGTCATCTTATTCTATGCCGTCGGGTAAGGTTCAATATCATAGAAGTGTTGGGAGTTAACAATGTTAGGTGCCCCAATGTGTAAGGACCACCTCTCAAATGGGAGGGAACACCTTGCCATGCACGATCACCACAAATCAAGAATATTCCTTTAGGGAGTCTCATTGGGACAATAGTAGAGCGTGAGATGTTGCTCGTTGTATAATTACACCAATTGGTAGCATTCTGAAAAATGGCTAACGTGGGGTTTACATCCTGTGACCTGGCTATCTTCTCAGTAATTTTCTGCAAAGCTTGGTGTTGATCCTCATTCAGTTGACGTCGCTCTGGAGCCTCCACCGAAGACTCCAGGAGCGGCATCAATGGCCTTAGATCATCATTAGTAATTCCGCAAATATTGCGAACCCACTGTATATCCCCCATTAATTTTTGGACATCAGAAAGATTTTCTCTTTTCGCCTTAATCTTTATTTTTTGTGAGTGGACCGCTGCCCTGGTAATAATCCAGCTCAAATATTGCCATGGTCCCTTCTTTTGCCTTTTTTTTTTTTTTTTTTGGGTGCTATTTTTAAACCCCGTTTTCCTAAATAGTGCTCTAAGTGCTGTAAAATGTGGTCTGCATTCAATTGTGTCCCTGCTATTAATATATCAACTATATAATGATACATTATTAAATCTGGATACTTTTTCCACACCGGTTCTAGAGCCCATGCCACAAATGTCTGACACATCGTAGGTGAATTTTGCATTCCTTGTGGTAACACTACCCAATGATACTTTTTGCTAGCTCTCCTTTATTTACCGATGGTACCGTAAAGGCAAACTTCTCCGCATCCTCAGCTGCTAAGGGAATGGTAAAAAAGCAATTGAAATATACTCTTCGATTCCCTGCAAAAGAAATGATACATTTGTGACAATAATTACAACGACATAGAACAAACCCACAACACCGTTTTACAAATATGGCATATTGAAGTTCCTGCTCTTGACCGTCCGGGGAGAGCCGCTGAGACAGTCAACGAGCCATCATTCCGCATACAAAAGAGTGAAAGCATCAGCTGGTGGTATGACGGAGTTGACTGCGTCCGTGGGACGTGTGACAAGATCTTCAGGTCTTACTGCCGGCCATACCGACCTGGCCGGTACCTGCTTCACTCCGTCCCCTCCCTCTCTGCCAAAGTCTCTTGTCTCATGCCTCGCCAATGTTGGGCAGGGTCGTATCTTGACTTGGGGGAAGGATCATCCCAGGCAGCCCCCTCCTGTTGCGGCACGGGTCAGGAGGCGGGGGCCAAGGAGGACTCACCACCTCCGTTGGTTGCGTTAGCGGGGGGGCGGGGCGGGGGGGGCGGGGGGGGCGGGCGGGGGTTGCTCGTTCTCACCATCCCCAGCTCGGCCTCCCTTCTCTCCCAAGGCTGTGGCAGCGGCAGCTGCTGCCGCCATCCGCTCTGATTTTATCGTCTTTATAGAGTCTCTGACTAATCGCCAGGTTGTTAACACTTTCATAGCCGTATGATCCTCTTTAGAGGCTGCCTCAAACACCAATTTCCCTGCTTTCTCCCAGGTAGGTAACTCAAAAGCTGTTGCAGAGTCTGCTGCTAGCCCCTGGCTCTTCAAAACAGTCTCCAATAGCAATTGCCATGTTGTTGCTAGCTCCGCTGCTTGCCCATCTCCTTTCGAGACTCGCCCCATTGATCTTTCACATGGGCACACAGGGGAACACTGAGTACATTGTTCTGGGCAACGTTGTCCCGTCTTGCCCTCACATACATCATCGTAGATCTGTTTCTCTGACTTATCTATGCAGCCGGTTTACTCGGTGCATCTGGCACCTCAGGAGGTGCAGTCGGAGTCGCTGAAGGTCCTGGACCCTCTGACTCAGTTAAAAAGGGATTGGTTGAAGATGGTTTAACAGCCTCCTCCATATCAGCTGCAGCTTTTCTCTCTGCCTTTAAGGCTTTTAATGTGTTTAACATCAACTTCCATGTCGTCACTAACTCTGCGGTGGTTTTATCTCCATTCCCAATATGTTCCTATAACATTTTTCCTATCTCCTCCCACGTCTCTGCCTTAAACGCCACAGACGCATCGGGGGGGTACCCTTTTTGGCACCAAATTAGAAGCCTTCTAAGTGTATATTCATCATATTTCAGTCCTCTCTTAGAGAGCATATGCAGCAGGAGTCTGACCATCGCCCCTTCTTCATGCGATGCGTTCTGCCTTTAGTTCTTTTAATGTCTCTAGGATCAACCTCTAGAGCGTCGTAGATTTTATACTGTCTTTGTTGCCTGTGCTATTCGCTTTTCAGTTTTATATCTTTTCATGCAATGAATAACATCTCTCCAAGATTTCATTAATTTTTTGCTGATTTTTCATCATCGATTACTAGATCCCACAAACAATCTCCATAAGAACGCCACTCGTCTACTTCAAACATACTTTCAGGGTCTTTAAAAAACCCTTTCGCTTTCCCTAACGCAATTAACCCAGCCAGATCTTTTAATTGGCTTACTCCCCGCTTTTCTAAAAAGCATTTTAAGATTTCGAATGCTACCTCTATTTCCATTGCGCGCTACGTTGACCTTCTTAATTATCCGGTCAATTATTTTTGCAGCCTTTTCCCTTGGGTAGCCTTCTTTCGGACGGCGAACCCCTTCTTAATTATCCTGGGTTCAAGCACGGATCAGGCGCGCCGCGGCAGCGTCCGCCGATCTTCTGCTCCCTGGTCGCTGCTACCAGTGCTTCTCCGATCTCGCTGTCCGGTGAAAAACAAGGATGGGGGTCCCTGTTCGGGCGCCACTTGCGACGAGCGAGGGAAGGCATGCAGTCGACTCAATATGAGTGATAAAGCAAGCTTCAACTTTATTGCAAAACCTTACACATATTTATACACTAAGTTCTACCTTATGCATACTTGTCTTACAATCATTGGCTTAGCTCTAAAGAGTGCATTATCATACTCCTCCTACTTGCGCTTACTGCTACGTGGTCCGGGTTCCATCCTGTTTTTCTTATACAGTGCTGCTTCTTAGCTGTTTACCACAGCTCCTTCTCCTCAAGGCCGAGCCCTGCAGATGTCCAGCTGTTTACCAGCTTCCCAGTGCCACAGCTCCCTCTTCTCAAGGCCGAGCCGTGCAGATATCTAGCTGTTTACCAGCTTCTCAATGCTGCAGCTCCTTCTCCTTAAGGTCGAGCCGTGCACAATGATCCCAACAGGAAAGAGCAGAGCCCCAGTCTTGCTGCTCATCTGCAATGACTGCAACGGATAGTGAGCACCAGCAAGACAATTCCTTCCTAGCCCCTTCCTTGGAGGAGAGGGAGTGCAACGTTTCAATCTCGCACTTCGGAGCGCGAGAGGGAGAAAAAGCAGACTGCCTGTTTGCAAGGCTAGGAAAGAGCAGAGCCCCAGCCTTGCTGTTTATCTGCAATGACTGCAAGGGCTAGTGAGGAGCTGCAAGACAGTTCCTTCCTAGCCCCTTCCTTGGAGGAGACGGAGTGCAACATTTCAATCTCGCAGTTCGGAGCGCGAGAGTGAGAAAAAGCAGAGTACTTGTTTGCAAGGCTAGGAAAGAGCAGAGCCCCAGCCTTGCTGTTTATCTGCAATGACTGCAACAGATAGTGAGCACCAGCAAGACAATTACTTCCTAGCCCCTTCCTTGGAGGAGAGGGAGTGCAACGTTTCATTCTCGCAGTTCGGACCGCGAGAGGGAGAAAAAGCAGAGTGCCTGTTTGCAAGGCTAGGAAAGAGCAGAGCCCCAGTCTTGCTGTTTATCTGCAATGACTGCAACGGATAGTGAGCACCAGCAAGACAATTCCCTCCTAGCCCCTTCCTTGGAGGAGAGGGAGCGCAACGTTTCAATCTCGCAGTTCGAAGCACAAGAGTGAGAAAAAGCAGAGTGCCTGTTTGCAAGGCTAGGAAAGTGCGACGAGCGAGGGAAGGCATGCAGTCGACTCAATATGAGTGATAAAGCAAGCTTCAACTTTATTGCAAAACCTTACACATATTCATACACTAAGTTCTACCTTATGCATACTTGTCTTACAATCATTGGCTTAGCTCTAAAGAGTGCATTATCATACTCCTCCTACTTGCGCTTACTGCTACGTGGTCCGGGTTCCATCCTGTTTTTCTTATACAGTGCTGCTTCTTAGCTGTTTACCACAGCTCCTTCTCCTCAAGGCCGAGCCCTGCAGATGTCCAGCTGTTTACCAGCTTCCCAGTGCCACAGCTCCCTCTTCTCAAGGCCGAGCCGTGCAGATATCTAGCTGTTTACCAGCTTCTCAATGCTGCAGCTCCTTCTCCTTAAGGTCGAGCCGTGCAGAATGATCCCAACATCTCCCCCTTTTTGTTTTTGTATAAACAAAACCTGATGGATCATTCGCAACCCGAGGACTGTGAGAAAGATGGACCCTCTGTACATTCTTGTATCATCCTGTGCCGCGAACTCAGCCCAGCAGTTGGTAGGTGCCAGCTTTACGTGGGCGTCCCCACGGAGGCAACGGTGGCCTTGCTGTACACCAGCCCACTGCCCTTCAGGAATTCCCGGTATTACACATTTGTAGAGGAACGAGTTTCGACACACGTGGCCAGCGAGTGTCGGAACTCACCTCAGTTGTCAGCTTTTAACACAGGGAGCCTATGGCGTATGCACCCGCTGGCCAGACGTGCTGCACGCGCCACAGCCATCCCGTCTATTGGTTCGTAGGCTTTGTTGACACGGCATTTTTTCATAACTCAGCAGTCACATATCAACTTATGCTTAAGTCAATAGCAGAATATTACAAAGCAAAACAATTCTAGCTGTACTACTTCTAGTGATATAAACTACTCCTAGTGATAGAAAAAAGGTACTTGTATAAGGCTATGAAGACCAATATTATATCTTACCAAAGCATTTGTAGTTATAGAACACTTTGCCTCAAAAGCTTTCCACGTTCATCTCATGATACTGCAAATTTCAGTGTGATTTACCCCTACATTTTCTTTTGACTGAGGTGGCATCCAGATTGCGATGACACCTGATAGTGTCATGATGTGTCCAACGATGACGATGGTGACTGCCCCACCCATGGCCTCACCCACTTCGAGGCACCTGCAAAGTGGGTTACCCATGGTTTTACCCATGGTTTTAAACAGCCACCACCGTCAACCTCGTCCCCTGGTTAGCAGTTGAAAAGGTCCTTTCTCCTTCCGCAAATAATTTAACACATATAAGGCTTTATTCAAACGTTCTTAGGGTAATGTGGTAGCCTCTCCCCCTTTTTGTTTTGAGCGTGATTATCTAACAAAGCTCATTCATTGGGTGTGTAAGATACTTGTTTGAGTTATTAGCTAGCCAAGCATTCTTTACTACCTTTTGAACCATTCCTTGTAGACAATGCAATAAACATGGTACAATAAGCATTAGTATTAAGATAACAAGTACTATAACAACTGCCCCTTTTATTAAGTCTTGTAACCATCCACTTAGGCCCAAACTTGACAGCTATGATTCGAGGTTTAGTGAACTTGTCTGTAACCTGTCCGTTAAGTCCTTCAGTTTTTGTAATTGTTGAGTTACCGACTGTGATGTATCTGTTAAATTCATACAACACGTGCCATCAAACTCCTCACACCCGTGCCCTTGGGCCAAAAGTAGGAAGTCGATAGCTGCCCTATTTTGCAATGTCGCATGCCTTATTGAGTCAGTTTCCATTAACAAAGCACTGAGTGTTGCAGAAGTAGCATTGGTTTGTTTCGCTAGCCAACATCCCAATTTATTTAAAGTGGTTAAGCCTTGGGCAGCAGCGACCCCAGGGGCAAGGAAAGAGGTTAGTATGGTTTTGTCTGCAGTCCAAAAATCCAGTTGGTCATTGCACTCTTCCTGATATTTTCAAATCTGTCATCTTATTCTATGCCGTCGGGTAAGGTTCAATATCATAGAAGTGTTGGGAGTTAACAATGTTAGGTGCCCCAATGTGTAAGGACCACCTCTCAAATGGGAGGGAACACCTTGCCATGCACGATCACCACAAATCAAGAATATTCCTTTAGGGAGTCTCATTGGGACAATAGTAGAGCGTGAGATGTTGCTCGTTGTATAATTACACCAATTGGTAGCATTCTGAAAAATGGCTAACGTGGGGTTTACATCCTGTGACCTGGCTATCTTCTCAGTAATTTTCTGCAAAGCTTGGTGTTGATCCTCATTCAGTTGACGTCGCTCTGGAGCCTCCACCGAAGACTCCAGGAGCGGCATCAATGGCCTTAGATCATCATTAGTAATTCCGCAAATATTGCGAACCCACTGTATATCCCCCATTAATTTTTGGACATCAGAAAGATTTTCTCTTTTCGCCTTAATCTTTATTTTTTGTGAGTGGACCGCTGCCCTGGTAATAATCCAGCTCAAATATTGCCATGGTCCCTTCTTTTGCCTTTTTTTTTTTTTTTTTTTTTGGTGCTATTTTTAAACCCCGTTTTCCTAAATAGTGCTCTAAGTGCTGTAAAATGTGGTCTGCATTCAATTGTGTCCCTGCTATTAATATATCAACTATATAATGATACATTATTAAATCTGGATACTTTTTCCACACCGGTTCTAGAGCCCATGCCACAAATGTCTGACACATCGTAGGTGAATTTTGCATTCCTTGTGGTAACACTACCCAATGATACTTTTTGCTAGCTCTCCTTTATTTACCGATGGTACCGTAAAGGCAAACTTCTCCGCATCCTCAGCTGCTAAGGGAATGGTAAAAAAGCAATTGAAATATACTCTTCGATTCCCTGCAAAAGAAATGATACATTTGTGACAATAATTACAACGACATAGAACAAACCCACAACACCGTTTTACAAATATGGCATATTGAAGTTCCTGCTCTTGACCGTCCGGGGAGAGCCGCTGAGACAGTCAACGAGCCATCATTCCGCATACAAAAGAGTGAAAGCATCAGCTGGTGGTATGACGGAGTTGACTGCGTCCGTGGGACGTGTGACAAGATCTTCAGGTCTTACTGCCGGCCGTACCGACCTGGCCGGTACCTGCTTCACTCCGTCCCCTCCCTCTCTGCCAAAGTCTCTTGTCTCATGCCTCGCCAATGTTGGGCAGGGTCGTATCTTGACTTGGGGGAAGGATCATCCCAGGCAGCCCCCTCCTGTTGCGGCACGGGTCAGGAGGCGGGGGCCAAGGAGGACTCGCCACCTCCGTTGGTTGCGTTAGCGGGGGGGCGGGGGGGGCGGGCGGGGGTTGCTCGTTCTCACCATCCCCAGCTCGGCCTCCCTTCTCTCCCAAGGCTGTGGCAGCGGCAGCTGCTGCCGCCGTCCGCTCTGATTTTATCGTCTTTATAGAGTCTCTGACTAATCGCCAGGTTGTTAACACTTTCATAGCCGTATGATCCTCTTTAGAGGCTGCCTCAAACACCAATTTCCCTGCTTTCTCCCAGGTAGGTAACTCAAAAGCTGTTGCAGAGTCTGCTGCTAGCCCCTGGCTCTTCAAAACAGTCTCCAATAGCAATTGCCATGTTGTTGCTAGCTCCGCTGCTTGCCCATCTCCTTTCGAGACTCGCCCCATTGATCTTTCACATGGGCACACAGGGGAACACTGAGTACATTGTTCTGGGCAACGTTGTCCCGTCTTGCCCTCACATACATCATCGTAGATCTGTTTCTCTGACTTATCTATGCAGCCGGTTTACTCGGTGCATCTGGCACCTCAGGAGGTGCAGTCGGAGTCGCTGAAGGTCCTGGACCCTCTGACTCAGTTAAAAAGGGATTGGTTGAAGATGGTTTAACAGCCTCCTCCATATCAGCTGCAGCTTTTCTCTCTGCCTTTAAGGCTTTTAATGTGTTTAACATCAACTTCCATGTCGTCACTAACTCTGCGGTGGTTTTATCTCCATTCCCAATATGTTCCTATAACATTTTTCCTATCTCCTCCCACGTCTCTGCCTTAAACGCCACAGACGCATCGGGGGGGTACCCTTTTTGGCACCAAATTAGAAGCCTTCTAAGTGTATATTCATCATATTTCAGTCCTCTCTTAGAGAGCATATGCAGCAGGAGTCTGACCATCGCCCCTTCTTCATGCGATGCGTTCTGCCTTTAGTTCTTTTAATGTCTCTAGGATCAACCTCTAGAGCGTCGTAGATTTTATACTGTCTTTGTTGCCTGTGCTATTCGCTTTTCAGTTTTATATCTTTTCATGCAATGAATAACATCTCTCCAAGATTTCATTAATTTTTTGCTGATTTTTCATCATCGATTACTAGATCCCACAAACAATCTCCATAAGAACGCCACTCGTCTACTTCAAACATACTTTCAGGGTCTTTAAAAAACCCTTTCGCTTTCCCTAACGCAATTAACCCAGCCAGATCTTTTAATTGGCTTACTCCCCGCTTTTCTAAAAAGCATTTTAAGATTTCGAATGCTACCTCTATTTCCATTGCGCGCTACGTTGACCTTCTTAATTATCCGGTCAATTATTTTTGCAGCCTTTTCCCTTGGGTAGCCTTCTTTCGGACGGCGAACCCCTTCTTAATTATCCTGGGTTCAAGCACGGATCAGGCGCGCCGCGGCAGCGTCCGCCGATCTTCTGCTCCCTGGTCGCTGCTACCAGTGCTTCTCCGATCTCGCTGTCCGGTGAAAAACAAGGATGGGGGTCCCTGTTCGGGCGCCACTTGCGACGAGCGAGGGAAGGCATGCAGTCGACTCAATATGAGTGATAAAGCAAGCTTCAACTTTATTGCAAAACCTTACACATATTTATACACTAAGTTCTACCTTATGCATACTTGTCTTACAATCATTGGCTTAGCTCTAAAGAGTGCATTATCATACTCCTCCTACTTGCGCTTACTGCTACGTGGTCCGGGTTCCATCCTGTTTTTCTTATACAGTGCTGCTTCTTAGCTGTTTACCACAGCTCCTTCTCCTCAAGGCCGAGCCCTGCAGATGTCCAGCTGTTTACCAGCTTCCCAGTGCCACAGCTCCCTCTTCTCAAGGCCGAGCCGTGCAGATATCTAGCTGTTTACCAGCTTCTCAATGCTGCAGCTCCTTCTCCTTAAGGTCGAGCCGTGCAGAATGATCCCAACAGGAAGGAGCAGAGCCCCAGTCTTGCTGCTCATCTGCAATGACTGCAAGGGATAGTGAGGACCAGCAAGACAATTCCTTCCTAGCCCCTTCCTTGGAGGAGAGGGAGCGCAAAGTTGCAATCTCGCAGTTCGGAGCGCGAGAGGGAGAAAAAGCAGACTGCCTGTTTGCAAGGCTAGGAAAGAGCAGAGCCCCAGTCTTGCTGTTTATCTGCAATGACTGCAAGGGCTAGTGAGGACCAGCAAGACAATTCCTTCATAGCCCCTTCCTTGGAGGAGAGGGAAAGCAACGTCTCAATCTCGCAGTTCGGAGCGCGAGAGGGAGAAAAAGCAGAGTGCCTGTTTGCAAGGCTAGGAAAGAGCAGAGCCCCAGTCTTGCTGTTTATCTGCAATGACTGCAAGGGATAGTGAGGAGCAGCAAGACAATTCCTTCCTGGCCCCTTCCTTGGAGGAGAGGGAGTGCAACGTTTCAATCTCGCAGATCGGAGCGCGAGAGTGAGAAAAAGCAGAGTGCCTGTTTGCAAGGCTAGGAAAGAGCAGAGCCCCAGTCTAGCTGTTTATCTGCAATGACTGCAAGGGCTAGTGAGGACCAGCAAGACAATTCCTTCCTTTACCCTTCCTTGGAGGAGAGGGACTGCAACGTTTCAATCTCGCAGTTCGGAGCGCGAGAGTGAGAAAAAGCAGAGTACTTGTTTGCAAGGCTAGGAAAGAGCAGAGCCCCAACCTTGCTGTTTATCTGCAATGACTGCAACGGATAGTGAGCACCAGCAAGACAATTCCTTCCTAGCCCCTTCCTTGGAGGAGAGAGCGTGCAACGTTTCAATCTCGCAGTTCGGAGCGTGAGAGGGAGAAAAAGATTAGAGCCTGTTTGCAAGGCTAGGAAAGAGCAGAGCCCCAGTCTTGCTGTTTATCTGCAATGACTGCAAGGGCTAGTGAGGAGCAGCAAGACAATTCCTTCCTAGCCCCTTCCTTGGAGGAGAGGGAGTGCAACGTTTCAATCTTGCAGTTCGGACAGCGAGAGGGGGAAAAAGCAGAGTACTTGTTTGCAAGGCTAGGAAAGAGCAGAGCCCCAGTCTTGCTGTTTATCTGCAATTACTGCAAGGGCTAGTGAGGAGCAGCAAGACAATTCCTTCATAGCCCCTTCCTTGGAGGAGAGGGAGTGCAACGTTTCAATCTCGTACTTCGGAGCGCGAGAGTGAGAAAAAGCAGAGTGCCTGTTTGCAAGGCTAGGAAAGAACAGAGCCCCAGTCTTGCTGTTTATCTGCAATGACTGCAAGGGCTAGTGAGGAGCATCAAGACAATTCCTTCCTAGCCCCTTCCTTGGAGGAGAGGGAGCGCAACGTTTCAATCTCGTAGTTCGGAGCACGAGAGTGAGAAAAAGCAGAGTGCCTGTTTGCAAGGCTAGGAAAGAGCAGAGCCCCAGTCTTGCTGTTTATCTGCAATGACTGCAAGGGATAGTGAGCACCAGCAAGACAATTCCTTCCTAGCCCCTTCCTTGGAGGAGAGAGCGTGCAACGTTTCAATCTCGCAGTTCGGAGCGTGAGAGGGAGAAAAAGATTAGAGCCTGTTTCAAGGCTAGGAAAGAGCAGAGCCCCAGTCTTGCTGTTTATCTGCAATGACTGCAAGGGCTAGTGAGGAGCAGCAAGACAATTCCTTCCTAGCCCCTTCCTTGGAGGAGAGGGAGTGCAACGTTTCAATCTTGCAGTTCGGACAGCGAGAGGGAGAAAAAGCAGAGTACTTGTTTGCAAGGCTAGGAAAGAGCAGAGCCCCAGTCTTGCTGTTTATCTGCAATGACTGCAAGCGATAGTGACGAGCATCAAGACAATTGCTTCCTAGCCCCTTCCTTGGAGGAGAGGGAGTGCAACGTTTCAATCTCGCAGTTCGGAGCGCGAGAGGGAGAAAAAGCAGACTGCCTGTTTGGAAGGCTAGGAAAGAGCAGAGCCCCAGTCTTGCTGTTTATCTGCAATGACTGCAAGGGCTAGTGAGGAGCAGCAAGACAGTTCCTTCCGAGCCCCTTCCTTGGAGGAGACGGAGTGCAACGTTTCAATCTCGCAGTTCGGAGCGCGAGAGTGAGAAAAAGCAGAGTACTTGTTTGCAAGGCTAGGAAAGAGCAGAGCCCCAACCTTACTGTTTATCTGCAATGACTGCAACGGATAGTGAGCACCAGCAAGACAATTCCTTCCTAGCCCCTTCCTTGGAGGAGAGGGAGTGCAACGTTTCAATCTCGCACTTCTGAGCGCGAGAGGGAGAAAAAGCAGAGTGCCTGTTTGCAAGGCTAGGAAAGAGCAGAGTCCGAGTCTTGCTGCTCATCTGCAATGACTGCAAGGGCTAGTGAGGACCAGGAAGACAATTCCTTCCTAGCCCTTTCCTTGGAGGAGAGGGAGTGCAACGTTTCAATCTCGCAGTTCGGAGCGCGAGAGGGAGAAAAAGCAGAGTGCTGTTTGCAAGGCTAGGAAAGTGCGACGAGCGAGGGAAGGCATGCAGTCGACTCAATATGAGTGATAAAGCAAGCTTCAACTTTATTGCAAAACCTTACACATATTTATACACTAAGTTCTACCTTATGCATACTTGTCTTACAATCATTGGCTTAGCTCTAAAGAGTGCATTATCATACTCCTCCTACTTGCGCTTACTGCTACGTGGTCCGGGTTCCATCCTGTTTTTCTTATACAGTGCTGCTTCTTAGCTGTTTACCACAGCTCCTTCTCCTCAAGGCCGAGCCGTGCAGATATCTAGCTGTTTACCAGCTTCTCAATGCTGCAGCTCCTTCTCCTTAAGGTCGAGCCGTGCAGAATGATCCCAACATCTCCCCTTTTTGTTTTTGTATAAACAAAACCTGATGGATCATTCGCAACCCGAGGACTGTGAGAAAGATGGACCCTCTGTACATTCTTGTATCATCCTGTGCCGCGAACTCAGCCCAGCAGTTGGTAGGTGCCAGCTTTACGTGGGCGTCCCCACGGAGGCAACGGTGGCCTTGCTGTACACCAGCCCACTGCCCTTCAGGAATTCCCGGTATTACACATTTGTAGAGGAACGAGTTTCGACACACGTGGCCAGCGAGTGTCGGAACTCACCTCAGTTGTCAGCTTTTAACACAGGGAGCCTATGGCGTATGCACCCGCTGGCCAGACGTGCTGCACGCGCCACAGCCATCCCGTCTATTGGTTCGTAGGCTTTGTTGACACGGCATTTTTTCATAACTCAGCAGTCACATATCAACTTATGCTTAAGTCAATAGCAGAATATTACAAAGCAAAACAATTCTAGCTGTACTACTTCTAGTGATATAAACTACTCCTAGTGATAGAAAAAAGGTACTTGTATAAGGCTATGAAGACCAATATTATATCTTACCAAAGCATTTGTAGTTATAGAACACTTTGCCTCAAAAGCTTTCCACGTTCATCTCATGATACTGCAAATTTCAGTGTGATTTACCCCTACATTTTCTTTTGACTGAGGTGGCATCCAGATTGCGATGACACCTGATAGTGTCATGATGTGTCCAACGATGACGATGGTGACTGCCCCACCCATGGCCTCACCCACTTCGAGGCACCTGCAAAGTGGGTTACCCATGGTTTTACCCATGGTTTTAAACAGCCACCACCGTCAACCTCGTCCCCTGGTTAGCAGTTGAAAAGGTCCTTTCTCCTTCCGCAAATAATTTAACACATATAAGGCTTTATTCAAACGTTCTTAGGGTAATGTGGTAGCCTCTCCCCCTTTTTGTTTTGAGCGTGATTATCTAACAAAGCTCATTCATTGGGTGTGTAAGATACTTGTTTGAGTTATTAGCTAGCCAAGCATTCTTTACTACCTTTTGAACCATTCCTTGTAGACAATGCAATAAACATGGTACAATAAGCATTAGTATTAAGATAACAAGTACTATAACAACTGCCCCTTTTATTAAGTCTTGTAACCATCCACTTAGGCCCAAACTTGACAGCTATGATTCGAGGTTTAGTGAACTTGTCTGTAACCTGTCCGTTAAGTCCTTCAGTTTTTGTAATTGTTGAGTTACCGACTGTGATGTATCTGTTAAATTCATACAACACGTGCCATCAAACTCCTCACACCCGTGCCCTTGGGCCAAAAGTAGGAAGTCGATAGCTGCCCTATTTTGCAATGTCGCATGCCTTATTGAGTCAGTTTCCATTAACAAAGCACTGAGTGTTGCAGAAGTAGCATTGGTTTGTTTCGCTAGCCAACATCCCAATTTATTTAAAGTGGTTAAGCCTTGGGCAGCAGCGACCCCAGGGGCAAGGAAAGAGGTTAGTATGGTTTTGTCTGCAGTCCAAAAATCCAGTTGGTCATTGCACTCTTCCTGATATTTTCAAATCTGTCATCTTATTCTATGCCGTCGGGTAAGGTTCAATATCATAGAAGTGTTGGGAGTTAACAATGTTAGGTGCCCCAATGTGTAAGGACCACCTCTCAAATGGGAGGGAACACCTTGCCATGCACGATCACCACAAATCAAGAATATTCCTTTAGGGAGTCTCATTGGGACAATAGTAGAGCGTGAGATGTTGCTCGTTGTATAATTACACCAATTGGTAGCATTCTGAAAAATGGCTAACGTGGGGTTTACATCCTGTGACCTGGCTATCTTCTCAGTAATTTTCTGCAAAGCTTGGTGTTGATCCTCATTCAGTTGACGTCGCTCTGGAGCCTCCACCGAAGACTCCAGGAGCGGCATCAATGGCCTTAGATCATCATTAGTAATTCCGCAAATATTGCGAACCCACTGTATATCCCCCATTAATTTTTGGACATCAGAAAGATTTTCTCTTTTCGCCTTAATCTTTATTTTTTGTGAGTGGACCGCTGCCCTGGTAATAATCCAGCTCAAATATTGCCATGGTCCCTTCTTTTGCCTTTTTTTTTTTTTTTTTTTTTGGTGCTATTTTTAAACCCCGTTTTCCTAAATAGTGCTCTAAGTGCTGTAAAATGTGGTCTGCATTCAATTGTGTCCCTGCTATTAATATATCAACTATATAATGATACATTATTAAATCTGGATACTTTTTCCACACCGGTTCTAGAGCCCATGCCACAAATGTCTGACACATCGTAGGTGAATTTTGCATTCCTTGTGGTAACACTACCCAATGATACTTTTTGCTAGCTCTCCTTTATTTACCGATGGTACCGTAAAGGCAAACTTCTCCGCATCCTCAGCTGCTAAGGGAATGGTAAAAAAGCAATTGAAATATACTCTTCGATTCCCTGCAAAAGAAATGATACATTTGTGACAATAATTACAACGACATAGAACAAACCCACAACACCGTTTTACAAATATGGCATATTGAAGTTCCTGCTCTTGACCGTCCGGGGAGAGCCACTGAGACAGTCAACGAGCCATCATTCCGCATACAAAAGAGTGAAAGCATCAGCTGGTGGTACGACGGAGTTGACTGCGTCCGTGGGACGTGTGACAAGATCTTCAGGTCTTACTGCCGGCCGTACCGACCTGGCCGGTACCTGCTTCACTCCGTCCCCTCCCTCTCTGCCAAAGTCTCTTGTCTCATGCCTCGCCAATGTTGGGCAGGGTCGTATCTTGACTTGGGGGAAGGATCATCCCAGGCAGCCCCCTCCTGTTGCGGCACGGGTCAGGAGGCGGGGGCCAAGGAGGACTCGCCACCTCCGTTGGTTGCGTTAGCGGGGGGGCGGGGCGGGGGGGGCGGGGGGGGGCGGGCGGGGGTTGCTCGTTCTCACCATCCCCAGCTCGGCCTCCCTTCTCTCCCAAGGCTGTGGCAGCGGCAGCTGCTGCCGCCGTCCGCTCTGATTTTATCGTCTTTATAGAGTCTCTGACTAATCGCCAGGTTGTTAACACTTTCATAGCCGTATGATCCTCTTTAGAGGCTGCCTCAAACACCAATTTCCCTGCTTTCTCCCAGGTAGGTAACTCAAAAGCTGTTGCAGAGTCTGCTGCTAGCCCCTGGCTCTTCAAAACAGTCTCCAATAGCAATTGCCATGTTGTTGCTAGCTCCGCTGCTTGCCCATCTCCTTTCGAGACTCGCCCCATTGATCTTTCACATGGGCACACAGGGGAACACTGAGTACATTGTTCTGGGCAACGTTGTCCCGTCTTGCCCTCACATACATCATCGTAGATCTGTTTCTCTGACTTATCTATGCAGCCGGTTTACTCGGTGCATCTGGCACCTCAGGAGGTGCAGTCGGAGTCGCTGAAGGTCCTGGACCCTCTGACTCAGTTAAAAAGGGATTGGTTGAAGATGGTTTAACAGCCTCCTCCATATCAGCTGCAGCTTTTCTCTCTGCCTTTAAGGCTTTTAATGTGTTTAACATCAACTTCCATGTCGTCACTAACTCTGCGGTGGTTTTATCTCCATTCCCAATATGTTCCTATAACATTTTTCCTATCTCCTCCCACGTCTCTGCCTTAAACGCCACAGACGCATCGGGGGGGTACCCTTTTTGGCACCAAATTAGAAGCCTTCTAAGTGTATATTCATCATATTTCAGTCCTCTCTTAGAGAGCATATGCAGCAGGAGTCTGACCATCGCCCCTTCTTCATGCGATGCGTTCTGCCTTTAGTTCTTTTAATGTCTCTAGGATCAACCTCTAGAGCGTCGTAGATTTTATACTGTCTTTGTTGCCTGTGCTATTCGCTTTTCAGTTTTATATCTTTTCATGCAATGAATAACATCTCTCCAAGATTTCATTAATTTTTTGCTGATTTTTCATCATCGATTACTAGATCCCACAAACAATCTCCATAAGAACGCCACTCGTCTACTTCAAACATACTTTCAGGGTCTTTAAAAAACCCTTTCGCTTTCCCTAACGCAATTAACCCAGCCAGATCTTTTAATTGGCTTACTCCCCGCTTTTCTAAAAAGCATTTTAAGATTTCGAATGCTACCTCTATTTCCATTGCGCGCTACGTTGACCTTCTTAATTATCCGGTCAATTATTTTTGCAGCCTTTTCCCTTGGGTAGCCTTCTTTCGGACGGCGAACCCCTTCTTAATTATCCTGGGTTCAAGCACGGATCAGGCGCGCCGCGGCAGCGTCCGCCGATCTTCTGCTCCCTGGTCGCTGCTACCAGTGCTTCTCCGATCTCGCTGTCCGGTGAAAAACAAGGATGGGGGTCCCTGTTCGGGCGCCACTTGCGACGAGCGAGGGAAGGCATGCAGTCGACTCAATATGAGTGATAAAGCAAGCTTCAACTTTATTGCAAAACCTTACACATATTTATACACTAAGTTCTACCTTATGCATACTTGTCTTACAATCATTGGCTTAGCTCTAAAGAGTGCATTATCATACTCCTCCTACTTGCGCTTACTGCTACGTGGTCCGGGTTCCATCCTGTTTTTCTTATACAGTGCTGCTTCTTAGCTGTTTACCACAGCTCCTTCTCCTCAAGGCCGAGCCCTGCAGATGTCCAGCTGTTTACCAGCTTCCCAGTGCCACAGCTCCCTCTTGTCAAGGCCGAGCCGTGCAGATATCTAGCTGTTTACCAGCTTCTCAATGCTGCAGCTCCTTCTCCTTAAGGTCGAGCCGTGCAGAATGATCCCAACAGGAAAGAGCAGAGCCCCAGTCTTGCTGCTCATCTGCAATAACTGCAACGGATAGTGAGCACCAGCAAGACAATTCCTTCCTAGCCCCTTCCTTGGAGGAGAGGGAGCGCAAAGTCTCAATCTCGCAGTTCGGAGCGCGAGAGGGAGAAAAAGATTAGTGCCTGTTTGCAAGGCTAGGAAAGAGCAGAGCCCCAGTCTTGCTGTTTATCTGCAATGACTGCAAGGGCTAGTGAGGAACAGCAAGACAATTCCTTCCTGGCCCCTTCCTTGGAGGAGAGGGAGTGCAACATTTCAATCTCGCAGTTCGGAGCGTGAGAGGGAGAAAAAGATTAGTGCCTGTTTGCAAGGCTAGGAAAGAGCAGAGCCCCAGGCTTGCTGTTTATCTGCAATGACTGCAACGGATACTGAGCACCATCAAGACAATTCCTTCCTAGCCCCTTCCTTGGAGGAGAGAGAGTGCAACGTTTCAATCTCGCAGTTCGGAGCGCGAGAGTGAGAAAAAGCAGAGTGCCTGTTTGCAAGGCTAGGAAAGAGCAGAGCCCCAGTCTTGCTGTTTATCTGCAATGACTGCAAGGGCTAGTGAGGAGCAGCAAGACAATTCCTTCCTAGCCCCTTCCTTGGAGGAGAGGGAGCGCAACGTTTCAATCTCGCAGTTCGGAGCGCGAGAGGGAGAAAAATCAGAGTGCCTGTTTGCAAGGCTAGGAAAGAGCAGAGCCCCAGTCTTGCTGTTTATCTGCAATGACTGCAAGGGCTAGTGAGGACCAGCAACACAATTCCTTCCTATCCCCTTCCTTGGAGGAGAGAGAGTGCAACGTTTCAACCTCGCAGTTCGGAGCGCGAGAGGGGGAAAAAGCAGAGTGCCTGTTTGCAAGGCTAGGAAAGAGCAGAGCCCCAGTCTTGCTGTTTATCTGCAATGACTGCAAGGGATACTGAGGACCAGCAAGACAATTCCTTCCTAGCCCCTTCCTTGGAGGAGAGAGAGTGCAATGTTTCAACCTTGCAGTTCGGAGCGCGAGAGGGGGAAAAAGCAGAGTGCCTGTTTGCAAGGCTAGGAAAGAGCAGAGCCCCAGTCTTGCTGTTTATCTGCAGTGACAGCAAGGGATAGTGAGGACCAGCAAGACAATTGCTTCCTAGCCCCTTCCTTGGAGGGGAGAGAGTGCAACGTTTCAATCTCGCAGTTCGGAGCGCGAGAGGGGGAAAAAGCAGAGTGCCTGTTTGCAAGGCTAGGAAAGAGCAGAGCCCGAGTCTTGCCTTTTATCTGTAATGACTGCAAGGGCTAGTGAGGACCAGCAAGACAATTCCTTCCTATCCCCTTCCTTGGAGCGGAGAGAGTGCAACGTTTGAATCTCGCAGTTCGGAGCGCGAGAGGGGGAAAAAGCAGAGTGCCTGTTTGCAAGGCTAGGAAAGAGCAGAGCCCCAGTCTTGCTGTTTATCTGCAATGACTGCAAGGGATAGTGAGCACCAGCAAGACAATTCCTTCCTATCCCCTTCCTTGGAGCGGAGAGAGTGCAACGTTTGAATCTCGCAGTTCGGAGCGCGAGAGGGGGAAAAAGCAGAGTGCCTGTTTGCAAGGCTAGGAAAGAGCAGAGCCCCAGTCTTGCTGTTTATCTGCAATGACTGCAAGGGATAGTGAAGAGCAGCAAGACAATTCCTTCCTAGCCCCTTCCTTGGAGGAGAGGGAGTGCAACGTTTCAATCTCGCAGTTCAGAGCGCGAGAGGGAGAAAAGGCAGAGCCTGGGGAAGGCAGTTGAGGCCAGTCCTGGGTGCTGGGGGAGGGTCTGCGCCAACGCTGGCCCCCTGTGCTCTCTCCAGCTCCTGGAGGACGGTGGCAGACTGGAGGAGCACCTGCAGCAGAGCCTGCAGTACCTGCAAAGCCCACAGGAGCCCTTGCGTGAGGCAGCCATCACGTTCATTGGTGAGCCACAACCCCGCCGGGGGTGCGTCTCTGCCCCGCGACAGCTTATCCCCAGCCACAGTGGCTGCTGAATCCAGCGAGCGGCTGCAGAGCCCGGACTGCCCGATGCTTGAGCTCACGGGCTCCCTGGTGCCCTCTCACACCCCTGCCCGGTCGCAGTGACTGGTGGGAGCCTTCTTGGGTCCCTCGCAGCCGCCGTG
Source organism: Phaethon aethereus (assembly GCF_964289735.1). Taxonomy (NCBI): domain Eukaryota; kingdom Metazoa; phylum Chordata; class Aves; order Phaethontiformes; family Phaethontidae; genus Phaethon; species Phaethon aethereus. The sequence goes on from NC_138581.1 coordinate 16,819,966, forward strand.
GCCTTCACGCTCAGGGGACCGCCCTGGGCTCAGCCTTGCCCAGTGGGAGGAGGCCACGTGGCCTGGCCTGCGGGGCTGGTGGCAGGGAGCCGGGCTGCTGGGGCAGGCAGGCCAGTGGGATCTGTAACGGACTGTGTGTGCCTAGGGCTCGCCGAGCTGCAGCTGAGGGATGGGTACCCGGAGAAGCTCCATGTCATCTACAGGGGTGAGTGAGGGCAGTGGGGTGTCCGCAGGGGCTGGCGGAGAGGGGGAAAGACCCTGGGAGGAAATCTCCAACGCCTGCCCCAGCTGGGCAGGGCACTGCTCCCTGCACACATGAGGTGCGGCGTGGGCAGAGCAGAGAGAGATTTCAGGGGGATGTGGGGCATTGGTGGCAGCACCTTCCCACTCATCCCGGCACCCCTGCCTCCCTCCTGGCCATGGGAAGAGCTGGGGGGTTGGGGGGGCGCTGGCCAGAGGGGCTCTGCAGATGCCCTGCAGATGCGGGCTCTGACCTCGGCTCTGCTCCTTTCCGTGCCAGCCCTTCAAGACAAGGCAAGAGACAGCAGCGCCTGCATCTCTTCCCTGGCAACTCAAACCCTGCTGGTCCTGGACGCTGCAGCGAAAAAGCCTCCCTCCGGATCCCACCTGCAAGCGCTGTGCTCCTGGCTCCGGAGGGCATGGAGGAGGAGGACCCCAGCCCCAGGAGGCGGCTGACTGTGCTGCTGGAGCTGTGGGCAGAGCTGATCCCGGGGTGCTCTGCGCACGGGCACCCCCTGAGCAGCTGGACCTGCCCCCTTGCCAGCAGCCCGGGGCCGTGCAGGACACACCACGCCCTGCGTCGTGGCCCCAAGGCACCAGCTGCTCTGCCAGGCTGTGAAACCCAGAGGAACGGTGAAGGAAAGCTTTTGCCTGCTCTGCCCTCTCCAGGGAGATCCCAGCCTGGATGGTGCCCGCCCTCTGCACCGCTCCCATTTCGTGGCGAAGGGGACAGGTGGGCCGTGGCTCTAGTGGGTGTGCTGGCCATCAAGCCTGAAGAAGCAGCCAAAGGGCAGCGAGAGGATCGCTTCAGATGGCGACCCAGGATGGAAACGGGCGTTCTGCAGGCCGCAGGCAGAGGCCTTAGCACAGCCGGACTGCCTGTGCCTCCCAGCCATCGATAAAGGCTGTGGAACTTGACGTGCTGTTTTGAGCTCTTCTTCCCCGCCCCGCGCTGCCCTGCTGCCCCTCAGACACCCGGAGGGTTCCTATTCTGACAGGCCCCCCACGCACCCCTGCGGACCCTGCCGCCCCCCAGGCAGCTGTGGGGGCCGCGTTGGGTCCCGCTTGCGCCCCTGGGGAGCCCTGCTGCCCCCCAGGCCCCCGGGAGGGCCTGTACATAGCCCCGTGGAGCCTTGCTGTTCCCCAGACAGCTGGAGGGGCTCTGCTGCGCCCCGCGCGGAGCCCTGCTGCCCCCCAGGCCCCCCCAAGGGCCCCGGGAGGGCCTGTACATAGCCCCGTGGAGCCTTGCTGTTCCCCAGACAGCTGGAGGGGCTCTGCTGCGCCCCGCGTGGAGCCCCAGGTAGCCGTGCTGCTCCCCAGGCCTTCGCAGCGGCCCTACAGCGCCTTCCACGGTGCCCTGCGAGGCCCGGGAGAGCCCCTGGGGCTCTCTGGAGGGGCTGCTTGGCCCCACGTGTGCCCCTGGGAGGCCTGTCAGAGGCCCTGGGGTTCTCTGGAGGGCAGCAGGGCCCTGCCCGGGCCCCGGCCAAGCCCGGCAGCTCTATCCGGGTAGGAAATGGGCCATGACGGAGCCTGTCCCTTCTCCACCTTCTGCTGCCCAGGGCGGCAGTTCCTCCTTCAATTTCAGTTGATCAGTTGAGCAGAATACAGATGGTCTTGGGTGGCCAGGGGCTGAACAAAGGGGGCACAAGGATGGCCTCAGAAGGCATGACGATGAGAGCTAAGAGTGAGAGACAGAAGACGACTCTGGGGCACAATGCAAAACTCAAAAGGGTGTCCCAGCAATGTACAGATGTCCTCATGGAATGAGTGACTGGATAGACTAGATGTCCTAGATGGCAGTGAATAAAGGTAAGAGAGCTCTGGGGCACAGAGAAAGCCCGAGGAATGGATCTGGCTGAATAAGAGAGAGACAAAGAGGGCTGCAGAGCTTGAAGGGTGCCATGGCACACCAGAACAGTCTCAGGAGGTATCATGACAGAGATGAGAGGACTCTGGGGGTGGGGGATGTTGGGGAAGAGGGAGACAAACAAAAGATTGGTGACACAATGAGGTGTTCAGGAGGGGATAGGAACAGAGTACAGATACCCTCAGGAGAGCAGGGACCAAACAAAGGCATTGTAGATGGCAGACAGGAAGGTAAGAGTGCTCTGGGGCACAATGAAAGCCTGAGGGCTTCTGGAGGAAGGAGAGCGCTACAAAGCTTGCTATAGACCCTGAAAAGAGCTGTGGGGCTATTGTGGTTTAGCCTCAGCTGGCAACTAAGCACCACGCAGCCGCTTACTTGCCTCCCGCCCATCCCAGGTGGGATGGGGGAGAGAGCTGGAAAAAAATACTCATGGGTTGGGTTAAAAACGGTTTAATAGGACAGCAAAGGCAGAGGAAATCATCATCATCATCATCATAATATTCCGTCTGGGCAGCTCTCCAGCCACTCCTCCCCAAGCCTGTAGCATTGCATGGAGTTGTTGTGACGGAATTGCAGGACCCGGCACATGGCCTTATTTTCGAGAGTTTTAGGAACTGCATTGGCTGTTTGCAAGGCTAGGAAAGAGCAGAGCCCCAGTCTTTCCTTTTATCTGTAATGACTGCCGAGCTGCAGTACCTAAGTTCGCGCACAGGGAGGCAGCACCGAGCGCGGGGAGGAGGCGCGCCACCACGCATGCCTGGGAGGCCAGGTCGCAAAACCTACATCTCCCGGCATGCACTGGCAAGCACAGCATGGCCGCCCGCCAGCCCCCTGCCACAAGACTACGCTTCCCGGCATGCGCGGGGGAACGACCGTCGCCGGCCCTAAGCCCCGTGCCTCAGGGCTACGGCTCCCGCCGTGCCGCCAGGCGCAGCCTGCCCTGCTGGCTGACCCTGCGCAGACACCGGCTCCCCCTTTTCCCCCGCAAGACCCGCCGAGACGCGAGCGCTAAACCCGCGCTCCGCCGCGCGGCTCCGGGCAGCCCCCGCCGCCGGCTCCCACACGCCCCTGCTCCGTGCCTCCGACGCGGACCTCGCCGCCCCGCCTCGGGGCTTTCCCCGGCACCTGCTGGTCCATGGGGCGTACCCCGCTCACGTTCTTCCTCGCTGCAGCCGCAGCCCGGTCACACCGGGCGACCGCTCCGCCCCGCCTCTCTCCCTCTACCCGGCTCCCTTTCTCCGTTTTTTTTGTTTGGTGTTTTTTGTTTGGTTCCCCTCCCCCCCCGTATTTCTCGCACCCCACCGCTACCTAATTTCTCCTTCAACGATTCCCTTTATCCAGCTTCCCTTTCCCGTACTTTTAACTCCTCCCTTTTTTCCGTATACCCTGTCACTTTTTAAATTTTGTTTCAGTATTTCCTTCTATCCTCATTCCTGTTCCTATTTTTTTAATTCTTTCCTGCTTTTCTCGTAGCCTGTCGCTTCTTAAAACGTCCTTCCGTCCCTCTACCCGATTCCTTGCCCCTGTTTTTTATCTCCGCCTCTGTCCCGCACCCAGTCATATTAATAACTTTCTTTCTATGTCTCCATTTATTTAGCTTCCTGTCCGCCGTTTTATTTTTTTTTCCTGTCTGTATCATACTCCCTCCATTTTAACTTGTGTTTCGATGGCTACTTTTCTGCGGTTCGCTGCCTGCGTTTTGTAATTCTCCCCCGTCTGTCCTGTACCCTGGCGCTGCTTCAAGTTCCCATGTCTGCTTTTGTCGAGCTCCCTATCCGTGTCTTTTAACTCTTTCCCGTGTCGTGTACCCCGTTGCTTTTTACATTTTTATGTGTCTGTTTTTCCACAGTCTTATTTTTAATTTATTCTCGTCTTTGCTAAAGGCCGTCGCGTTTTAAATTAATTTTCTTTCTACATCGAAGTTTATCCACCTCACTGTCCCTGTTTTTTGTTTTCCCATCTACGCTGTACCCCATCGCTTCTAAAATTTTCTTTCCGTGTCTACTTTAACCAATTCGCTGTCTATATTTTTTATTTGTTTCTCGTCCGTGCTGTACCCCGTCGCTTTTGAAATTTTCTTCCTATGTCTCTCTGTATTTTTCTGTCTGTTGTCATTTTTAACTTTTTCTTGTTTTTCCTCAATGCTTCCGCTTTTATAATTTTCTTCCTATGTCACTCTCCATCACCCTACGCTTATTTTACTTTTTTTTTCCCTTGCCTTTCCTTAATGCCTTGGCTTTCAAAATTTCCTTTTTACATCAACTTTTATCCAGTTTTCTGTCCCCTTCCCCCCCCCCAGCTTCTCCTTTACCCAGCTGCTTTTTACATGCTCTCTCCATGTCCGCTTTAACCAATTCACCGTCTTTCATTTTTATTTTTATTCCTGTCTGTCCCGAGCCCTGTCGCTCTTTCAGTTTCTGTTCTAGGTCTACTTTTATCAAGCTCCCTATCCATATTTTTTAATTTATTCCTGTCCGTTGTGTACCCTGTCGCTTTTAGAACTGTATTTTCGTTTGTGGCTCTGTTATTTACCATCTCCTTGGGGTTTTTTAATTGTTTCTTGTCTTTTCTTAATGCCATTGCTTATTCCATTTTTCTTTCTCGACAACATTTGTGAGGTTTGCTGTCCCTAGTTTTTAGTGCTTTCCCGTACCCCGCTGCTTTTTAAATCTTCTTTCTATGTCTCTCTTTATCTGGATTCCTGTCCCCAGTCTTAAATTTTTTCCCGCGTTTCTAGTACCGCGCTCAACTTTTTAAAACTGTATTCCCGCGCGCGCTAGTTTGGGCTCAGATGTAGAGTTAGTTTTATTCGCGGTAGCTGGCGCAGGGCTACGTGTTGGATTTGCGCCGACACCCGGCGTCGATGACGCGGGGACACGCGCCGGGTCTCGCCGAGCGGCGCTTGCGCGGCGTCAAGGGCTGTTCTGCTGCTCCCGCGGCCCCGCCAGCGAGTAGAGCGGGGGTGCGCGCGGGGTTGGGAGGGGACGCGGCCGGGACAGCTGACCCCCAGCTGCCCAAAGGGATGTTCCCGACCGTACGACATAGCGCTCGGCCAGCAAACCGGGGCTGGAGGTCGCGGGGGCGAGGGGGGCCTTAACGTCTTGACGTAACCCTGTCACGTACCACGTCGCTTTTAAAATTTTATTTCTACGTCTCCATTTATCCGGTTCCCTGTCCCGTGGTTTCGGTTTTTTGTTTTTCTTCCCCGTGTTTCCTGCCGCCCGTCGCTTTTTCTTTTCTCTTCCGCATCCCCCTCCGCATCGCTCCCTTTGACGGGGTTTTAATGCCCTGACTCTGCATCCTGTCCCCTTTCTATTCTTATGGCTCTGTCCAGCTGATGGTCTCTAATTTTTAATTCTTTCCCGTGTTTGTCCCTTTTCCCTTTCTCTTTCCATGACTGCCTCTATCTGCCTTCCTGTCCCTTCACACACACACCCCCCACCCCCTTTTTTTCTTAATTCCTTCTGCTCTGGTCCCCTCGTGCAGTTTTCTCTCTGTCTCCCGATACCCAGCTCCCTGTCGCGGTACCCGCCGCTCCCAGGCCGGGCGCCGCTCGTTCTCGCTGTCCCTCTCCGCTGTCCCCGCTGCCCCGCTCGGTCCCACTCAGCTCTCTCCCCCGCTCCCTCCCCCTTTTCTTTATCGCTTCATCTCCCCCCTCCCCACGCTGCAGTTCTCCCTCTTCCTCCGCCTCGACGCCCACGTCCGGCTCCCGCCCCCCCGGGCCTGGCTCCCCGTCCCTCGCCTCTTCTCTCCCCGCCTCTGCGCTTCCTCCCGCTTCCCTCTCCCCTCTTCCCCCTCCGCCCGGCCGCCGTCGGGCACCGAGCCTGGGCGGCAGCTCCCGGTGCGCCCGAGGGAACAAACCTGCGCTGCCCGCTTTGCGCGCCCGGGTGCGTTCCTCCGCTGCGGGGCCGGGCCCAGGCCCAGGGCAGGGGCTCCCGTGCCGTTGGGGGGGGTGGCGGCCGCCTGCTCCCGAGGGGTTGCAGCTGCGGGCCCGACGCTCGAAGCGGGCTGCAGGTGCGGCTGAGGCCGGCGCTGGCCCTGCGGCGCCCCGGGGGCGCCGCCCGGGCCCGCCCGCCGGCGGGAGCCGGCTGAGGAGCGGCGCGAAGGCCGTTCCGCAGGCAGCCGCCTGCAGCGAGGAAGGGCCGGGCCCCGCGGCGAGGCGGGAGTCCTCCCGCCCCCGCGGGAGCGCGACCCCAGCACGCGGCGCCGGGAGCGCGCGTGAGCGGCCGCGCGTCCCTATAGCCTCGCGGGACAGGCGCCGCGAGGTACCTCCCGGAGGGCGGGGGGGGGGCGCGCAGGCAGAGACGCCTCACGGCGCACGCGCGCGCCTCGCTCCGCCGGGTCTCTGCCCGCCTCCGGGGCGGGCCCCGTCCCCGCGGGGCGGTGCTGTTGTCCCACACACGGTTCTTCCGCCGGTGCGCGGGCAGGCGGCGAACGTGCGGAGCCGGGGTGTTGGCTTTTCTTCCGGCTGCGTGCAGAGCTGGGTGCGAGGTGGTAGCGCACAGAGCTCGCACCCCTCGGGCCACACTCGGACCGCGTGGCTACGCTCTGCGCAGCGGTTACCGGTGTTTTCAACAGTTGGCTCCGTCGCCCTTGTTCCCCTCGGTTCTCGCCAGCCTCGTCTCCGCTTAAAGTCGCAGCGTCCTTCTTTCTTCCCGGGCATGCTGAGCGAGGAGGGGGCTTTCCCCGCCCGGGGGCAGGTTGCTATTATGCCAATTAGATGTTAATTAGGACAGTTCCCTCAAGGTTCCGGAGCTGTGCTGCTTTTGTGATTATCTTGTTCCTCCCCTCAAGGTTGCACCTCGCAGTTAACTGCTCACAGAGACTAAACGATGCCCCCAGCTTCGTTACTCGCGCACCTCGAGCAGTGCGGGCGGGAGCGTTGCTGCCGCGGTGTCGGGTCAGAGCCGCGCTCTCGAACGGCGGCGCGTAAGTTCCGCCTGCCCGGCTCTGCCTCGAGCGCGTGATGGCGTGTGCTCTGCCTGAGCAGCCGGGAAAATGCCTCGGAAACGACCCGCTTGTTGCAGGCAAAGCAGATGTGACGCAAGTGGGGCGTTCGGGCGGCTTTTGTAGCCTGACGTCAGCCTGCGTTCTGAGTCACGCTTGCACGTGCGCGCGCAAAACGAACGCGTGCCTGTGCAACAAACTCCTGCTGCAGCAGAGGGATCGGGAGTCCGTGGCAGCGGTCAGCTGGGCCTGGGCGCGGCAGCTTCAGCCGGTGGTCGCGTACCGGTGTTCTTCCTGCCACCCTACGCCGGCGGGTTTCTTTAGACGTACGCGGTGCTTAGGCGTCCTCGGCCGTCACTTAGGCCGGGCTACCGGAGCAGGCGTCCCGAGTGACCCTTCCCCACACCGTTCCCTGCTCTCCCGCCCACGCCAGCGCTGCTGCGCCCGGTGTCCCTGTCCCCTGCTTCTACTTCTGCCTCTGCCCACCCCCGGCCCAGCGCGGGCGTCATCGGGCTCGTTAATCGTGGCTGCCTCGGGGCTCGCGAAACAGATCGCGTGCAGGAGCGCCCGGCCTTGCGGCGAGTCCCTGCAACCGCCTGGCTGCGGGGAGGGGCCGCTGCCTCGCGCCCGCCGTTCGAGTGCGCCGAGGGCTCCCCTCGTGCCTTCCGGTCCTAATCCGTCGCAGACGGCCAGGATCTTCTTTCCCAGGTGTGCTTCTAACGACAGGCCCAGGAAAGGACAGGGCCACGTGAGCGATGGACGCTGTCGCTCCCAGGTGCGCCGCACCTGACGTACACGGGCAGTCGAATGTGCAGGGTCTGCACGCATCACCGGAAGCGGCCGTGTGGCGCACGAGCGAGGCTACGTGCGTAGGGAGCCTCGTCTTGTACGAGCTGTAAGACACCCCGGTATTCTCTTGGGTGGAGGACAGCCAAGCGACAGGAGTTACAGAAGGCGAAGGGAGGAGAGGAGGAAGAAGCGTCTGAACTGGCAAACTCTCCCAGCAGTGCAGGGAGTGAAAGCTGCGGTGAGTCCCAGGCCCTCGGGGCCCTGTTGCCCCTATTCTGCATCCCGGGCCCTCGCTGCCCCTCCCCTGGCCCCCTCTCTTTCCCACGCTGATGTGGTATCCGTCCGTGTCCCCCCATACCTCCTTTCTCCATCTCACTCTGACCAGCTCCCCGTCCCTGTCTTTTAGGTCCTCTCTCTCCCTAGCTTGTAGCCCGCGGCTATTTTTCCTTCCTCTGCCTCTCCCAGTCTGGCTCCCTGTCCCTGCTTTTCCATTCCTCCCTCTCTGCCGTGTAGCGTGTTGCTGCTCTTTTCTTTCGCAGTCTCTCTCTGTCTGGCTCCCAGCCACCATGTTTGCCTTCCTCCCGCTCTGTCCTGTAGCCCGTCGGTATTTTTGCTGTCTCTGGCGCTCTCTGCCCGGCCCCGTGTCCCTGGTGTTCAAAGTCTTCCTTCTTGGCCCTGTAGCACAGCACAAGTGTCTCTCTTCCTCTGTCTCCCTCTATCCTGCTCCCTGTCCCTGTTTTGCAATTTCGTCCTTGTCAGCCCTGAGCCACGCTGCAGTTTCATTTCTTTCGCCGTCTTGCCCTGTCCGGCTCCCTGCCGGGATCTTTCAATTCCTCTCTATCTGTCTTGAAGCCCGTCGCTGTTTTCTCTTTCTCTCTGTCTCTCTGTCCATCTCTCTGTCTCTGTCTTTACTTACACTTTTAAATTCCTCCCTCTCTGCCCAGCGGCCCATCGCTATTTTGCCGTTCTCTGTCCCGTGTCTTGAATCGCTCCCTCTCTGCCCTGTAGCCTGTCACAGTGGTGGTTTTTTTTCCTTCTCTGCCATTCGCTCTCTGTCTGGCTCCCTGTCCCTACTGCAGGGAAATGAAGTTGGTTAAGCAGGACTTTCCCCTCATGAACCTGTGCTGGCTATGACCAATGACTGCGTTGTCTCTCAAGTGTTTTTCAACAACTCCCAGAATAACGTTCTCCATAATTTTACTGGGCTCTGAAGTGAGACTGACAGGCCTGTAATTACCAGGGTCTTCCTTCTTACCCTTCTCAAAAACTGGGACAACATTTGCCAGCTTCCAGTCAACTGGGACCTCTCCAGACTCCCAAGAGAGAGGTCCCGCAATGACATTGGCCAACGCTTTCAGTACCCTGGGATGAATCCCATCAGGCCCCATAGACTTATGTGCATCCAGCTGGAGCAGCAAGTCTCAAACCAGTTCAGAGTCAGCTGGGAGTTTATCATCCCTCCCAGTCACAGTCTTCCAACACAGGGCTCCAGGGGTCCCAGAGCCCATCATCAGTGTTGAAGACAGAGGCAAAGAAGGCATTATACGTCCCTGCTTTGTCTCTGTCCCTACTTGTGAGGTGACAACCTCGTCAAGCAACAGCCCAATGTTATCTCTGATCCTCCGTTTGCTGTTAAGATATTAAAAAAAGCCCTTTTTGTTGTCCTTCACAGTGCTGGCCAGCTTGAACTCTAATCAAGCTTTGGCTGCACAAATTCTCTCCCTACAAAGCGGACAGCATCTCTGTAGTCCTCCCATGTCACCTGTCCTTGCTTCCAATGTCTGTACACTTTCCTTTTCCACCTATTTTCTAGAAGAAGATCCCTGTTCAGCCAAGCCGGCCTTCTGCCCCACTTGCTTGACTTTCAACACTTTGGAATTACCTGCTCCTGTGCTCTTAAGAGATGGCTCTTAAAAAGTGACCAGCATTCGTGGATCCCAATACCTTCAAAAGCAGATTCCCAGGGAGCCTTACAAACTAGCTCCAGCAGCTCAAAGTCTGCTCTCCTCATATCCAGGGTTGAATTTTTGTTGTCAGTTTTTCTCCTATCGCCAACAATTTGAAACTCAACTACTTTATGGTCACTGTGACCAAGACAGCCACCAATCACCACTTCACCCGTGAGTCCCTCTGTCTACAAACAACAAGTCTAGGAGAGCACCTTTCCTAGTCAGCTCCCTTAGTACCTGCACCAAGAAGGTATCTTCAACATGCTTCAGGAATTTCATGGACCTGTTTGTGTCCACTGTATGATATTCCTAGTTAATGTCTGGGAAGTTAAAATCACCCGTAAGGACAAGGGCAACCGATCTAGAGATATTCCTTAATTCTTTGTAGAATAATTCATCAGTGTCATCATACTGGCTGTCTGGTCGATAGTAGATTCCCACAACAACTTGTCCAACAAATTGGACATACAACCCAAACCCTCTGGATAAATGAATTCAGCCTAAAACCAAGAAAGATTTAGTTCAAAAGCACTTGTTCTACAACAACCTTAAGCTTAATTAGATGGGTATATTAATATCTACATTATACGTCACATTTGTGATCTACTAAGACACTAAAAATAAAGGCCAACTAATCCCAGAATGGTTGAGGTTGGAAGGGACTTCTGGAGGTCATCTTGTCCACACACGCCCTGCTCAAGCACAGCCACCTAGAGTCAGTTGCCCAGGACCATGTCCAAATGGCTTTTGAATATTCACAAGGAGGGAGACTCAAAAAGCTCTTTGAGCAACCTGTTTGTGGTGGGTTGACCTTGGCTAACCATCAGGTGCCCACCAAGCTGCTCTGTCTCTCCCCCTGCTCAACAGGACATGCTCCTGAGCTTGGAAGAAGTGATCCTCAAATATTAACCAGCTTTCTTGGGCCCCTCTTCCCTCCAGGGCCTTATCCCACAGGATGCTTCCGAGGTCAGTCAGCTCTCCTCAAGTCCAGGGTTGTGAGCTTGCTTTTTGCCCTCCTTTCTCCCCTCAGGATCCCGAACTCCGCCACCTCATGGTCACTGTAGCCAAGGCTGCCTTTGACCTTCACATCCCCAACCAGCCCCTCCTTGTTGGTCAGTAGGAGGTCCAGCAGAGCACCTCTCCTCTATCACTTAGAGGAGGAAGTTGTCATTGATGCACTCCATGAATGTCCTGGATTGTTTATGCCATGCTATGTTGTCCCTCCAGCAGATATCAGGGTGGTTGAAGTTCCTCGTGAGGACCAGGGCCTGCGAACATGAGGCTGCTCCTATGTGTCTGTAGAGGTCCTGAACCACTTGTTCTTCCTGGACAGGTGGCCTATAGCAGACACCCACTATAAGGTCAGATACTAATGTTTTATATAGTGTATTTGCAATGCAAACTTTGCATAATGGAGCCTGATCCTGAAATTTTTTTTATGAAGAGTATATCCTACAGAAGTTTAGACACATTCCTAAGTAAACATGCTAGCCAGTTGATTTTATCTGTTTAAGTTTAAGTGCTTTCTATATTGAAGCCTTGAATGGCCCACTGCTCAGTTACTGGTGTGGCTATCAGTTAATACGACTAAATACTTTTATTTCTGAGATTACACGTGTCAAAATTTTGCAATTTTCCTTTTTGACTAAAGCATGTGAATTTTATTTTTCTAATTGAATTCAGGCATGAATTTGGAGAATTATCATTATTTTGGTGCATATTTGGCAGAATGACAAATATAAACAATGCAGTGCCCAAATATACTTCACAACTTGGACTTCAGCCTTGGTATTGTTGTGTAACATGAGCTGAGTTGGACACAATAGCAGAGACAAGAAATTATCTCCCTTCTTCCCCCACTACCTCTAAACATTTTCATGACATGAGGGAATGTTCATGCAATCAGTAGTGACAATATACAATGGAGACCCTGGTATACATATGCTACCCAAGAAAATCAGACTGCTGCTGCTTGTCAGCATATATTTGCATTTAATGCCAATGTTTTTTTTCATGTTGAAAGAATGCAATTAAACACTGATACGATCCTGATTTGAGATACCATCAGCTAGTTTGTGTCACAGAACTCCTTAATGAAAATAAATTTCCTTCATAGTGAGCCCTAAATATTAATCAAAACCCAGTTGACTATGGATGTGGATACCCTTCAAAATAATATGCTATCATCAGGATAAATAAGGACACTTCCATTTCTCAGTGTCAATGGAAAAGCGCTCAAAGCTTTTGGCTGTCTATTTATGAATTTTAATGAGACCTGGATTTGTCTCAGAAGGAGGCAGCCTTAATTTTCAAAGTGATTCAAACAAGTCAGTACAATATTAGAAAGCAGTACAAAAGCATGAGTGACAATGTAATAAAACACCTTGATGAAACTATATTGGGGAGGGGAAAACTGCTTATAGTAAACCACCCCCACTATTTCTCCTCATAAACTACAAAATTGACAACTTTGGAACTCAGTTTCCAATGTCATTTTCACCTTCTCTTGCTAAATATTTTGTGTTATGGAATGACCTGTTAAACTAGAGGCCGATTGTTATATTTTAGTTTCATACGGAGAACAACTGACACTTCTCAGCCATCAGACAGTGCACCGTAACAAGGGTGGTGCAGTCTGCCGGTTATCTTCAGGATCTCTGAAGGCAGATTCCTATAATCCTAAATGCAACATCAGATGGGAATCCCAGGCTTGTTGGGAGCCTGTGTGAGTTTTCATGTGTTCAAAAATATCTCAGTTCCTCCTTTGCCCTCACTCCCAAGAACATATAAAAAAACCATACTGTTCTGAAAAAATAAATTTGAATCAAGTAAACTCAGTGCTGCTGCTGTTGTGATTTTCTTTTAATTTCTTTATCCTCATTTCCTTCCATCTCCTTGTTTTATTCTCAGTTTTGTTGGGATCACCCTGCAAGGGCTCGACCTTGAGGAGAAGGAGCTGTGGCATTGAGAAGCTGGTAAACAGCTGGACACCTGCAGGGCTCAACCTTGAGGAGAAGGAGCTGTGGTAAACAACTAAGAGGAAGCAAAGGAGCGCGTGGACATACAGAGGTGACCAATCCTGCCTCTGTGAGAGTCGCGTGGACTTAAAGCAATAGCCAACCGGGTAGCACTTCTAGGCGCGTGAACGGGCTGTATTTGTATAAAAAGCAAGCTTTGCTAACAATAAAGGTCTTTGGCTTGAATCCCCGCCAGAGTCCGTGCCTTATTACTCCACACATTTTTAAATACTGAATCGTTTTCTTCTCCAACTTCATTGTGTTTTCTCATATTCCTTTTTCATGTGTCTGTCTTAGGTTGCTTTTCCAAAACAACGTATTTGTTCTCATTTTCTTTTACCTTTCGTGTTCATTCTGCCACCTCTTTCTTCAAACTGCTTACCTATATTGGGGTCAAACTTTCTTTCAAATTACTTTTAATTCCTCTGCACTTTTTCTTAGCAACATCCTCAAGCTATTCTTTTTTGTCCTTGTTGCATTTCCATCACTGCTCCTATACTTTTGCTTGTGATGAAAGAGAAAGGAAGCAGTATTCTTAGCATGGCAAAGACGTAATAGAGCTTCCGTGCATTTGAAAAAATCAGTTCATTATAGCCAGGGATGGCAGACTTGAAGACAAGTTAAACATCCTTCAAAAATATGTGGTAAGTAGGTGGGAGAAATTCAGTTCAATCCCAAACTCATCACCAGTTACTGTTATATGAGAGCACATGATATGTTGTATTCATTAATCTCAGTTAATCAAATCAGTCGATTATATTGAAACAAGGATCTAAAACAATTATGAAGTTTTAGCATGCATCGCTAATCAACTGTAAGTTTTGCAAATTTCTTAACATATGGAAGGTTATTGATTACATGATTAGTTTAACTTCAGTATAGAATTCTTTAGCCTAATAACTGTGTGATTATGTTTAACGGCCTACTCTCATAGTCCTTAGGCTGTATTTGCCTCAATGCTAACATTGTAACTATGTGTAAACGGTTAATCACGAGGAAAGCAGGCCTCATGAAAATTAAAACACAAGTAGAAACGGAGAAGACAGGTGGAGAGAACCAATAGGAGAAGAGTTAAGAGCAAGGACTGAGAGATTAAAGAGAACAGAGAAGATATCTTAACCTTGAGCATAGAGACAGACTGGCAGGAGTGCTCAGACAAGGATGATAAGAAGGAACTGCTTGGCTGGACAACAGAAGGGGTGAACATTCAAGGAGAAGAATTATCCTCGAGAGACCTGTGACCATAAAAGGGAAAAAGGAGTAGGGGACTAACTCCCCAAACGACCACCGACGACCACCCGAGACCCCCGTGCATGCGTAGTGTAGTTTTGCAACACCAGCATTATGTAAATGTAGTAGATAAGCAAGGAGGCGGAGATTTCTTGGAAAATGTGTGAATATTCATGTCTTGAAGGTATATAAAGGATGAACTTTTGTTTCAGCGCACGCATGTTAGGAGGAGATATCCCCCATGCGTCCAGCGCTGCAATAAAGATGTCCGCTGAATAACACTTTCATGTTATTGAGTCTAAATTTCTTAAGTTTGGATTTCTTTGAATCATAACATTTCCCTGGAAGCGGCAGAAAATAGTCTGGAAGTCTGAAACTTTTCCCTGGTTAAGGGCTAAGGCATTGTTACAGGCACACACAGAATAAATCCAGATCGTTACCAAAAAAGCATGATCTCCCAAAGCCACAACACCTGTAACAGGAAAATAGATGCATTAGGACTCACCGAAGAACCACAAACTCAGTCACAAAGGTGTGAAGCATCATATCCAGTTATCAGCTGGACAATATCATGAAAAAGACACTTTTAGATGTAATCCAGTAGGTAGATGGACTTTATTTTATTTTCATTGCTGCTCACTTCCTTCTATAACCTTTGGCACTTTGGATTCTGTCAGAGAAATTAATTATTTTAACTTATCTTTTTTTTAAAGCAATTTTAGGGTAACTAGCAAATGCAAAGGTCTTGTAATACTTTGCAGCAGTGAGTCTTTCAACATGTAGTAGTGGGCCAGTCTTTCAGAAAGTGCAGAACCCTGGCACATTACTTCAGGACATCCAAAGAATAGGACTGAATTTCTTGAATTTGCAGTGTTCAGACTGTAGAGAATAGCCACATCTCTGCCACATTTTTAATTCCCATTATTATTTGCCTTACTCTGGTGCCTAGGAGTCACAGTCATGGAGTTGGGTCACCCACATGCTGGCTTGATGTCCCGGTTTAGGCTGGGATAGAGTTAATTTTCTTCCTGATGGCTGGTATAGTGCTGTGTTTTGGATTTCATATGAGAATAATGTGGATAACACACTGATGTTTTTAGTTGTTGCTAAGTAGTTGTAGTGCTTATACTAAGTCAAGGACTTTTCATCTTCGCATGCTCTGCCAGTGAGGAGCTGCACAAGAAGCTGGGAGGGGGCACAGTCAGGACAGCTGATCCAGACTGACCAAAAGGATATTCCCTACCTTTACCTGCAATGACTGCAAGCGATAGTGAGGACCAGCAAGACAATTCCTTCCTAGCCCCTTCCTTGGAGGAGAGGGAGTGCAACGTTTCAATCTCGCAGTTCGGAGCGCGAGAGGGGGAAAAAGCAGAGTGCCTGTTTGCAAGGCTAGGAAAGAGCAGAGCCCCAGTCTTGCTGTTTATCTGCAATGACTGCAAGGGCTAGTGAGCACCAGCAAGACAATTCCTTCCTAGCCCCTTCCTTGGAGGAGACGGAGCGCAACGTCTCAATCTCGCAGTTCGGAGCGCGAGAGGGAGAAAAAGCAGATTGCCTGTTTGCAAGGCTAGGAAAGAGCAGAGCCCGAGTCTTGCAGCTCATCTGCAATGACTGCAAGGGCTAGTGAGGACCAGCAAGACAATTCCTTTCTAGCCCCTTCCTTGGAGGAGAGGGAGCGCAAGGTCACAATCTCGCAATTCGAAGCACGAGAGGGAGAAAAAGCAGAGTGCCTGTTTGCAAGGCTAGGAAAGAGCAGAGCCCCAGTTTTGCTGTTTATCTGCAATGACTGCAACGGATACTGAGCACCATCAAGAAAATTCCTTCCTAGCCCCTTCCTTGGAGGAGAGAGAGTGCACCGTTTCAATCTCGCAGTTCGGAGCGTGCAAGGGGGAAAAAGCAGAGTGCCTGTTTGCAAGGCTAGGGAAGAGCAGAGTCCCAGTCTTGCTGCTCATCTGCAATGACTGCAAGGGCTAGTGAGGAGCATCAGGACAATTCCTTCCTAGCCCCTTCCTTGGAGGAGAGGGAGTGCAACGTTTCAATCTCGCAGATTGGAGCGCGAGAGTGAGAAAAAGCAGAGTACCTGTTTGCAAGGCTAGGAAAGTGCGACGAGCGAGGGAAGGCATGCAGTCGACTCAATATGAGTGATAAAGCAAGCTTCAACTTTATTGCAAAACCTTACACATATTTATACACTAAGTTCTACCTTATGCATACTTGTCTTACAATCATTGGCTTAGCTCTAAAGAGTGCATTATCATACTCCTCCTACTTGCGCTTACTGCTACGTGGTCCGGGTTCCATCCTGTTTTTCTTATACAGTGCTGCTTCTTAGCTGTTTACCACAGCTCCTTCTCCTCAAGGCCGAGCCCTGCAGATGTCCAGCTGTTTACCAGCTTCCCAGTGCCACAGCTCCCTCTTCTCAAGGCCGAGCCGTGCAGATATCTAGCTGTTTACCAGCTTCTCAATGCTGCAGCTCCTTCTCCTTAAGGTCGAGCCGTGCAGAATGATCCCAACATCTCCCCCTTTTTGTTTTTGTATAAACAAAACCTGATGGATCATTCGCAACCCGAGGACTGTGAGAAAGATGGACCCTCTGTACATTCTTGTATCATCCTGTGCCGCGAACTCAGCCCAGCAGTTGGTAGGTGCCAGCTTTACGTGGGCGTCCCCACGGAGGCAACGGTGGCCTTGCTGTACATCAGCCCACTGCCCTTCAGGAATTCCCGGTATTACACATTTGTAGAGGAACGAGTTTCGACACACGTGGCCAGCGAGTGTCGGAACTCACCTCAGTTGTCAGCTTTTAACACAGGGAGCCTATGGCGTATGCACCCGCTGGCCAGACGTGCTGCACGCGCCACAGCCATCCCGTCTATTGGTTCGTAGGCTTTGTTGACACGGCATTTTTTCATAACTCAGCAGTCACATATCAACTTATGCTTAAGTCAATAGCAGAATATTACAAAGCAAAACAATTCTAGCTGTACTACTTCTAGTGATATAAACTACTCCTAGTGATAGAAAAAAGGTACTTGTATAAGGCTATGAAGACCAATATTATATCTTACCAAAGCATTTGTAGTTATAGAACACTTTGCCTCAAAAGCTTTCCACGTTCATCTCATGATACTGCAAATTTCAGTGTGATTTACCCCTACATTTTCTTTTGACTGAGGTGGCATCCAGATTGCGATGACACCTGATAGTGTCATGATGTGTCCAACGATGACGATGGTGACTGCCCCACCCATGGCCTCACCCACTTCGAGGCACCTGCAAAGTGGGTTACCCATGGTTTTACCCATGGTTTTAAACAGCCACCACCGTCAACCTCGTCCCCTGGTTAGCAGTTGAAAAGGTCCTTTCTCCTTCCGCAAATAATTTAACACATATAAGGCTTTATTCAAACGTTCTTAGGGTAATGTGGTAGCCTCTCCCCCTTTTTGTTTTGAGCGTGATTATCTAACAAAGCTCATTCATTGGGTGTGTAAGATACTTGTTTTGAGTTATTAGCTAGCCAAGCATTCTTTACTACCTTTTGAACCATTCCTTGTAGACAATGCAATAAACATGGTACAATAAGCATTAGTATTAAGATAACAAGTACTATAACAACTGCCCCTTTTATTAAGTCTTGTAACCATCCACTTAGGCCCAAACTTGACAGCTATGATTCGAGGTTTAGTGAACTTGTCTGTAACCTGTCCGTTAAGTCCTTCAGTTTTTGTAATTGTTGAGTTACCGACTGTGATGTATCTGTTAAATTCATACAACACGTGCCATCAAACTCCTCACACCCGTGCCCTTGGGCCAAAAGTAGGAAGTCGATAGCTGCCCTATTTTGCAATGTCGCATGCCTTATTGAGTCAGTTTCCATTAACAAAGCACTGAGTGTTGCAGAAGTAGCATTGGTTTGTTTCGCTAGCCAACATCCCAATTTATTTAAAGTGGTTAAGCCTTGGGCAGCAGCGACCCCAGGGGCAAGGAAAGAGGTTAGTATGGTTTTGTCTGCAGTCCAAAAATCCAGTTGGTCATTGCACTCTTCCTGATATTTTCAAATCTGTCATCTTATTCTATGCCGTCGGGTAAGGTTCAATATCATAGAAGTGTTGGGAGTTAACAATGTTAGGTGCCCCAATGTGTAAGGACCACCTCTCAAATGGGAGGGAACACCTTGCCATGCACGATCACCACAAATCAAGAATATTCCTTTAGGGAGTCTCATTGGGACAATAGTAGAGCGTGAGATGTTGCTCGTTGTATAATTACACCAATTGGTAGCATTCTGAAAAATGGCTAACGTGGGGTTTACATCCTGTGACCTGGCTATCTTCTCAGTAATTTTCTGCAAAGCTTGGTGTTGATCCTCATTCAGTTGACGTCGCTCTGGAGCCTCCACCGAAGACTCCAGGAGCGGCATCAATGGCCTTAGATCATCATTAGTAATTCCGCAAATATTGCGAACCCACTGTATATCCCCCATTAATTTTTGGACATCAGAAAGATTTTCTCTTTTCGCCTTAATCTTTATTTTTTGTGAGTGGACCGCTGCCCTGGTAATAATCCAGCTCAAATATTGCCATGGTCCCTTCTTTTGCCTTTTTTTTTTTTTTTTTTTTTGGTGCTATTTTTAAACCCCGTTTTCCTAAATAGTGCTCTAAGTGCTGTAAAATGTGGTCTGCATTCAATTGTGTCCCTGCTATTAATATATCAACTATATAATGATACATTATTAAATCTGGATACTTTTTCCACACCGGTTCTAGAGCCCATGCCACAAATGTCTGACACATCGTAGGTGAATTTTGCATTCCTTGTGGTAACACTACCCAATGATACTTTTTGCTAGCTCTCCTTTATTTACCGATGGTACCGTAAAGGCAAACTTCTCCGCATCCTCAGCTGCTAAGGGAATGGTAAAAAAGCAATTGAAATATACTCTTCGATTCCCTGCAAAAGAAATGATACATTTGTGACAATAATTACAACGACATAGAACAAACCCACAACACCGTTTTACAAATATGGCATATTGAAGTTCCTGCTCTTGACCGTCCGGGGAGAGCCGCTGAGACAGTCAACGAGCCATCATTCCGCATACAAAAGAGTGAAAGCATCAGCTGGTGGTACGACGGAGTTGACTGCGTCCGTGGGACGTGTGACAAGATCTTCAGGTCTTACTGCCGGCCGTACCGACCTGGCCGGTACCTGCTTCACTCCGTCCCCTCCCTCTCTGCCAAAGTCTCTTGTCTCATGCCTCGCCAATGTTGGGCAGGGTCGTATCTTGACTTGGGGGAAGGATCATCCCAGGCAGCCCCCTCCTGTTGCGGCACGGGTCAGGAGGCGGGGGCCAAGGAGGACTCGCCACCTCCGTTGGTTGCGTTAGCGGGGGGGCGGGGCGGGGGGGGGCGGGGGGGGCGGGCGGGGGTTGCTCGTTCTCACCATCCCCAGCTCGGCCTCCCTTCTCTCCCAAGGCTGTGGCAGCGGCAGCTGCTGCCGCCGTCCGCTCTGATTTTATCGTCTTTATAGAGTCTCTGACTAATCGCCAGGTTGTTAACACTTTCATAGCCGTATGATCCTCTTTAGAGGCTGCCTCAAACACCAATTTCCCTGCTTTCTCCCAGGTAGGTAACTCAAAAGCTGTTGCAGAGTCTGCTGCTAGCCCCTGGCTCTTCAAAACAGTCTCCAATAGCAATTGCCATGTTGTTGCTAGCTCCGCTGCTTGCCCATCTCCTTTCGAGACTCGCCCCATTGATCTTTCACATGGGCACACAGGGGAACACTGAGTACATTGTTCTGGGCAACGTTGTCCCGTCTTGCCCTCACATACATCATCGTAGATCTGTTTCTCTGACTTATCTATGCAGCCGGTTTACTCGGTGCATCTGGCACCTCAGGAGGTGCAGTCGGAGTCGCTGAAGGTCCTGGACCCTCTGACTCAGTTAAAAAGGGATTGGTTGAAGATGGTTTAACAGCCTCCTCCATATCAGCTGCAGCTTTTCTCTCTGCCTTTAAGGCTTTTAATGTGTTTAACATCAACTTCCATGTCGTCACTAACTCTGCGGTGGTTTTATCTCCATTCCCAATATGTTCCTATAACATTTTTCCTATCTCCTCCCACGTCTCTGCCTTAAACGCCACAGACGCATCGGGGGGGTACCCTTTTTGGCACCAAATTAGAAGCCTTCTAAGTGTATATTCATCATATTTCAGTCCTCTCTTAGAGAGCATATGCAGCAGGAGTCTGACCATCGCCCCTTCTTCATGCGATGCGTTCTGCCTTTAGTTCTTTTAATGTCTCTAGGATCAACCTCTAGAGCGTCGTAGATTTTATACTGTCTTTGTTGCCTGTGCTATTCGCTTTTCAGTTTTATATCTTTTCATGCAATGAATAACATCTCTCCAAGATTTCATTAATTTTTTGCTGATTTTTCATCATCGATTACTAGATCCCACAAACAATCTCCATAAGAACGCCACTCGTCTACTTCAAACATACTTTCAGGGTCTTTAAAAAACCCTTTCGCTTTCCCTAACGCAATTAACCCAGCCAGATCTTTTAATTGGCTTACTCCCCGCTTTTCTAAAAAGCATTTTAAGATTTCGAATGCTACCTCTATTTCCATTGCGCGCTACGTTGACCTTCTTAATTATCCGGTCAATTATTTTTGCAGCCTTTTCCCTTGGTTAGCCTTCTTTCGGACGGCGAACCCCTTCTTAATTATCCTGGGTTCAAGCACGGATCAGGCGCGCCGCGGCAGCGTCCGCCGATCTTCTGCTCCCTGGTCGCTGCTACCAGTGCTTCTCCGATCTCGCTGTCCGGTGAAAAACAAGGATGGGGGTCCCTGTTCGGGCGCCACTTGCGACGAGCGAGGGAAGGCATGCAGTCGACTCAATATGAGTGATAAAGCAAGCTTCAACTTTATTGCAAAACCTTACACATATTTATACACTAAGTTCTACCTTATGCATACTTGTCTTACAATCATTGGCTTAGCTCTAAAGAGTGCATTATCATACTCCTCCTACTTGCGCTTACTGCTACGTGGTCCGGGTTCCATCCTGTTTTTCTTATACAGTGCTGCTTCTTAGCTGTTTACCACAGCTCCTTCTCCTCAAGGCCGAGCCCTGCAGATGTCCAGCTGTTTACCAGCTTCCCAGTGCCACAGCTCCCTCTTCTCAAGGCCGAGCCGTGCAGATATCTAGCTGTTTACCAGCTTCTCAATGCTGCAGCTCCTTCTCCTTAAGGTCGAGCCGTGCACAATGATCCCAACAGGAAAGAGCAGAGCCCCAGTCTTGCTGCTCATCTGCAATGACTGCAACGGATAGTGAGCACCAGCAAGACAATTCCTTCCTAGCCCCTTCCTTGGAGGAGAGGGAGTGCAACGT
Source organism: Phaethon aethereus (assembly GCF_964289735.1). Classification (NCBI taxonomy): domain Eukaryota; kingdom Metazoa; phylum Chordata; class Aves; order Phaethontiformes; family Phaethontidae; genus Phaethon; species Phaethon aethereus. The sequence continues at coordinate 16,841,391 of NC_138581.1, forward strand.
TTCAATCTCGCACTTCGGAGCGCGAGAGGGAGAAAAAGCAGACTGCCTGTTTGCAAGGCTAGGAAAGAGCAGAGCCCCAGCCTTGCTGTTTATCTGCAATGACTGCAAGGGCTAGTGAGGAGCTGCAAGACAGTTCCTTCCTAGCCCCTTCCTTGGAGGAGACGGAGTGCAACATTTCAATCTCGCAGTTCGGAGCGCGAGAGTGAGAAAAAGCAGAGTACTTGTTTGCAAGGCTAGGAAAGAGCAGAGCCCCAGCCTTGCTGTTTATCTGCAATGACTGCAACAGATAGTGAGCACCAGCAAGACAATTACTTCCTAGCCCCTTCCTTGGAGGAGAGGGAGTGCAACGTTTCATTCTCGCAGTTCGGACCGCGAGAGGGAGAAAAAGCAGAGTGCCTGTTTGCAAGGCTAGGAAAGAGCAGAGCCCCAGTCTTGCTGTTTATCTGCAATGACTGCAACGGATAGTGAGCACCAGCAAGACAATTCCCTCCTAGCCCCTTCCTTGGAGGAGAGAGAGTGCAACGTTTCAATCTCGCTGTTCAGAGCGCGAGAGGGAGAAAAAGCAGAGTGCCTGTTTGCAAGGCTAGGAAAGAGCAGAGCCCCAGTCTTGCTGTTTATCTGCAATGGCTGCTAGGGCTAGTGAGCACCAGCAAGAAAATTCCTTCCTAGCCCCTTCCTTGGAGGAGAGGGAGCGCAAGGTCACAATCTCGCTGTTCGAAGCACAAGAGTGAGAAAAAGCAGAGTGCCTGTTTGCAAGGCTAGGAAAGAGCAGAGCCCCAGTCTTGCTGTTTATCTGCAATGACTGCAAGGGCTAGTGAGGAGCATCAAGACAATTCCTTCCTAGCCCCTTCCTTGGAGGAGAGGGAGTGCAACGTTTCAATCTCGCAGTTCGGAGCGCGCAAGGGGGAAAATGCAGAGTGCCTGTTTGCAAGGCTAGGAAAGAGCAGAGCCCCAGTCTTGCTGTTTATCTGCAATGAGAGCAACGGATAGTGAGCACCAGCAAGACAATTCCTTCCTAGCCCCTTCCTTGGAGGAGAGGGAGCGCAACATTTCAATCTCGCAGTTCAGAGCGCGAGAGGGAGAAAAAGCAGAGTGCCTGTTTGCAAGGCTAGGAAAGAGCAGAGCCCCAGGCTTGCTGTTCATCTGCAATGACTGCAAGGGCTAGTGAGGAGCAGCAAGACAATTCCTTCCTAGCCCCTTCCTTGGAGGAGAGGGAGTGCAACGTTTCAATCTCGCAGTTCGGAGCGCGCAAGGGGGAAAAAGCAGAGTGCCTGTTTGCAAGGCTAGGAAAGAGCAGAGCCCCAGTCTTGCTGTTTATCTGCAATGACTGCAAGGGCTAGTGAGGAGCATCAAGACAATTCCTTCCTAGCCCCTTCCTTGGAGGAGAGGGAGCGCAAGGTCTCAATCTCGCAGTTCGAAGCACAAGAGTGAGAAAAAGCAGAGTGCCTGTTTGCAAGGCTAGGAAAGAGCAGAGCCCCAGTCTTCCTTTTTGTCTACAATGACTGCAACGGATAGTGAGCACCAGCAAGACAATTCCTTCCTAGCCCCTTCCTTGTAGGAGAGGGAGCGCAAGGTCACAATCTCGCTGTTCGAAGCACAAGAGTGAGAAAAAGCAGAGTGCCTGTTTGCAAGGCTAGGAAAGAGCAGAGCCCCAGTCTTGCTGTTTATCTGCAATGAGAGCAACGGATAGTGAGCACCAGCAAGACAATTCCTTCCTAGCCCCTTCCTTGGAGGAGAGAGAGTGCAACGTTTCAATCTCGCAGTTCAGAGCGCGAGGGGGGAAAAAGCAGACTGCCTGTTTGCAAGGCTAGGAAAGAGCAGAGCCCCAGTCTTGCTGTTTATCTGCAATGACTGCAAGGGCTAGTGAGGAGCATCAAGACAATTCCTTCCTAGCCCTTTCCTTGGAGGAGAGGGAGTGCAACGTTTCAATCTCGCAGTTCGGAGCGCGAGAGTGAGAAAAAGCAGAGTGCCTGTTTGCAAGGCTAGGAAAGTGCGACGAGCGAGGGAAGACATGCAGTCGACTCAATATGAGTGATAAAGCAAGCTTCAACTTTATTGCAAAACCTTACACATATTTATACACTAAGTTCTACCTTATGCATACTTGTCTTACAATCATTGGCTTAGCTCTAAAGAGTGCATTATCATACTCCTCCTACTTGCGCTTACTGCTACGTGGTCCGGGTTCCATCCTGTTTTTCTTATACAGTGCTGCTTCTTAGCTGTTTACCACAGCTCCTTCTCCTCAAGGCCGAGCCCTGCAGATGTCCAGCTGTTTACCAGCTTCCCAGTGCCACAGCTCCCTCTTCTCAAGGCCGAGCCGTGCAGATATCTAGCTGTTTACCAGCTTCTCAATGCTGCAGCTCCTTCTCCTTAAGGTCGAGCCGTGCAGAATGATCCCAACATCTCCCCCTTTTTGTTTTTGTATAAACAAAACCTGATGGATCATTCGCAACCCGAGGACTGTGAGAAAGATGGACCCTCTGTACATTCTTGTATCATCCTGTGCCGCGAACTCAGCCCAGCAGTTGGTAGGTGCCAGCTTTACGTGGGCGTCCCCACGGAGGCAACGGTGGCCTTGCTGTACACCAGCCCACTGCCCTTCAGGAATTCCCGGTATTACACATTTGTAGAGGAACGAGTTTCGACACACGTGGCCAGCGAGTGTCGGAACTCACCTCAGTTGTCAGCTTTTAACACAGGGAGCCTATGGCGTATGCACCCGCTGGCCAGACGTGCTGCACGCGCCACAGCCATCCCGTCTATTGGTTCGTAGGCTTTGTTGACACGGCATTTTTTCATAACTCAGCAGTCACATATCAACTTATGCTTAAGTCAATAGCAGAATATTACAAAGCAAAACAATTCTAGCTGTACTACTTCTAGTGATATAAACTACTCCTAGTGATAGAAAAAAGGTACTTGTATAAGGCTATGAAGACCAATATTATATCTTACCAAAGCATTTGTAGTTATAGAACACTTTGCCTCAAAAGCTTTCCACGTTCATCTCATGATACTGCAAATTTCAGTGTGATTTACCCCTACATTTTCTTTTGACTGAGGTGGCATCCAGATTGCGATGACACCTGATAGTGTCATGATGTGTCCAACGATGACGATGGTGACTGCCCCACCCATGGCCTCACCCACTTCGAGGCACCTGCAAAGTGGGTTACCCATGGTTTTACCCATGGTTTTAAACAGCCACCACCGTCAACCTCGTCCCCTGGTTAGCAGTTGAAAAGGTCCTTTCTCCTTCCGCAAATAATTTAACACATATAAGGCTTTATTCAAACGTTCTTAGGGTAATGTGGTAGCCTCTCCCCCTTTTTGTTTTGAGCGTGATTATCTAACAAAGCTCATTCATTGGGTGTGTAAGATACTTGTTTGAGTTATTAGCTAGCCAAGCATTCTTTACTACCTTTTGAACCATTCCTTGTAGACAATGCAATAAACATGGTACAATAAGCATTAGTATTAAGATAACAAGTACTATAACAACTGCCCCTTTTATTAAGTCTTGTAACCATCCACTTAGGCCCAAACTTGACAGCTATGATTCGAGGTTTAGTGAACTTGTCTGTAACCTGTCCGTTAAGTCCTTCAGTTTTTGTAATTGTTGAGTTACCGACTGTGATGGATCTGTTAAATTCATACAACACGTGCCATCAAACTCCTCACACCCGTGCCCTTGGGCCAAAAGTAGGAAGTCGATAGCTGCCCTATTTTGCAATGTCGCATGCCTTATTGAGTCAGTTTCCATTAACAAAGCACTGAGTGTTGCAGAAGTAGCATTGGTTTGTTTCGCTAGCCAACATCCCAATTTATTTAAAGTGGTTAAGCCTTGGGCAGCAGCGACCCCAGGGGCAAGGAAAGAGGTTAGTATGGTTTTGTCTGCAGTCCAAAAATCCAGTTGGTCATTGCACTCTTCCTGATATTTTCAAATCTGTCATCTTATTCTATGCCGTCGGGTAAGGTTCAATATCATAGAAGTGTTGGGAGTTAACAATGTTAGGTGCCCCAATGTGTAAGGACCACCTCTCAAATGGGAGGGAACACCTTGCCATGCACGATCACCACAAATCAAGAATATTCCTTTAGGGAGTCTCATTGGGACAATAGTAGAGCGTGAGATGTTGCTCGTTGTATAATTACACCAATTGGTAGCATTCTGAAAAATGGCTAACGTGGGGTTTACATCCTGTGACCTGGCTATCTTCTCAGTAATTTTCTGCAAAGCTTGGTGTTGATCCTCATTCAGTTGACGTCGCTCTGGAGCCTCCACCGAAGACTCCAGGAGCGGCATCAATGGCCTTAGATCATCATTAGTAATTCCGCAAATATTGCGAACCCACTGTATATCCCCCATTAATTTTTGGACATCAGAAAGATTTTCTCTTTTCGCCTTAATCTTTATTTTTTGTGAGTGGACCGCTGCCCTGGTAATAATCCAGCTCAAATATTGCCATGGTCCCTTCTTTTGCCTTTTTTTTTTTTTTTTTTTTTTTGGTGCTATTTTTAAACCCCGTTTTCCTAAATAGTGCTCTAAGTGCTGTAAAATGTGGTCTGCATTCAATTGTGTCCCTGCTATTAATATATCAACTATATAATGATACATTATTAAATCTGGATACTTTTTCCACACCGGTTCTAGAGCCCATGCCACAAATGTCTGACACATCGTAGGTGAATTTTGCATTCCTTGTGGTAACACTACCCAATGATACTTTTTGCTAGCTCTCCTTTATTTACCGATGGTACCGTAAGGGCAAACTTCTCCGCATCCTCAGCTGCTAAGGGAATGGTAAAAAAGCAATTGAAATATACTCTTCGATTCCCTGCAAAAGAAATGATACATTTGTGACAATAATTACAACGACATAGAACAAACCCACAACACCGTTTTACAAATATGGCATATTGAAGTTCCTGCTCTTGACCGTCCGGGGAGAGCCGCTGAGACAGTCAACGAGCCATCATTCCGCATACAAAAGAGTGAAAGCATCAGCTGGTGGTACGACGGAGTTGACTGCGTCCGTGGGACGTGTGACAAGATCTTCAGGTCTTACTGCCGGCCGTACCGACCTGGCCGGTACCTGCTTCACTCCGTCCCCTCCCTCTCTGCCAAAGTCTCTTGTCTCATGCCTCGCCAATGTTGGGCAGGGTCGTATCTTGACTTGGGGGAAGGATCATCCCAGGCAGCCCCCTCCTGTTGCGGCACGGGTCAGGAGGCGGGGGCCAAGGAGGACTCGCCACCTCCGTTGGTTGCGTTAGCGGGGGGGCGGGGCGGGGGGGGGCGGGGGGGGCGGGCGGGGGTTGCTCGTTCTCACCATCCCCAGCTCGGCCTCCCTTCTCTCCCAAGGCTGTGGCAGCGGCAGCTGCTGCCGCCGTCCGCTCTGATTTTATCGTCTTTATAGAGTCTCTGACTAATCGCCAGGTTGTTAACACTTTCATAGCCGTATGATCCTCTTTAGAGGCTGCCTCAAACACCAATTTCCCTGCTTTCTCCCAGGTAGGTAACTCAAAAGCTGTTGCAGAGTCTGCTGCTAGCCCCTGGCTCTTCAAAACAGTCTCCAATAGCAATTGCCATGTTGTTGCTAGCTCCGCTGCTTGCCCATCTCCTTTCGAGACTCGCCCCATTGATCTTTCACATGGGCACACAGGGGAACACTGAGTACATTGTTCTGGGCAACGTTGTCCCGTCTTGCCCTCACATACATCATCGTAGATCTGTTTCTCTGACTTATCTATGCAGCCGGTTTACTCGGTGCATCTGGCACCTCAGGAGGTGCAGTCGGAGTCGCTGAAGGTCCTGGACCCTCTGACTCAGTTAAAAAGGGATTGGTTGAAGATGGTTTAACAGCCTCCTCCATATCAGCTGCAGCTTTTCTCTCTGCCTTTAAGGCTTTTAATGTGTTTAACATCAACTTCCATGTCGTCACTAACTCTGCGGTGGTTTTATCTCCATTCCCAATATGTTCCTATAACATTTTTCCTATCTCCTCCCACGTCTCTGCCTTAAACGCCACAGACGCATCGGGGGGGTACCCTTTTTGGCACCAAATTAGAAGCCTTCTAAGTGTATATTCATCATATTTCAGTCCTCTCTTAGAGAGCATATGCAGCAGGAGTCTGACCATCGCCCCTTCTTCATGCGATGCGTTCTGCCTTTAGTTCTTTTAATGTCTCTAGGATCAACCTCTAGAGCGTCGTAGATTTTATACTGTCTTTGTTGCCTGTGCTATTCGCTTTTCAGTTTTATATCTTTTCATGCAATGAATAACATCTCTCCAAGATTTCATTAATTTTTTGCTGATTTTTCATCATCGATTACTAGATCCCACAAACAATCTCCATAAGAACGCCACTCGTCTACTTCAAACATACTTTCAGGGTCTTTAAAAAACCCTTTCGCTTTCCCTAACGCAATTAACCCAGCCAGATCTTTTAATTGGCTTACTCCCCGCTTTTCTAAAAAGCATTTTAAGATTTCGAACGCTACCTCTATTTCCATTGCGCGCTACGTTGACCTTCTTAATTATCCGGTCAATTATTTTTGCAGCCTTTTCCCTTGGTTAGCCTTCTTTCGGACGGCGAACCCCTTCTTAATTATCCTGGGTTCAAGCACGGATCAGGCGCGCCGCGGCAGCGTCCGCCGATCTTCTGCTCCCTGGTCGCTGCTACCAGTGCTTCTCCGATCTCGCTGTCCGGTGAAAAACAAGGATGGGGGTCCCTGTTCGGGCGCCACTTGCGACGAGCGAGGGAAGGCATGCAGTCGACTCAATATGAGTGATAAAGCAAGCTTCAACTTTATTGCAAAACCTTACACATATTTATACACTAAGTTCTACCTTATGCATACTTGTCTTACAATCATTGGCTTAGCTCTAAAGAGTGCATTATCATACTCCTCCTACTTGCGCTTACTGCTACGTGGTCCGGGTTCCATCCTGTTTTTCTTATACAGTGCTGCTTCTTAGCTGTTTACCACAGCTCCTTCTCCTCAAGGCCGAGCCCTGCAGATGTCCAGCTGTTTACCAGCTTCCCAGTGCCACAGCTCCCTCTTGTCAAGGCCGAGCCGTGCAGATATCTAGCTGTTTACCAGCTTCTCAATGCTGCAGCTCCTTCTCCTTAAGGTCGAGCCGTGCACAATGATCCCAACAGGAAAGAGCAGAGCCCCAGTCTTGCTGCTCATCTGCAATGACTGCAACGGATAGTGAGCACTAGCAAGACAATTCCTTCCTAGCCCCTTCCTTGGAGGAGAGGGAGTGCAACGTTTCAATCTCGCACTTCGGAGCGCGAGAGGGAGAAAAAGCAGACTGCCTGTTTGCAAGGCTAGGAAAGAGCAGAGCCCCAGCCTTGCTGTTTATCTGCAATGACTGCAAGGGCTAGTGAGGAGCTGCAAGACAGTTCCTTCCTAGCCCCTTCCTTGGAGGAGACGGAGTGCAACATTTCAATCTCGCAGTTCGGAGCGCGAGAGTGAGAAAAAGCAGAGTACTTGTTTGCAAGGCTAGGAAAGAGCAGAGTCCGAGTCTTGCTGCTCATCTGCAATGACTGCAAGTGCTAGTGAGGACCAGGAAGACAATTCCTTCCTAGCCCCTTCCTTGGAGGAGAGGGAATGGAACGTTTCAATCTCGCAGTTCGGAGCGCGAGAGGGAGAAAAAGCAGAGTGCCTGTTTGCAAGGCTAGGAAAGAGCAGAGCCCCAGTCTTGCTGTTTATCTGCAATGACTGCAAGGGCTAGTGAGGAGCAGCAAGACAGTTCCTTCCGAGCCCCTTCCTTGGAGGAGACGGAGTGCAACGTTTCAATCTCGCAGATTGGAGGGCGCGAGTGAGAAAAAGCAGAGTGCCTGTTTGCAAGGCTAGGAAAGAGCAGAGCCCCAGCCTTGCTGTTTATCTGCAATGACTGCAAGGACTAGTGAGCACCAGCAAGACAATTCCTTCCTAGCCCCTTCCTTGGAGGAGAGGGAGTGCAACGTTTCAACCTCGCCGTTCGGAGCGCGAGAGTGAGAAAAAGCATAGTGCCTGTTTGCAAGGCTAGGAAAGAGCAGAGCCCCAGCCTTGCTGTTTATCTGTAATGACTGCAAGGGCTAGTGAGGAGCAGCAAGACAATTCCTTCCTAGCCCCTTCCTTGGAGGAGAGAGAGTGCAACGTTTCAATCTCGCAGTTCAGAGCGCGAGTGGGGGAAAAAGCAGAGTGCCGGTTAGCAAGGCTAGGAAAGAGCAGAGCCCCAGTCTTGCTGTTTATCTGCAATGACTGCAAGGGATAGTGAGCACCAGCAAGACAATTCCTTCCTAGCCCCTTCCTTGGAGGAGAGGGAGCGCAAGGTCTCAATCTCGCAGTTCGAAGCACAAGAGTGAGAAAAAGCAGAGTGCCTGTTTGCAAGGCTAGGAAAGAGCAGAGCCCCAGTCTTCCTTTTTGTCTACAATGACTGCAACGGATAGTGAGCACCAGCAAGACAATTCCTTCCTAGCCCCTTCCTTGGAGGAGAGGGAGTGCAACGTTTCAATCTCGCAGTTCGGAGCGCGAGAGGGAGAAAAAGCAGAGTACTTCTTTGCAAGGGTAGGAAAGAGGAGAGCCCCAGCCTTGCTGTTTATCTGCAGTGACTGCAACGGATAGTGAGCACCAGCAAGACAATTCCCTCCTAGCCCCTTCCTTGTAGGAGAGGGAGCGCAAGGTCACAATCTCGCTGTTCGAAGCACAAGAGTGAGAAAAAGCAGAGTGCCTGTTTGCAAGGCTAGGAAAGAGCAGAGCCCCAGTCTTGCTGTTTATCTGCAATGACTGCAAGGGCTAGTGAGGAGCATCAAGACAATTCCTTCCTAGCCCCTTCCTTGGAGGAGAGGGAGTGCAACGTTTCAATCTCGCAGTTCGGAGCGCGCAAGGGGGAAAATGCAGAGTGCCTGTTTGCAAGGCTAGGAAAGAGCAGAGCCCCAGTCTTGCTGTTTATCTGCAATGAGAGCAACGGATAGTGAGCACCAGCAAGACAATTCCTTCCTAGCCCCTTCCTTGGAGGAGAGAGAGTGCAACGTTTCAATCTCGCTGTTCAGAGCGCGAGAGGGAGAAAAAGATTAGTGCCTGTTTGCAAGGCTAGGAAAGAGCAGAGCCCCAGTCTTGCTGTTTATCTGCAATGACTGCAAGGGCTAGTGAGGAGCAGCAAGACAATTCCTTCCTAGCCCCTTCCTTGGAGGAGAGGGAGTGCAACGTTTCAATCTCGCAGTTCGGAGCGCGCAAGGGGGAAAAAGCAGAGTGCCTGTTTGCAAGGCTAGGAAAGAGCAGAGCCCCAGCCTTGCTGTTTATCTGCAATGACTGCAAGGGCTAGTGAGGAGCATCAGGACAATTCCTTCCTAGCCCCTTCCTTGGAGGAGAGGGAGTGCAGCGTTTCAACCTCGCCGTTTGGAGCGCGAGAGTGAGAAAAAGCATAGTGCCTGTTTGCAAGGCTAGGAAAGAGCAGAGCCCCAGCCTTGCTGTTTATCTGTAATGACTGCAAGGGCTAGTGAGGAGCAGCAAGACAATTCCTTCCTAATCCCTTCCTTGGAGGAGAGAGAGTGCAACGTTTCAATCTCGCAGTTCAGAGCGCGAGTGGGGGAAAAAGCAGAGTGCCGGTTTGCAAGGCTAGGAAAGAGCAGAGCCCCAGTCTTGCTGTTTATCTGCAATGAGAGCAACGGATAGTGAGCACCAGCAAGACAATTCCTTCCTAGCCCCTTCCTTGGAGGAGAGAGAGCGCAACGTTTCAATCTCGCTGTTCAGAGCGCGAGAGGGAGAAAAAGATTAGTGCCTGTTTGCAAGGCTAGGAAAGAGCAGAGCCCCAGGCTTGCTGTTTATCTGCAATGACTGCAAGGGCTAGTGAGGAGCAGCAAGACAATTCCTTCCTAGCCCCTTCCTTGGAGGAGAGGGAGTGCAACGTTTCAATCTCGCAGTTCGGAACGCGCAAGGGGGAAAAAGCAGAGTGCCTGTTTGCAAGGCTAGGAAAGAGCAGAGCCCCAGCCTTGCTGTTTATCTGCAATGACTGCAAGGTCTAGTGAGGAGCATCAGGACAATTCCTTCCTAGCCCCTTCCTTGGAGGAGAGGGAGTGCAACGTTTCAACCTCGCCGTTCGGAGCGCGAGAGTGAGAAAAAGCATAGTGCCTGTTTGCAAGGCTAGGAAAGAGCAGAGCCCCAGCCTTGCTGTTTATCTGTAATGACTGCAAGGGCTAGTGAGGAGCAGCAAGACAATTCCTTCCTAGCCCCTTCCTTGGAGGAGAGAGAGTGCAACGTTTCAATCTCGCAGTTCAGAGCGCGAGTGGGGGAAAAAGCAGAGTGCCGGTTAGCAAGGCTAGGAAAGAGCAGAGCCCCAGTCTTGCTGTTTATCTGCAATGACTGCAAGGGATAGTGAGCACCAGCAAGACAATTCCTTCCTAGCCCCTTCCTTGGAGGAGAGGGAGCGCAAGGTCTCAATCTCGCAGTTCGAAGCACAAGAGTGAGAAAAAGCAGAGTGCCTGTTTGCAAGGCTAGGAAAGAGCAGAGCCCCAGTCTTCCTTTTTGTCTACAATGACTGCAACGGATAGTGAGCACCAGCAAGACAATTCCTTCCTAGCCCCTTCCTTGGAGGAGAGGGAGTGCAACGTTTCAATCTCGCAGTTCGGAGCGCGAGAGGGAGAAAAAGCAGAGTACTTCTTTGCAAGGGTAGGAAAGAGGAGAGCCCCAGCCTTGCTGTTTATCTGCAGTGACTGCAACGGATAGTGAGCACCAGCAAGACAATTCCCTCCTAGCCCCTTCCTTGTAGGAGAGGGAGCGCAAGGTCACAATCTCGCTGTTCGAAGCACAAGAGTGAGAAAAAGCAGAGTGCCTGTTTGCAAGGCTAGGAAAGAGCAGAGCCCCAGTCTTGCTGTTTATCTGCAATGACTGCAAGGGCTAGTGAGGAGCATCAAGACAATTCCTTCCTAGCCCCTTCCTTGGAGGAGAGGGAGTGCAACGTTTCAATCTCGCAGTTCGGAGCGCGCAAGGGGGAAAATGCAGAGTGCCTGTTTGCAAGGCTAGGAAAGAGCAGAGCCCCAGTCTTGCTGTTTATCTGCAATGAGAGCAACGGATAGTGAGCACCAGCAAGACAATTCCTTCCTAGCCCCTTCCTTGGAGGAGAGAGAGTGCAACGTTTCAATCTCGCTGTTCAGAGCGCGAGAGGGAGAAAAAGATTAGTGCCTGTTTGCAAGGCTAGGAAAGAGCAGAGCCCCAGGCTTGCTGTTTATCTGCAATGACTGCAAGGGCTAGTGAGGAGCAGCAAGACAATTCCTTCCTAGCCCCTTCCTTGGAGGAGAGGGAGTGCAACGTTTCAATCTCGCAGTTCGGAGCGCGCAAGGGGGAAAAAGCAGAGTGCCTGTTTGCAAGGCTAGGAAAGAGCAGAGCCCCAGCCTTGCTGTTTATCTGCAATGACTGCAAGGGCTAGTGAGGAGCATCAGGACAATTCCTTCCTAGCCCCTTCCTTGGAGGAGAGGGAGTGCAGCGTTTCAACCTCGCCGTTTGGAGCGCGAGAGTGAGAAAAAGCATAGTGCCTGTTTGCAAGGCTAGGAAAGAGCAGAGCCCCAGCCTTGCTGTTTATCTGTAATGACTGCAAGGGCTAGTGAGGAGCAGCAAGACAATTCCTTCCTAATCCCTTCCTTGGAGGAGAGAGAGTGCAACGTTTCAATCTCGCAGTTCAGAGCGCGAGTGGGGGAAAAAGCAGAGTGCCGGTTTGCAAGGCTAGGAAAGAGCAGAGCCCCAGTCTTGCTGTTTATCTGCAATGACTGCAAGGGCTAGTGAGGAGCATCAAGACAATTCCTTCCTAGCCCCTTCCTTGGAGGAGAGGGAGCGCAAGGTCTCAATCTCGCAGTTCGAAGCACAAGAGTGAGAAAAAGCAGAGTGCCTGTTTGCAAGGCTAGGAAAGAGCAGAGCCCCAGTCTTGCTGTTTATCTGCAATGACTGCAAGGGCTAGTGAGGAGCATCAAGACAATTCCTTCCTAGCCCCTTCCTTGGAGGAGAGGGAGTGCAACGTTTCAATCTCGCAGTTCGGAGCGCGCAAGGGGGAAAATGCAGAGTGCCTGTTTGCAAGGCTAGGAAAGAGCAGAGCCCCAGTCTTGCTGTTTATCTGCAATGAGAGCAACGGATAGTGAGCACCAGCAAGACAATTCCTTCATAGCCCCTTCCTTGGAGGAGAGGGAAAGCAACGTCTCAATCTCGCAGTTCGGAGCGCGAGAGGGAGAAAAAGCAGAGTGCCTGTTTGCAAGGCTAGGAAAGAGCAGAGCCCCAGTCTTGCTGTTTATCTGCAATGACTGCAAGGGCTAGTGAGGACCAGCAAGACAATTCCTTTCTAGCCCCTACCTTGGAGGAGAGGGAGTGCAACGTTTCAATCTCGCAGTTCGGAGCGCGAGAGTGAGAAAAAGCAGAGTACTTGTTTGCAAGGCTAGGAAAGAGCAGAGCCCCAACCTTGCTGTTTATCTGCAATGACTGCAACGGATAGTGAGCACCAGCAAGACAATTCCTTCCTAGCCCCTTCCTTGGAGGAGAGAGCGTGCAACGTTTCAATCTCGCAGTTCGGAGCGTGAGAGGGAGAAAAAGATTAGAGCCTGTTTGCAAGGCTAGGAAAGAGCAGAGCCCCAGTCTTGCTGTTTATCTGCAATGACTGCAAGGGCTAGTGAGGAGCAGCAAGACAATTCCTTCCTAGCCCCTTCCTTGGAGGAGAGGGAGTGCAACGTTTCAATCTTGCAGTTCGGACAGCGAGAGGGAGAAAAAGCAGAGTACTTGTTTGCAAGGCTAGGAAAGAGCAGAGCCCCAGTCTTGCTGTTTATCTGCAATGACTGCAAGGGCTAGTGAGGACCAGCAAGACAATTCCTTCCTAGCCCCTTCCTTGGAGGAGAGGGAGCGCAACGTTTCAATCTCGTAGTTCGGAGCACGAGAGTGAGAAAAAGCAGAGTGCCTGTTTGCAAGGCTAGGAAAGAGCAGAGCCCCAGTCTTGCTGTTTATCTGCAATGACTGCAAGGGATAGTGAGCACCAGCAAGACAATTCCTTCCTAGCCCCTTCCTTGGAGGAGAGAGCGTGCAACGTTTCAATCTCGCAGTTCGGAGCGTGAGAGGGAGAAAAAGATTAGAGCCTGTTTCAAGGCTAGGAAAGAGCAGAGCCCCAGTCTTGCTGTTTATCTGCAATGACTGCAAGGGCTAGTGAGGAGCAGCAAGACAATTCCTTCCTAGCCCCTTCCTTGGAGGAGAGGGAGTGCAACGTTTCAATCTTGCAGTTCGGACAGCGAGAGGGAGAAAAAGCAGAGTACTTGTTTGCAAGGCTAGGAAAGAGCAGAGCCCCAGTCTTGCTGTTTATCTGCAATGACTGCAAGGGCTAGTGAGGAGCATCAAGACAATTCCTTCCTAGCCACTTCCTTGGAGGAGAGGGAGTGCAACGTTTCAATCTCGTACTTCGGAGCGCGAGAGTGAGAAAAAGCAGAGTGCCTGTTTGCAAGGCTAGGAAAGAGCAGAGCCCCAGTCTTGCTGTTTATCTGCAATGACTGCAAGCGATAGTGACGAGCATCAAGACAATTGCTTCCTAGCCCCTTCCTTGGAGGAGAGGGAGTGCAACGTTTCAATCTCGCAGTTCGGAGCGCGAGAGGGAGAAAAAGCAGAGTGCTGTTTGCAAGGCTAGGAAAGTGCGACGAGCGAGGGAAGACATGCAGTCGACTCAATATGAGTGATAAAGCAAGCTTCAACTTTATTGCAAAACCTTACGCATATTTATACACTAAGTTCTACCTTATGCATACTTGTCTTACAATCATTGGCTTAGCTCTAAAGAGTGCATTATCATACTCCTCCTACTTGCGCTTACTGCTACGTGGTCCGGGTTCCATCCTGTTTTTCTTATACAGTGCTGCTTCTTAGCTGTTTACCACAGCTCCTTCTCCTCAAGGCCGAGCCGTGCAGATATCTAGCTGTTTACCAGCTTCTCAATGCTGCAGCTCCTTCTCCTTAAGGTCGAGCCATGCAGAATGATCCCAACATCTCCCCCTTTTTGTTTTTGTATAAACAAAACCTGATGGATCATTCGCAACCCGAGGACTGTGAGAAAGATGGACCCTCTGTACATTCTTGTATCATCCTGTGCCGCAAACTCAGCCCAGCAGTTGGTAGGTGCCAGCTTTACGTGGGCGTCCCCACGGAGGCAACGGTGGCCTTGCTGTACACCAGCCCACTGCCCTTCAGGAATTCCCGGTATTACACATTTGTAGAGGAACGAGTTTCGACACACGTGGCCAGCGAGTGTCGGAACTCACCTCAGTTGTCAGCTTTTAACACAGGGAGCCTATGGCGTATGCACCCGCTGGCCAGACGTGCTGCATGCGCCACAGCCATCCCGTCTATTGGTTCGTAGGCTTTGTTGACACGGCATTTTTTCATAACTCAGCAGTCACATATCAACTTATGCTTAAGTCAATAGCAGAATATTACAAAGCAAAACAATTCTAGCTGTACTACTTCTAGTGATATAAACTACTCCTAGTGATAGAAAAAAGGTACTTGTATAAGGCTATGAAGACCAATATTATATCTTACCAAAGCATTTGTAGTTATAGAACACTTTGCCTCAAAAGCTTTCCACGTTCATCTCATGATACTGCAAATTTCAGTGTGATTTACCCCTACATTTTCTTTTGACTGAGGTGGCATCCAGATTGCGATGACACCTGATAGTGTCATGATGTGTCCAACGATGACGATGGTGACTGCCCCACCCATGGCCTCACCCACTTCGAGGCACCTGCAAAGTGGGTTACCCATGGTTTTACCCATGGTTTTAAACAGCCACCACCGTCAACCTCGTCCCCTGGTTAGCAGTTGAAAAGGTCCTTTCTCCTTCCGCAAATAATTTAACACATATAAGGCTTTATTCAAACGTTCTTAGGGTAATGTGGTAGCCTCTCCCCCTTTTTGTTTTGAGCGTGATTATCTAACAAAGCTCATTCATTGGGTGTGTAAGATACTTGTTTGAGTTATTAGCTAGCCAAGCATTCTTTACTACCTTTTGAACCATTCCTTGTAGACAATGCAATAAACATGGTACAATAAGCATTAGTATTAAGATAACAAGTACTATAACAACTGCCCCTTTTATTAAGTCTTGTAACCATCCACTTAGGCCCAAACTTGACAGCTATGATTCGAGGTTTAGTGAACTTGTCTGTAACCTGTCCGTTAAGTCCTTCAGTTTTTGTAATTGTTGAGTTACCGACTGTGATGGATCTGTTAAATTCATACAACACGTGCCATCAAACTCCTCACACCCGTGCCCTTGGGCCAAAAGTAGGAAGTCGATAGCTGCCCTATTTTGCAATGTCGCATGCCTTATTGAGTCAGTTTCCATTAACAAAGCACTGAGTGTTGCAGAAGTAGCATTGGTTTGTTTCGCTAGCCAACATCCCAATTTATTTAAAGTGGTTAAGCCTTGGGCAGCAGCGACCCCAGGGGCAAGGAAAGAGGTTAGTATGGTTTTGTCTGCAGTCCAAAAATCCAGTTGGTCATTGCACTCTTCCTGATATTTTCAAATCTGTCATCTTATTCTATGCCGTCGGGTAAGGTTCAATATCATAGAAGTGTTGGGAGTTAACAATGTTAGGTGCCCCAATGTGTAAGGACCACCTCTCAAATGGGAGGGAACACCTTGCCATGCACGATCACCACAAATCAAGAATATTCCTTTAGGGAGTCTCATTGGGACAATAGTAGAGCGTGAGATGTTGCTCGTTGTATAATTACACCAATTGGTAGCATTCTGAAAAATGGCTAACGTGGGGTTTACATCCTGTGACCTGGCTATCTTCTCAGTAATTTTCTGCAAAGCTTGGTGTTGATCCTCATTCAGTTGACGTCGCTCTGGAGCCTCCACCGAAGACTCCAGGAGCGGCATCAATGGCCTTAGATCATCATTAGTAATTCCGCAAATATTGCGAACCCACTGTATATCCCCCATTAATTTTTGGACATCAGAAAGATTTTCTCTTTTCGCCTTAATCTTTATTTTTTGTGAGTGGACCGCTGCCCTGGTAATAATCCAGCTCAAATATTGCCATGGTCCCTTCTTTTGCCTTTTTTTTTTTTTTTTTTTTGGTGCTATTTTTAAACCCCGTTTTCCTAAATAGTGCTCTAAGTGCTGTAAAATGTGGTCTGCATTCAATTGTGTCCCTGCTATTAATATATCAACTATATAATGATACATTATTAAATCTGGATACTTTTTCCACACCGGTTCTAGAGCCCATGCCACAAATGTCTGACACATCGTAGGTGAATTTTGCATTCCTTGTGGTAACACTACCCAATGATACTTTTTGCTAGCTCTCCTTTATTTACCGATGGTACCGTAAAGGCAAACTTCTCCGCATCCTCAGCTGCTAAGGGAATGGTAAAAAAGCAATTGAAATATACTCTTCGATTCCCTGCAAAAGAAATGATACATTTGTGACAATAATTACAACGACATAGAACAAACCCACAACACCGTTTTACAAATATGGCATATTGAAGTTCCTGCTCTTGACCGTCCGGGGAGAGCCGCTGAGACAGTCAACGAGCCATCATTCCGCATACAAAAGAGTGAAAGCATCAGCTGGTGGTACGACGGAGTTGACTGCGTCCGTGGGACGTGTGACAAGATCTTCAGGTCTTACTGCCGGCCGTACCGACCTGGCCGGTACCTGCTTCACTCCGTCCCCTCCCTCTCTGCCAAAGTCTCTTGTCTCATGCCTCGCCAATGTTGGGCAGGGTCGTATCTTGACTTGGGGGAAGGATCATCCCAGGCAGCCCCCTCCTGTTGCGGCACGGGTCAGGAGGCGGGGGCCAAGGAGGACTCGCCACCTCCGTTGGTTGCGTTAGCGGGGGGGCGGGGCGGGGGGGGGCGGGGGGGGCGGGCGGGGGTTGCTCGTTCTCACCATCCCCAGCTCGGCCTCCCTTCTCTCCCAAGGCTGTGGCAGCGGCAGCTGCTGCCGCCGTCCGCTCTGATTTTATCGTCTTTATAGAGTCTCTGACTAATCGCCAGGTTGTTAACACTTTCATAGCCGTATGATCCTCTTTAGAGGCTGCCTCAAACACCAATTTCCCTGCTTTCTCCCAGGTAGGTAACTCAAAAGCTGTTGCAGAGTCTGCTGCTAGCCCCTGGCTCTTCAAAACAGTCTCCAATAGCAATTGCCATGTTGTTGCTAGCTCCGCTGCTTGCCCATCTCCTTTCGAGACTCGCCCCATTGATCTTTCACATGGGCACACAGGGGAACACTGAGTACATTGTTCTGGGCAACGTTGTCCCGTCTTGCCCTCACATACATCATCGTAGATCTGTTTCTCTGACTTATCTATGCAGCCGGTTTACTCGGTGCATCTGGCACCTCAGGAGGTGCAGTCGGAGTCGCTGAAGGTCCTGGACCCTCTGACTCAGTTAAAAAGGGATTGGTTGAAGATGGTTTAACAGCCTCCTCCATATCAGCTGCAGCTTTTCTCTCTGCCTTTAAGGCTTTTAATGTGTTTAACATCAACTTCCATGTCGTCACTAACTCTGCGGTGGTTTTATCTCCATTCCCAATATGTTCCTATAACATTTTTCCTATCTCCTCCCACGTCTCTGCCTTAAACGCCACAGACGCATCGGGGGGGTACCCTTTTTGGCACCAAATTAGAAGCCTTCTAAGTGTATATTCATCATATTTCAGTCCTCTCTTAGAGAGCATATGCAGCAGGAGTCTGACCATCGCCCCTTCTTCATGCGATGCGTTCTGCCTTTAGTTCTTTTAATGTCTCTAGGATCAACCTCTAGAGCGTCGTAGATTTTATACTGTCTTTGTTGCCTGTGCTATTCGCTTTTCAGTTTTATATCTTTTCATGCAATGAATAACATCTCTCCAAGATTTCATTAATTTTTTGCTGATTTTTCATCATCGATTACTAGATCCCACAAACAATCTCCATAAGAACGCCACTCGTCTACTTCAAACATACTTTCAGGGTCTTTAAAAAACCCTTTCGCTTTCCCTAACGCAATTAACCCAGCCAGATCTTTTAATTGGCTTACTCCCCGCTTTTCTAAAAAGCATTTTAAGATTTCGAATGCTACCTCTATTTCCATTGCGCGCTACGTTGACCTTCTTAATTATCCGGTCAATTATTTTTGCAGCCTTTTCCCTTGGGTAGCCTTCTTTCGGACGGCGAACCCCTTCTTAATTATCCTGGGTTCAAGCACGGATCAGGCGCGCCGCGGCAGCGTCCGCCGATCTTCTGCTCCCTGGTCGCTGCTACCAGTGCTTCTCCGATCTCGCTGTCCGGTGAAAAACAAGGATGGGGGTCCCTGTTCGGGCGCCACTTGCGACGAGCGAGGGAAGGCATGCAGTCGACTCAATATGAGTGATAAAGCAAGCTTCAACTTTATTGCAAAACCTTACACATATTTATACACTAAGTTCTACCTTATGCATACTTGTCTTACAATCATTGGCTTAGCTCTAAAGAGTGCATTATCATACTCCTCCTACTTGCGCTTACTGCTACGTGGTCCGGGTTCCATCCTGTTTTTCTTATACAGTGCTGCTTCTTAGCTGTTTACCACAGCTCCTTCTCCTCAAGGCCGAGCCCTGCAGATGTCCAGCTGTTTACCAGCTTCCCAGTGCCACAGCTCCCTCTTCTCAAGGCCGAGCCGTGCAGATATCTAGCTGTTTACCAGCTTCTCAATGCTGCAGCTCCTTCTCCTTAAGGTCGAGCCGTGCAGAATGATCCCAACAGGAAAGAGCAGAGCCCCAGTCTTGCTGCTCATCTGCAATGACTGCAAGGGATAGTGAGGACCAGCAAGACAATTCCTTCCTATCCCCTTCCTTGGAGGAGAGGGAGCGCAACGTTGCAATCTCGCAGTTCGGAGCGCGAGAGTGAGAAAAAGCAGACTGCCTGTTTGCAAGGCTAGGAAAGAGCAGAGCCCCAGTCTTGCTGTTTATCTGCAATGACTGCAAGGGCTAGTGAGGACCAGCAAGAGAATTCCTTCCTAGCCCCTTCCTTGGAGGAGAGGGAGCGCAACGTTGCAATCTCGCAGTTCGGAGCGCGAGAGGGAGAAAAAGCAGACTGCCTGTTTGCAAGGCTAGGAAAGAGCAGAGCCCCAGTCTTGCTGTTTATCTGCAATGACTGCAAGGGATAGTGAGGAGCAGCAAGACAATTCCTTCCGAGCCCCTTCCTTGGAGGAGAGGGAGCGCAACGTTTCAATCTCGAAGTTCGGAGCGCGAGAGGGAGAAAAAGCAGAGTACTTGTTTGCAAGGCTAGGAAAGAGCAGAGCCCCAGTCTTGCTGTTTATCTGCAATGACTGCAAGGGCTAGTGAGGAGCAGCAAGACAATTCCTTCCTAGCCCCTTCCTTGGAGGAGAGGGAGTGCAACGTTTCAATCTTGCAGTTCGGACAGCGAGAGGGAGAAAAAGCAGAGTACTTGTTTGCAAGGCTAGGAAAAAGCAGAGCCCCAGTCTTGCTGTTTATCTGCAATGACTGCAAGGGCTAGTGAGGACCAGCAAGAGAATTCCTTCCTAGCCCCTTCCTTGGAGGAGAGGGAGCGCAACGTTTCAATCTCGCAGTTCGGACCGCGAGACGGAGAAAAAGCAGAGTGCCTGTTTGCAAGGCTAGGAAAGAGCAGAGCCCCAGTCTTGCTGTTTATCTGCAATGACTGCAAGGGCTAGTGAGGACCAGCAAGACAATTGCTTCCTAGCCCCTTCCTTGGAGGAGAGTGCAACGTCTCAATCTCACAGTTCGGAGCGCGAGAGGGGGAAAAAGCAGAGTGCCTGTTTGCAAGGCTAGGAAAGAGCAGAGTTCCAGTCTTGCTGTTTATCTGCAATGACTGCAAGGGATAGTGAGGACCAGCAAGACAATTCCTTCCTATCCCCTTCCTTGGAGGAGAGAGAGTGCAACGTTTCAATCTCGCAGTTCGGAGCGCGAGAGTGAGAAAAAGCAGAGTACCTGTTTGCAAGGCTAGGAAAGAGCAGAGCCCCAGTCTTGCTGTTTATCTGCAATGACTGCAAGGGCTAGTGAGGACCAGCAAGACAATTCCTTGCTAGACCCTTCCTTGGAGGAGAGAGAGTGCAACGTTTCAATCTCGTAGTTCGGAGCACGAGAGGGAGAAAAAGCAGAGTGCCTGTTTGCAAGGCTAGGAAAGAGCAGAGCCCGAGTCTTGCTGTTTATCTGCAATGACTGCAAGGGATACTGAGCACCATCAAGACAATTCCTTCCTTGCCCCTTCCTTGGAGGAGAGGGAGTGCAACGTTTCAATCTCGCAGTTCGGAGCGCGAGAGGGGGAAAAAGCAGAGTGCCTGTTTGCAAGGCTAGGAAAGAGCAGAGCCCCAGTCTTGCTGTTTATCTGCAATGACTGCAAGGGCTAGTGAGGACCAGCAAGACAATTCCTTCCTGGCCCCTTCCTTGGAGGAGAGAGAGTGCAACGTTTCAACCTCGCAGTTCGGAGCGCGAGAGGGGGAAAAAGCAGAGTGCCTGTTTGCAAGGCTAGGAAAGAGCAGAGCCCCAGGCTTGCTGCTCATCTGCAATGACTGCAAGGGATACTGAGGACCAGCAACACAATTCCTTCCTAGCCCCTTCCTTGGAGGAGAGAGAGTGCAACGTTTCAATCTCGCAGTTCGGAGCATGAGAGTGAGAAAAAGCAGAGTGCCTGTTTGCAAGGCTAGGAAAGAGCAGAGCCCCAGCCTTACTGTTTATCTGCAATGACTGCAAGGGATAGTGAGGACCAGCAAGACAATTCCTTCCTAGCCCCTTCCTTGGAGGAGAGGGAGTGCAACGTTTCAATCTCGCAGTTCGGAGCGCGAGAGGGGGAAAAAGCAGACTGCGTGTTTGCAAGGCTAGGAAAGAGCAGAGCCCCAGTCTTGCTGTTTATCTGCAGTGACAGCAAGGGATAGTGAGGACCAGCAAGACAATTCCTTCCTATCCCCTTCCTTGGAGGAGAGGGAGTGCAACGTTTCAATCTCGCGGTTCGGAGCATGAGAGTGAGAAAAAGCAGAGTGCCTGTTTGCAAGGCTAGGAAAGAGCAGAGCCCCAGCCTTACTGTTTATCTGCAATGACTGCAAGGGCTAGTGAGGACCAGCAAGACAATTCCTTTCTAGCCCCTTCCTTGGAGGAGAGGGAGTGCAACGTTTCAATCTCGCAGTTCGGAGCGCGAGAGGGGGAAAAAGCAGAGTGGCTGTTTGCAAGGCTAGGAAAGAGCAGAGCCCCAGTCTTGCTGCTCATCTGCAATGACTGCAAGGGCTAGTGAGGACCAGCAAGACAATTCCTTCCTATCCCCTTCCTTGGAGGAGAGAGAGTGCAACGTTTCAATCTCGCAGTTCGGAGCGCGAGAGGGGGAAAAAGCAGACTGCGTGTTTGCAAGGCTAGGAAAGAGCAGAGCCCCAGTCTTGCTGCTCATCTGGAATGACTGCAAGGGCTAGTGAGGACCAGCAAGACAATTCCTTCCTATCCCCTTCCTTGGAGGAGAGAGAGTGCAACGTTTCAATCTCGCAGTTCGGAGCGCGAGAGTGAGAAAAAGCAGAGTGCCTGTTTGCAAGGCTAGGAAAGAGCAGAGCCCCAGTCTTGCTGCTCATCTGCAATGACTGCAAGGGCTAGTGAGGAGCAGCAAGACAATTCCTTTCTAGCCCCTTCCTTGGAGGAGAGGGAGTGCAACGTTTCAATCTCGCAGTTCGGAGCGCGAGAGTGAGAAAAAGCAGAGTGCCTGTTTGCAAGGCGAGGACAGAGCAGAGCCCCAGTCTTGCTGCTCATCTGCAATGACTGCAAGGGCTAGTGAGGACCAGCAAGACAATTCCTTTCTAGCCCCTTCCTTGGAGGAGAGGGAGTGCAACGTTTCAATCTCGCAGTTCGGAGCGCGAGAGTGAGAAAAAGCAGAGTGCCTGTTTGCAAGGCTAGGAAAGAGCAGAGCCCCAGTCTTGCCGCTCATCTGCAATGACTGCAAGGGATAGTGAGGACCAGCAAGACAATTCCTTTCTAGCCCCTTCCTTGGAGGAGAGGGAGTGCAACGTTTCAATCTCGCAGTTCGGAGCGCGAAAGGGGGAAAAAGCAGAGTGCCTGTTTGCAAGGCTAGGAAAGAGCAGAGCCCCAGTCTTGCTGTTTATCTGCAATGACTGCAAGGCATAGTGAGGACCAGCAAGACAATTGCTTCCTAGCCCCTTCCTTGGAGGAGAGGGAGTGCAACGTTTCAATCTCGCAGTTCGGAGCATGAGAGTGAGAAAAAGCAGAGTGCCTGTTTGCAAGTGTCCTGGTTTCAGCCAGATAGAGCTGGTTTTCTTCACAGAAGCCAGTGTGAGACTGTGTTTTGGATTTGGGATGAGAAACTCTTGATAATGTGCTGATGTTTTGGGTTGCTGCTGAGCAGTCAAGGACAGTCCAGCTTCTTGTGCTGGCCTGCCAGCGAGCAGGCTGGGGGTGCACGGGGAGCTGGGAGGGGACACAGCCGGGACAGCTGACCCAGACTGGCCAAAGAGATATTCCCTACCATACGACGTCATGCCCAGTACATAAACTGGAGTTGGCCGGGGGGCGGAAATCGCTGCTCGGGGACGGGCTGTCGATCGCCGGGTGGTGAGCAATTGCTGTATTGGGCATCACTTGTTCTTGTACATTCCTTTGTCGGTATTATCATTGTTGTTTCCTTCTTTCTTTCTGTCCTATTAAACTGTGTTTATCTCAACCCACAAGGTTTTTTTTCCTAATTCTCTCCCCCACCCTACTGTGGGAGGGGGAGTGAGCGAGCGGCTGCGTGGTGCTTAGTTGCCGGCTGGGGCTAAACCACGACAGTCCTTTTTGGCGCCCAACGTGGGGCCCGAGGCTTGAGATAATAACAGTTGCAGGTCACAATATCAGTTTATTTGATTTGCATGATGCTCTCGTCTTTGTTGTACATGTTAAGGATCGGTGTTGGTCTCTGCGGGCTGCTGTACTCGCCTGCGAGTTTTGTTTTTAGAGCACTGACCTTGAGCTTAATGTGGTATCATCTGAACTCTGTACTAAAGCCGTTACTGTATTTTGGCTACAGTCTTGTGGAGACGATTAGCAATTATACTTCTGCCTCTGAAAGGCTTTCTATGGAGGAAATGCAGAATGATACCTTTGCTACCCTCTATCATAACGTTTCCTCCTTCATCACAGTAATTTTTCCGTATTTTGAACACCCTTGGGTAGTTATAATACCTCTATTGCTACTTCTGGGGAACATTGTTTCGGTTTTGTCTAAGGTTGGCAAGCGATTTAAGAATATCACCCGGAGATCTGCCCCGAGGCTGGATAGTTATGAATGGCAGGGCGTGTGGAACAGCATGGGCAAATGCCTGGGGCGGTGGGCACCTCCGGTGTTTTGGAACTTCTCTCCCGAACAAGTGCAGAATCCTGATAAACTAGCAGAATATCTGGAAGAAGTATGCTGTCAGCCTGGCCGCTCCAAGGAGACACAAATCATTGCAATGTGCTGGGGCCTGGCCCATGCCTACCGAGCTCTATTTAACACTGTGCAAAGGGGAGAGAGGGTCTCTGGGTCTGATGGCAATGTGGCAGGCACTGTGACTACTCCAACCCCTGCAACAGGCACTGTAGCTACTCAAACCCCTGCGGCGGCCACTGTGACTACTCCAACCCCTGCAACAGGCACTGTAGCTACTCAGACTGTTGCAGCTGAACCAGAGAACCAGCCCATCCCAGTATCAGTTGCCCCTGTACAAAAGAAGAAATCTTGGAAGCGGAAGTCAGCTCGTTTAGTAAGGGAGGAGGAAGATTCTGCTAAGAGGGAGGCAGAGGAAGCGAGTGAGGAGGCAGAGTGCTCTGAAGCAGGGCCATCACAAGGACTGAAGAGGGAAGAGAGCAGGTCATCGCTTGAAGAGGAGGAAGAGGAAGAACTCATAAAAGAGACAGTAACTACCCGATCTCTATCACTGAGTGAACTGCGAGATATGCGAAAGGATTTCAGCCGTCGTCCAGGTGAGCACATTGTCACCTGGCTGCTCCGATGCTGGGATAATGGGGCCAGTAGCCTGGAATTAGAGGGTAGGGAAGCCAAGCAGCTGGGATCCCTTTCTAGGGAAGGGGGCATTGACAAAGCAATTGGAAAAGGTGCACGAGTCCTCAGCCTCTGGAGACGACTCCTGTCGGGTGTGAAGGAAAGGTACCCCTTCAAGGAAGATGTTCTATGTCACCCAGGCAAGTGGACCACCATGGAGAAAGGTATCCAGTACCTGAGGGAGCTAGCGGTGCTGGAAGTGATTTATGGTGACTTGGACAATGGACAATCATCCAAAGATCCAGATGAAGTCAATTGCACGCGACCTATGTGGCAGAAGTTTGTACGGAGTGCACCATCATCATATGCCAACTCATTAGCAATAATGGCCTGGAAAGACGGAGAGAGACCGACGGTGGATGAATTGGCTGGCCAACTCCGGCAATACGAAGAAAGTCTCTCTTCCTCCCTACGGGCCTGCGTCTCTGCTGTAGAGAAACTGTCCCAGGAGTTCCGGCAATTCAAAGAGGATATGCCCTACCCTCCACCCGTACGGACCAGTGTCTCAGCCATTAGGAGTAAGCACTCTTCTGTTCAAGAGAGAGGATATAGAGGATACACACCGCGAGCCACCCTGTGGTTTCAATTGCGTGACTACGGAGAGGACATGAGGAGGTGGGATGGAAAACCTACCTCGACCCTAGAGGCACGAGTACGTGAGCTGCAAGGGAAAACAATTACAAAAGGGCGTTCATGTTCCTCCAGAAAAATCGTCGCTCCACTTTCCAGTGGGCAGTTCCCCAGAAAGAATAGAAGAGCTGATCTCACCTCTGATCCTCTTGAGGGGACTTCTGATTCCTATTTACAAGAAGTGGGTAACGAGTACTATGAGCAGGATTAGAGGGGCCCTGCCTCCAGCCAGGCGGAGGAGAGGGATAACCGAGTTTATTGGACTGTGTGGATTAGATGGCCTGGCACATCAGACCCACAGGAATATAAGGCTTTAGTGGATACTGGTGCACAATGTACCTTAATGCCATCAAGCCATATAGGGGCAGAACCCATCTGTATTTCTGGAGTGACAGGGGGATCCCAACAGCTGACTGTGCTGGAGGCCGAAGTGAGCCTAACTGGGAATGAGTGGCAGAAGCACCCCATTGTGACTGGCCCAGAGGCTCCGTGCATCCTGGGCATAGACTATCTCAGGAGAGGGTATTTCAAGGACCCAAAAGGGTACCGGTGGGCTTTTGGTATAGCTGCCTTGGAGACGGAAGAAATTAAACAGCTGTCCACCTTGCCTGGTCTCTCAGAGGACCCTTCTGTGGTGGGGTTGCTCAGGGTCGAAGAACAACAGGTGCCGATCGCTACCACAACAGTGCACCGGCGGCAGTATCGCACCAACAGAGACTCCCTGATCCCCATCCATGAGCTGATTCGTCGGCTGGAGAGCCAAGGAGTGATCAGCAAGACTCGCTCACCCTTTAACAGCCCCATATGGCCAGTGCGAAAGTCTAATGGAGAGTGGAGACTGACAGTAGACTATCGTGGCCTGAATGAAGTCACGCCACCACTGAGTGCTGCCGTGCCAGACATGCTAGAACTTCAATATGAACTGGAGTCAAAGGCAGCCAAGTGGTACGCCACCATTGATATTGCTAACGCGTTTTTCTCGATCCCTTTGGCGGCAGAGTGCAGGCCACAGTTTGCTTTCACCTGGAGGGGTGTCCAATACACCTGGAATCGACTTCCCCAGGGGTGGAAACACAGCCCTACCATTTGCCATGGGCTGATACAAACTGCACTGGAACAGGGTGAAGCTCCAGAGCATCTGCAATACATTGACGACATCATCGTATGGGGCAACACAGCAGAAGAGGTTTTTGAGAAAGGGAAGAAAATAATTCAAATCCTTCTGAAAGCTGGTTTTGCTATAAAACAAAGTAAGGTCAAAGGACCTGCACAAGAGATCCAGTTTTTAGGAATAAAATGGCAAGATGGACGTCGACAGATCCCAACGGATGTGATCAACAAAATAACAGCTATGTCTCCACCAACTAGCAAAAAAGAAACACAAGCATTTCTGGGCGTTGTGGGTTTCTGGAGAATGCATATTCCAAATTACAGTCTGATTGTAAGCCCTCTTTATCAAGTGACCCGGAAGAAGAATGATTTTAAATGGGGCCCTGAGCAACGACAAGCCTTCGAGCAAATTAAGCAGGAGATAGTTCATGCTGTAGCCCTCGGGCCAGTCCGAGCAGGACAAGATGTTAAAAATGTGCTCTACACGGCAGCCGGGGAGAATGGCCCTACCTGGAGTCTCTGGCAGAAGGCACCAGGAGAGACTCGAGGTCGACCTCTCGGGTTTTGGAGTCGAGGATATAGGGGATCTGAGTCCCGCTATACTCCAACTGAAAAGGAGATACTGGCAGCATATGAAGGAGTTCGAGCTGCCTCAGAAGTGGTTGGCACTGAAGCACAGCTCCTCCTGGCACCCCGACTGCCGGTGCTGGGCTGGATGTTCAAAGGGAGGGTCCCCTCTACACATCATGCGACTGATGCTACGTGGAGTAAGTGGGTCGTGCTTATTACACAGCGGGCTCGAATAGGAAACCTTAATCGCCCGGGAATCTTGGAAGTGATCATGGACTGGCCAGAAGGCAAAGATTTTGGAATATCACCAGAAGAGGAGGTGGCGCGTGCTGAAGAGGCTCCACCATATAATGAACTGCCAGAGAATGAAAGGCAATATGCCCTATTTACTGATGGGTCCTGTCGTATTGTAGGCAAACATCGAAGGTGGAAAGCTGCTGTATGGAGCCCTACACGACGAGTCGCAGAAGCCGCTGAAGGACAAGGTGAATCAAGTCAGTTTGCAGAGGTGAAAGCCATCCAGCTGGCTTTAGATATTGCTGAACGAGAAAAATGGCCAGTACTCTATCTCTATACTGATTCATGGATGGTGGCAAATGCTCTATGGGGGTGGCTACAGCAATGGAAGCAGAGCAACTGGCAACGCAGAGGCAAGCCCATCTGGGCTGCTGAATTGTGGCAAGATATTGCTGCCCGACTAGAGAATCTGGTCATAAAAGTACGCCATGTAGATGCTCACGTACCCAAGAGTCGGGCCACCGAAGAACATCAAAACAACCATCAGGTGGATCAGGCTGCTAAGATTGAAGTGGCTCAGGTGGATCTGGACTGGCAACATAAGGGTGAATTATTTATAGCTCGGTGGGCCCATGACACCTCAGGCCATCAGGGAAGAGATGCAACATATAGATGGGCTCGGGATCGAGGGGTGGACCTGACCATGGACGCTATTGCACAGGTTATCCATGAATGTGAAACGTGTGCTGCGATCAAACAAGCCAAGCGGTTAAAGCCCCTCTGGTATGAAGGACGATGGTTGAAATATAAATATGGCGAGGCCTGGCAGATTGACTATATCACACTTCCACAAACTCGCCAAGGCAAGTGCTATGTGCTTACCATGGTGGAAGCAACCACCGGATGGCTGGAAACATACCCTGTGCCCCATGCCACCGCCCGGAACACTATCCTGGGCCTTGAAAAGCAAGTCTTATGGCGACATGGCACCCCCGAAAGAATTGAGTCGGACAACGGGACTCATTTCCGAAACAACCTCATAGACACCTGGGCCAAAGAGCACGGCATTGAGTGGGTGTATCACATCCCCTATCATGCACCAGCTTCCGGAAAAATTGAACGATACAACGGACTGTTAAAGACTACACTGAGAGCAATGGGTGATGGGACATTCAAACATTGGGATAAACATTTAGCAAAAGCCACCTGGTTAGTCAACACTAGGGGATCTACTAATAGAGCCGGCCCTGCCCAATCAAAACTTTTACGTACTGTAGAAGGGGATAAAGTCCCTGTGGTGCATGTGAGAAATATGCTGGGGAAGACAGTCTGGGTTACTCCTGCCTCAGGCAAAGGTAAACCCGTTCGTGGGATTGCCTTTGCCCAGGGACCTGGGTGCACTTGGTGGGTAATGCGGAAGGATGGGGAAGTCCGATGTGTACCTCAAGGAGACTTGATTTTGGGTGAAAATAGTCAATGATTTGAATTGTATTATGTTAATTGTTACACAATACAGTATGTCATTACTACTATGGTTGCTATCTACCATATCGATGGTATTACAGTAAGAATCACCCAGACTGATGAAGAATGAGCTTCACCGAAACCAAGCAACGTGCAGCAGTGATGGAACCAGAACTGGCTTCAGCAGCTTGCGCCCAACAATTCCCTCGAGACCGACATCTTCAACCTGCAGATCATGGACATGGACCGTGCCAGATAACGATCCAACACCACATACCATCTCCCCTACCCTGAGAGACTGCTATGATGGATGAAGCCCAGAGTCATGGACTGAATGAACTACACAGACATTTTAAAGTGATGGCCCATGGACTAAGAAAGTGATATCTGTGTGTATATATTAAAAGACAGGAAGAGTAATAATGAATAATTGGAATGTATTGAAAGTACAGGACCTGGGCATGACGTAAATGGTATGGAATAAGGGGTGGATACTGTCCTGGTTTCAGCCAGGATAGAGCTGGTTTTCTTCACAGAAGCCAGTGTGAGACTGTGTTTTGGATTTGGGATGAGAAACTGTTGATAATGTGCTGATGTTTTGGGTTGCTGCTGAGCAGTCAAGGACAGTCCAGCTTCTTGTGCTGGCCTGCCAGCGAGCAGGCTGGGGGTGCACGGGGAGCTGGGAGGGGACACAGCCGGGACAGCTGACCCAGACTGGCCAAAGAGATATTCCCTACCATACGACGTCATGCCCAGTACATAAACTGGAGTTGGCCGGGGGGCGGAAATCGCTGCTCGGGGACGGGCTGTCGATCGCCGGGTGGTGAGCAATTGCTGTATTGGGCATCACTTGTTCTTGTACATTCCTTTGTCGGTATTATCATTGTTGTTTCCTTCTTTCTTTCTGTCCTATTAAACTGTGTTTATCTCAACCCACAAGGTTTTTTTTTCCTAATTCTCTCCCCCACCCTACTGTGGGAGGGGGAGTGAGCGAGCGGCTGCGTGGTGCTTAGTTGCCGGCTGGGGCTAAACCACGACAGCAAGGCTAGGAAAGAGCAGAGCCCCAGTCTTGCTGCTCATCTGCAATGACTGCAAGGGCTAGTGAGGACCAGCAAGACAATTCCTTCCTATCCCCTTCCTTGGAGGAGAGGGAGTGCAACGTTTCAATCTCGCAGTTCGGAGCGCGAGAGTGAGAAAAAGCAGAGTGCCTGTTTGCAAGGCTAGGAAAGAGCAGAGCCCCAGTCTTGCTGTTTATCTGCAATGACAGCAAGGGATAGTGAGGACCAGCAAGACAATTCCTTCATAGCCCCTTCCTTGGAGGAGAGAGAGTGCAACGTTTCAATCTCGCAGTTCGGAGCGCGTGAGTGAGAAAAAGCAGAGTGACTGTATGCAAGGCTAGGAAAGAGCAGAGCCCCAGTCTTGCTGCTCATCTGCAATGACTGCAAGGGCTAGTGAGGACCAGCAAGACAATTGCTTCCTAGCCCCTTCCTTGGAGGAGAGGGAGTGCAACGTTTCAATCTCGCAGTTCGGAGCGCGAGAAGGGGAAAAAGCAGAGTGCCTGTTTGCAAGGATAGGAAAGAGCAGAGCCCCAATCTTGCTGCTCATCTGCAATGACTGCAAGGGATAGTGAGGAGCAGCAAGACAATTCCTTCCTAGCCCCTTCCTTGGAGGGGAGAGAGTGCAACGTTTCAATCTCGCAGTTCCGAGCGCAAGAGGTGGAAAAAGCAGAGCGCCTGTTTGCAAGGCTAGGAAAGAGCAGAGCCCCAGTCTTGCTGTTTTTCTGCAATGACTGCAAGGGATAGTGAGGAGCAGCAAGACAATTCCTTCCCAGCCCCTTCCTTGGAGGAGAGAGAGTGCAACGTTTCAATCTCGCAGTTCGGAGCGCGAGAGTGAGAAAAAGCAGAGTGCCTGTTTGCAAGGCTAGGACAGAGCAGAGTCCCAGTCTTGCTGCTTATCTGCAATGACTGCAAGGGCTAGTGAGGAGCAGCAAGACAGTTCCTTCCTAGCCCCTTCCTTGGAGGAGAGGGTGTGCAAAGTTTCAATCTCGCAGTTCGGAGCGCGAGAGTGAGAAAAAGCAGAGTGCCTGTTTGCAAGGCTAGGAAAGAGCAGAGCCCGAGTCTTGCAGCTCATCTGCAATGACTGCAAGGGATATTGAGGACCAGCAAGACAATTCCTTCCTAGCCCCTTCCTTGGAGGAGAGAGAGTGCAACGTTTCAATCTCGCAGATTGGAGCACGAGAGTGAGAAAAAGCAGAGTGCCTGTTTGCAAGGCTAGGAAAGAACAGAGCCCCAGCCTTGCTGTTTATCTGCAATGACTGCAAGGGATAGTGAGCACCAGCAAGACAATTCCTTCCTAGCCCCTTCCTTGGAGGAGAAGGAGTGCAACGTTTCAATCTCGCAGTTCAGAGCGCGAGAGGGAGAAAAGGCAGAGCCTGGGGAAGGCAGGTGAGGCCAGTCCTGGGTGCTGGGGGAGGGTCTGCGCCAACGCTGGCCCCCTGTGCTCTCTCCAGCTCCTGGAGGACGGTGGCAGACTGGAGGAGCACCTGCAGCAGAGCCTGCAGTACCTGCAAAGCCCACAGGAGCCCTTGCGTGAGGCAGCCATCAGGTTCATTGGTGAGCCACAACCCCGCCGGGGGTGCGTCTCTGCCCCGCGACAGCTTATCCCCAGCCACAGTGGCTGCTGAATCCAGCGAGCGGCTGCAGAGCCCGGACTGCCCGATGCTTGAGCTCACGGGCTCCCTGGTGCCCTCTCACACCCCTGCCCGGTCGCAGTGACTGGTGGGAGCCTTCTTGGGTCCCTCGCAGCCGCCGTGGCCTTCACGCTCAGGGGACCGCCCTGGGCTCAGCCTTGCCCAGTGGGAGGAGGCCACGTGGCCTGGCCTGCAGGGCTGGTGGCAGGGAGCCGGGCTGCTGGGGCAGGCAGGCCAGTGGGATCTGTAACGGACTGTGTGTGCCTAGGGCTCGCCGAGCTGCAGCTGAGGGATGGGTACCCGGAGAAGCTCCATGTCATCTACAGGGGTGAGTGAGGGCAGTGGGGTGTCTGCAGGGGCTGGCGGAGAGGGGGAAAGACCCTGGGAGGAAATCTCCAACGCCTGCCCCAGCTGGGCAGGGCACTGCTCCCTGCACACATGAGGTGCGGCGTGGGCAGAGCAGAGAGAGATTTCAGGGGGATGTGGGGCATTGGTGGCAGCACCTTCCCGCTCATCCCGGCACCCCTGCCTCCCTCCTGGCCATGGGAAGAGCTGGGGGGTTGGGGGGGCGCTGGCCAGAGGGGCTCTGCAGATGCCCTGCAGATGCGGGCTCTGACCTCGGCTCTGCTCCTTTCCGTGCCAGCCCTTCAAGACAAGGCAAGAGACAGCAGCGCCTGCATCTCTTCCCTGGCAACTCAAACCCTGCTGGTCCTGGACGCTGCAGCGAAAAAGCCTCCCTCCGGATCCCACCTGCAAGCGCTGTGCTCCTGGCTCCGGAGGGCATGGAGGAGGAGGACCCCGGCCCCAGGAGGCGGCTGACTGTGCTGCTGGAGCTGTGGGCAGAGCTGATCCCGGGGTGCTCTGCGCACGGGCACCCCCTGAGCAGCTGGACCTGCCCCCTTGCCAGCAGCCCGGGGCCGTGCAGGACGCACCACGCCCTGCGTCGTGGCCCCAAGGCACCAGCTGCTCTGCCAGGCTGTGAAACCCAGAGGAACGGTGAAGGAAAGCTTTTGCCTGCTCTGCCCTCTCCAGGGAGATCCCAGCCTGGATGGTGCCCGCCCTCTGCACCGCTCCCATTTCGTGGCGAAGGGGACAGGTGGGCCGTGGCTCTAGTGGGTGTGCTGGCCATCAAGCCTGAAGAAGCAGCCAAAGGGCAGCGAGAGGATCGCTTCAGATGGCGACCCAGGATGGAAACGGGCGTTCTGCAGGCCGCAGGCAGAGGCCTTAGCACAGCCGGCCTGCCTGTGCCTCCCAGCCATCGATAAAGGCTGCAGAACTTGACGTGCTGTTTTGAGCTCTTCTTCCCCGCCCCGCGCTGCCCTGCTGCCCCTCAGACACCCGGAGGGTTCCTATTCTGACAGGCCCCCCACGCACCCCTGCGGACCCTGCCGCCCCCCAGGCAGCTGTGGGGGCCGCGTTGGGTCCCGCTTGCGCCCCTGGGGAGCCCTGCTGCCCCCCAGGCCCCCCCAAGGGCCCCGGGAGGGCCTGTACATAGCCCCGTGGAGCCTTGCTGTTCCCCAGACAGCTGGAGGGGCTCTGCTGCACCCCGCGCGGAGCCCCAGGTAGCCGTGCTGCTCCCCAGGCCTTCGCAGCGGCCCTACAGCGCCTTCCACGGTGCCCTGCGAGGCCCGGGAGAGCCCCTGGGGCTCTCTGGAGGGGCTGCTTGGCCCCACGTGTGCCCCTGGGAGGCCTGTCAGAGGCCCGGGGGTTCTCTGGAGGGCAGCAGGGCCCTGCCCGGGCCCCGGCCAAGCCCGGCAGCTCTATCCGGGTAGGAAATGGGCCATGACGGAGCCTGTCCCTTCTCCACCTTCTGCTGCCCAGGGCGGCAGTTCCTCCTTCAATTTCAGTTGATCAGTTGAGCAGAATACAGATGGTCTTGGGTGGCCAGGGGCTGAACAAAGGGGGCACAAGGATGGCCTCAGAAGGCATGACGATGAGAGCTAAGAGTGAGAGACAGAAGACGACTCTGGGGCACAATGCAAAACTCAAAAGGGTGTCCCAGCAATGTACAGATGTCCTCATGGAATGAGTGACTGGATAGACTAGATGTCCTAGATGGCAGTGAATAAAGGTAAGAGAGCTCTGGGGCACAGAGAAAGCCCGAGGAATGGATCTGGCTGAATAAGAGAGAGACAAAGAGGGCTGCAGAGCTTGAAGGGTGCCATGGCACACCAGAACAGTCTCAGGAGGTATCATGACAGAGATGAGAGGACTCTGGGGGTGGGGGATGTTGGGGAAGAGGGAGACAAACAAAAGATTGGTGACACAATGAGGTGTTCAGGAGGGGATAGGAACAGAGTACAGATACCCTCAGGAGAGCAGGGACCAAACAAAGGCATTGTAGATGGCAGACAGGAAGGTAAGAGTGCTCTGGGGCACAATGAAAGCCTGAGGGCTTCTGGAGGAAGGAGAGCGCTACAAAGCTTGCTATAGACCCTGAAAAGAGCTGTGGGGCTATTGTGGTTTAGCCTCAGCTGGCAACTAAGCACCACGCAGCCGCTTACTTGCCTCCCGCCCATCCCAGGTGGGATGGGGGAGAGAGCTGGAAAAAAATACTCATGGGTTGGGTTAAAAACGGTTTAATAGGACAGCAAAGGCAGAGGAAATCATCATCATCATCATCATCATCATCATAATATTCCGTCTGGGCAGCTCTCCAGCCACTCCTCCCCAAGCCTGTAGCATTGCATGGAGTTGTTGTGACAGAATTGCAGGACCCGGCACATGGCCTTATTTTCGAGAGTTTTAGGAACTGCATTGGCTGTTTGCAAGGCTAGGAAAGAGCAGAGCCCCAGTCTTTCCTTTTATCTGTAATGACTGCCGAGCTGCAGTACCTAAGTTCGCGCACAGGGAGGCAGCACCGAGCGCGGGGAGGAGGCGCGCCACCACGCATGCCTGGGAGGCCAGGTCGCAAAACCTACATCTCCCGGCATGCACTGGCAAGCACAGCATGGCCGCCCGCCAGGCCCCTGCCACAAGACTACGCTTCCCGGCATGCGCGGGGGAACGACCGTCGCCGGCCCTAAGCCCCGTGCCTCAGGGCTACGGCTCCCGCCGTGCCGCCAGGCGCAGCCTGCCCTGCTGGCTGACCCTGCGCAGACACCGGCTCCCCCTTTTCCCCCGCAAGACCCGCCAAGACGCGAGCGCTAAACCCGCGCTCCGCCGCGCGGCTCCGGGCAGCCCCCGCCGCCGGCTCCCACACGCCCCTGCTCCGTGCCTCCGACGCGGACCTCGCCGCCCCGCCTCGGGGCTTTCCCCGGCACCTGCTGGTCCATGGGGCGTACCCCGCTCACGTTCTTCCTCGCTGCAGCCGCAGCCCGGTCACAGCGGGCGACCGCTCCGCCCCGCCTCTCTCCCTCTACCCGGCTCCCTTTCTCCGTTTTTTTTGTTTGGTGTTTTTTGTTTGGTTCCCCTCCCCCCCCGTATTTCTCGCACCCCACCGCTACCTAATTTCTCCTTCAACGATTCCCTTTATCCAGCTTCCCTTTCCCGTACTTTTAACTCCTCCCTTTTTTCCGTATACCCTGTCACTTTTTAAATTTTGTTTCAGTATTTCCTTCTATCCTCATTCCTGTTCCTATTTTTTTAATTCTTTCCTGCTTTTCTCGTAGCCTGTCGCTTCTTAAAACGTCCTTCCGTCCCTCTACCCGATTCCTTGCCCCTGTTTTTTATCTCCGCCTCTGTCCCGCACCCAGTCATATTAATAACTTTCTTTCTATGTCTCCATTTATTTAGCTTCCTGTCCGCCGTTTTATTTTTTTTTCCTGTCTGTATCATACTCCCTCCATTTTAACTTGTGTTTCGATGGCTACTTTTCTGCGGTTCGCTGCCTGCGTTTTGTAATTCTCCCCCGTCTGTCCTGTACCCTGGCGCTGCTTCAAGTTCCCATGTCTGCTTTTGTCGAGCTCCCTATCCGTGTCTTTTAACTCTTTCCCGTGTCGTGTACCCCGTTGCTTTTTACATTTTTATGTGTCTGTTTTTCCACAGTCTTATTTTTAATTTATTCTCGTCTTTGCTAAAGGCCGTCGCGTTTTAAATTAATTTTCTTTCTACATCAAAGTTTATCCACCTCACTGTCCCTGTTTTTTGTTTTCCCATCTACGCTGTACCCCATCGCTTCTAAAATTTTCTTTCCGTGTCTACTTTAACCAATTCGCTGTCTATATTTTTTATTTGTTTCTCGTCCGTGCTGTACCCCGTCGCTTTTGAAATTTTCTTCCTATGTCTCTCTGTATTTTTCTGTCTGTTGTCATTTTTAACTTTTTCTTGTTTTTCCTCAATGCTTCCGCTTTTATAATTTTCTTCCTATGTCACTCTCCATCACCCTACGCTTATTTTACTTTTTTTTTCCCTTGCCTTTCCTTAATGCCTTGGCTTTCAAAATTTCCTTTTTACATCAACTTTTATCCAGTTTTCTGTCCCCTTCCCCCCCCCCAGCTTCTCCTTTACCCAGCTGCTTTTTACATGCTCTCTCCATGTCCGCTTTAACCAATTCACCGTCTTTCATTTTTATTTTTATTCCTGTCTGTCCCGAGCCCTGTCGCTCTTTCAGTTTCTGTTCTAGGTCTACTTTTATCAAGCTCCCTATCCATATTTTTTAATTTATTCCTGTCCGTTGTGTACCCTGTCGCTTTTAGAACTGTATTTTCGTTTGTGGCTCTGTTATTTACCATCTCCTTGGGGTTTTTTAATTGTTTCTTGTCTTTTCTTAATGCCATTGCTTATTCCATTTTTCTTTCTCGACAACATTTGTGAGGTTTGCTGTCCCTAGTTTTTAGTGCTTTCCCGTACCCCGCTGCTTTTTAAATCTTCTTTCTATGTCTCTCTTTATCTGGATTCCTGTCCCCAGTCTTAAATTTTTTCCCGCGTTTCTAGTACCGCGCTCAACTTTTTAAAACTGTATTCCCGCGCGCGCTAGTTTGGGCTCAGATGTAGAGTTAGTTTTATTCGCGGTAGCTGGCGCAGGGCTACGTGTTGGATTTGCGCCGACACCCGGCGTCGATGACGCGGGGACACGCGCCGGGTCTCGCCGAGCGGCGCTTGCGCGGCGTCAAGGGCTGTTCTGCTGCTCCCGCGGCCCCGCCAGCGAGTAGAGCGGGGGTGCGCGCGGGGTTGGGAGGGGACGCGGCCGGGACAGCTGACCCCCAGCTGCCCAAAGGGATGTTCCCGACCGTACGACATAGCGCTCGGCCAGCAAACCGGGGCTGGAGGTCGCGGGGGCGAGGGGGGCCTTAACGTCTTGACGTAACCCTGTCACGTACCACGTCGCTTTTAAAATTTTATTTCTACGTCTCCATTTATCCGGTTCCCTGTCCCGTGGTTTCGGTTTTTTGTTTTTCTTCCCCGTGTTTCCTGCCGCCCGTCGCTTTTTCTTTTCTCTTCCGCATCCCCCTCCGCATCGCTCCCTTTGACGGGGTTTTAATGCCCTGACTCTGCATCCTGTCCCCTTTCTATTCTTATGGCTCTGTCCAGCTGATGGTCTCTAATTTTTAATTCTTTCCCGTGTTTGTCCCTTTTCCCTTTCTCTTTCCATGACTGCCTCTATCTGCCTTCCTGTCCCTTCACACACACACCCCCCACCCCCTTTTTTTCTTAATTCCTTCTGCTCTGGTCCCCTCGTGCAGTTTTCTCTCTGTCTCCCGATACCCAGCTCCCTGTCGCGGTACCCGCCGCTCCCAGGCCGGGCGCCGCTCGTTCTCGCTGTCCCTCTCCGCTGTCCCCGCTGCCCCGCTCGGTCCCACTCAGCTCTCTCCCCCGCTCCCTCCCCCTTTTCTTTATCGCTTCATCTCCCCCCTCCCCACGCTGCAGTTCTCCCTCTTCCTCCGCCTCGACGCCCACGTCCGGCTCCCGCCCCCCCGGGCCTGGCTCCCCGTCCCTCGCCTCTTCTCTCCCCGCCTCTGCGCTTCCTCCCGCTTCCCTCTCCCCTCTTCCCCCTCCGCCCGGCCGCCGTCGGGCACCGAGCCTGGGCGGCAGCTCCCGGTGCGCCCGAGGGAACAAACCTGCGCTGCCCGCTTTGCGCGCCCGGGTGCGTTCCTCCGCTGCGGGGCCGGGCCCAGGCCCAGGGCAGGGGCTCCCGTGCCGTTGGGGGGGGTGGCGGCCGCCTGCTCCCGAGGGGTTGCAGCTGCGGGCCCGACGCTCGAAGCGGGCTGCAGGTGCGGCTGAGGCCGGCGCTGGCCCTGCGGTGCCCCGGGGGCGCCGCCCGGGCCCGCCCGCCGGCGGGAGCCGGCTGAGGAGCGGCGCGAAGGCCGTTCCGCAGGCAGCCGCCTGCAGCGAGGAAGGGCCGGGCCCCGCGGCGAGGCGGGAGTCCTCCCGCCCCCGCGGGAGCGCGACCCCAGCACGCGGCGCCGGGAGCGCGCGTGAGCGGCCGCGCGTCCCTATAGCCTCGCGGGACAGGCGCCGCGAGGTACCTCCCGGAGGGCGGGGGGGGGGGGCGCGCAGGCAGAGACGCCTCACGGCGCACGCGCGCGCCTCGCTCCGCCGGGTCTCTGCCCGCCTCCGGGGCGGGCCCCGTCCCCGCGGGGCGGTGCTGTTGTCCCACACACGGTTCTTCCGCCGGTGCGCGGGCAGGCGGCGAACGTGCGGAGCCGGGGTGTTGGCTTTTCTTCCGGCTGCGTGCAGAGCTGGGTGCGAGGTGGTAGCGCACAGAGCTCGCACCCCTCGGGCCACACTCGGACCGCGTGGCTACGCTCCGCGCAGCGGTTACCGGTGTTTTCAACAGTTGGCTCCGTCGCCCTTGTTCCCCTCGGTTCTCGCCAGCCTCGTCTCCGCTTAAAGTCGCAGCGTCCTTCTTTCTTCCCGGGCATGCTGAGCGAGGAGGGGGCTTTCCCCGCCCGGGGGCAGGTTGCTATTATGCCAATTAGATGTTAATTAGGACAGTTCCCTCAAGGTTCCGGAGCTGTGCTGCTTTTGTGATTATCTTGTTCCTCCCCTCAAGGTTGCACCTCGCAGTTAACTGCTCACAGAGACTAAACGATGCCCCCAGCTTCGTTACTCGCGCACCTCGAGCAGTGCGGGCGGGAGCGTTGCTGCCGCGGTGTCGGGTCAGAGCCGCGCTCTCGAACGGCGGCGCGTAAGTTCCGCCTGCCCGGCTCTGCCTCGAGCGCGTGATGGCGTGTGCTCTGCCTGAGCAGCCGGGAAAATGCCTCGGAAACGACCCGCTTGTTGCAGGCAAAGCAGATGTGACGCAAGTGGGGCGTTCGGGCGGCTTTTGTAGCCTGACGTCAGCCTGCGTTCTGAGTCACGCTTGCACGTGCGCGCGCAAAACGAACGCGTGCCTGTGCAACAAACTCCTGCTGCAGCAGAGGGATCGGGAGTCCGTGGCAGCGGTCAGCTGGGCCTGGGCGCGGCAGCTTCAGCCGGTGGTCGCGTACCGGTGTTCTTCCTGCCACCCTACGCCGGCGGGTTTCTTTAGACGTACGCGGTGCTTAGGCGTCCTCGGCCGTCACTTAGGCCGGGCTACCGGAGCAGGCGTCCCGAGTGACCCTTCCCCACACCGTTCCCTGCTCTCCCGCCCACGCCAGCGCTGCTGCGCCCGGTGTCCCTGTCCCCTGCTTCTACTTCTGCCTCTGCCCACCCCCGGCCCAGCGCGGGCGTCATCGGGCTCGTTAATCGTGGCTGCCTCGGGGCTCGCGAAACAGATCGCGTGCAGGAGCGCCCGGCCTTGCGGCGAGTCCCTGCAACCGCCTGGCTGCGGGGAGGGGCCGCTGCCTCGCGCCCGCCGTTCGAGTGCGCCGAGGGCTCCCCTCGTGCCTTCCGGTCCTAATCCGTCGCAGACGGCCAGGATCTTCTTTCCCAGGTGTGCTTCTAACGACAGGCCCAGGAAAGGACAGGGCCACGTGAGCGATGGACGCTGTCGCTCCCAGGTGCGCCGCACCTGACGTACACGGGCAGTCGAATGTGCAGGGTCTGCACGCATCACCGGAAGCGGCCGTGTGGCGCACGAGCGAGGCTACGTGCGTAGGGAGCCTCGTCTTGTACGAGCTGTAAGACACCCCGGTATTCTCTTGGGTGGAGGACAGCCAAGCGACAGGAGTTACAGAAGGCGAAGGGAGGAGAGGAGGAAGAAGCGTCTGAACTGGCAAACTCTCCCAGCAGTGCAGGGAGTGAAAGCTGCGGTGAGTCCCAGGCCCTCGGGGCCCTGTTGCCCCTATTCTGCATCCCGGGCCCTCGCTGCCCCTCCCCTGGCCCCCTCTCTTTCCCACGCTGATGTGGTATCCGTCCGTGTCCCCCCATACCTCCTTTCTCCATCTCACTCTGACCAGCTCCCCGTCCCTGTCTTTTAGGTCCTCTCTCTCCCTAGCTTGTAGCCCGCGGCTATTTTTCCTTCCTCTGCCTCTCCCAGTCTGGCTCCCTGTCCCTGCTTTTCCATTCCTCCCTCTCTGCCGTGTAGCGTGTTGCTGCTCTTTTCTTTCGCAGTCTCTCTCTGTCTGGCTCCCAGCCACCATGTTTGCCTTCCTCCCGCTCTGTCCTGTAGCCCGTCGGTATTTTTGCTGTCTCTGGCGCTCTCTGCCCGGCCCCGTGTCCCTGGTGTTCAAAGTCTTCCTTCTTGGCCCTGTAGCACAGCACAAGTGTCTCTCTTCCTCTGTCTCCCTCTATCCTGCTCCCTGTCCCTGTTTTGCAATTTCGTCCTTGTCAGCCCTGAGCCACGCTGCAGTTTCATTTCTTTCGCCGTCTTGCCCTGTCCGGCTCCCTGCCGGGATCTTTCAATTCCTCTCTATCTGTCTTGAAGCCCGTCGCTGTTTTCTCTTTCTCTCTGTCTCTCTGTCCATCTCTCTGTCTCTGTCTTTACTTACACTTTTAAATTCCTCCCTCTCTGCCCAGCGGCCCATCGCTATTTTGCCGTTCTCTGTCCCGTGTCTTGAATCGCTCCCTCTCTGCCCTGTAGCCTGTCACAGTGGTGGTTTTTTTTCCTTCTCTGCCATTCGCTCTCTGTCTGGCTCCCTGTCCCTACTGCAGGGAAATGAAGTTGGTTAAGCAGGACTTTCCCCTCATGAACCTGTGCTGGCTATGACCAATGACTGCGTTGTCTCTCAAGTGTTTTTCAACAACTCCCAGAATAGCGTTCTCCATAATTTTACTGGGCTCTGAAGTGAGACTGACAGGCCTGTAATTACCAGGGTCTTCCTTCTTACCCTTCTCAAAAACTGGGACAACATTTGCCAGCTTCCAGTCAACTGGGACCTCTCCAGACTCCCAAGAGAGAGGTCCCGCAATGACATTGGCCAACGCTTTCAGTACCCTGGGATGAATCCCATCAGGCCCCATAGACTTATGTGCATCCAGCTGGAGCAGCAAGTCTCAAACCAGTTCAGAGTCAGCTGGGAGTTTATCATCCCTCCCAGTCACAGTCTTCCAACACAGGGCTCCAGGGGTCCCAGAGCCCATCATCAGTGTTGAAGACAGAGGCAAAGAAGGCATTATACGTCCCTGCTTTGTCTCTGTCCCTACTTGTGAGGTGACAACCTCGTCAAGCAACAGCCCAATGTTATCTCTGATCCTCCGTTTGCTGTTAAGATATTAAAAAAAGCCCTTTTTGTTGTCCTTCACAGTGCTGGCCAGCTTGAACTCTAATCAAGCTTTGGCTGCACAAATTCTCTCCCTACAAAGCGGACAGCATCTCTGTAGTCCTCCCATGTCACCTGTCCTTGCTTCCAATGTCTGTACACTTTCCTTTTCCACCTATTTTCTAGAAGAAGATCCCTGTTCAGCCAAGCCGGCCTTCTGCCCCACTTGCTTGACTTTCAACACTTTGGAATTACCTGCTCCTGTGCTCTTAAGAGATGGCTCTTAAAAAGTGACCAGCATTCGTGGATCCCAATACCTTCAAAAGCAGATTCCCAGGGAGCCTTACAAACTAGCTCCAGCAGCTCAAAGTCTGCTCTCCTCATATCCAGGGTTGAATTTTTGTTGTCAGTTTTTCTCCTATCGCCAACAATTTGAAACTCAACTACTTTATGGTCACTGTGACCAAGACAGCCACCAATCACCACTTCACCCGTGAGTCCCTCTGTCTACAAACAACAAGTCTAGGAGAGCACCTTTCCTAGTCAGCTCCCTTAGTACCTGCACCAAGAAGGTATCTTCAACATGCTTCAGGAATTTCATGGACCTGTTTGTGTCCACTGTATGATATTCCTAGTTAATGTCTGGGAAGTTAAAATCACCCGTAAGGACAAGGGCAACCGATCTAGAGATATTCCTTAATTCTTTGTAGAATAATTCATCAGTGTCATCATACTGGCTGTCTGGTCGATAGTAGATTCCCACAACAACTTGTCCAACAAATTGGACATACAACCCAAACCCTCTGGATAAATGAATTCAGCCTAAAACCAAGAAAGATTTAGTTCAAAAGCACTTGTTCTACAACAACCTTAAGCTTAATTAGATGGGTATATTAATATCTACATTATACGTCACATTTGTGATCTACTAAGACACTAAAAATAAAGGCCAACTAATCCCAGAATGGTTGAGGTTGGAAGGGACTTCTGGAGGTCATCTTGTCCACACACGCCCTGCTCAAGCACAGCCACCTAGAGTCAGTTGCCCAGGACCATGTCCAAATGGCTTTTGAATATTCACAAGGAGGGAGACTCAAAAAGCTCTTTGAGCAACCTGTTTGTGGTGGGTTGACCTTGGCTAACCATCAGGTGCCTACCAAGCTGCTCTGTCTCTCCCCCTGCTCAACAGGACATGCTCCTGAGCTTGGAAGAAGTGATCCTCAAATATTAACCAGCTTTCTTGGGCCCCTCTTCCCTCCAGGGCCTTATCCCACAGGATGCTTCCGAGGTCGGTCAGCTCTCCTCAAGTCCAGGGTTGTGAGCTTGCTTTTTGCCCTCCTTTCTCCCCTCAGGATCCCGAACTCCGCCACCTCATGGTCACTGTAGCCAAGGCTGCCTTTGACCTTCACATCCCCAACCAGCCCCTCCTTGTTGGTCAGTAGGAGGTCCAGCAGAGCACCTCTCCTCTATCACTTAGAGGAGGAAGTTGTCATTGATGCACTCCATGAATGTCCTGGATTGTTTATGCCATGCTATGTTGTCCCTCCAGCAGATATCAGGGTGGTTGAAGTTCCTCGTGAGGACCAGGGCCTGCGAACATGAGGCTGCTCCTATGTGTCTGTAGAGGTCCTGAACCACTTGTTCTTCCTGGACAGGTGGCCTATAGCAGACACCCACTATAAGGTCAGATACTAATGTTTTATATAGTGTATTTGCAATGCAAACTTTGCATAATGGAGCCTGATCCTGAAATTTTTTTTATGAAGAGTATATCCTACAGAAGTTTAGACACATTCCTAAGTAAACATGCTAGCCAGTTGATTTTATCTGTTTAAGTTTAAGTGCTTTCTATATTGAAGCCTTGAATGGCCCACTGCTCAGTTACTGGTGTGGCTATCAGTTAATACGACTAAATACTTTTATTTCTGAGATTACACGTGTCAAAATTTTGCAATTTTCCTTTTTGACTAAAGCATGTGAATTTTATTTTTCTAATTGAATTCAGGCATGAATTTGGAGAATTATCATTATTTTGGTGCATATTTGGCAGAATGACAAATATAAACA
Source organism: Phaethon aethereus (assembly GCF_964289735.1). Lineage (NCBI taxonomy): Eukaryota > Metazoa > Chordata > Aves > Phaethontiformes > Phaethontidae > Phaethon > Phaethon aethereus. The sequence goes on from NC_138581.1 coordinate 16,883,701, forward strand.
ATGCAGTGCCCAAATATACTTCACAACTTGGACTTCAGCCTTGGTATTGTTGTGTAACATGAGCTGAGTTGGACACAATAGCAGAGACAAGAAATTATCTCCCTTCTTCCCCCACTACCTCTAAACATTTTCATGACATGAGGGAATGTTCATGCAATCAGTAGTGACAATATACAATGGAGACCCTGGTATACATATGCTACCCAAGAAAATCAGACTGCTGCTGCTTGTCAGCATATATTTGCATTTAATGCCAATGTTTTTTTTCATGTTGAAAGAATGCAATTAAACACTGATACGATCCTGATTTGAGATACCATCAGCTAGTTTGTGTCACAGAACTCCTTAATGAAAATAAATTTCCTTCATAGTGAGCCCTAAATATTAATCAAAACCCAGTTGACTATGGATGTGGATACCCTTCAAAATAATATGCTATCATCAGGATAAATAAGGACACTTCCATTTCTCAGTGTCAATGGAAAAGCGCTCAAAGCTTTTGGCTGTCTATTTATGAATTTTAATGAGACCTGGATTTGTCTCAGAAGGAGGCAGCCTTAATTTTCAAAGTGATTCAAACAAGTCAGTACAATATTAGAAAGCAGTACAAAAGCATGAGTGACAATGTAATAAAACACCTTGATGAAACTATATTGGGGAGGGGAAAACTGCTTATAGTAAACCACCCCCACTATTTCTCCTCATAAACTACAAAATTGACAACTTTGGAACTCAGTTTCCAATGTCATTTTCACCTTCTCTTGCTAAATATTTTGTGTTATGGAATGACCTGTTAAACTAGAGGCCGATTGTTATATTTTAGTTTCATACGGAGAACAACTGACACTTCTCAGCCATCAGACAGTGCACCGTAAGAAGGGTGGTGCAGTCTGCCGGTTATCTTCAGGATCTCTGAAGGCAGATTCCTATAATCCTAAATGCAACATCAGATGGGAATCCCAGGCTTGTTGGGAGCCTGTGTGAGTTTTCATGTGTTCAAAAATATCTCAGTTCCTCCTTTGCCCTCACTCCCAAGAACATATAAAAAAACCATACTGTTCTGAAAAAATAAATTTGAATCAAGTAAACTCAGTGCTGCTGCTGTTGTGATTTTCTTTTAATTTCTTTATCCTCATTTCCTTCCATCTCCTTGTTTTATTCTCAGTTTTGTTGGGATCACCCTGCAAGGGCTCGACCTTGAGGAGAAGGAGCTGTGGCATTGAGAAGCTGGTAAACAGCTGGACACCTGCAGGGCTCAACCTTGAGGAGAAGGAGCTGTGGTAAACAACTAAGAGGAAGCAAAGGAGCGCGTGGACATACAGAGGTGACCAATCCTGCCTCTGTGAGAGTCGCGTGGACTTAAAGCAATAGCCAACCGGGTAGCACTTCTAGGCGCGTGAACGGGCTGTATTTGTATAAAAAGCAAGCTTTGCTAACAATAAAGGTCTTTGGCTTGAATCCCCGCCAGAGTCCGTGCCTTATTACTCCACACATTTTTAAATACTGAATCGTTTTCTTCTCCAACTTCATTGTGTTTTCTCATATTCCTTTTTCATGTGTCTGTCTTAGGTTGCTTTTCCAAAACAACGTATTTGTTCTCATTTTCTTTTACCTTTCGTGTTCATTCTGCCACCTCTTTCTTCAAACTGCTTACCTATATTGGGGTCAAACTTTCTTTCAAATTACTTTTAATTCCTCTGCACTTTTTCTTAGCAACATCCTCAAGCTATTCTTTTTTGTCCTTGTTGCATTTCCATCACTGCTCCTATACTTTTGCTTGTGATGAAAGAGAAAGGAAGCAGTATTCTTAGCATGGCAAAGACGTAATAGAGCTTCCGTGCATTTGAAAAAATCAGTTCATTATAGCCAGGGATGGCAGACTTTAAGACAAGTTAAACATCCTTCAAAAATATGTGGTAAGTAGGTGGGAGAAATTCAGTTCAATCCCAAACTCATCACCAGTTACTGTTATATGAGAGCACATGATATGTTGTATTCATTAATCTCAGTTAATCAAATCAGTCGATTATATTGAAACAAGGATCTAAAACAATTATGAAGTTTTAGCATGCATCGCTAATCAACTGTAAGTTTTGCAAATTTCTTAACATATGGAAGGTTATTGATTACATGATTAGTTTAACTTCAGTATAGAATTCTTTAGCCTAATAACTGTGTGATTATGTTTAACGGCCTACTCTCATAGTCCTTAGGCTGTATTTGCCTCAATGCTAACATTGTAACTATGTGTAAACGGTTAATCACGAGGAAAGCAGGCCTCATGAAAATTAAAACACAAGTAGAAACGGAGAAGACAGGTGGAGAGAACCAATAGGAGAAGAGTTAAGAGCAAGGACTGAGAGATTAAAGAGAACAGAGAAGATATCTTAACCTTGAGCATAGAGACAGACTGGCAGGAGTGCTCAGACAAGGATGATAAGAAGGAACTGCTTGGCTGGACAACAGAAGGGGTGAACATTCAAGGAGAAGAATTATCCTCGAGAGACCTGTGACCATAAAAGGGAAAAAGGAGTAGGGGACTAACTCCCCAAACGACCACCGACGACCACCCGAGACCCCCGTGCATGCGTAGTGTAGTTTTGCAACACCAGCATTATGTAAATGTAGTAGATAAGCAAGGAGGCGGAGATTTCTTGGAAAATGTGTGAATATTCATGTCTTGAAGGTATATAAAGGATGAACTTTTGTTTCAGCGCACGCATGTTAGGAGGAGATATCCCCCATGCGTCCAGCGCTGCAATAAAGATGTCCGCTGAATAACACTTTCATGTTATTGAGTCTAAATTTCTTAAGTTTGGATTTCTTTGAATCATAACATTTCCCTGGAAGCGGCAGAAAATAGTCTGGAAGTCTGAAACTTTTCCCTGGTTAAGGGCTAAGGCATTGTTACAGGCACACACAGAATAAATCCAGATCGTTACCAAAAAAGCATGATCTCCCAAAGCCACAACACCTGTAACAGGAAAATAGATGCATTAGGACTCACCGAAGAACCACAAACTCAGTCACAAAGGTGTGAAGCATCATATCCAGTTATCAGCTGGACAATATCATGAAAAAGACACTTTTAGATGTAATCCAGTAGGTAGATGGACTTTATTTTATTTTCATTGCTGCTCACTTCCTTCTATAACCTTTGGCACTTTGGATTCTGTCAGAGAAATTAATTATTTTAACTTATCTTTTTTTTAAAGCAATTTTAGGGTAACTAGCAAATGCAAAGGTCTTGTAATACTTTGCAGCAGTGAGTCTTTCAACATGTAGTAGTGGGCCAGTCTTTCAGAAAGTGCAGAACCCTGGCACATTACTTCAGGACATCCAAAGAATAGGACTGAATTTCTTGAATTTGCAGTGTTCAGACTGTAGAGAATAGCCACATCTCTGCCACATTTTTAATTCCCATTATTATTTGCCTTACTCTGGTGCCTAGGAGTCACAGTCATGGAGTTGGGTCACCCACATGCTGGCTTGATGTCCCGGTTTAGGCTGGGATAGAGTTAATTTTCTTCCTGATGGCTGGTATAGTGCTGTGTTTTGGATTTCATATGAGAATAATGTGGATAACACACTGATGTTTTTAGTTGTTGCTAAGTAGTTGTAGTGCTTATACTAAGTCAAGGACTTTTCATCTTCGCATGCTCTGCCAGTGAGGAGCTGCACAAGAAGCTGGGAGGGGGCACAGTCAGGACAGCTGATCCAGACTGACCAAAAGGATATTCCCTACCTTTACCTGCAATGACTGCAAGCGATAGTGAGGACCAGCAAGACAATTCCTTCCTAGCCCCTTCCTTGGAGGAGAGGGAGTGCAACGTTTCAATCTCGCAGTTCGGAGCGCGAGAGGGAGAAAAAGCAGAGTGCCTGTTTGCAAGGCTAGGAAAGAGCAGAGCCCCAGTCTTGCTGTTTATCTGCAATGACTGCAAGGGATAGTGAGGAGCAGCAAGACAATTCCTTCCTAGCCCCTTCCTTGGAGGAGAGGGAGTGCAACGTTTCAATCTCGCAGTTCAGAGCGTGAGAGTGAGAAAAAGCAGAGTGCCTGTTTGCAAGGCTAGGAAAGAGCAGAGCCCCAGTCTTGCTGTTTATCTGCAATGACTGCAACGGATAGTGAGCACCAGCAAGACAATTCCTTCCTAGCCCCTTCCTTGGAGGAGAGGGAGCGCAAGGTCTCAATCTCGCAGTTCGAAGCACAAGAGTGAGAAAAAGCAGAGTGCCTGTTTGCAAGGCTAGGAAAGAGCAGAGCCCCAGCCTTGCTGTTTATCTGCAATGACTCCTAGGGCTAGTGAGGACCAGCAAGACAGTTCCTTCCTAGCGCCTTCCTTGGAGGAGAGGGAGTGCAACGTTTCAATCTCGCAGTTCGGAGCGCGAGAGGGAGAAAAAGCAGATTACTTGTTTGCAAGGCTAGGAAAGAGCAGAGCCCCAGTCTTGCTGTTTATCTGCAATGACTGCAAGGGATAGTGAGGACCAGCAAGACAATTCCTTCCTAGCCCCTTCCTTGGAGGAGAAGGAGTGCAACGTTTCAATCTCGCAGTTCGGAGCGTGAGAGGGGGAAAAAGATTAGAGCCTGTTTGCAAGGCTAGGAAAGAGCAGAGCCCCAGTCTTGCTGTTTATCTGCAATGACTGCTAGGGTGAGTGAGGAGCATCAAGACAATTCCTTCCTAGCCCCTTCCTTGGAGGAGAGGGAGTGCAACATTTTAATCTCGCAGTTCGGAGCGCGAGAGGGAGAAAAAGCAGAGTGCCTGTTTGCAAGGCTAGGAAAGAGCAGAGCCCCAGTCTTGCTGTTTATCTGCAATGACTGCAAGGGCTAGTGAGCACCAGCAAGACAGTTCCTTCCTAGCCCCTTCCTTGGAGGAGAGGGAGTGCAACGTTTCAATCTCGCACTTCGAAGCACAAGAGTGAGAAAAAGCAGAGTGCCTGTTTGCAAGGCTAGGAAAGAGCAGAGCCCCAGTCTTGCTGTTTATCTGCAATGACTGCAAGGGCTAGTGAGGACCAGCAAGACAGTTCCTTCCTAGCCCCTTCCTTGGAGGAGAGGGAGTGCAACGTTTCAATCTCGCAGTTCGGAGCGCGAGAGGGAGAAAAAGCAGAGTGCCTGTTTGCAAGGCTAGGACAGAGCAGAGCCCCAGTCTTGCTGTTTATCTGCAATGACTGCAAGGGATAGTGAGGACCAGCAAGACAATTCCTTCCTAGCCCCTTCCTTGGAGGAGAGGGAGTGCAACGTTTCAATCTCGCAGTTCGGAGCGCGAGAGGGGGAAAAAGCAGAGTGCCTGTTTGCAAGGCTAGGACAGAGCAGAGCCCCAGTCTTGCTGTTTATCTGCAACGACTGCAAGCGATAGTGAGGAGCATCAAGACAATTGCTTCCTAGCCCCTTCCTTGGAGGAGAGGGAGTGCAACGTTTCAATCTCGCACTTCGGAGCGCGAGAGTGAGAAAAAGCAGAGTACTTGTTTGCAAGGCTAGGAAAGAGCAGAGCCCCAGTCTTGCTGTTTATCTGCAATGACTGCAAGCGATAGTGAGCACCAGCAAGACAATTCCTTCCTAGCCCCTTCCTTGGAGGAGAGGGAGCGCAACGTTTCAATCTCGCAGTTCGGAGCGTGAGAGTGAGAAAAAGCAGAGTGCCTGTTTGCAAGGCTAGGAAAGAGCAGAGCCCCAGCCTTGCTGTTTATCTGCAATGACTCCTAGGGCTAGTGAGGACCAGCAAGACAGTTCCTTCCTAGCCCCTTCCTTGGAGGAGAGGGAGTGCAACGTCTCAATCTCGCAGTTCGGAGCGCGAGAGGGAGAAAAAGCAGATTACTTGTTTGCAAGGCTAGGAAAGAGCAGAGCCCCAGGCTTGCTGTTTATCTGCAATGACTGCAAGGGCTAGTGAGGACCAGCAAGACAATTCCTTCCTAGCCCCTTCCTTGGAGGAGAGGGAGCGCAACGTTTCAATCTCGCAGATCGGAGCGCGAGAGGGAGAAAAAGCAGAGTGCCTGTTTGCAAGGCTAGGAAAGAGCAGAGCCCCAGTCTTGCTGTTTATCTGCAATGACTGCAAGGGCTAGTGAGGACCAGCAAGACAATTCCTTCCTATACCCTTCCTTGGAGGAGAGGGAGTGCAACGTTTCAGTCTCGCACTTTGGAGCGCGAGAGTGAGAAAAAGCAGACTGCCTGTTTGCAAGGCTAGGAAAGAGCAGAGCCCCAGTCTTGCTGTTTATCTGCAATGACTGCAAGGGCTAGTGAGGACCAGCAAGACAATTCCTTCCTAGCCCCTTCCTTGGAGGAGAGGGAGTGCAACGTTTCAATCTCGCAGTTCGGAGCGCGAGAGGGAGAAAAAGCAGATTACTTGTTTGCAAGGCTAGGAAAGAGCAGAGCCCCAGTCTTTCTGTTTATCTGCAATGACTGCAAGGGATAGTGAGCACCAGCAAGACAATTCCTTCCTAGCCCCTTCCTTGGAGGAGAGGGAGTGGAACGTTTCAATCTCGCAGTTCGGAGCGCGAGAGGGAGAAAAAGCAGAGTGCCTGTTTGCAAGGCTAGGAAAGAGCAGAGTTCCAGTCTTGCTGTTTATCTGCAATGACTGCAAGGGATAGTGAGGACCAGCAAGACAATTCCTTCCTAGCCCCTTCCTTGGAGGAGAGGGAGCGCAACGTCTCAATCTCGCAGTTCGAAGAACAACAGTGAGAAAAAGCAGAGTGCCTGTTTGCAAGGCTAGGAAAGAGCAGAGCCCCAGCCTTGCTGTTTATCTGCAATGACTCCTAGGGCTAGTGAGGACCAGCAAGACAGTTCCTTCCTAGCCCCTTCCTTGGAGGAGAGGGAGTGCAACGTTTCAATCTCGCAGTTCGGAGCGCGAGAGGGGGAAAAAGCAGAGTGCCTGTTTGCAAGGCTAGGACAGAGCAGAGTTCCAGTCTTGCTGTTTATCTGCAATGACTGCAAGGGATAGTGAGCACCAGCAAGACAATTCCTTCCTAGCCCCTTCCTTGGAGGAGAAGGAGTGCAACGTTTCAATCTCGCAGTTCGGAGCGCGAGAGGGGGAAAAAGCAGAGTGCCTGTTTGCAAGGCTAGGACAGAGCAGAGCCCCAGTCTTGCTGTTTATCTGCAATGACTGCAAGCGATAGTGAGGAGCATCAAGACAATTGCTTCCTAGCCCCTTCCTTGGAGGAGAGGGAGTGCAACGTTTCAATCTCGCAGTTCGGAGCGCGAGAGTGAGAAAAAGCAGACTGCCTGTTTGCAAGGCTAGGAAAGAGCAGAGCCCCAGTCTTGCTGTTTATCTGCAATGACTGCAAGGGCTAGTGAGGACCAGCAAGACAATTCCTTCCTAGCCCCTTCCTTGGAGGAGAGGGAGCGCAACGTTTCAATCTCGAAGTTCGGAGCGCGAGAGGGAGAAAAAGCAGAGTGCCTGTTTGCAAGGCTAGGAAAGAGCAGAGCCCCAGTCTTGCTGTTTATATGCAATGACTGCAACGGATAGTGAGGACCAGCAAGACAATTCCTTCCTAGCCCCTTCCTTGGAGGAGAGGGAGCGCAAGGTCTCAATCTCGCAGTTCGAAGCACAAGAGTGAGAAAAAGCAGAGTGCCTGTTTGCAAGGCTAGGAAAGAGCAGAGCCCCAGCCTTGCTGTTTATCTGCAATGACTCCTAGGGCTAGTGAGGACCAGCAAGACAGTTCCTTCCTAGCGCCTTCCTTGGAGGAGAGGGAGTGCAACGTTTCAATCTCGCAGTTCGGAGCGCGAGAGGGAGAAAAAGCAAATTACTTGTTTGCAAGGCTAGGAAAGAGCAGAGCCCCAGTCTTGCTGTTTATCTGCAATGACTGCAAGGGATAGTGAGGACCAGCAAGACAATTCCTTCCTAGCCCCTTCCTTGGAGGAGAAGGAGTGCAACGTTTCAATCTCGCAGTTCGGAGCGTGAGAGGGGGAAAAAGATTAGAGCCTGTTTGCAAGGCTAGGAAAGAGCAGAGCCCCAGTCTTGCTGTTTATCTGCAATGACTGCTAGGGTGAGTGAGGAGCATCAAGACAATTCCTTCCTAGCCCCTTCCTTGGAGGAGAGGGAGTGCAACATTTTAATCTCGCAGTTCGGAGCGCGAGAGGGAGAAAAAGCAGAGTGCCTGTTTGCAAGGCTAGGAAAGAGCAGAGCCCCAGTCTTGCTGTTTATCTGCAATGACTGCAAGGGCTAGTGAGCACCAGCAAGACAGTTCCTTCCTAGCCCCTTCCTTGGAGGAGAGGGAGTGCAACGTTTCAATCTCGCAGTTCGGAGCGCGAGAGGGAGAAAAAGCAGAGTGCCTGTTTGCAAGGCTAGGAAAGAGCAGAGCCCCAGTCTTGCTGTTTATCTGCAATGACTGCAACGGATAGTGAGGACCAGCAAGACAATTCCTTCCTATACCCTTCCTTGGAGGAGAGGGAGTGCAACGTTTCAATCTCGCACTTTGGAGCGCGAGAGTGAGAAAAAGCAGACTGCCTGTTTGCAAGGCTAGGAAAGAGCAGAGCCCCAGTCTTGCTGTTTATCTGCAATGACTGCAAGGGCTAGTGAGGACCAGCAAGACAATTCCTTCCTAGCCCCTTCCTTGGAGGAGAGGGAGCGCAACGTTTCAATCTCGAAGTTCGGAGCGCGAGAGGGAGAAAAAGCACAGTGCCTGTTTGCAAGGCTAGGAAAGAGCAGAGCCCCAGGCTTGCTGTTTATCTGCAATGACTGCAAGGGCTAGTGAGCACCAGCAAGACAATTCCTTCCTAGCCCCTTCCTTGGAGGAGAGGGAGCGCAACGTTTCAATCTCGCAGTTCAGAGCGCGAGAGGGAGAAAAAGCAGAGTGCCTGTTTGCAAGGCTAGGAGAGAGCAGAGCCCCAGTCTTGCTGTTTATCTGCAATGACTGCAAGGGCTAGTGAGGACCAGCAAGACAATTCCTTCCTAGCCCCTTCCTTGGAGGAGAGGGAGCGCAAGGTCTCAATCTCGCAGTTCGAAGCACAAGAGTGAGAAAAAGCAGAGTGCCTGTTTGCAAGGCTAGGAAAGAGCAGAGCCCCAGTCTTGCTGTTTATATGCAATGACTGCAACGGATAGTGAGGACCAGCAAGACAATTCCTTCCTAGCCCCTTCCTTGGAGGAGAGGGAGCGCAACGTCTCAATCTCGCAGTTCGAAGCACAAGAGTGAGAAAAAGCAGAGTGCCTGTTTGCAAGGCTAGGAAAGAGCAGAGCCCCAGCCTTGCTGTTTACCTGCAATGACTCCTAGGGCTAGTGAGGACCAGCAAGACAGTTCCTTCCTAGCGCCTTCCTTGGAGGAGAGGGAGTGCAACGTTTCAATCTCGCAGTTCGGAGCGCGAGAGGGAGAAAAAGCAGATTACTTGTTTGCAAGGCTAGGAAAGAGCAGAGCCCCAGTCTTGCTGTTTATCTGCAATGACTGCAAGGGATAGTGAGGACCAGCAAGACAATTCCTTCCTAGCCCCTTCCTTGGAGGAGAAGGAGTGCAACGTTTCAATCTCGCAGTTCGGAGCGTGAGAGGGGGAAAAAGATTAGAGCCTGTTTGCAAGGCTAGGAAAGAGCAGAGCCCCAGTCTTGCTGTTTATCTGCAATGACTGCTAGGGTGAGTGAGCACCAGCAAGACAGTTCCTTCCTAGCCCCTTCCTTGGAGGAGAGGGAGTGCAACGTTTCAATCTCGCAGTTCGGAGCGCGAGAGGGAGAAAAAGCAGAGTGCCTGTTTGCAAGGCTAGGACAGAGCAGAGCCCCAGTCTTGCTGTTTATCTGCAATGACTGCAAGCGATAGTGAGGAGCATCAAGACAATTCCTTCCTAGCCCCTTCCTTGGAGGAGAGGGAGTGCAACGTTTCAATCTCGCAGTTCGGAGCGCGAGAGGGGGAAAAAGCAGAGTGCCTGTTTGCAAGGCTAGGACAGAGCAGAGCCCCAGTCTTGCTGTTTATCTGCAATGACTGCAAGCGATAGTGAGGAGCATCAAGACAATTGCTTCCTAGCCCCTTCCTTGGAGGAGAGGGAGTGCAACGTTTCAATCTCGCACTTCGGAGCGCGAGAGTGAGAAAAAGCAGAGTACTTGTTTGCAAGGCTAGGAAAGAGCAGAGCCCCAGTCTTGCTGTTTATCTGCAATGACTGCAAGGGCTAGTGAGGAGCAGCAAGACAATTCCTTCCTAGCCCCTTCCTTGGAGGAGAGGGAGCGCAACGTTTCAATCTCGCAGTTCGGAGCGTGAGAGGGAGAAAAAGATTAGAGCCTGTTTGCAAGGCTAGGAAAGAGCAGAGCCCCAGTCTTGCTGTTTATCTGCAATGACTGCAAGGGATAGTGAGGAGCAGCAAGACAATTCCTTCCTAGCCCCTTCCTTGGAGGAGAGGGAGTGCAACGTTTCAATCTCGCAGTTCGGAGCGTGAGAGGGAGAAAAAGCAGAGTGCCTGTTTGCAAGGCTAGGAAAGAGCAGAGCCCGAGTCTTGCTGTTTATCTGCAATGACTGCAAGGGATAGTGAGGAGCAGCAAGACAATTCCTTCCTAGCCCCTTCCTTGGAGGAGAGGGAGTGCAACGTTTCAATCTCGCAGATCGGAGCGCGAGAGTGAGAAAAAGCAGAGTGCCTGTTTGCAAGGCTAGGAAAGAGCAGAGCCCCAGTTTTGCTGTTTATCTGCAATGACTGCAAGGGCTAGTGAGGACCAGCAAGACAATTCCTTCCTATACCCTTCCTTGGAGGAGAGGGAGTGCAACGTTTCAATCTCGAAGTTCGGAGCGCGAGAGGGAGAAAAAGCAGAGTGCCTGTTTGCAAGGCAAGGAAAGAGCAGAGCCCCAGGCTTGCTGTTTATCTGCAATGACTGCAAGGGCTAGTGAGCACCAGCAAGACAATTCCTTCCTAGCCCCTTCCTTGGAGGAGAGGGAGCGCAACGTTTCAATCTCGCAGTTTGGACCGCGAGACGGAGAAAAAGCAGAGTGCCTGTTTGCAAGGCTAGGAAAGAGCAGAGCCCCAGTCTTGCTGTTTATCTGCAATGACTGCAAGGGCTAGTGAGCACCAGCAAGACAATTCCTTCCTAGCCCCTTCCTTGGAGGAGAGGGAGTGCAACGTTTCAATCTCGCAGTTCGGAGCGCGAGAGGGAGAAAAAGCAGAGTGCCTTTTTGCAAGGCTAGGAAAGAGCAGAGCCCGAGTCTTGCTGTTTATCTGCAATGACTGCAAGGGATAGTGAGGAGCAGCAAGACAATTCCTTCCTAGCCCCTTCCTTGGAGGAGAGGGAGTGCAACGTTTCAATCTCGCAGATCGGAGCTCGAGAGTGAGAAAAAGCAGAGTGCCTGTTTGCAAGGCTAGGAAAGAGCAGAGCCCCAGTCTTGCTGTTTATCTGCAATGACTGCAAGGGCTAGTGAGGACCAGCAAGACAATTCCTTCCTATACCCTTCCTTGGAGGAGAGGGAGTGCAACGTTTCAATCTCGAAGTTTGGAGCGCGAGAGGGAGAAAAAGCAGAGTGCCTGTTTGCAAGGCTAGGAAAGAGCAGAGCCCCAGGCTTGCTGTTTATCTGCAATGACTGCAAGGGCTAGTGAGCACCAGCAAGACAATTCCTTCCTAGCCCCTTCCTTGGAGGAGAGGGAGCGCAACGTTTCAATCTCGCAGTTCGGAGCGCGAGAGGGGGAAAAAGCAGAGTGCCTGTTTGCAAGGCTAGGAAAGAGCAGAGCCCCAGTCTTGCTGTTTATCTGCAATGACTGCAAGGGCTAGTGAGCACCAGCAAGACAATTCCTTCCTAGCCCCTTCCTTGGAGGAGAGGGAGTGCAACTTTTCAATCTCGCAGTTCAGAGCGCGAGAGGGAGAAAAAGCAGAGTGCCTGTTTGCAAGGCTAGGAGAGAGCAGAGCCCCAGTCTTGCTGTTTATCTGCAATGACTGCAAGGGCTAGTGAGGACCAGCAAGACAATTCCTTCCTAGCCCCTTCCTTGGAGGAGAGGGAGCGCAAGGTCTCAATCTCGCAGTTCGAAGCACAAGAGTGAGAAAAAGCAGAGTGCCTGTTTGCAAGGCTAGGAAAGAGCAGAGCCCCAGTCTTGCTGTTTATCTGCAATGACTGCAAGGGATAGTGAGGACCAGCAAGACAATTCCTTCCTAGCCCCTTCCTTGGAGGAGAGGGAGCGCAACGTCTCAATCTCGCAGTTCGAAGCACAAGAGTGAGAAAAAGCAGAGTGCCTGTTTGCAAGGCTAGGAAAGAGCAGAGCCCCAGCCTTGCTGTTTATCTGCAATGACTCCTAGGGCTAGTGAGGACCAGCAAGACAGTTCCTTCCTAGCCCCTTCCTTGGAGGAGAGGTAGTGCAACGTTTCAATCTCGCAGTTCGGAGCGCGAGAGGGAGAAAAAGCAGAGTGCCTGTTTGCAAGGCTAGGAAAGAGCAGAGTTCCAGTCTTGCTGTTTATCTGCAATGAGTGCAAGGGATAGTGAGGAGCAGCAAGACAATTCCTTCCTAGCCCCTTCCTTGGAGGAGAGGGAGTGCAACGTTTCAATCTCGCACTTTGGAGCGCGAGAGTGAGAAAAAGCAGACTGCCTGTTTGCAAGGCTAGGAAAGAGCAGAGCCCCAGTCTTGCTGTTTATCTGCAATGACTGCAAGGGCTAGTGAGGACCAGCAAGACAATTCCTTCCCAGCCCCTTCCTTGGAGGAGAGGGAGTGCAACGTTTCAATCTCGCAGTTCGGAGCGTGAGAGGGATTAAAAGCAGAGTGCCTGTTTGCAAGGCTAGGACAGAGCAGAGTCCCAGTCTTGCTGTTTATCTGCAATGACTGCAAGGGATAGTGAGCACCAGCAAGACAATTCCTTCCTAACCCTTCCTTGGAGTGGAGGGAGTGCAACGTTTCAATCTCGCAGTTCGGAGCGCGAGAGTGAGAAAAAGCAGAGTGCCTGTTTGCAAGGCTAGGAAAGAGCAGAGCCCCAGTCTTGCTGTTTTTCTGCAATGACTGCAAGGGATAGTGAGGAGCAGCAAGACAATTCCTTCCCAGCCCCTTCCTTGGAGGAGAGAGAGTGCAACGTTTCAATCTCGCAGTTCGGAGCGCGAGAGTGAGAAAAAGCAGACTGCCTGTTTGCAAGGCTAGGACAGAGCAGAGCCCCAGTCTTGCTGTTTATCTGCAATGACTGCAAGGGATAGTGAGGACCAGCAAGACAATTCCTTCCTAGCCCCTTCCTTAGAGGAGAGGGAGTGCGACGTTTCAATCTCACAGTTCGGAGCGTGAGAGGGAGAAAAAGCAGAGTGCCTGTTTGCACGGCTAGGAAAGAGCAGAGCCCCAGTTTTGCTGTTTATCTGCAATGACTGCAAGGGCTAGTGAGGAGCATCAAGACAATTCCTTCCTAGCCCCTTCCTTGGAGGAGAGGGAGCGCAACGTCTCAATCTCGCAGTTCGAAGCAATAGAGTGAGAAAAAGCAGAGTGCCTGTTTGCAAGGCTAGGAAAGAGCAGAGCCCCAGTCTTGCTGTTTATCGGCAATGACTGCAAGGGATAGTGAGGAGCATCAAGACAATTCCTTCCTAGCCCCTTCCTTGGAGGAGAGGGAGTGCAACGTTTCAATCTCGCACTTCGGAGCGCGAGGGTGAGAAAAAGCAGAGTACTTGTTTGCAAGGCTAGGAAAGAGCAGAGCCCCAGTCTTGCTGTTTATCTGCAATGACTGCAAGGGCTAGTGAGGAGCAGCAAGACAATTCCTTCCTAGCCCCTTCCTTGGAGGAGAGGGAGCGCAACGTCTCAATCTCGCAGTTCGGAGCGCGAGAGTGAGAAAAAGCAGAGTGCCTGTTTGCAAGGCTAGGAAAGAGCAGAGCCCCAGTCTTTCTGCTCATCTGCAATGACAGCAAGGGATAGTGAGGAGCAGCAAGACAATTCCTTCCTAGCCCCTTCCTTGGAGGAGAGAGAGTGCAACGTTTCAATCTCGCAGTTCAGAGCGCGAGAGGGAGAAAAGGCAGAGCCTGGGGAAGGCAGGTGAGGCCAGTCCTGGGTGCTGGGGGAGGGTCTGCGCCAATGCTGGCCCCCTGTGCTCTCTCCAGCTCCTGGAGGACGGTGGCAGACTGGAGGAGCACCTGCAGCAGAGCCTGCAGTACCTGCAAAGCCCACAGGAGCCCTTGCGTGAGGCAGCCATCACGTTCATTGGTGAGCCACAACCCCGCCGGGGGTGCGTTTCTGCCCCGCGACAGCTTATCCCCAGCCACAGTGGCTGCTGAATCCAGCGAGCGGCTGCAGAGCCCGGACTGCCCGATGCTTGAGCTCACGGTCTCCCTGGTGCCCTCTCACACCCCTGCCCGGTCGCAGTGACTGGTGGGAGCCTTCTTGGGTCCCTCGCAGCCGCCGTGGCCTTCACGCTCAGGGGACCGCCCTGGGCTCAGCCTTGCCCAGTGGGAGGAGGCCACGTGGCCTGGCCTGTGGGGCTGGTGGCAGGGAGCCGGGCTGCTGGGGCAGGCAGGCCAGTGGGATCTGTAACGGACTGTGTGTGCCTAGGGCTTGCCGAGCTGCAGCTGAGGGATGGGTACCCGGAGAAGCTCCATGTCATCTACAGGGGTGAGTGAGGGCAGTGGGGTGTCCGCAGGGGCTGGCGGAGAGGGGGAAAGACCCTGGGAGGAAATCTCCAACGCCTGCCCCAGCTGGGCAGGGCACTGCTCCCTGCACACATGAGGTGCGGCGTGGGCAGAGCAGAGAGAGATTTCAGGGGGATGTGGGGCATTGGTGGCAGCACCTTCCCGCTCATCCCGGCACCCCTGCCTCCCTCCTGGCCATGGGAAGAGCTGGGGGGTTGGGGGGGCGCTGGCCAGAGGGGCTCTGCAGATGCCCTGCAGATGCGGGCTATGACCTCGGCTCTGCTCCTTTCCGTGCCAGCCCTTCAAGACAAGGCAAGAGACAGCAGCGCCTGCATCTCTTCCCTGGCAACTCAAACCCTGCTGGTCCTGGACGCTGCAGCGAAAAAGCCTCCCTCCGGATCCCACCTGCAAGCGCTGTGCTCCTGGCTCCGGAGGGCATGGAGGTGGAGGACCCCGGCCCCAGGAGGCGGCTGACTGTGCTGCTGGAGCTGTGGGCAGAGCTGATCCCGGGGTGCTCTGCGCACGGGCACCCCCTGAGCAGCTGGACCTGCCCCCTTGCCAGCAACCCGGGGCCGTGCAGGACGCACCACGCCCTGCGTCGTGGCCCCAAGGCACCAGCTGCTCTGCCAGGCTGTGAAACCCAGAGGAACGGTGAAGGAAAGCTTTTGCCTGCTCTGCCCTCTCCAGGGAGATCCCAGCCTGGATCGTGCCCGCCCTCTGCACCGCTCCCATTTCGTGGTGAAGGGGACAGGTGGGCCGTGGCTCTAGTGGGTGTGCTGGCCATCAAGCCTGAAGAAGCAGCCAAAGGGCAGCGAGAGGATCGCTTCAGATGGCGACCCAGGATGGAAACGGGCGTTCTGCAGGCCGCAGGCAGAGGCCTTAGCACAGCCGGCCTGCCTGTGCCTCCCAGCCATCGATAAAGGCTGTGGAACTTGACGTGCTGTTTTGAGCTCTTCTTCCCCGCCCCGCGCTGCCCTGCTGCCCCTCAGACACCCGGAGGGTTCCTATTCTGACAGGCCCCCCACGCACCCCTGCGGACCCTGCCGCCCCCCAGGCAGCTGTGGGGGCCGCGTTGGGTCCCGCTTGCGCCCCTGGGGAGCCCTGCTGCCCCCCAGGCCCCCCCAAGGGCCCCGGGAGGGCCTGTACATAGCCCCGTGGAGCCTTGCTGTTCCCCAGACAGCTGGAGGGGCTCTGCTGCGCCCTGCGCGGAGCCCCAGGTAGCCGTGCTGCTCCCCAGGCCTTCGCAGCGGCCCTACAGCGCCTTCCACGGTGCCCTGCGAGGCCCGGGAGAGCCCCTGGGGCTCTCTGCAGGGGCTGCTTGGCCCCACGTGTGCCCCTGGGAGGCCTGTCAGAGGCCCTGGGGTTCTCTGGAGGGCAGCAGGGCCCTGCCCGGGCCCCGGCCAAGCCCGGCAGCTCTATCCGGGTAGGAAATGGGCCATGACGGAGCCTGTCCCTTCTCCACCTTCTGCTGCCCAGGGCGGCAGTTCCTCCTTCAATTTCAGTTGATCAGTTGAGCAGAATACAGATGGTCTTGGGTGGCCAGGGGCTGAACAAAGGGGGCACAAGGATGGCCTCAGAAGGCATGACGATGAGAGCTAAGAGTGAGAGACAGAAGACGACTCTGGGGCACAATGCAAAACTCAAAAGGGTGTCCCAGCAATGTACAGATGTCCTCATGGAATGAGTGACTGGATAGACTAGATGTCCTAGATGGCAGTGAATAAAGGTAAGAGAGCTCTGGGGCACAGAGAAAGCCCGAGGAATGGATCTGGCTGAATAAGAGAGAGACAAAGAGGGCTGCAGAGCTTGAAGGGTGCCATGGCACACCAGAACAGTCTCAGGAGGTATCATGACAGAGATGAGAGGACTCTGGGGGTGGGGGATGTTGGGGAAGAGGGAGACAAACAAAAGATTGGTGACACAATGAGGTGTTCAGGAGGGGATAGGAACAGAGTACAGATACCCTCAGGAGAGCAGGGACCAAACAAAGGCATTGTAGATGGCAGACAGGAAGGTAAGAGTGCTCTGGGGCACAATGAAAGCCTGAGGGCTTCTGGAGGAAGGAGAGCGCTACAAAGTTTGCTATAGACCCTGAAAAGAGCTGTGGGGCTATTGTGGTTTAGCCTCAGCTGGCAACTAAGCACCACGCAGCCGCTTACTTGCCTCCCGCCCATCCCAGGTGGGATGGGGGAGAGAGCTGGAAAAAAATACTCATGGGTTGGGTTAAAAACGGTTTAATAGGACAGCAAAGGCAGAGGAAATCATCATCATCATCATCATCATCATCATAATATTCCGTCTGGGCAGCTCTCCAGCCACTCCTCCCCAAGCCTGTAGCATTGCATGGAGTTGTTGTGACGGAATTGCAGGACCCGGCACATGGCCTTATTTTCGAGAGTTTTAGGAACTGCATTGGCTGTTTGCAAGGCTAGGAAAGAGCAGAGCCCCAGTCTTTCCTTTTATCTGTAATGACTGCCGAGCTGCAGTACCTAAGTTCGCGCACAGGGAGGCAGCACCGAGCGCGGGGAGGAGGCGCGCCACCACGCATGCCTGGGAGGCCAGGTCGCAAAACCTACATCTCCCGGCATGCACTGGCAAGCACAGCATGGCCGCCCGCCAGCCCCCTGCCACAAGACTACGCTTCCCGGCATGCGCGGGGGAACGACCGTCGCCGGCCCTAAGCCCCGTGCCTCAGGGCTACGGCTCCCGCCGTGCCGCCAGGCGCAGCCTGCCCTGCTGGCTGACCCTGCGCAGACACCGGCTCCCCCTTTTCCCCCGCAAGACCCGCCGAGACGCGAGCGCTAAACCCGCGCTCCGCCGCGCGGCTCCGGGCAGCCCCCGCCGCCGGCTCCCACACGCCCCTGCTCCGTGCCTCCGACGCGGACCCCGCCGCCCCGCCTCGGGGCTTTCCCCGGCACCTGCTGGTCCATGGGGCGTACCCCGCTCACGTTCTTCCTCGCTGCAGCCGCAGCCCGGTCACACCGGGCGACCGCTCCGCCCCGCCTCTCTCCCTCTACCCGGCTCCCTTTCTCCGTTTTTTTGTTTGGTGTTTTTTGTTTGGTTCCCCTCCCCCCCCCCGTATTTCTCGCACCCCACCGCTACCTAATTTCTCCTTCAACGATTCCCTTTATCCAGCTTCCCTTTCCCGTACTTTTAACTCCTCCCTTTTTTCCGTATACCCTGTCACTTTTTAAATTTTGTTTCAGTATTTCCTTCTATCCTCATTCCTGTTCCTATTTTTTTAATTCTTTCCTGCTTTTCTCGTAGCCTGTCGCTTCTTAAAACGTCCTTCCGTCCCTCTACCCGATTCCTTGCCCCTGTTTTTTATCTCCGCCTCTGTCCCGCACCCAGTCATATTAATAACTTTCTTTCTATGTCTCCATTTATTTAGCTTCCTGTCCGCCGTTTTATTTTTTTTTCCTGTCTGTATCATACTCCCTCCATTTTAACTTGTGTTTCGATGGCTACTTTTCTGCGGTTCGCTGCCTGCGTTTTGTAATTCTCCCCCGTCTGTCCTGTACCCTGGCGCTGCTTCAAGTTCCCATGTCTGCTTTTGTCGAGCTCCCTATCCGTGTCTTTTAACTCTTTCCCGTGTCGTGTACATTACATTTTTACATTTTTATGTGTCTGTTTTTCCACAGTCTTATTTTTAATTTATTCTCATCTTTGCTAAAGGCCGTCGCGTTTTAAATTAATTTTCTTTCTACATCAAAGTTTATCCACCTCACTGTCCCTGTTTTTTGTTTTCCCATCTACGCTGTACCCCATCGCTTCTAAAATTTTCTTTCCGTGTCTACTTTAACCAATTCGCTGTCTATATTTTTTATTTGTTTCTCGTCCGTGCTGTACCCCGTCGCTTTTGAAATTTTCTTCCTATGTCTCTCTGTATTTTTCTGTCTGTTGTCATTTTTAACTTTTTCTTGTTTTTCCTCAATGCTTCCGCTTTTATAATTTTCTTCCTATGTCACTCTCCATCACCCTACGCTTATTTTACTTTTTTTTTCCCTTGCCTTTCCTTAATGCCTTGGCTTTCAAAATTTCCTTTTTACATCAACTTTTATCCAGTTTTCTGTCCCCTTCCCCCCCCCCAGCTTCTCCTTTACCCAGCTGCTTTTTACGTGCTCTCTCCATGTCCGCTTTAACCAATTCACCGTCTTTCATTTTTATTTTTATTCCTGTCTGTCCCGAGCCCTGTCGCTCTTTCAGTTTCTGTTCTAGGTCTACTTTTATCAAGCTCCCTATCCATATTTTTTAATTTATTCCTGTCCGTTGTGTACCCTGTCGCTTTTAGAACTGTATTTTCGTTTGTGGCTCTGTTATTTACCATCTCCTTGGGGTTTTTTAATTGTTTCTTGTCTTTTCTTAATGCCATTGCTTATTCCATTTTTCTTTCTCGACAACATTTGTGAGGTTTGCTGTCCCTAGTTTTTAGTGCTTTCCCGTACCCCGCTGCTTTTTAAATCTTCTTTCTATGTCTCTCTTTATCTGGATTCCTGTCCCCAGTCTTAAATTTTTTCCCGCGTTTCTAGTACCGCGCTCAACTTTTTAAAACTGTATTCCCGCGCGCGCTAGTTTGGGCTCAGATGTAGAGTTAGTTTTATTCGCGGTAGCTGGCGCAGGGCTACGTGTTGGATTTGCGCCGACACCCGGCGTCGATGACGCGGGGACACGCGCCGGGTCTCGCCGAGCGGCGCTTGCGCGGCGTCAAGGGCTGTTCTGCTGCTCCCGCGGCCCCGCCAGCGAGTAGAGCGGGGGTGCGCGCGGGGTTGGGAGGGGACGCGGCCGGGACAGCTGACCCCCAGCTGCCCAAAGGGATGTTCCCGACCGTACGACATAGCGCTCGGCCAGCAAACCGGGGCTGGAGGTCGCGGGGGCGAGGGGGGCCTTAACGTCTTGACGTAACCCTGTCACGTACCACGTCGCTTTTAAAATTTTATTTCTACGTCTCCATTTATCCGGTTCCCTGTCCCGTGGTTTCGGTTTTTTGTTTTTCTTCCCCGTGTTTCCTGCCGCCCGTCGCTTTTTCTTTTCTCTTCCGCATCCCCCTCCGCATCGCTCCCTTTGACGGGGTTTTAATGCCCTGACTCTGCGTCCCGTCCCCTTTCTATTCTTATGGCTCTGTCCAGCTGATGGTCTCTAATTTTTAATTCTTTCCCGTGTTTGTCCCTTTTCCCTTTCTCTTTCCATGACTGCCTCTATCTGCCTTCCTGTCCCTTCACACACACACCCCCCACCCCCTTTTTTTCTTAATTCCTTCTGCTCTGGTCCCCTCGTGCAGTTTTCTCTCTGTCTCCCGATACCCAGCTCCCTGTCGCGGTACCCGCCGCTCCCAGGCCGGGCGCCGCTCGTTCTCGCTGTCCCTCTCCGCTGTCCCCGCTGCCCCGCTCGGTCCCACTCAGCTCTCTCCCCCGCTCCCTCCCCCTTTTCTTTATCGCTTCATCTCCCCCCTCCCCACGCTGCAGTTCTCCCTCTTCCTCCGCCTCGACGCCCACGTCCGGCTCCCGCCCCCCCGGGCCTGGCTCCCCGTCCCTCGCCTCTTCTCTCCCCGCCTCTGCGCTTCCTCCCGCTTCCCTCTCCCCTCTTCCCCCTCCGCCCGGCCGCCGTCGGGCACCGAGCCTGGGCGGCAGCTCCCGGTGCGCCCGAGGGAACAAACCTGCGCTGCCCGCTTTGCGCGCCCGGGTGCGTTCCTCCGCTGCGGGGCCGGGCCCAGGCCCAGGGCAGGGGCTCCCGTGCCGTTGGGGGGGGTGGCGGCCGCCTGCTCCCGAGGGGTTGCAGCTGCGGGCCCGACGCTCGAAGCGGGCTGCAGGTGCGGCTGAGGCCGGCGCTGGCCCTGCGGTGCCCCGGGGGCGCCGCCCGGGCCCGCCCGCCGGCGGGAGCCAGCTGAGGAGCGGCGCGAAGGCCGTTCCGCAGGCAGCCGCCTGCGGCGAGGAAGGGCCGGGCCCCGCGGCGAGGCGGGAGTCCTCCCGCCCCCGCGGGAGCGCGACCCCAGCACGCGGCGCCGGGAGCGCGCGTGAGCAGCCGCGCGTCCCTATAGCCTCGCGGGACAGGCGCCGCGAGGTACCGCCCGGAGGGCGGGGGGGGGGGGGCGCGCAGGCAGAGACGCCTCACGGCGCACGCGCGCGCCTCGCTCCGCCGGGTCTCTGCCCGCCTCCGGGGCGGGCCCCGTCCCCGCGGGGCGGTGCTGTTGTCCCACACACGGTTCTTCCGCCGGTGCGCGGGCAGGCGGCGAACGTGCGGAGCCGGGGTGTTGGCTTTTCTTCCGGCTGCGTGCAGAGCTGGGTGCGAGGTGGTAGCGCACAGAGCTCGCACCCCTCGGGCCACACTCGGACCGCGTGGCTACGCTCCGCGCAGCGGTTACCGGTGTTTTCAACAGTTGGCTCCGTCGCCCTTGTTCCCCTCGGTTCTCGCCAGCCTCGTCTCCGCTTAAAGTCGCAGCGTCCTTCTTTCTTCCCGGGCATGCTGAGCGAGGAGGGGGCTTTCCCCGCCCGGGGGCAGGTTGCTATTATGCCAATTAGATGTTAATTAGGACAGTTCCCTCAAGGTTCCGGAGCTGTGCTGCTTTTGTGATTATCTTGTTCCTCCCCTCAAGGTTGCACCTCGCAGTTAACTGCTCACAGAGACTAAACGATGCCCCCAGCTTCGTTACTCGCGCACCTCGAGCAGTGCGGGCGGGAGCGTTGCTGCCGCGGTGTCGGGTCAGAGCCGCGCTCTCGAACGGCGGCGCGTAAGTTCCGCCTGCCCGGCTCTGCCTCGAGCGCGTGATGGCGTGTGCTCTGCCTGAGCAGCCGGGAAAATGCCTCGGAAACGACCCGCTTGTTGCAGGCAAAGCAGATGTGACGCAAGTGGGGCGTTCGGGCGGCTTTTGTAGCCTGACGTCAGCCTGCGTTCTGAGTCACGCTTGCACGTGCGCGCGCAAAACGAACGCGTGCCTGTGCAACAAACTCCTGCTGCAGCAGAGGGATCGGGAGTCCGTGGCAGCGGTCAGCTGGGCCTGGGCGCGGCAGCTTCAGCCGGTGGTCGCGTACCGGTGTTCTTCCTGCCACCCTACGCCGGCGGGTTTCTTTAGACGTACGCGGTGCTTAGGCGTCCTCGGCCGTCACTTAGGCCGGGCTACCGGAGCAGGCGTCCCGAGTGACCCTTCCCCACACCGTTCCCTGCTCTCCCGCCCACGCCAGCGCTGCTGCGCCCGGTGTCCCTGTCCCCTGCTTCTACTTCTGCCTCTGCCCACCCCCGGCCCAGCGCGGGCGTCATCGGGCTCGTTAATCGTGGCTGCCTCGGGGCTCGCGAAACAGATCGCGTGCAGGAGCGCCCGGCCTTGCGGCGAGTCCCTGCAACCGCCTGGCTGCGGGGAGGGGCCGCTGCCTCGCGCCCGCCGTTCGAGTGCGCCGAGGGCTCCCCTCGTGCCTTCCGGTCCTAATCCGTCGCAGACGGCCAGGATCTTCTTTCCCAGGTGTGCTTCTAACGACAGGCCCAGGAAAGGACAGGGCCACGTGAGCGATGGACGCTGTCGCTCCCAGGTGCGCCGCACCTGACGTACACGGGCAGTCGAATGTGCAGGGTCTGCACGCATCACCGGAAGCGGCCGTGTGGCGCACGAGCGAGGCTACGTGTGTAGGGAGCCTCGTCTTGTACGAGCTGTAAGACACCCCGGTATTCTCTTGGGTGGAGGACAGCCAAGCGACAGGAGTTACAGAAGGCGAAGGGAGGAGAGGAGGAAGAAGCGTCTGAACTGGCAAACTCTCCCAGCAGTGCAGGGAGTGAAAGCTGCGGTGAGTCCCAGGCCCTCGGGGCCCTGTTGCCCCTATTCTGCATCCCGGGCCCTCGCTGCCCCTCCCCTGGCCCCCTCTCTTTCCCACGCTGATGTGGTATCCGTCCGTGTCCCCCCATACCTCCTTTCTCCATCTCACTCTGACCAGCTCCCCGTCCCTGTCTTTTAGGTCCTCTCTCTCCCTAGCTTGTAGCCCGCGGCTATTTTTCCTTCCTCTGCCTCTCCCAGTCTGGCTCCCTGTCCCTGCTTTTCCATTCCTCCCTCTCTGCCGTGTAGCGTGTTGCTGCTCTTTTCTTTCGCAGTCTCTCTCTGTCTGGCTCCCAGCCACCATGTTTGCCTTCCTCCCGCTCTGTCCTGTAGCCCGTCGGTATTTTTGCTGTCTCTGGCGCTCTCTGCCCGGCCCCGTGTCCCTGGTGTTCAAAGTCTTCCTTCTTGGCCCTGTAGCACAGCACAAGTGTCTCTCTTCCTCTGTCTCCCTCTATCCTGCTCCCTGTCCCTGTTTTGCAATTTCGTCCTTGTCAGCCCTGAGCCACGCTGCAGTTTCATTTCTTTCGCCGTCTTGCCCTGTCCGGCTCCCTGCCGGGATCTTTCAATTCCTCTCTATCTGTCTTGAAGCCCGTCGCTGTTTTCTCTTTCTCTCTGTCTCTCTGTCCATCTCTCTGTCTCTGTCTTTACTTACACTTTTAAATTCCTCCCTCTCTGCCCAGCGGCCCATCGCTATTTTGCCGTTCTCTGTCCCGTGTCTTGAATCGCTCCCTCTCTGCCCTGTAGCCTGTCACAGTGGTGTTTTTTTTTCCTTCTCTGCCATTCGCTCTCTGTCTGGCTCCCTGTCCCTACTGCAGGGAAATGAAGTTGGTTAAGCAGGACTTTCCCCTCATGAACCTGTGCTGGCTATGACCAATGACTGCGTTGTCTCTCAAGTGTTTTTCAACAACTCCCAGAATAGCGTTCTCCATAATTTTACTGGGCTCTGAAGTGAGACTGACAGGCCTGTAATTACCAGGGTCTTCCTTCTTACCCTTCTCAAAAACTGGGACAACATTTGCCAGCTTCCAGTCAACTGGGACCTCTCCAGACTCCCAAGAGAGAGGTCCCGCAATGACATTGGCCAACGCTTTCAGTACCCTGGGATGAATCCCATCAGGCCCCATAGACTTATGTGCATCCAGCTGGAGCAGCAAGTCTCAAACCAGTTCAGAGTCAGCTGGGAGTTTATCATCCCTCCCAGTCACAGTCTTCCAACACAGGGCTCCAGGGGTCCCAGAGCCCATCATCAGTGTTGAAGACAGAGGCAAAGAAGGCATTATACGTCCCTGCTTTGTCTCTGTCCCTACTTGTGAGGTGACAACCTCGTCAAGCAACAGCCCAATGTTATCTCTGATCCTCCGTTTGCTGTTAAGATATTAAAAAAAGCCCTTTTTGTTGTCCTTCACAGTGCTGGCCAGCTTGAACTCTAATCAAGCTTTGGCTGCACAAATTCTCTCCCTACAAAGCGGACAGCATCTCTGTAGTCCTCCCATGTCACCTGTCCTTGCTTCCAATGTCTGTACACTTTCCTTTTCCACCTATTTTCTAGAAGAAGATCCCTGTTCAGCCAAGCCGGCCTTCTGCCCCACTTGCTTGACTTTCAACACTTTGGAATTACCTGCTCCTGTGCTCTTAAGAGATGGCTCTTAAAAAGTGACCAGCATTCGTGGATCCCAATACCTTCAAAAGCAGATTCCCAGGGAGCCTTACAAACTAGCTCCAGCAGCTCAAAGTCTGCTCTCCTCATATCCAGGGTTGAATTTTTGTTGTCAGTTTTTCTCCTATCGCCAACAATTTGAAACTCAACTACTTTATGGTCACTGTGACCAAGACAGCCACCAATCACCACTTCACCCGTGAGTCCCTCTGTCTACAAACAACAAGTCTAGGAGAGCACCTTTCCTAGTCAGCTCCCTTAGTACCTGCACCAAGAAGGTATCTTCAACATGCTTCAGGAATTTCATGGACCTGTTTGTGTCCACTGTATGATATTCCTAGTTAATGTCTGGGAAGTTAAAATCACCCGTAAGGACAAGGGCAACCGATCTAGAGATATTCCTTAATTCTTTGTAGAATAATTCATCAGTGTCATCATACTGGCTGTCTGGTCGATAGTAGATTCCCACAACAACTTGTCCAACAAATTGGACATACAACCCAAACCCTCTGGATAAATGAATTCAGCCTAAAACCAAGAAAGATTTAGTTCAAAAGCACTTGTTCTACAACAACCTTAAGCTTAATTAGATGGGTATATTAATATCTACATTATACGTCACATTTGTGATCTACTAAGACACTAAAAATAAAGGCCAACTAATCCCAGAATGGTTGAGGTTGGAAGGGACTTCTGGAGGTCATCTTGTCCACACACGCCCTGCTCAAGCACAGCCACCTAGAGTCAGTTGCCCAGGACCATGTCCAAATGGCTTTTGAATATTCACAAGGAGGGAGACTCAAAAAGCTCTTTGAGCAACCTGTTTGTGGTGGGTTGACCTTGGCTAACCATCAGGTGCCTACCAAGCTGCTCTGTCTCTCCCCCTGCTCAACAGGACATGCTCCTGAGCTTGGAAGAAGTGATCCTCAAATATTAACCAGCTTTCTTGGGCCCCTCTTCCCTCCAGGGCCTTATCCCACAGGATGCTTCCGAGGTCGGTCAGCTCTCCTCAAGTCCAGGGTTGTGAGCTTGCTTTTTGCCCTCCTTTCTCCCCTCAGGATCCCGAACTCCGCCACCTCATGGTCACTGTAGCCAAGGCTGCCTTTGACCTTCACATCCCCAACCAGCCCCTCCTTGTTGGTCAGTAGGAGGTCCAGCAGAGCACCTCTCCTCTATCACTTAGAGGAGGAAGTTGTCATTGATGCACTCCATGAATGTCCTGGATTGTTTATGCCATGCTATGTTGTCCCTCCAGCAGATATCAGGGTGGTTGAAGTTCCTCGTGAGGACCAGGGCCTGCGAACATGAGGCTGCTCCTATGTGTCTGTAGAGGTCCTGAACCACTTGTTCTTCCTGGACAGGTGGCCTATAGCAGACACCCACTATAAGGTCAGATACTAATGTTTTATATAGTGTATTTGCAATGCAAACTTTGCATAATGGAGCCTGATCCTGAAATTTTTTTTATGAAGAGTATATCCTACAGAAGTTTAGACACATTCCTAAGTAAACATGCTAGCCAGTTGATTTTATCTGTTTAAGTTTAAGTGCTTTCTATATTGAAGCCTTGAATGGCCCACTGCTCAGTTACTGGTGTGGCTATCAGTTAATACGACTAAATACTTTTATTTCTGAGATTACACGTGTCAAATTTTTGCAATTTTCCTTTTTGACTAAAGCATGTGAATTTTATTTTTCTAATTGAATTCAGGCATGAATTTGGAGAATTATCATTATTTTGGTGCATATTTGGCAGAATGACAAATATAAACAATGCAGTGCCCAAATATACTTCACAACTTGGACTTCAGCCTTGGTATTGTTGTGTAACATGAGCTGAGTTGGACACAATAGCAGAGACAAGAAATTATCTCCCTTCTTCCCCCACTACCTCTAAACATTTTCATGACATGAGGGAATGTTCATGCAATCAGTAGTGACAATATACAATGGAGACCCTGGTATACATATGCTACCCAAGAAAATCAGACTGCTGCTGCTTGTCAGCATATATTTGCATTTAATGCCAATGTTTTTTTTCATGTTGAAAGAATGCAATTAAACACTGATACGATCCTGATTTGAGATACCATCAGCTAGTTTGTGTCACAGAACTCCTTAATGAAAATAAATTTCCTTCATAGTGAGCCCTAAATATTAATCAAAACCCAGTTGACTATGGATGTGGATACCCTTCAAAATAATATGCTATCATCAGGATAAATAAGGACACTTCCATTTCTCAGTGTCAATGGAAAAGCGCTCAAAGCTTTTGGCTGTCTATTTATGAATTTTAATGAGACCTGGATTTGTCTCAGAAGGAGGCAGCCTTAATTTTCAAAGTGATTCAAACAAGTCAGTACAATATTAGAAAGCAGTACAAAAGCATGAGTGACAATGTAATAAAACACCTTGATGAAACTATATTGGGGAGGGGAAAACTGCTTATAGTAAACCACCCCCACTATTTCTCCTCATAAACTACAAAATTGACAACTTTGGAACTCAGTTTCCAATGTCATTTTCACCTTCTCTTGCTAAATATTTTGTGTTATGGAATGACCTGTTAAACTAGAGGCCGATTGTTATATTTTAGTTTCATACGGAGAACAACTGACACTTCTCAGCCATCAGACAGTGCACCGTAAGAAGGGTGGTGCAGTCTGCCGGTTATCTTCAGGATCTCTGAAGGCAGATTCCTATAATCCTAAATGCAACATCAGATGGGAATCCCAGGCTTGTTGGGAGCCTGTGTGAGTTTTCATGTGTTCAAAAATATCTCAGTTCCTCCTTTGCCCTCACTCCCAAGAACATATAAAAAAACCATACTGTTCTGAAAAAATAAATTTGAATCAAGTAAACTCAGTGCTGCTGCTGTTGTGATTTTCTTTTAATTTCTTTATCCTCATTTCCTTCCATCTCCTTGTTTTATTCTCAGTTTTGTTGGGATCACCCTGCAAGGGCTCGACCTTGAGGAGAAGGAGCTGTGGCATTGAGAAGCTGGTAAACAGCTGGACACCTGCAGGGCTCAACCTTGAGGAGAAGGAGCTGTGGTAAACAACTAAGAGGAAGCAAAGGAGCGCGTGGACATACAGAGGTGACCAATCCTGCCTCTGTGAGAGTCGCGTGGACTTAAAGCAATAGCCAACCGGGTAGCACTTCTAGGCGCGTGAACGGGCTGTATTTGTATAAAAAGCAAGCTTTGCTAACAATAAAGGTCTTTGGCTTGAATCCCCGCCAGAGTCCGTGCCTTATTACTCCACACATTTTTAAATACTGAATCGTTTTCTTCTCCAACTTCATTGTGTTTTCTCATATTCCTTTTTCATGTGTCTGTCTTACGTTGTTTTGGAAAAGCAACCTATTTGTTCTCATTTTCTTTTACCTTTCGTGTTCATTCTGCCACCTCTTTCTTCAAACTGCTTACCTATATTGGGGTCAAACTTTCTTTCAAATTACTTTTAATTCCTCTGCACTTTTTCTTAGCAACATCCTCAAGCTATTCTTTTTTGTCCTTGTTGCATTTCCATCACTGCTCCTATACTTTTGCTTGTGATGAAAGAGAAAGGAAGCAGTATTCTTAGCATGGCAAAGACGTAATAGAGCTTCCGTGCATTTGAAAAAATCAGTTCATTATAGCCAGGGATGGCAGACTTTAAGACAAGTTAAACATCCTTCAAAAATATGTGGTAAGTAGGTGGGAGAAATTCAGTTCAATCCCAAACTCATCACCAGTTACTGTTATATGAGAGCACATGATATGTTGTATTCATTAATCTCAGTTAATCAAATCAGTCGATTATATTGAAACAAGGATCTAAAACAATTATGAAGTTTTAGCATGCATCGCTAATCAACTGTAAGTGACTGCAAGGGATAGTGAGCACCAGCAAGACAATTCCTTCCTAGCCCCTTCCTTGGAGGAGGGGACGTGCAACGTTTCAATCTCGCAGTTCGGAGCGCGAGAGGGAGAAAAAGCAGACTGCCTGTTTGCAAGGCTAGGAAAGAGCAGAGCCCCAGTCTTGCTGTTTATCTGCAATGACTGCAAGGGATAGTGAGCACCAGCAAGACAATTCCTTCCTAGCCCCTTCCTTGGAGGAGAGGGAGTGCAACGTTTCAATCTCGCAGTTCGGAGCGCGAGAGTGAGGAAAAGCAGAGTGCCTGCTTGCAAGGCTAGGAAAGAGCAGAGCCCGAGTCTTGCTGCTCATCTGCAATGACTGCAAGGGATAGTGAGGACCAGCAAGACAATTCCTTCCTAGACCTTTTCTTGGAGGAGAGGGAGTGCAAGGTTTCAATCTCGCAGTTCGGAGAGAGAGGGGAAAAAGCAGAGTGCCTGTTTGCAAGGCTAGGAAAGAGCAGAGCCCCAGTCTTGCTGTTTATCTGCAATGACTGCAAGGGATAGTGAGCACCAGCAAGACAATTCCTTCCTAGCCCCTTCCTTGGAGGAGAGGGAGTGCAACGTTTCAATCTCGCAGTTCGGAGCGCGAGAGTGAGAAAAAGCAGAGTGCCTGTTTGCAAGGCTAGGAAAGAGCAGAGCGCGAGTCTTGCTGCTCATCGGCAATGACTGCAAGGGAGAGTGAGGACCAGCAAGACAATTCCTTCCTATCCCCTTCCTTGGAGGAGAGGGAGTGCAACGTTTCAATCTCGCAGTTCGGAGCGCGGGAGTGAGAAAAAGCAGAGTGCCTGTTTGCAAGGCTAGGAAAGAGCAGAGCGCGAGTCTTGCTGCTCATCGGCAATGACTGCAAGGGAGAGTGAGGACCAGCAAGACAATTCCTTCCTAGCCCCTTTCTTGGAGGAGAGGGAGTGCAACGTTTCAATCTCGCAGTTCGGAGCGCGAGAGGGAGAAAAAGCAGAGTGCCTGTTTGCAAGGCTAGGAAAGAGCAGAGCCCCAGTCTTGCTGTTTATCTGCAATGACTGCAAGGGCTAGTGAGGACCAGGAAGACAATTCCTTCCTAGCCCCTTCCTTGGAGGAGAGGGAGTGCAACGTTTCAATCTCGCAGTTCGGAGCGCGAGAGGGAGAAAAAGCAGAGTGCCTGTTTGCAAGGCTAGGACAGAGCAGAGCCCCAATCTTGCTGCTCATCTGCAATGACTGCAAGGGATAGTGAGGAGCAGCAAGACAATTCCTTCCTAGCCCCTTCCTTCGAGGGGAGAGAGTGCAGCGTTTCAATCTCGCAGTTCGAAGCACAAGAGTGAGGAAAAGCAGAGTGCCTGTTTGCAAGGCTAGGAAAGAGCAGAGCCCCAGTCTTTCTGCTCATCTGCAATGACTGCAAGGGATAGTGAGGACCAGCAAGACAATTCCTTCCTAGCCCCTTCCTTGGAGGAGAGGGAGTGCAACGTTTCAATCTCGCAGATCGGAGCGCGAGAGGGAGAAAAAGCAGAGTGCCTGTTTGCAAGGCTAGGAAAGAGCAGAACCCCAGTCTTACTGTTTATCTGCAATGACTGCAAGGGATACTGAGGACCAGCAAGACAATTCCTTCCTAGCCCTTTCCTTGGAGGAGAGGGAGTGCAACGTTTCAATATCGCAGTTCGGAGAGAGAGGGGAAAAAGCAGAGTGCCTGTTTGCAAGGCTAGGAAAGAGCAGAGCCCCAGTCTTGCTGTTTATCTGCAATGACAGCAAGGGATAGTGAGGACCCGGAAGACAATTCCTTCATAGCCCCTTCCTTGGAGGAGAGAGAGTGCAACGTTTCAATCTCGCAGTTCGGAGCGCGAGAGTGAGAAAAAGCAGAGTGCCTTTTTGCAAGGCTAAGAAAGAAGAAGCTCCAGGTCATCTACAGTGGTGAGTGAGGGCAGTGGGGTGTCCACAGGGGCTGGCGGAGAGGGGGAAAGACCCTGGGAGGAAATCTCCAACGCCTGCCCCAGCTGGGCAGGGCACTGCTCCCTGCACACATGAGGTGCGGCGTGGGCAGAGCAGAGAGATATTTCAGGGGGATGTGGGGCATTGGTGGCAGCACCTTCCCGCTCATCCCGGCACCCCTGCCTCCCTCCTGGCCATGGGAAGAGCTGGGGGGTTGGGGGGGCGCTGGCCAGAGGGGCTCTGCAGATGCCCTGCAGATGCGGGCTCTGACCTCGGCTCTGCTCCTTTCCGTGCCAGCCCTTCAAGACAAGGCAAGAGACAGCAGCGCCTGCATCTCTTCCCTGGCAACTCAAACCCTGCTGGTCCTGGACGCTGCAGCGAAAAAGCCTCCCTCCGGATCCCACCTGCAAGCGCTGTGCTCCTGGCTCCGGAGGGCATGGAGGAGGAGGACCCCGGCCCCAGGAGGCGGCTGACTGTGCTGCTGGAGCTGTGGGCAGAGCTGATCCCGGGGTGCTCTGCGCACGGGCACCCCCTGAGCAGCTGGACCTGCCCCCTTGCCAGCAACCCGGGGCCGTGCAGGACGCACCACGCCCTGCGTCGTGGCCCCAAGGCACCAGCTGCTCTGCCAGGCTGTGAAACCCAGAGGAACGGTGAAGGAAAGCTTTTGCCTGCTCTGCCCTCTCCAGGGAGATCCCAGCCTGGATGGTGCCCGCCCTCTGCACCGCTCCCATTTCGTGGCGAAGGGGACAGGTGGGCCGTGGGCCGTGGCTCTAGTGGGTGTGCTGGCCATCAAGCCTGAAGAAGCAGCCAAAGGGCAGCGAGAGGAACGCTTCAGATGGCGACCCAGGATGGAAACGGGCGTTCTGCAGGCCGCAGGCAGAGGCCTTAGCACAGCCGGCCTGCCTGTGCCTCCCAGCCATCGATAAAGGCTGTGGAACTTGACGTGCTGTTTTGAGCTCTTCTTCCCCGCCCCGCGCTGCCCTGCTGCCCCTCAGACACCCGGAGGGTTCCTATTCTGACAGGCCCCCCACGCACCCCTGCGGACCCTGCCGCCCCCCAGGCAGCTGTGGGGGCCGCGTTGGGTCCCGCTTGCGCCCCTGGGGAGCCCTGCTGCCCCCCAGGCCCCCCCCAGGCCCCCGGGAGGGCCTGTACATAGCCCCGTGGAGCCTTGCTGTTCCCCAGACAGCTGGAGGGGCTCTGCTGCGCCCCGCGCGGAGCCCTGCTGCCCCCCAGGCCCCCCCAAGGGCCCCGGGAGGGCCTGTACATAGCCCCGTGGAGCCTTGCTGTTCCCCAGACAGCTGGAGGGGCTCTGCTGCGCCCCGCGCGGAGCCCCAGGTAGCCGTGCTGCTCCCCAGGCCTTCGCAGCGGCCCTACAGCGCCTTCCACGGTGCCCTGCGAGGCCCGGGAGAGCCCCTGGGGCTCTCTGGAGGGGCTGCTTGGCCCCACGTGTGCCCCTGGGAGGCCTGTCAGAGGCCCTGGGGTTCTCTGGGGGGCAGCAGGGCCCTGCCCGGGCCCCGGCCAAGCCCGGCAGCTCTATCCGGGTAGGAAATGGGCCATGACGGAGCCTGTCCCTTCTCCACCTTCTGCTGCCCAGGGCGGCAGTTCCTCCTTCAATTTCAGTTGATCAGTTGAGCAGAATACAGATGGTCTTGGGTGGCCAGGGGCTGAACAAAGGGGGCACAAGGATGGCCTCAGAAGGCATGACGATGAGAGCTGAGAGTGAGAGAGAGAAGACGACTCTGGGGCACAATGCAAAACTCAAAAGGGTGTCCCAGCAATGTACAGATGTCCTCATGGAATGAGTGACTGGATAGACTAGATGTCCTAGATGGCAGTGAATAAAGGTAAGATGCGGGAGAAGGATGGACTTCACAACTCTACGAGAGTTATATTCCGAAGCCGTTTATTGTCTTGTCTGACTCCAATATATATCATAATTTTCGCTTAGTCACTGCGCACACACTCATGATTGGTTACAACTTGTTACACACACTATTGCAATTGGCTATATACAAAATATCACGCACTGTCCACGCGCCCCTCACACAGTCAGGATTGTTGCTTGCAGGTGTTCCTGTTTTCCTCGCTTCTTCTTAGTTGTTTATCACAGCTCCTTCTCCTCAAGGCCGAGCCGTGCAGATATCCAGCTGTTTACCAGCTTCTCAGTGCCACAGCTCCTTCTCCTTAAGGTCGAGCCATGCAGATCAACGCCACAGCTCCTTCTCCTTAAGGTCGAGCCATGCAGGGTGATCCCAACATCTCCCCCTTTTTGTTTATCTAAAAACAAAACCTGATGGATCATTTGCAACCTAAGGACTGTGAGGAAGATGGACCATCTGTACCTTCTTGTATCATCCTGTGCCACAAACTCAGCCCAGCAGTCGGTAGGTGCCAGCTTTACTTGGGCGTCCCCACGGAGGCAACGGTGGCCTTGCCGTACACCGATCCCCCTGCTCTTCGGGAAATCCCGGTATTTATACATTTGCCAAGGAACGAGTTTCGACACACGTGGCCAGTGAGTGTCGGAACACGCCTCGGTTGCCACCTCTCAACACAGGGAGCCTATGGCGCATGTGCCCGCTGGCCAGACGTGCTGCACGCGCCACAGCCACCCCGTCTATTGGTTCGTAGGCTTTGTTCACATGGCATCTTACTATAATCCAGCAGTCACATATCAACTATGCTTAAATTAATAGCAGAATATTACAAGGCAAACAATTCTAGTTGTACTACTCCTAGCAATAGAAGCTATAAAGCTATGAAAACCAATATTATATCTTACCAAAGGATTTGTAGTTATAGAGCACTTTGCCTTAAAAGCCTTCCATGTTTGTCTAATGATAATTCTCAAATTAGGAACTAGGACGCCCATAGCACAGTCCCCTGACCAGTTCCCGGGCAGCTGTTTCCCAGCCCATTGATCTCCACACAGCCATCATGACCCTTCTGGCAGATTGGAAAGGGATTGCCCGGGGAGGAAAGAGACAGACAGAAGGTGTCTTGTCCTGTTTGATTTGCTAATGTTACCCACACATTTTCTTTTGGCTGAGGTGGCATCCAGGTTGCGATGACACCTAACAGTATCAAGATGTGTCTGACGATGACGATGGTGACTGTTCCACCCATGGTTTTACCCATTTTGCGGGCACCAAACAAGTTCCAGAATCTGTAATGACACAAGCATAACCTCGTCCCCAGGTTAGCAGTTGAAAAGGTCCTTCCCACATATTCTTTTCCAAATTTTTAACTTTTACTTGCACATTTTGTGTTAACTCAAACAGACTTCCTGTCATTCCTTTTACGTGTTTCTCCTTCTGCTAGATGGAAATAATTTAACACATATAAGGCTTTATTCAAACGTTCTTGGGGTGGTGTGGTAGCCTCTCCCCCTTTTTGTTTTTGCAATAAACACTTCAGGGAATGATTCATTCGTTCAACAATAGCTTGTCCAGTTGGGGGATGTGGTATTCCAGTAACATGCGTCACTCCCCATTGAGCAAAAAATGGTTGGGTTGACTGGGCTACATAACAAGGACCATTATCGGTTTTAATTTGTAGGGGTATACCATGGGCTGCGAATGCAGCTCGCAAATGCTTTTGTACATGCCTACTAGTTTCTCCTGTTTGTGCAGTGGCCCAAACTACTGCAGAATAGCAATCAATTGAAACATGAACATATTTAAATCTTCCAAAGTCAGCAACATGTATCACATCCATCTGCCATAGTTGTAGCGAATGCAATCGTCGGGGACTAACTGTAATCGCGATTCCTGGGCCTATTTGTTGACAATCAGCACAAGTCTGTATAATAGCTCTAGCGTCACCTGCACTTAGATTAAATTGTCTTGCTAAAACTTTGGCAGATTGATGGAAAAAGGCATGAGAGGCTTGTGCTTGACCTAAACGGTCCGGAGCAGGTCCAGCCCATACTGCGGCAGTCAGCCAATCAGCTCTTGCATTTCCTTCCACCAATTCCCCTGGAAGGTTGGTATGGCTGCGTATATGCATAACGTAATAAGGGTGTCGTCTTTTCTGCAATAAAAACCAAAGCGTTCTAAATTGTTGATATAGCTGTTCCTCAGCTGTTCCTGTCTGAGGATTGAACCTTCCAATCTTTGGAAAGAATCAGTAATTATATTCACAGGTTCTTCAGACCATAATTTAAAGGCTTCAATTACTGCCTGTAGTTCTACCTTTTGAACTGATCCTGGCACGACAAGTACCCGTTCTTTCCATTCTCCGTGCTCTCGCCATACTATTGCTGCCTTGCCTGTTTTCACACCACCATCCATAAATACTGTAGCACCTTGAACTGGATATTGACTACATTTTGATTTTTCTTCTACTTCATGTTTGGGGTTTTTTTTTTTGGTTTTTGTTTTGTTTTGTTTTTTTTTTAAAGGTAAACATTTTGTGTGATGGATAATGAATCTAAATGTCACCCTCAAATTCTGCTAATGCAGTTTGGAAGGGAACAGAGTGCTGCAAAGCCCAAGTCAAATATTCTTGTTGTAATGGTATTAAAATCGTTTTCAGGTCCTTTGCCGATATATCAATAATTCTGTTGCGCCCTTTCATAATCAAATTTGCAAAACACTCTACTTTCATGGTGATGGTTTTTCTGTGCTACTGAGGTAAAAAGACCCACTCTAAAATTCTCAATGGGTCCGCTTTTGATTCTAGCTTTGTTATCTACTGTATTATAAGCGCATAGGGATGTCACTCGTGATTGATTACTGCCAAAGTGATCCTTATCAAGGGGTCTATCCTAGAACTAAATGCTTGAGTTACCTTTTCAGAAATGTTTGCTACTGCTTCCCAGGCTTCCTTGGTCAATTGCCGAGGAGAGTTTAACCTGCTATCCCCTCGCAAGAGCTGAACCAAAGGCTCCATATCTTGGTTTGTGATCCCATAAATAGGTCGAATCCAGTTAACGTCTCCTACCAATTTTTGTACATCATTTAATGTTTTAATCTGAATTCTTAATTCAACCTTTTGGAGGGTCACCGACGTTTCAGTGATCATCCACCCCAAGTACCTCCATGGCGCTTCAGTTTGTATCTTTTCCGGCGCCACTTGCAGCCCACTTTGCCTCAAAAGCTCAACGAGCTCCCCGATCATTTCTTCCGGATTTTAATTGATCACCAGCCAACAATATGTCATCCATATAATGATAGATGAAATATTGAGGACACCTTTTTCTGATTGGCTGTAAAGCCCAATTTACATAAATTTGACACATTGTGGGCGAATTTTTCATGCCTTGTGGCAATACTGTCCAATGATATCTTTGCATGGGTTGCGCCTTGTTTGTACTTGGGACTGAGAATGCAAAATGTTTGGCATCATCTTCATGCAGAGGGATTGTAAAAAAGCAGTCTTTGAGATCTATAATCAAAAGCTTC
Source organism: Phaethon aethereus (assembly GCF_964289735.1). NCBI lineage: Eukaryota > Metazoa > Chordata > Aves > Phaethontiformes > Phaethontidae > Phaethon > Phaethon aethereus. Next base: position 16,918,806 of record NC_138581.1, read on the forward strand.
CAATACTTCAGTATCATACAGGGAGATGGTAGCCCTGGTTGCAAGGCTCCCATGTCCACTATACCTTATTGACTTCTTACAAGTCATGTAATAGTCTCCATTTTCCACTTTTCTTTGGAATCACAAAAACAGGTGTGTTCCAAGGACTAGTGGTTGGCACAATATGGCCTTTTTCGTCAATGACTCCAGGTAGAACAAAAAGTCCCTACTTTGTTGCTGAAGATCGTCCTAATAACAAAGCACTCAATCCATATCCTAATGGTCCATTTGCGTTAGTCGGGACATCATAAACCGACATGTCCCATAAGGTAACTTCTACTGTTGTTTCCACGTCCATTCCGGTGCTCCCTCTGGTTTGGGCGCTGAGGCTTGCCAAGCAGCCTGGTGGTGCTTCCCCATTTGTGTTGTCGTGCGGGGTGCCTTCGTGCTCGGTCGCCCGTTTCCCAATTTCATACCATCCCGATGATACTTTGAACAGCATTCTGAGGCTTGATGACCAAATTTTTGACATCGTCTACATGGTGCTCCTGCTGGGCCTATTCCTTGCTGAAAGGGTCCTTGTTGGAAGGATTTATGACCTGTCTCAATCTGCCTAGGTCCTTTCCTTGTAGCCTTGCACTGAGCTCTAAAATGGCCTCTTTTTCCACAATTAAAACATTTTTTCTCCCCTTTTTTATTTATAAATGGCTTAATTGCTGCTGCAAAGGCACTTGCGAGTGTTTCTGCCTGATGCGTGGCAGAGCCTACTCTGTTGCAGGCTTCTACCATTTGTACTAACGTTGCTTCTTTTGGCAAAGTTAACAAAATCCTTTTACAATCTACATTGGCATTTTCTACCGCTAAATTCAACAACAGTGCTAGTTTTGCCTCTTCATTGGTATACACTTTATTCAAAGTGTCTCTCAGACGATCAACAAAAGACATATATGGTTCATCTCTCCCTTGTCTAATTTGAGTGTAAGATGGTTGCCTCTTTCCCTCCTCAGGGACTGTTCGCAACGCATTCAATGCTAGTCGCCCAACTAATTGCAAGGCTTCTAAGGGCAGCTGAGCTTGCAATCTAACATCCACAAACAGTCCCTGGCCTGTCATTTGTTCCATAGTAATGTTCTGGAGTGGATCGCCGTCTTGACGCTCCAGGTTTCTCAGGGCTTCTTGCATACAGAGTTTATACCATCTGTCTGCCCGCAATAACCTTTGGGTTGGTGTCAACAACATATCTATCATCTGCCGACAATCCCATGGTGTAAGAATCATTCCCGTGAATATGTTATCTAATAGAGCTTGCGTGAAAGGTGATTGCAAGCCGTAATTTTGTACTGCCTTCCGCACTTTCTTAATCAAGTCCCAGTGAAATGGGTCCCAGCGATTGGGCCCGTGAGGCTGTACACTAACAGGAAATGCCATCGGTAACTCTGTTTCCTCGTCTTTCATCGCTCCTAAAAAAACGTCTTTCCACCGCTCCCTAGGGTCGCCTTTCATTCTAGGCTCTTGCCTCCCTATAGTCTCTACAACAGGCTCTTCTCCTTTATCACTGCTATCAGGCAACGGGGGCCGTAAAGGTGGCAGGGGCTCGGCTGAGGGCTTCAAAACTACGGCTTTCGATCGGTTAAGTCTGGGTGGTTTCGGGGGTGGTGAAGCCCGCCCCATCAATCTTTCACATGGGCACACAGAGGAACATTGAGTACATTGTTCTGGGCAGCTTTGTCCCGTCTTGCCCTCACATATATCATCGTAGATCTGTTTCTCTGACTTATCTAATGCGGCCAGTTCACCCGGTGCATCTGGCACCTCAGGAGGTGCAGTCGGAGTCACTGAAGGTCCTGGACCCTCTGACTCGGTTAAGAAGGGATTGGTTGAAAGCAGTTTAACAGCCTCCTCCACATCAGCTGCAGCTTTTCTCTCTGCCTTTAAGGCTTTAGATGTGGTTAATATCAACTTCCACGCCGTCACTAACTCTGCGGCAGTTTTCTCAATACGCTCCCATAACATTTTTCCTATCTCCTCCCACGTCTCTGCCTTAAACGCCACAGACGGATCAGGGGGGTACCCTTTCTTTCGGCTCCAAACTAGAAGCCTTCTAAGTGTATATTCATCATATTTCAGTCCTCTCTTAGAGAGCATGTGCAGCAGGAGTCTGACTATCGCCCCTTCTTCATGCGATGTGTTCTGCCCCATGCCGCCCCGGTTGCTCACCTCACCTCGCTGGGTGCTTCTCCGTTGCAACGTATTCCTTTTTCTTTTTCCTTGCGTCAGTCCCGCTGACTGCAATTCTTCCAACCGGGCTTCTCCCGCGGCGTCCTCTGCGCTCGACCGGTGTTCAACGATGAGATCCCAGAGATCGTATCACGTCGGGGTCACCAGTTGCGGGAGAAGGATGGACTTCACAACTCTACGAGAGTTATATTCCGAAGCCGTTTATTGTCTTGTCTGACTCCAATATATATCATAATTTTCGCTTAGTCACTGCGCACACACTCATGATTGGTTACAACTTGTTACACACACTATTGCAATTGGCTATATACAAAATATCACGCACTGTCCACGCGCCCCTCACACAGTCAGGATTGTTGCTTGCAGGTGTTCCTGTTTTCCTCGCTTCTTCTTAGTTGTTTATCACAGCTCCTTCTCCTCAAGGCCGAGCCGTGCAGATATCCAGCTGTTTACCAGCTTCTCAGTGCCACAGCTCCTTCTCCTTAAGGTCGAGCCATGCAGATCAACACCACAGCTCCTTCTCCTTAAGGTTGAGCCATGCAGGGTGATCCCAACAGTAAGAGAGCTCTGGGGCACAGAGAAAGCCCGAGGAATGGATCTGGCTGAATAAGAGAGAGACAAAGAGGGCTGCAGAGCTTGAAGGGTGCCATGGCACACCAGAACAGTCTCAGGAGGTATCATGACAGAGATGAGAGGACTCTGGGGGTGGGGGATGTTGGGGAAGAGGGAGACAAACAAAAGATTGGTGACACAATGAGGTGTTCAGGAGGGGATAGGAACAGAGTACAGATACCCTCAGGAGAGCAGGGACCAAACAAAGGCATTGTAGATGGCAGACAGGAAGGTAAGAGTGCTCTGGGGCACAATGAAAGCCTGAGGGCTTCTGGAGGAAGGAGAGCGCTACAAAGCTTGCTATAGACCCTGAAAAGAGCTGTGGGGCTATTGTGGTTTAGCCTCAGCTGGCAACTAAGCACCACGCAGCCGCTTACTTGCCTCCCGCCCATCCCAGGTGGGATGGGGGAGAGAGCTGGAAAAAAATACTCATGGGTTGGGTTAAAAACGGTTTAATAGGACAGCAAAGGCAGAGGAAATCATCATCATCATCATCATCATCATAATATTCCGTCTGGGCAGCTCTCCAGCCACTCCTCCCCAAGCCTGTAGCATTGCATGGAGTTGTTGTGACGGAATTGCAGGACCCGGCACATGGCCTTATTTTCGAGAGTTTTAGGAACTGCATTGGCTGTTTGCAAGGCTAGGAAAGAGCAGAGCCCCAGTCTTTCCTTTTATCTGTAATGACTGCCGAGCTGCAGTACCTAAGTTCGCGCACAGGGAGGCAGCACCGAGCGCGGGGAGGAGGCGCGCCACCACGCATGCCTGGGAGGCCAGGTCGCAAAACCTACATCTCCCGGCATGCACTGGCAAGCACAGCATGGCCGCCCGCCAGGCCCCTGCCACAAGACTACGCTTCCCGGCATGCGCGGTGGAACGACCGTCGCCGGCCCTAAGCCCCGTGCCTCAGGGCTACGGCTCCCGCCGTGCCGCCAGGCGCAGCCTGCCCTGCTGGCTGACCCTGCGCAGACACCGGCTCCCCCTTTTCCCCCGCAAGACCCGCCGAGACGCGAGCGCTAAACCCGCGCTCCGCCGCGCGGCTCCGGGCAGCCCCCGCCGCCGGCTCCCACACGCCCCTGCTCCGTGCCTCCGACGCGGACCCCGCCGCCCCGCCTCGGGGCTTTCCCCGGCACCTGCTGGTCCATGGGGCGTACCCCGCTCACGTTCTTCCTCGCTGCAGCCGCAGCCCGGTCACACCGGGCGACCGCTCCGCCCCGCCTCTCTCCCTCTACCCGGCTCCCTTTCTCCGTTTTTTTGTTTGGTGTTTTTTGTTTGGTTCCCCTCCCCCCCCGTATTTCTCGCACCCCACCGCTACCTAATTTCTCCTTCAACGATTCCCTTTATCCAGCTTCCCTTTCCCGTACTTTTAACTCCTCCCTTTTTTCCGTATACCCTGTCACTTTTTAAATTTTGTTTCAGTATTTCCTTCTATCCTCATTCCTGTTCCTATTTTTTTAATTCTTTCCTGCTTTTCTCGTAGCCTGTCGCTTCTTAAAACGTCCTTCCGTCCCTCTACCCGATTCCTTGCCCCTGTTTTTTATCTCCGCCTCTGTCCCGCACCCAGTCATATTAATAACTTTCTTTCTATGTCTCCATTTATTTAGCTTCCTGTCCGCCGTTTTATTTTTTTTTCCTGTCTGTATCATACTCCCTCCATTTTAACTTGTGTTTCGATGGCTACTTTTCTGCGGTTCGCTGCCTGCGTTTTGTAATTCTCCCCCATCTGTCCTGTACCCTGGCGCTGCTTCAAGTTCCCATGTCTGCTTTTGTCGAGCTCCCTATCCGTGTCTTTTAACTCTTTCCCGTGTCGTGTACCCCGTTGCTTTTTACATTTTTATGTGTCTGTTTTTCCACAGTCTTATTTTTAATTTATTCTCGTCTTTGCTAAAGGCCGTCGCGTTTTAAATTAATTTTCTTTCTACATCGAAGTTTATACACCTCACTGTCCCTGTTTTTTGTTTTCCCATCTACGCTGTACCCCATCGCTTCTAAAATTTTCTTTCCGTGTCTACTTTAACCAATTCGCTGTCTATATTTTTTATTTGTTTCTCATCCGTGCTGTACCCCGGGACCCCGGAGGGCGGGGGGGGGCGCGCAGGCAGAGACGCCTCACGGCGCACGCGCGCGCCTCGCTCCGCCGGGTCTCTGCCCGCCTCCGGGGCGGGCCCCGTCCCCGCGGGGCGGTGCTGTTGTCCCACACACGGTTCTTCCGCCGGTGCGCGGGCAGGCGGCGAACGTGCGGAGCCGGGGTGTTGGCTTTTCTTCCGGCTGCGTGCAGAGCTGGGTGCGAGGTGGTAGCGCACAGAGCTCGCACCCCTCGGGCCACACTCGGACCGCGTGGCTACGCTCCGCGCAGCGGTTACCGGTGTTTTCAACAGTTGGCTCCGTCGCCCTTGTTCCCCTCGGTTCTCGCCAGCCTCGTCTCCGCTTAAAGTCGCAGCGTCCTTCTTTCTTCCCGGGCATGCTGAGCGAGGAGGGGGCTTTCCCCGCCCGGGGGCAGGTTGCTATTATGCCAATTAGATGTTAATTAGGACAGTTCCCTCAAGGTTCCGGAGCTGTGCTGCTTTTGTGATTATCTTGTTCCTCCCCTCAAGGTTGCACCTCGCAGTTAACTGCTCACAGAGACTAAACGATGCCCCCAGCTTCGTTACTCGCGCACCTCGAGCAGTGCGGGCGGGAGCGTTGCTGCCGCGGTGTCGGGTCAGAGCCGCGCTCTCGAACGGCGGCGCGTAAGTTCCGCCTGCCCGGCTCTGCCTCGAGCGCGTGATGGCGTGTGCTCTGCCTGAGCAGCCGGGAAAATGCCTCGGAAACGACCCGCTTGTTGCAGGCAAAGCAGATGTGACGCAAGTGGGGCGTTCGGGCGGCTTTTGTAGCCTGACGTCAGCCTGCGTTCTGAGTCACGCTTGCACGTGCGCGCGCAAAACGAACGCGTGCCTGTGCAACAAACTCCTGCTGCAGCAGAGGGATCGGGAGTCCGTGGCAGCGGTCAGCTGGGCCTGGGCGCGGCAGCTTCAGCCGGTGGTCGCGTACCGGTGTTCTTCCTGCCACCCTACGCCGGCGGGTTTCTTTAGACGTACGCGGTGCTTAGGCGTCCTCGGCCGTCACTTAGGCCGGGCTACCGGAGCAGGCGTCCCGAGTGACCCTTCCCCACACCGTTCCCTGCTCTCCCGCCCACGCCAGCGCTGCTGCGCCCGGTGTCCCTGTCCCCTGCTTCTACTTCTGCCTCTGCCCACCCCCGGCCCAGCGCGGGCGTCATCGGGCTCGTTAATCGTGGCTGCCTCGGGGCTCGCGAAACAGATCGCGTGCAGGAGCGCCCGGCCTTGCGGCGAGTCCCTGCAACCGCCTGGCTGCGGGGAGGGGCCGCTGCCTCGCGCCCGCCGTTCGAGTGCGCCGAGGGCTCCCCTCGTGCCTTCCGGTCCTAATCCGTCGCAGACGGCCAGGATCTTCTTTCCCAGGTGTGCTTCTAACGACAGGCCCAGGAAAGGACAGGGCCACGTGAGCGATGGACGCTGTCGCTCCCAGGTGCGCCGCACCTGACGTACACGGGCAGTCGAATGTGCAGGGTCTGCACGCATCACCGGAAGCGGCCGTGTGGCGCACGAGCGAGGCTACGTGCGTAGGGAGCCTCGTCTTGTACGAGCTGTAAGACACCCCGGTATTCTCTTGGGTGGAGGACAGCCAAGCGACAGGAGTTACAGAAGGCGAAGGGAGGAGAGGAGGAAGAAGCGTCTGAACTGGCAAACTCTCCCAGCAGTGCAGGGAGTGAAAGCTGCGGTGAGTCCCAGGCCCTCGGGGCCCTGTTGCCCCTATTCTGCATCCCGGGCCCTCGCTGCCCCTCCCCTGGCCCCCTCTCTTTCCCACGCTGATGTGGTATCCGTCCGTGTCCCCCCATACCTCCTTTCTCCATCTCACTCTGACCAGCTCCCCGTCCCTGTCTTTTAGGTCCTCTCTCTCCCTAGCTTGTAGCCCGCGGCTATTTTTCCTTCCTCTGCCTCTCCCAGTCTGGCTCCCTGTCCCTGCTTTTCCATTCCTCCCTCTCTGCCGTGTAGCGTGTTGCTGCTCTTTTCTTTCGCAGTCTCTCTCTGTCTGGCTCCCAGCCACCATGTTTGCCTTCCTCCCGCTCTGTCCTGTAGCCCGTCGGTATTTTTGCTGTCTCTGGCGCTCTCTGCCCGGCCCCGTGTCCCTGGTGTTCAAAGTCTTCCTTCTTGGCCCTGTAGCACAGCACAAGTGTCTCTCTTCCTCTGTCTCCCTCTATCCTGCTCCCTGTCCCTGTTTTGCAATTTCGTCCTTGTCAGCCCTGAGCCACGCTGCAGTTTCATTTCTTTCGCCGTCTTGCCCTGTCCGGCTCCCTGCCGGGATCTTTCAATTCCTCTCTATCTGTCTTGAAGCCCGTCGCTGTTTTCTCTTTCTCTCTGTCTCTCTGTCCATCTCTCTGTCTCTGTCTTTACTTACACTTTTAAATTCCTCCCTCTCTGCCCAGCGGCCCATCGCTATTTTGCCGTTCTCTGTCCCGTGTCTTGAATCGCTCCCTCTCTGCCCTGTAGCCTGTCACAGTGGTGGTTTTTTTTCCTTCTCTGCCATTCGCTCTCTGTCTGGCTCCCTGTCCCTACTGCAGGGAAATGAAGTTGGTTAAGCAGGACTTTCCCCTCATGAACCTGTGCTGGCTATGACCAATGACTGCGTTGTCTCTCAAGTGTTTTTCAACAACTCCCAGAATAGCGTTCTCCATAATTTTACTGGGCTCTGAAGTGAGACTGACAGGCCTGTAATTACCAGGGTCTTCCTTCTTACCCTTCTCAAAAACTGGGACAACATTTGCCAGCTTCCAGTCAACTGGGACCTCTCCAGACTCCCAAGAGAGAGGTCCCGCAATGACATTGGCCAACGCTTTCAGTACCCTGGGATGAATCCCATCAGGCCCCATAGACTTATGTGCATCCAGCTGGAGCAGCAAGTCTCAAACCAGTTCAGAGTCAGCTGGGAGTTTATCATCCCTCCCAGTCACAGTCTTCCAACACAGGGCTCCAGGGGTCCCAGAGCCCATCATCAGTGTTGAAGACAGAGGCAAAGAAGGCATTATACGTCCCTGCTTTGTCTCTGTCCCTACTTGTGAGGTGACAACCTCGTCAAGCAACAGCCCAATGTTATCTCTGATCCTCCGTTTGCTGTTAAGATATTAAAAAAAGCCCTTTTTGTTGTCCTTCACAGTGCTGGCCAGCTTGAACTCTAATCAAGCTTTGGCTGCACAAATTCTCTCCCTACAAAGCGGACAGCATCTCTGTAGTCCTCCCATGTCACCTGTCCTTGCTTCCAATGTCTGTACACTTTCCTTTTCCACCTATTTTCTAGAAGAAGATCCCTGTTCAGCCAAGCCGGCCTTCTGCCCCACTTGCTTGACTTTCAACACTTTGGAATTACCTGCTCCTGTGCTCTTAAGAGATGGCTCTTAAAAAGTGACCAGCATTCGTGGATCCCAATACCTTCAAAAGCAGATTCCCAGGGAGCCTTACAAACTAGCTCCAGCAGCTCAAAGTCTGCTCTCCTCATATCCAGGGTTGAATTTTTGTTGTCAGTTTTTCTCCTATCGCCAACAATTTGAAACTCAACTACTTTATGGTCACTGTGACCAAGACAGCCACCAATCACCACTTCACCCGTGAGTCCCTCTGTCTACAAACAACAAGTCTAGGAGAGCACCTTTCCTAGTCAGCTCCCTTAGTACCTGCACCAAGAAGGTATCTTCAACATGCTTCAGGAATTTCATGGACCTGTTTGTGTCCACTGTATGATATTCCTAGTTAATGTCTGGGAAGTTAAAATCACCCGTAAGGACAAGGGCAACCGATCTAGAGATATTCCTTAATTCTTTGTAGAATAATTCATCAGTGTCATCATACTGGCTGTCTGGTCGATAGTAGATTCCCACAACAACTTGTCCAACAAATTGGACATACAACCCAAACCCTCTGGATAAATGAATTCAGCCTAAAACCAAGAAAGATTTAGTTCAAAAGCACTTGTTCTACAACAACCTTAAGCTTAATTAGATGGGTATATTAATATCTACATTATACGTCACATTTGTGATCTACTAAGACACTAAAAATAAAGGCCAACTAATCCCAGAATGGTTGAGGTTGGAAGGGACTTCTGGAGGTCATCTTGTCCACACACGCCCTGCTCAAGCACAGCCACCTAGAGTCAGTTGCCCAGGACCATGTCCAAATGGCTTTTGAATATTCACAAGGAGGGAGACTCAAAAAGCTCTTTGAGCAACCTGTTTGTGGTGGGTTGACCTTGGCTAACCATCAGGTGCCTACCAAGCTGCTCTGTCTCTCCCCCTGCTCAACAGGACATGCTCCTGAGCTTGGAAGAAGTGATCCTCAAATATTAACCAGCTTTCTTGGGCCCCTCTTCCCTCCAGGGCCTTATCCCACAGGATGCTTCCGAGGTCGGTCAGCTCTCCTCAAGTCCAGGGTTGTGAGCTTGCTTTTTGCCCTCCTTTCTCCCCTCAGGATCCCGAACTCCGCCACCTCATGGTCACTGTAGCCAAGGCTGCCTTTGACCTTCACATCCCCAACCAGCCCCTCCTTGTTGGTCAGTAGGAGGTCCAGCAGAGCACCTCTCCTCTATCACTTAGAGGAGGAAGTTGTCATTGATGCACTCCATGAATGTCCTGGATTGTTTATGCCATGCTATGTTGTCCCTCCAGCAGATATCAGGGTGGTTGAAGTTCCTCGTGAGGACCAGGGCCTGCGAACATGAGGCTGCTCCTATGTGTCTGTAGAGGTCCTGAACCACTTGTTCTTCCTGGACAGGTGGCCTATAGCAGACACCCACTATAAGGTCAGATACTAATGTTTTATATAGTGTATTTGCAATGCAAACTTTGCATAATGGAGCCTGATCCTGAAATTTTTTTTATGAAGAGTATATCCTACAGAAGTTTAGACACATTCCTAAGTAAACATGCTAGCCAGTTGATTTTATCTGTTTAAGTTTAAGTGCTTTCTATATTGAAGCCTTGAATGGCCCACTGCTCAGTTACTGGTGTGGCTATCAGTTAATACGACTAAATACTTTTATTTCTGAGATTACACGTGTCAAAATTTTGCAATTTTCCTTTTTGACTAAAGCATGTGAATTTTATTTTTCTAATTGAATTCAGGCATGAATTTGGAGAATTATCATTATTTTGGTGCATATTTGGCAGAATGACAAATATAAACAATGCAGTGCCCAAATATACTTCACAACTTGGACTTCAGCCTTGGTATTGTTGTGTAACATGAGCTGAGTTGGACACAATAGCAGAGACAAGAAATTATCTCCCTTCTTCCCCCACTACCTCTAAACATTTTCATGACATGAGGGAATGTTCATGCAATCAGTAGTGACAATATACAATGGAGACCCTGGTATACATATGCTACCCAAGAAAATCAGACTGCTGCTGCTTGTCAGCATATATTTGCATTTAATGCCAATGTTTTTTTTCATGTTGAAAGAATGCAATTAAACACTGATACGATCCTGATTTGAGATACCATCAGCTAGTTTGTGTCACAGAACTCCTTAATGAAAATAAATTTCCTTCATAGTGAGCCCTAAATATTAATCAAAACCCAGTTGACTATGGATGTGGATACCCTTCAAAATAATATGCTATCATCAGGATAAATAAGGACACTTCCATTTCTCAGTGTCAATGGAAAAGCGCTCAAAGCTTTTGGCTGTCTATTTATGAATTTTAATGAGACCTGGATTTGTCTCAGAAGGAGGCAGCCTTAATTTTCAAAGTGATTCAAACAAGTCAGTACAATATTAGAAAGCAGTACAAAAGCATGAGTGACAATGTAATAAAACACCTTGATGAAACTATATTGGGGAGGGGAAAACTGCTTATAGTAAACCACCCCCACTATTTCTCCTCATAAACTACAAAATTGACAACTTTGGAACTCAGTTTCCAATGTCATTTTCACCTTCTCTTGCTAAATATTTTGTGTTATGGAATGACCTGTTAAACTAGAGGCCGATTGTTATATTTTAGTTTCATACGGAGAACAACTGACACTTCTCAGCCATCAGACAGTGCACCGTAAGAAGGGTGGTGCAGTCTGCCGGTTATCTTCAGGATCTCTGAAGGCAGATTCCTATAATCCTAAATGCAACATCAGATGGGAATCCCAGGCTTGTTGGGAGCCTGTGTGAGTTTTCATGTGTTCAAAAATATCTCAGTTCCTCCTTTGCCCTCACTCCCAAGAACATATAAAAAAACCATACTGTTCTGAAAAAATAAATTTGAATCAAGTAAACTCAGTGCTGCTGCTGTTGTGATTTTCTTTTAATTTCTTTATCCTCATTTCCTTCCATCTCCTTGTTTTATTCTCAGTTTTGTTGGGATCACCCTGCAAGGGCTCGACCTTGAGGAGAAGGAGCTGTGGCATTGAGAAGCTGGTAAACAGCTGGACACCTGCAGGGCTCAACCTTGAGGAGAAGGAGCTGTGGTAAACAACTAAGAGGAAGCAAAGGAGCGCGTGGACATACAGAGGTGACCAATCCTGCCTCTGTGAGAGTCGCGTGGACTTAAAGCAATAGCCAACCGGGTAGCACTTCTAGGCGCGTGAACGGGCTGTATTTGTATAAAAAGCAAGCTTTGCTAACAATAAAGGTCTTTGGCTTGAATCCCCGCCAGAGTCCGTGCCTTATTACTCCACACATTTTTAAATACTGAATCGTTTTCTTCTCCAACTTCATTGTGTTTTCTCATATTCCTTTTTCATGTGTCTGTCTTAGGTTGCTTTTCCAAAACAACGTATTTGTTCTCATTTTCTTTTACCTTTCGTGTTCATTCTGCCACCTCTTTCTTCAAACTGCTTACCTATATTGGGGTCAAACTTTCTTTCAAATTACTTTTAATTCCTCTGCACTTTTTCTTAGCAACATCCTCAAGCTATTCTTTTTTGTCCTTGTTGCATTTCCATCACTGCTCCTATACTTTTGCTTGTGATGAAAGAGAAAGGAAGCAGTATTCTTAGCATGGCAAAGACGTAATAGAGCTTCCGTGCATTTGAAAAAATCAGTTCATTATAGCCAGGGATGGCAGACTTTAAGACAAGTTAAACATCCTTCAAAAATATGTGGTAAGTAGGTGGGAGAAATTCAGTTCAATCCCAAACTCATCACCAGTTACTGTTATATGAGAGCACGTGATATGTTGTATTCATTAATCTCAGTTAATCAAATCAGTCGATTATATTGAAACAAGGATCTAAAACAATTATGAAGTTTTAGCATGCATCGCTAATCAACTGTAAGTTTTGCAAATTTCTTAACATATGGAAGGTTATTGATTACATGATTAGTTTAACTTCAGTATAGAATTCTTTAGCCTAATAACTGTGTGATTATGTTTAACGGCCTACTCTCATAGTCCTTAGGCTGTATTTGCCTCAATGCTAACATTGTAACTATGTGTAAACGGTTAATCACGAGGAAAGCAGGCCTCATGAAAATTAAAACACAAGTAGAAACGGAGAAGACAGGTGGAGAGAACCAATAGGAGAAGAGTTAAGAGCAAGGACTGAGAGATTAAAGAGAACAGAGAAGATATCTTAACCTTGAGCATAGAGACAGACTGGCAGGAGTGCTCAGACAAGGATGATAAGAAGGAACTGCTTGGCTGGACAACAGAAGGGGTGAACATTCAAGGAGAAGAATTATCCTCGAGAGACCTGTGACCATAAAAGGGAAAAAGGAGTAGGGGACTAACTCCCCAAATGACCACCGACGACCACCCGAGACCCCCGTGCATGCGTAGTGTAGTTTTGCAACACCAGCATTATGTAAATGTAGTAGATAAGCAAGGAGGCGGAGATTTCTTGGAAAATGTGTGAATATTCATGTCTTGAAGGTATATAAAGGATGAACTTTTGTTTCAGCGCACGCATGTTAGGAGGAGATATCCCCCATGCGTCCAGCGCTGCAATAAAGATGTCCGCTGAATAACACTTTCATGTTATTGAGTCTAAATTTCTTAAGTTTGGATTTCTTTGAATCATAACATTTCCCTGGAAGCGGCAGAAAATAGTCTGGAAGTCTGAAACTTTTCCCTGGTTAAGGGCTAAGGCATTGTTACAGGCACACACAGAATAAATCCAGATCGTTACCAAAAAAGCATGATCTCCCAAAGCCACAACACCTGTAACAGGAAAATAGATGCATTAGGACTCACCGAAGAACCACAAACTCAGTCACAAAGGTGTGAAGCATCATATCCAGTTATCAGCTGGACAATATCATGAAAAAGACACTTTTAGATGTAATCCAGTAGGTAGATGGACTTTATTTTATTTTCATTGCTGCTCACTTCCTTCTATAACCTTTGGCACTTTGGATTCTGTCAGAGAAATTAATTATTTTAACTTATCTTTTTTTTAAAGCAATTTTAGGGTAACTAGCAAATGCAAAGGTCTTGTAATACTTTGCAGCAGTGAGTCTTTCAACATGTAGTAGTGGGCCAGTCTTTCAGAAAGTGCAGAACCCTGGCACATTACTTCAGGACATCCAAAGAATAGGACTGAATTTCTTGAATTTGCAGTGTTCAGACTGTAGAGAATAGCCACATCTCTGCCACATTTTTAATTCCCATTATTATTTGCCTTACTCTGGTGCCTAGGAGTCACAGTCATGGAGTTGGGTCACCCACATGCTGGCTTGATGTCCCGGTTTAGGCTGGGATAGAGTTAATTTTCTTCCTGATGGCTGGTATAGTGCTGTGTTTTGGATTTCATATGAGAATAATGTGGATAACACACTGATGTTTTTAGTTGTTGCTAAGTAGTTGTAGTGCTTATACTAAGTCAAGGACTTTTCATCTTCGCATGCTCTGCCAGTGAGGAGCTGCACAAGAAGCTGGGAGGGGGCACAGTCAGGACAGCTGATCCAGACTGACCAAAAGGATATTCCCTACCTTTACCTGCAATGACTGCAAGCGATAGTGAGGACCAGCAAGACAATTCCTTCCTAGCCCCTTCCTTGGAGGAGAGGGAGTGCAACGTTTCAATCTCGCAGTTCGGAGCGCGAGAGGGGGAAAAAGCAGAGCGCCTGTTTGCAAGGCTAGGAAAGAGCAGAGCCCCAGTCTTGCTGTTTATCTGCAATGACTGCAAGGGCTAGTGAGGACCAGCAAGACAGTTCCTTCCTATCCCCTTCCTTGGAGGAGAGGGAGAGCAACGTTTCAATCTCGCAGTTCGGAGCGCGAGAGGGAGAAAAAGAAGAGTGCCTGTTTGCAAGGCTAGGAAAGAGCAGAGCCCCAGTTTTCTGTTTATCTGCAATGACTGCAACGGATACTGAGCACCATCAAGAAAATTCCTTCCTAGCCCCTTCCTTGGAGGAGAGAGAGTGCAACGTTTCAATCTCGCAGTTCGGAGCGCGCAAGGGGGAAAAAGAAGAGTGCCGGTTTGCAAGGCTAGGAAAGAGCAGAGCCCCAGTCTTGCTGTTTATCTGCAATGACTGCAAGGGCTAGTGAGGAGCATCAAGACAATTCCTTCCTAGCCCCTTCCTTGGAGGAGAGGGAGCGCAACGTTTCAATCTCGCAGTTCCGAGCGCGAGAGGGGGAAAAAGCAGAGCGCCTGTTTGCAAGGCTAGGAAAGAGCAGAGCCCAAGTCTTGCTGTTTATCTGCAATGACTGCAAGGGCTAGTGAGGAGCAGCAAGACAATTCCTTCCTAGCCCCTTCCTTGGAGGAGAGGGAGCGCAAGGTCATAATCACGCTGTTCGGAGCACGAGAGGGAGAAAAAGCAGAGTGCCTGTTTGCAAGGCTAGGAAAGAGCAGAGCCCCAGTATTGCTGTTTATCTGCAATGACTGCAAGGGCTAGTGAGGACCAGCAAGACAGTTCCTTCCTATCCCCTTCCTTGGAGGAGAGGGAGAGCAACGTTTCAATCTCGCAGTTCGGAGCGCGCAAGGGGGAAAAAGCAGAGTGCCTGTTTGCAACGCTAGGAAAGAGCAGAGCCCCAGTCTTGCTGTTTATCTGCAATGACTGCAAGGGCTAGTGAGGAGCATCAGGACAATTCCTTCCTAGCCCCTTCCTTGGAGGAGAAGGAGTGCAACGTTTCAATCTCGACGTTCGGAGCGCGAGAGTGAGAAAAAGCAGAGTGCCTGTTTGCAAGGCTAGGAAAGAGCAGAGCCCCAGTCTTGCTGTTTATCTACAATGACTGCAAGGGCTAGTGAGCACCAGCAAGACAATTCCTTCCTAGCCCCTTCCTTGGAGGAGAGAGAGTGCAACGTTTCAATCTCGCTGTTCGGAGCGCTAGAGTGAGAAAAAGATTGGAGCCTGTTTGCAAGGCTAGGAAAGAGCAGAGCCCCAGTCTTGTTGTTTATCTGTAATGACTGCAAGGGCTAGTGAGGAGCAGCAAGACAATTCCTTCCTAGCCCCTTCCTTGGAGGAGAGAGAGTGCAACGTTTCAATCTCGCAGTTCAGAGCGCGAGTGGGGGAAAAAGCAGAGTGCCGGTTTGCAAGGCTAGGAAAGAGCAGAGCCCCAGTCTTGCTGTTTATCTGCAATGACTGCAAGGGCTAGTGAGGAGCATCAAGACAATTCCTTCCTAGCCCCTTCCTTGGAGGAGAGGGAGCGCAAGGTCTCAATCTCGCAGTTCGAAGCACAAGAGTGAGAAAAAGCAGAGTGCCTGTTTGCAAGGCTAGGAAAGAGCAGAGCCCCAGTCTTCCTGTTTATCTGCAATGACTGCAACGGATAGTGAGCACCAGCAAGACAATTCCTTCCTAGCCCCTTCCTTGGAGGAGAGGGAGTGCAACGTTTCAATCTCGCAGTTCGGAGCGCGAGAGGGAGAAAAAGAAGAGTGCCTGTTTGCAAGGCTAGGAAAGAGCAGAGCCCCAGTTTTGCTGTTTATCTGCAATGACTGCAACGGATACTGAGCACCATCAAGAAAATTCCTTCCTAGCCCCTTCCTTGGAGGAGAGAGAGTGCAACGTTTCAATCTCGCAGTTCGGAGCGCGCAAGGGGGAAAAAGCAGAGTGCCTGTTTGCAACGCTAGGAAAGAGCAGAGCCCCAGTCTTGCTGTTTATCTGCAATGACTGCAAGGGCTAGTGAGGAGCATCAGGACAATTCCTTCCTAGCCCCTTCCTTGGAGGAGAAGGAGTGCAACGTTTCAATCTCGCAGTTCGGAGCGCTAGAGTGAGAAAAAGATTGGAGTCTGTTTGCAAGGCTAGGAAAGAGCAGAGCCCCAGTCTTGTTGTTTATCTGTAATGACTGCAAGGGCTAGTGAGGAGCAGCAAGACAATTCCTTCCTAGCCCCTTCCTTGGAGGAGAGAGACTGCAACGTTTCAATCTCGCAGTTCAGAGCGCGAGTGGGGGAAAAAGCAGAGTGCCGGTTTGCAAGGCTAGGAAAGAGCAGAGCCCCAGTCTTGCTGTTTATCTGCAATGACTGCAAGGGCTAGTGAGGAGCATCAAGACAATTCCTTCCTAGCCCCTTCCTTGGAGGAGAGGGAGCGCAAGGTCTCAATCTCGCAGTTCGAAGCACAAGAGTGAGAAAAAGCAGAGTGCCTGTTTGCAAGGCTAGGAAAGAGCAGAGCCCCAGTCTTGCTGTTTATCTGCAATGACTGCAAGGGCTAGTGAGGAGCAGCAAGACAATTACTTCCTAGCCCCTTCCTTGGAGGAGAGGGAGCGCAAGGTCATAATCACTCTGTTCGGAGCACGACAGGGAGAAAAAGCAGAGTGCCTGTTTGCAAGGCTAGGAAAGAGCAGAGCCCCAGTATTGCTGTTTATCTGCAATGACTGCAAGGGCTAGTGAGGACCAGCAAGACAGTTCCTTCCTATCCCCTTCCTTGGAGGAGAGGGAGAGCAACGTTTCAATCTCACAGTTCGGAGCGCGAGAGGGAGAAAAAGAAGAGTGCCTGTTTGCAAGGCTAGGAAAGAGCAGAGCCCCAGTTTTGCTGTTTATCTGCAATGACTGCAACGGATACTGAGCACCATCAAGAAAATTCCTTCCTAGCCCCTTCCTTGGAGGAGAGAGAGTGCAACGTTTCAATCTCGCAGTTCGGAGCGCGCAAGGGGGAAAAAGCAGAGTGCCTGTTTGCAAGGCTAGGAAAGAGCAGAGCCCCAGTCTTGCTGTTTATCTACAATGACTGCAAGGGCTAGTGAGCACCAGCAAGACAATTCCTTCCTAGCCCCTTCCTTGGAGGAGAGAGAGTGCAACGTTTCAATCTCGCTGTTCGGAGCGCTAGAGTGAGAAAAAGATTGGAGCCTGTTTGCAAGGCTAGGAAAGAGCAGAGCCCCAGTCTTGTTGTTTATCTGTAATGACTGCAAGGGCTAGTGAGGAGCAGCAAGACAATTCCTTCCTAGCCCCTTCCTTGGAGGAGAGAGAGTGCAACGTTTCAATCTCGCAGTTCAGAGCGCGAGTGGGGGAAAAAGCAGAGTGCCGGTTTGCAAGGCTAGGAAAGAGCAGAGCCCCAGTCTTGCTGTTTATCTGCAATGACTGCAAGGGCTAGTGAGGAGCATCAAGACAATTCCTTCCTAGCCCCTTCCTTGGAGGAGAGGGAGCGCAAGGTCTCAATCTCGCAGTTCGAAGCACAAGAGTGAGAAAAAGCAGAGTGCCTGTTTGCAAGGCTAGGAAAGAGCAGAGCCCCAGTCTTCCTGTTTATCTGCAATGACTGCAACGGATAGTGAGCACCAGCAAGACAATTCCTTCCTAGCCCCTTCCTTGGAGGAGAGGGAGTGCAACGTTTCAATCTCGCAGTTCGGAGCGCGAGAGGGAGAAAAAGAAGAGTGCCTGTTTGCAAGGCTAGGAAAGAGCAGAGCCCCAGTTTTGCTGTTTATCTGCAATGACTGCAACGGATACTGAGCACCATCAAGAAAATTCCTTCCTAGCCCCTTCCTTGGAGGAGAGAGAGTGCAACGTTTCAATCTCGCAGTTCGGAGCGCGCAAGGGGGAAAAAGCAGAGTGCCTGTTTGCAACGCTAGGAAAGAGCAGAGCCCCAGTCTTGCTGTTTATCTGCAATGACTGCAAGGGCTAGTGAGGAGCATCAGGACAATTCCTTCCTAGCCCCTTCCTTGGAGGAGAAGGAGTGCAACGTTTCAATCTCGCAGTTCGGAGCGCTAGAGTGAGAAAAAGATTGGAGTCTGTTTGCAAGGCTAGGAAAGAGCAGAGCCCCAGTCTTGCTGTTTATCTGTAATGACTGCAAGGGCTAGTGAGGAGCAGCAAGACAATTCCTTCCTAGCCCCTTCCTTGGAGGAGAGAGACTGCAACGTTTCAATCTCGCAGTTCAGAGCGCGAGTGGGGGAAAAAGCAGAGTGCCTGTTTGCAAGGCTAGGAAAGAGCAGAGCCCCAGTCTTGCTGTTTATCTGCAATGACTGCAAGGGCTAGTGAGGAGCAGCAAGACAATTACTTCCTAGCCCCTTCCTTGGAGGAGAGGGAGCGCAAGGTCATAATCACTCTGTTCGGAGCACGACAGGGAGAAAAAGCAGAGTGCCTGTTTGCAAGGCTAGGAAAGAGCAGAGCCCCAGTATTGCTGTTTATCTGCAATGACTGCAAGGGCTAGTGAGGACCAGCAAGACAATTCCTTCCTATCCCCTTCCTTGGAGGAGAGGGAGAGCAACGTTTCAATCTCGCAGTTCGGAGCGCGAGAGGGAGAAAAAGAAGAGTGCCTGTTTGCAAGGCTAGGAAAGAGCAGAGCCCCAGTTTTGCTGTTTATCTGCAATGACTGCAACGGATACTGAGCACCATCAAGAAAATTCCTTCCTAGCCCCTTCCTTGGAGGAGAGAGAGTGCAACGTTTCAATCTCGCAGTTCGGAGCGCGCAAGGGGGAAAAAGCAGAGTGCCTGTTTGCAACGCTAGGAAAGAGCAGAGCCCCAGTCTTGCTGTTTATCTGCAATGACTGCAAGAGCTAGTGAGGAGCATCAAGACAATTCCTTCCTAGCCCCTTCCTTGGAGGAGAGGGAGCGCAAGGTCTCAATCTCGCAGTTCGGAGCACAAGAGGGAGAAAAAGCAGAGTGCCTGTTTGCAAGGCTAGGAAAGAGCAGAGCCCCAGTCTTGCTGTTTATCTGCAATGACTGCAAGGGCTAGTGAGGAGCATCAGGACAATTCCTTCCTAGCCCCTTCCTTGGAGGAGAAGGAGTGCAACGTTTCAATCTCGCCGTTCGGAGCGCGAGAGTGAGAAAAAGATTGGAGTCTGTTTGCAAGGCTAGGAAAGAGCAGAGCCCCAGTCTTGTTGTTTATCTGTAATGACTGCAAGGGCTAGTGAGGAGCAGCAAGACAATTCCTTCCTAGCCCCTTCCTTGGAGGAGAGAGAGTGCAACGTTTCAATCTCGCAGTTCAGAGCGCGAGTGGGGGAAAAAGCAGAGTGCCGGTTTGCAAGGCTAGGAAAGAGCAGAGCCCCAGTCTTGCTGTTTATCTGCAATGACTGCAAGGGCTAGTGAGGAGCATCAAGACAATTCCTTCCTAGCCCCTTCCTTGGAGGAGAGGGAGCGCAAGGTCTCAATCTCGCAGTTCGAAGCACAAGAGTGAGAAAAAGCAGAGTGCCTGTTTGCAAGGCTAGGAAAGAGCAGAGCCCCAGTCTTGCTGTTTATCTGCAATGACTGCAAGGGCTAGTGAGGAGCAGCAAGACAATTACTTCCTAGCCCCTTCCTTGGAGGAGAGGGAGCGCAAGGTCATAATCACTCTGTTCGGAGCACGAGAGGGAGAAAAAGCAGAGTGCCTGTTTGCAAGGCTAGGAAAGAGCAGAGCCCCAGTATTGCTGTTTATCTGCAATGACTGCAAGGGCTAGTGAGGACCAGCAAGACAGTTCCTTCCTATCCCCTTCCTTGGAGGAGAGGGAGAGCAACGTTTCAATCTCGCAGTTCGGAGTGCGAGAGGGAGAAAAAGAAGAGTGCCTGTTTGCAAGGCTAGGAAAGAGCAGAGCCCCAGTTTTGCTGTTTATCTGCAATGACTGCAACGGATACTGAGCACCATCAAGAAAATTCCTTCCTAGCCCCTTCCTTGGAGGAGAGAGAGTGCAACGTTTCAATCTCGCAGTTCGGAGCGCGCAAGGGGGAAAAAGCAGAGTGCCTGTTTGCAACGCTAGGAAAGAGCAGAGCCCCAGTCTTGCTGTTTATCTGCAATGACTGCAAGGGCTAGTGAGGAGCATCAGGACAATTCCTTCCTAGCCCCTTCCTTGGAGGAGAGGGAGCGCAAGGTCTCAATCTCGCAGTTCGAAGCACAAGAGTGAGAAAAAGCAGAGTGCCTGTTTGCAAGGCTAGGAAAGAGCAGAGCCCCAGTCTTCCTGTTTATCTGCAATGACTGCAACGGATAGTGAGCACCAGCAAGACAATTCCTTCCTAGCCCCTTCCTTGGAGGAGAGGGAGTGCAACGTTTCAATCTCGCAGTTCGGAGCGCGAGAGGGAGAAAAAGAAGAGTGCCTGTTTGCAAGGCTAGGAAAGAGCAGAGCCCCAGTTTTGATGTTTATCTGCAATGACTGCAACGGATACTGAGCACGATCAAGAAAATTCCTTCCTAGCCCCTTCCTTGGAGGAGAGAGAGTGCAACGTTTCAATCTCGCAGTTCGGAGCGCGAGAGGGAGAAAAAGCAGAGTGCCTGTTTGCAAGGCTAGGAAAGAGCAGAGCCCCAGTCTTGCTGTTTATCTGCAATGACTGCAAGGGCTAGTGAGCACCAGCAAGACAATTCCTTCCTAGCCCCTTCCTTGGAGGAGAGGGAGTGCAACGTTTCAATCTCGCAGTTCGGAGCGCGAGAGGGAGAAAAAGCAGAGTGCCTGTTTGCAAGGCTAGGAAAGAGCAGAGCCCCAGTCTTGCTGTTTATCTGCAATGACTGCAAGGGCTAGTGAGGAGCAGCAAGACAATTCCTTCCTAGCCCCTTCCTTGGAGGAGAGGGAGCGCAACGTTTCAATCTCGCAGTTCGGAGCGCGAGGGGGGAAAAAGATTAGTGCCTGTTTGCAAGGCTAGGAAAGAGCAGAGCCCCAGTCTTGCTGTTTATCTGCAATGACTGCAAGGGCTAGTGAGGAGCAGCAAGACAATTCCTTCCTAGCCCCTTCCTTGGAGGAGAGGGAGCGCAAGGTCATAATCACGCTGTTCGGAGCACGAGAGGGAGAAAAAGCAGAGTGCCTATTTGCAAGGCTAGGAAAGAGCAGAGCCCCAGCCTTGCTGTTTATCTGCAATGACTGCAACGGATAGTGAGCTCCAGCAAGACAATTCCTTCCTAGCCCCTTCCTTGGAGGAGAGAGAGTGCAACGTTTCAATCTCGCAGTTGGGAGCGCGAGAGGGGGAAAAAGCAGAGTGCCTGTTTGCAAGGCTAGGAAAGAGCAGAGCCCGAGTCTTGCTGTTTATCTGCAATGACTGCAAGGGATAGTGAGGAGCAGCAAGACAATTCCTTCCTAGCCCCTTCCTTGGAGGAGAGGGAGTGCAATGTTTCAATCTCGCAGTTCGGAGCGCGAGAGGGGGAAAAAGCAGGGTGCCTGTTTGCAAGGCTAGGAAAGAGCAGAGCCCGAGTCTTGCTGCTCATCTGCAATGACTGCAAGGGATAGTGAGGAGCAGCAAGACAATTCCTTCCTAGCCCCTTCCTTGGAGGAGAGGGAGTGCAACATTTCAATCTCGCAGTTCGGAGCGCGAGAGGGAGAAAAATCAGAGTGCCTGTTTGCAAAGCTAGGAAAGAGCAGAGCCCCAGTCTTCCTGCTCATCTGCAATGACTGCAAGGGCTAGTGAGGACCAGCAAGACAATTGCTTCCTAGCCCCTTCCTTGGAGGAGAGAGAGTGCAACGTTTCAATCTCGCAGTTCGGAGCGCGAGAGGGAGAAAAAGCAGAGTGCCTGTTTGCAAGGCTAGGAAAGAGCAGAGCCCCAGTCTTGCTGCTCATCTGCAATGACTGCAAGGGATACTGAGGACCAGCAAGACAATTGCTTCCTAGCCCCTTCCTTGGAGGGGAGAGAGTGCAACGTTTCAATCTCGCAGTTCGGAGCGCGAGAGGGGGAAAAAGCAGAGTGCCTGTTTGCAAGGCTAGGAAAGAGCAGAGCCCGAGTCTTGCCTTTTATCTGTAATGACTGCAAGGGCTAGTGAGGACCAGCAAGACAATTCCTTCCTATCCCCTTCCTTGGAGGGGAGAGAGTGCAACGTTTGAATCTCGCAGTTCGGAGCGCGAGAGGGGGAAAAAGCAGAGTGCCTGTTTGCAAGGCTAGGAAAGAGCAGAGCCCCAGTCTTGCTGTTTATCTGCAATGACTGCAAGGGATAGTGAGGACCATCAAGACAATTCCTTCCTAACCCTTCCTTGGAGTGGAGGGAGTGCAACGTTTCAATCTCGCAGTTCGGAGCATGAGAGGGAGAAAAAGCAGAGTGCTTGTTTGCAAGGCTAGGAAAGAGCAGAGCCCCAGTCTTGCTGCTCATCTGCAATGACTGCAAGGGATAGTGAGGAGCATCAAGACAATTCCTTCCTAGCCCCTTCCTTGGAGGAGAGGGAGCGCAAGGTCTCAATCTCGCAGTTCGAAGCACAAGAGTGAGAAAAAGCAGAGTGCCTGTTTGCAAGGCTAGGAAAGAGCAGAGCCCCAGTCTTCCTGTTTATCTGCAATGACTGCAACGGATAGTGAGCACCAGCAAGACAATTCCTTCCTAGCCCCTTCCTTGGAGGAGAGGGAGTGCAACGTTTCAATCTCGCAGTTCGGAGCGCGAGAGGGAGAAAAAGAAGAGTGCCTGTTTGCAAGGCTAGGAAAGAGCAGAGCCCCAGTTTTGCTGTTTATCTGCAATGACTGCAACGGATACTGAGCACCATCAAGAAAATTCCTTCCTAGCCCCTTCCTTGGAGGAGAGAGAGTGCAACGTTTCAATCTCGCAGTTCGGAGCGCGCAAGGGGGAAAAAGCAGAGTGCCTGTTTGCAACGCTAGGAAAGAGCAGAGCCCCAGTCTTGCTGTTTATCTGCAATGACTGCAAGGGCTAGTGAGGAGCATCAGGACAATTCCTTCCTAGCCCCTTCCTTGGAGGAGAAGGAGTGCAACGTTTCAATCTCGCAGTTCGGAGCGCTAGAGTGAGAAAAAGATTGGAGTCTGTTTGCAAGGCTAGGAAAGAGCAGAGCCCCAGTCTTGCTGTTTATCTGTAATGACTGCAAGGGCTAGTGAGGAGCAGCAAGACAATTCCTTCCTAGCCCCTTCCTTGGAGGAGAGAGACTGCAACGTTTCAATCTCGCAGTTCAGAGCGCGAGTGGGGGAAAAAGCAGAGTGCCTGTTTGCAAGGCTAGGAAAGAGCAGAGCCCCAGTCTTGCTGTTTATCTGCAATGACTGCAAGGGCTAGTGAGGAGCAGCAAGACAATTCCTTCCTATCCCCTTCCTTGGAGGAGAGGGAGAGCAACGTTTCAATCTCGCAGTTCGGAGCGCGAGAGGGAGAAAAAGAAGAGTGCCTGTTTGCAAGGCTAGGAAAGAGCAGAGCCCCAGTTTTGCTGTTTATCTGCAATGACTGCAACGGATACTGAGCACCATCAAGAAAATTCCTTCCTAGCCCCTTCCTTGGAGGAGAGAGAGTGCAACGTTTCAATCTCGCAGTTCGGAGCGCGCAAGGGGGAAAAAGCAGAGTGCCTGTTTGCAACGCTAGGAAAGAGCAGAGCCCCAGTCTTGCTGTTTATCTGCAATGACTGCAAGAGCTAGTGAGGAGCATCAAGACAATTCCTTCCTAGCCCCTTCCTTGGAGGAGAGGGAGCGCAAGGTCTCAATCTCGCAGTTCGGAGCACAAGAGGGAGAAAAAGCAGAGTGCCTGTTTGCAAGGCTAGGAAAGAGCAGAGCCCCAGTCTTGCTGTTTATCTGCAATGACTGCAAGGGCTAGTGAGGAGCATCAGGACAATTCCTTCCTAGCCCCTTCCTTGGAGGAGAAGGAGTGCAACGTTTCAATCTCGCCGTTCGGAGCGCGAGAGTGAGAAAAAGATTGGAGTCTGTTTGCAAGGCTAGGAAAGAGCAGAGCCCCAGTCTTGTTGTTTATCTGTAATGACTGCAAGGGCTAGTGAGGAGCAGCAAGACAATTCCTTCCTAGCCCCTTCCTTGGAGGAGAGAGAGTGCAACGTTTCAATCTCGCAGTTCAGAGCGCGAGTGGGGGAAAAAGCAGAGTGCCGGTTTGCAAGGCTAGGAAAGAGCAGAGCCCCAGTCTTGCTGTTTATCTGCAATGACTGCAAGGGCTAGTGAGGAGCATCAAGACAATTCCTTCCTAGCCCCTTCCTTGGAGGAGAGGGAGCGCAAGGTCTCAATCTCGCAGTTCGAAGCACAAGAGTGAGAAAAAGCAGAGTGCCTGTTTGCAAGGCTAGGAAAGAGCAGAGCCCCAGTCTTGCTGTTTATCTGCAATGACTGCAAGGGCTAGTGAGGAGCAGCAAGACAATTACTTCCTAGCCCCTTCCTTGGAGGAGAGGGAGCGCAAGGTCATAATCACTCTGTTCGGAGCACGAGAGGGAGAAAAAGCAGAGTGCCTGTTTGCAAGGCTAGGAAAGAGCAGAGCCCCAGTATTGCTGTTTATCTGCAATGACTGCAAGGGCTAGTGAGGACCAGCAAGACAGTTCCTTCCTATCCCCTTCCTTGGAGGAGAGGGAGAGCAACGTTTCAATCTCGCAGTTCGGAGTGCGAGAGGGAGAAAAAGAAGAGTGCCTGTTTGCAAGGCTAGGAAAGAGCAGAGCCCCAGTTTTGCTGTTTATCTGCAATGACTGCAACGGATACTGAGCACCATCAAGAAAATTCCTTCCTAGCCCCTTCCTTGGAGGAGAGAGAGTGCAACGTTTCAATCTCGCAGTTCGGAGCGCGCAAGGGGGAAAAAGCAGAGTGCCTGTTTGCAACGCTAGGAAAGAGCAGAGCCCCAGTCTTGCTGTTTATCTGCAATGACTGCAAGGGCTAGTGAGGAGCATCAGGACAATTCCTTCCTAGCCCCTTCCTTGGAGGAGAGGGAGCGCAAGGTCTCAATCTCGCAGTTCGAAGCACAAGAGTGAGAAAAAGCAGAGTGCCTGTTTGCAAGGCTAGGAAAGAGCAGAGCCCCAGTCTTCCTGTTTATCTGCAATGACTGCAACGGATAGTGAGCACCAGCAAGACAATTCCTTCCTAGCCCCTTCCTTGGAGGAGAGGGAGTGCAACGTTTCAATCTCGCAGTTCGGAGCGCGAGAGGGAGAAAAAGAAGAGTGCCTGTTTGCAAGGCTAGGAAAGAGCAGAGCCCCAGTTTTGATGTTTATCTGCAATGACTGCAACGGATACTGAGCACGATCAAGAAAATTCCTTCCTAGCCCCTTCCTTGGAGGAGAGAGAGTGCAACGTTTCAATCTCGCAGTTCGGAGCGCGAGAGGGAGAAAAAGCAGAGTGCCTGTTTGCAAGGCTAGGAAAGAGCAGAGCCCCAGTCTTGCTGTTTATCTGCAATGACTGCAAGGGCTAGTGAGCACCAGCAAGACAATTCCTTCCTAGCCCCTTCCTTGGAGGAGAGGGAGTGCAACGTTTCAATCTCGCAGTTCGGAGCGCGAGAGGGAGAAAAAGCAGAGTGCCTGTTTGCAAGGCTAGGAAAGAGCAGAGCCCCAGTCTTGCTGTTTATCTGCAATGACTGCAAGGGCTAGTGAGGAGCAGCAAGACAATTCCTTCCTAGCCCCTTCCTTGGAGGAGAGGGAGCGCAACGTTTCAATCTCGCAGTTCGGAGCGCGAGGGGGGAAAAAGATTAGTGCCTGTTTGCAAGGCTAGGAAAGAGCAGAGCCCCAGTCTTGCTGTTTATCTGCAATGACTGCAAGGGCTAGTGAGGAGCAGCAAGACAATTCCTTCCTAGCCCCTTCCTTGGAGGAGAGGGAGCGCAAGGTCATAATCACGCTGTTCGGAGCACGAGAGGGAGAAAAAGCAGAGTGCCTATTTGCAAGGCTAGGAAAGAGCAGAGCCCCAGCCTTGCTGTTTATCTGCAATGACTGCAACGGATAGTGAGCTCCAGCAAGACAATTCCTTCCTAGCCCCTTCCTTGGAGGAGAGAGAGTGCAACGTTTCAATCTCGCAGTTGGGAGCGCGAGAGGGGGAAAAAGCAGAGTGCCTGTTTGCAAGGCTAGGAAAGAGCAGAGCCCGAGTCTTGCTGTTTATCTGCAATGACTGCAAGGGATAGTGAGGAGCAGCAAGACAATTCCTTCCTAGCCCCTTCCTTGGAGGAGAGGGAGTGCAATGTTTCAATCTCGCAGTTCGGAGCGCGAGAGGGGGAAAAAGCAGGGTGCCTGTTTGCAAGGCTAGGAAAGAGCAGAGCCCGAGTCTTGCTGCTCATCTGCAATGACTGCAAGGGATAGTGAGGAGCAGCAAGACAATTCCTTCCTAGCCCCTTCCTTGGAGGAGAGGGAGTGCAACATTTCAATCTCGCAGTTCGGAGCGCGAGAGGGAGAAAAATCAGAGTGCCTGTTTGCAAAGCTAGGAAAGAGCAGAGCCCCAGTCTTCCTGCTCATCTGCAATGACTGCAAGGGCTAGTGAGGACCAGCAAGACAATTGCTTCCTAGCCCCTTCCTTGGAGGAGAGAGAGTGCAACGTTTCAATCTCGCAGTTCGGAGCGCGAGAGGGAGAAAAAGCAGAGTGCCTGTTTGCAAGGCTAGGAAAGAGCAGAGCCCCAGTCTTGCTGCTCATCTGCAATGACTGCAAGGGATACTGAGGACCAGCAAGACAATTGCTTCCTAGCCCCTTCCTTGGAGGGGAGAGAGTGCAACGTTTCAATCTCGCAGTTCGGAGCGCGAGAGGGGGAAAAAGCAGAGTGCCTGTTTGCAAGGCTAGGAAAGAGCAGAGCCCGAGTCTTGCCTTTTATCTGTAATGACTGCAAGGGCTAGTGAGGACCAGCAAGACAATTCCTTCCTATCCCCTTCCTTGGAGGGGAGAGAGTGCAACGTTTGAATCTCGCAGTTCGGAGCGCGAGAGGGGGAAAAAGCAGAGTGCCTGTTTGCAAGGCTAGGAAAGAGCAGAGCCCCAGTCTTGCTGTTTATCTGCAATGACTGCAAGGGATAGTGAGGACCATCAAGACAATTCCTTCCTAACCCTTCCTTGGAGTGGAGGGAGTGCAACGTTTCAATCTCGCAGTTCGGAGCATGAGAGGGAGAAAAAGCAGAGTGCTTGTTTGCAAGGCTAGGAAAGAGCAGAGCCCCAGTCTTGCTGCTCATCTGCAATGACTGCAAGGGATAGTGAGGAGCAGCAAGACAGTTCCTTCCTAGCCCCTTCCTTGGAGGAGAGGGAGTGCAACGTTTCAATCTCGCAGTTGGGAGAGCGAGAGTGAGAAAAAGCAGAGTGCCTGTTTGCAAGGCTAGGACAGAGCAGAGCCCCAGTCTTGCTGTTTATCTGCAATGACTGCAAGGGATAGTGAAGAGCAGCAAGACAATTCCTTCCTAGCCCCTTCCTTGGAGGAGAGGGAGTGCAACGTTTCAATCTCGCAGTTCAGAGCGCGAGAGGGAGAAAAGGCAGAGCCTGGGGAAGGCAGGTGAGGCCAGTCCTGGGTGCTGGGGGAGGGTCTGCGCCAACGCTGGCCCCCTGTGCTCTCTCCAGCTCCTGGAGGACGGTGGCAGACTGGAGGAGCACCTGCAGCAGAGCCTGCAGTACCTGCAAAGCCCACAGGAGCCCTTGCGTGAGGCAGCCATCACGTTCATTGGTGAGCCACAACCCCGCCGGGGGTGCGTCTCTGCCCCGCGACAGCTTATCCCCAGCCACAGTGGCTGCTGAATCCAGCAAGCGGCTGCAGAGCCCGGACTGCCCGATGCTTGAGCTCACGGTCTCCCTGGTGCCCTCTCACACCCCTGCCCGGTCGCAGTGACTGGTGGGAGCCTTCTTGGGTCCCTCGCAGCTGCCGTGGCCTTCACGCTCAGGGGACCGCCCTGGGCTCAGCCTTGCCCAGTGGGAGGAGGCCACGTGGCCTGGCCTGCGGGGCTGGTGGCAGGGAGCCGGGCTGCTGGGGCAGGCAGGCCAGTGGGATCTGTAACGGACTGTGTGTGCCTAGGGCTCGCCGAGCTGCAGCTGAGGGATGGGTACCCGGAGAAGCTCCATGTCATCTACAGGGGTGAGTGAGGGCAGTGGGGTGTCCGCAGGGGCTGGCGGAGAGGGGGAAAGACCCTGGGAGGAAATCTCCAACGCCTGCCCCAGCTGGGCAGGGCACTGCTCCCTGCACACATGAGGTGCGGCGTGGGCAGAGCAGAGAGAGATTTCAGGGGGATGTGGGGCATTGGTGGCAGCACCTTCCCGCTCATCCCGGCACCCCTGCCTCCCTCCTGGCCATGGGAAGAGCTGGGGGGTTGGGGGGGCGCTGGCCAGAGGGGCTCTGCAGATGCCCTGCAGATGCGGGCTCTGACCTCGGCTCTGCTCCTTTCCGTGCCAGCCCTTCAAGACAAGGCAAGAGACAGCAGCGCCTGCATCTCTTCCCTGGCAACTCAAACCCTGCTGGTCCTGGACGCTGCAGCGAAAAAGCCTCCCTCCGGATCCCACCTGCAAGCACTGTGCTCCTGGCTCCGGAGGGCATGGAGGAGGAGGACCCCGGCCCCAGGAGGCGGCTGACTGTGCTGCTGGAGCTGTGGGCAGAGCTGATCCCGGGGTGCTCTGCGCACGGGCACCCCCTGAGCAGCTGGACCTGCCCCCTTGCCAGCAACCCGGGGCCGTGCAGGATGCACCACGCCCTGCGTCGTGGCCCCAAGGCACCAGCTGCTCTGCCAGGCTGTGAAACCCAGAGGAACGGTGAAGGAAAGCTTTTGCCTGCTCTGCCCTCTCCAGGGAGATCCCAGCCTGGATGGTGCCCGCCCTCTGCACCGCTCCCATTTCGTGGCGAAGGGGACAGGTGGGCCGTGGCTCTAGTGGGTGTGCTGGCCATCAAGCCTGAAGGAGCAGCCAAAGGGCAGCGAGAGGATCGCTTCAGATGGCGACCCAGGATGGAAACGGGCGTTCTGCAGGCCGCAGGCAGAGGCCTTAGCACAGCCGGCCTGCCTGTGCCTCCCAGCCATCGATAAAGGCTGTGGAACTTGACGTGCTGTTTTGAGCTCTTCTTCCCCGCCCCGCGCTGCCCTGCTGCCCCTCAGACACCCGGAGGGTTCCTATTATGACAGGCCCCCCACGCACCCCTGCGGACCCTGCCGCCCCCCAGGCAGCTGTGGGGGCCGCGTTGGGTCCCGCTTGCGCCCCTGGGGAGCCCTGCTGCCCCCCAGGCCCCCCCAAGGGCCCCGGGAGGGCCTGTACATAGCCCCGTGGAGCCTTGCTGTTCCCCAGACAGCTGGAGGGGCTCTGCTGCGCCCCGCGCGGAGCCCTGCTGCCCCCCAGGCCCCCCCAAGGGCCCCGGGAGGGCCTGTACATAGCCCCGTGGAGCCTTGCTGTTCCCCAGACAGCTGGAGGGGTTCTGCTGCGCCCCGCGCGGAGCCCCAGGTAGCCGTGCTGCTCCCCAGGCCTTCGCAGCGGCCCTACAGCGCCTTCCACGGTGCCCTGCGAGGCCCGGGAGAGCCCCTGGGGCTCTCTGGAGGGGCTGCTTGGCCCCACGTGTGCCCCTGGGAGGCCTGTCAGAGGCCCTGGGGTTCTCTGGAGGGCAGCAGGGCCCTGCCCGGGCCCCGGCCAAGCCCGGCAGCTCTATCCGGGTAGGAAATGGGCCATGACGGAGCCTGTCCCTTCTCCACCTTCTGCTGCCCAGGGCGGCAGTTCCTCCTTCAATTTCAGTTGATCAGTTGAGCAGAATACAGATGGTCTTGGGTGGCCAGGGGCTGAACAAAGGGGGCACAAGGATGGCCTCAGAAGGCATGACGATGAGAGCTAAGAGTGAGAGACAGAAGACGACTCTGGGGCACAATGCAAAACTCAAAAGGGTGTCCCAGCAATGTACAGATGTCCTCATGGAATGAGTGACTGGATAGACTAGATGTCCTAGATGGCAGTGAATAAAGGTAAGAGAGCTCTGGGGCACAGAGAAAGCCCGAGGAATGGATCTGGCTGAATAAGAGAGAGACAAAGAGGGCTGCAGAGCTTGAAGGGTGCCATGGCACACCAGAACAGTCTCAGGAGGTATCATGACAGAGATGAGAGGACTCTGGGGGTGGGGGATGTTGGGGAAGAGGGAGACAAACAAAAGATTGGTGACACAATGAGGTGTTCAGGAGGGGATAGGAACAGAGTACAGATACCCTCAGGAGAGCAGGGACCAAACAAAGGCATTGTAGATGGCAGACAGGAAGGTAAGAGTGCTCTGGGGCACAATGAAAGCCTGAGGGCTTCTGGAGGAAGGAGAGCGCTACAAAGCTTGCTATAGACCCTGAAAAGAGCTGTGGGGCTATTGTGGTTTAGCCTCAGCTGGCAACTAAGCACCACGCAGCCGCTTACTTGCCTCCCGCCCATCCCAGGTGGGATGGGGGAGAGAGCTGGAAAAAAATACTCATGGGTTGGGTTAAAAACGGTTTAATAGGACAGCAAAGGCAGAGGAAATCATCATCATCATCATCATCATCATCATAATATTCCGTCTGGGCAGCTCTCCAGCCACTCCTCCCCAAGCCTGTAGCATTGCATGGAGTTGTTGTGACGGAATTGCAGGACCCGGCACATGGCCTTATTTTCGAGAGTTTTAGGAACTGCATTGGCTGTTTGCAAGGCTAGGAAAGAGCAGAGCCCCAGTCTTTCCTTTTATCTGTAATGACTGCCGAGCTGCAGTACCTAAGTTCGCGCACAGGGAGGCAGCACCGAGCGCGGGGAGGAGGCGCGCCACCACGCATGCCTGGGAGGCCAGGTCGCAAAACCTACATCTCCCGGCATGCACTGGCAAGCACAGCATGGCCGCCCGCCAGGCCCCTGCCACAAGACTACGCTTCCCGGCATGCGCGGGGGAACGACCGTCGCCGGCCCTAAGCCCCGTGCCTCAGGGCTACGGCTCCCGCCGTGCCGCCAGGCGCAGCCTGCCCTGCTGGCTGACCCTGCGCAGACACCGGCTCCCCCTTTTCCCCCGCAAGACCCGCCGAGACGCGAGCGCTAAACCCGCGCTCCGCCGCGCGGCTCCGGGCAGCCCCCGCCGCCGGCTCCCACACGCCCCTGCTCCGTGCCTCCGACGCGGACCTCGCCGCCCCGCCTCGGGGCTTTCCCCGGCACCTGCTGGTCCATGGGGCGTACCCCGCTCACGTTCTTCCTCGCTGCAGCCGCAGCCCGGTCACAGCGGGCGACCGCTCCGCCCCGCCTCTCTCCCTCTACCCGGCTCCCTTTCTCCGTTTTTTTTGTTTGGTGTTTTTTGTTTGGTTCCCCTCCCCCCCCGTATTTCTCGCACCCCACCGCTACCTAATTTCTCCTTCAACGATTCCCTTTATCCAGCTTCCCTTTCCCGTACTTTTAACTCCTCCCTTTTTTCCGTATACCCTGTCACTTTTTAAATTTTGTTTCAGTATTTCCTTCTATCCTCATTCCTGTTCCTATTTTTTTAATTCTTTCCTGCTTTTCTCGTAGCCTGTCGCTTCTTAAAACGTCCTTCCGTCCCTCTACCCGATTCCTTGCCCCTGTTTTTTATCTCCGCCTCTGTCCCGCACCCAGTCATATTAATAACTTTCTTTCTATGTCTCCATTTATTTAGCTTCCTGTCCGCCGTTTTATTTTTTTTTCCTGTCTGTATCATACTCCCTCCATTTTAACTTGTGTTTCGATGGCTACTTTTCTGCGGTTCGCTGCCTGCGTTTTGTAATTCTCCCCCGTCTGTCCTGTACCCTGGCGCTGCTTCAAGTTCCCATGTCTGCTTTTGTCGAGCTCCCTATCCGTGTCTTTTAACTCTTTCCCGTGTCGTGTACCCCGTTGCTTTTTACATTTTTATGTGTCTGTTTTTCCACAGTCTTATTTTTAATTTATTCTCGTCTTTGCTAAAGGCCGTCGCGTTTTAAATTAATTTTCTTTCTACATCAAAGTTTATCCACCTCACTGTCCCTGTTTTTTGTTTTCCCATCTACGCTGTACCCCATCGCTTCTAAAATTTTCTTTCCGTGTCTACTTTAACCAATTCGCTGTCTATATTTTTTATTTGTTTCTCGTCCGTGCTGTACCCCGTCGCTTTTGAAATTTTCTTCCTATGTCTCTCTGTATTTTTCTGTCTGTTGTCATTTTTAACTTTTTCTTGTTTTTCCTCAATGCTTCCGCTTTTATAATTTTCTTCCTATGTCACTCTCCATCACCCTACGCTTATTTTACTTTTTTTTTCCCTTGCCTTTCCTTAATGCCTTGGCTTTCAAAATTTCCTTTTTACATCAACTTTTATCCAGTTTTCTGTCCCCTTCCCCCCCCCCAGCTTCTCCTTTACCCAGCTGCTTTTTACATGCTCTCTCCATGTCCGCTTTAACCAATTCACCGTCTTTCATTTTTATTTTTATTCCTGTCTGTCCCGAGCCCTGTCGCTCTTTCAGTTTCTGTTCTAGGTCTACTTTTATCAAGCTCCCTATCCATATTTTTTAATTTATTCCTGTCCGTTGTGTACCCTGTCGCTTTTAGAACTGTATTTTCGTTTGTGGCTCTGTTATTTACCATCTCCTTGGGGTTTTTTAATTGTTTCTTGTCTTTTCTTAATGCCATTGCTTATTCCATTTTTCTTTCTCGACAACATTTGTGAGGTTTGCTGTCCCTAGTTTTTAGTGCTTTCCCGTACCCCGCTGCTTTTTAAATCTTCTTTCTATGTCTCTCTTTATCTGGATTCCTGTCCCCAGTCTTAAATTTTTTCCCGCGTTTCTAGTACCGCGCTCAACTTTTTAAAACTGTATTCCCGCGCGCGCTAGTTTGGGCTCAGATGTAGAGTTAGTTTTATTCGCGGTAGCTGGCGCAGGGCTACGTGTTGGATTTGCGCCGACACCCGGCGTCGATGACGCGGGGACACGCGCCGGGTCTCGCCGAGCGGCGCTTGCGCGGCGTCAAGGGCTGTTCTGCTGCTCCCGCGGCCCCGCCAGCGAGTAGAGCGGGGGTGCGCGCGGGGTTGGGAGGGGACGCGGCCGGGACAGCTGACCCCCAGCTGCCCAAAGGGATGTTCCCGACCGTACGACATAGCGCTCGGCCAGCAAACCGGGGCTGGAGGTCGCGGGGGCGAGGGGGGCCTTAACGTCTTGACGTAACCCTGTCACGTACCACGTCGCTTTTAAAATTTTATTTCTACGTCTCCATTTATCCGGTTCCCTGTCCCGTGGTTTCGGTTTTTTGTTTTTCTTCCCCGTGTTTCCTGCCGCCCGTCGCTTTTTCTTTTCTCTTCCGCATCCCCCTCCGCATCGCTCCCTTTGACGGGGTTTTAATGCCCTGACTCTGCATCCTGTCCCCTTTCTATTCTTATGGCTCTGTCCAGCTGATGGTCTCTAATTTTTAATTCTTTCCCGTGTTTGTCCCTTTTCCCTTTCTCTTTCCATGACTGCCTCTATCTGCCTTCCTGTCCCTTCACACACACACCCCCCACCCCCTTTTTTTCTTAATTCCTTCTGCTCTGGTCCCCTCGTGCAGTTTTCTCTCTGTCTCCCGATACCCAGCTCCCTGTCGCGGTACCCGCCGCTCCCAGGCCGGGCGCCGCTCGTTCTCGCTGTCCCTCTCCGCTGTCCCCGCTGCCCCGCTCGGTCCCACTCAGCTCTCTCCCCCGCTCCCTCCCCCTTTTCTTTATCGCTTCATCTCCCCCCTCCCCACGCTGCAGTTCTCCCTCTTCCTCCGCCTCGACGCCCACGTCCGGCTCCCGCCCCCCCGGGCCTGGCTCCCCGTCCCTCGCCTCTTCTCTCCCCGCCTCTGCGCTTCCTCCCGCTTCCCTCTCCCCTCTTCCCCCTCCGCCCGGCCGCCGTCGGGCACCGAGCCTGGGCGGCAGCTCCCGGTGCGCCCGAGGGAACAAACCTGCGCTGCCCGCTTTGCGCGCCCGGGTGCGTTCCTCCGCTGCGGGGCCGGGCCCAGGCCCAGGGCAGGGGCTCCCGTGCCGTTGGGGGGGGTGGCGGCCGCCTGCTCCCGAGGGGTTGCAGCTGCGGGCCCGACGCTCGAAGCGGGCTGCAGGTGCGGCTGAGGCCGGCGCTGGCCCTGCGGTGCCCCGGGGGCGCCGCCCGGGCCCGCCCGCCGGCGGGAGCCGGCTGAGGAGCGGCGCGAAGGCCGTTCCGCAGGCAGCCGCCTGCAGCGAGGAAGGGCCGGGCCCCGCGGCGAGGCGGGAGTCCTCCCGCCCCCGCGGGAGCGCGACCCCAGCACGCGGCGCCGGGAGCGCGCGTGAGCGGCCGCGCGTCCCTATAGCCTCGCGGGACAGGCGCCGCGAGGTACCGCCCGGAGGGCGGGGGGGGGGGGCGCGCAGGCAGAGACGCCTCACGGCGCACGCGCGCGCCTCGCTCCGCCGGGTCTCTGCCCGCCTCCGGGGCGGGCCCCGTCCCCGCGGGGCGGTGCTGTTGTCCCACACACGGTTCTTCCGCCGGTGCGCGGGCAGGCGGCGAACGTGCGGAGCCGGGGTGTTGGCTTTTCTTCCGGCTGCGTGCAGAGCTGGGTGCGAGGTGGTAGCGCACAGAGCTCGCACCCCTCGGGCCACACTCGGACCGCGTGGCTACGCTCCGCGCAGCGGTTACCGGTGTTTTCAACAGTTGGCTCCGTCGCCCTTGTTCCCCTCGGTTCTCGCCAGCCTCGTCTCCGCTTAAAGTCGCAGCGTCCTTCTTTCTTCCCGGGCATGCTGAGCGAGGAGGGGGCTTTCCCCGCCCGGGGGCAGGTTGCTATTATGCCAATTAGATGTTAATTAGGACAGTTCCCTCAAGGTTCCGGAGCTGTGCTGCTTTTGTGATTATCTTGTTCCTCCCCTCAAGGTTGCACCTCGCAGTTAACTGCTCACAGAGACTAAACGATGCCCCCAGCTTCGTTACTCGCGCACCTCGAGCAGTGCGGGCGGGAGCGTTGCTGCCGCGGTGTCGGGTCAGAGCCGCGCTCTCGAACGGCGGCGCGTAAGTTCCGCCTGCCCGGCTCTGCCTCGAGCGCGTGATGGCGTGTGCTCTGCCTGAGCAGCCGGGAAAATGCCTCGGAAACGACCCGCTTGTTGCAGGCAAAGCAGATGTGACGCAAGTGGGGCGTTCGGGCGGCTTTTGTAGCCTGACGTCAGCCTGCGTTCTGAGTCACGCTTGCACGTGCGCGCGCAAAACGAACGCGTGCCTGTGCAACAAACTCCTGCTGCAGCAGAGGGATCGGGAGTCCGTGGCAGCGGTCAGCTGGGCCTGGGCGCGGCAGCTTCAGCCGGTGGTCGCGTACCGGTGTTCTTCCTGCCACCCTACGCCGGCGGGTTTCTTTAGACGTACGCGGTGCTTAGGCGTCCTCGGCCGTCACTTAGGCCGGGCTACCGGAGCAGGCGTCCCGAGTGACCCTTCCCCACACCGTTCCCTGCTCTCCCGCCCACGCCAGCGCTGCTGCGCCCGGTGTCCCTGTCCCCTGCTTCTACTTCTGCCTCTGCCCACCCCCGGCCCAGCGCGGGCGTCATCGGGCTCGTTAATCGTGGCTGCCTCGGGGCTCGCGAAACAGATCGCGTGCAGGAGCGCCCGGCCTTGCGGCGAGTCCCTGCAACCGCCTGGCTGCGGGGAGGGGCCGCTGCCTCGCGCCCGCCGTTCGAGTGCGCCGAGGGCTCCCCTCGTGCCTTCCGGTCCTAATCCGTCGCAGACGGCCAGGATCTTCTTTCCCAGGTGTGCTTCTAACGACAGGCCCAGGAAAGGACAGGGCCACGTGAGCGATGGACGCTGTCGCTCCCAGGTGCGCCGCACCTGACGTACACGGGCAGTCGAATGTGCAGGGTCTGCACGCATCACCGGAAGCGGCCGTGTGGCGCACGAGCGAGGCTACGTGCGTAGGGAGCCTCGTCTTGTACGAGCTGTAAGACACCCCGGTATTCTCTTGGGTGGAGGACAGCCAAGCGACAGGAGTTACAGAAGGCGAAGGGAGGAGAGGAGGAAGAAGCGTCTGAACTGGCAAACTCTCCCAGCAGTGCAGGGAGTGAAAGCTGCGGTGAGTCCCAGGCCCTCGGGGCCCTGTTGCCCCTATTCTGCATCCCGGGCCCTCGCTGCCCCTCCCCTGGCCCCCTCTCTTTCCCACGCTGATGTGGTATCCGTCCGTGTCCCCCCATACCTCCTTTCTCCATCTCACTCTGACCAGCTCCCCGTCCCTGTCTTTTAGGTCCTCTCTCTCCCTAGCTTGTAGCCCGCGGCTATTTTTCCTTCCTCTGCCTCTCCCAGTCTGGCTCCCTGTCCCTGCTTTTCCATTCCTCCCTCTCTGCCGTGTAGCGTGTTGCTGCTCTTTTCTTTCGCAGTCTCTCTCTGTCTGGCTCCCAGCCACCATGTTTGCCTTCCTCCCGCTCTGTCCTGTAGCCCGTCGGTATTTTTGCTGTCTCTGGCGCTCTCTGCCCGGCCCCGTGTCCCTGGTGTTCAAAGTCTTCCTTCTTGGCCCTGTAGCACAGCACAAGTGTGTCTCTTCCTCTGTCTCCCTCTATCCTGCTCCCTGTCCCTGTTTTGCAATTTCGTCCTTGTCAGCCCTGAGCCACGCTGCAGTTTCATTTCTTTCGCCGTCTTGCCCTGTCCGGCTCCCTGCCGGGATCTTTCAATTCCTCTCTATCTGTCTTGAAGCCCGTCGCTGTTTTCTCTTTCTCTCTGTCTCTCTGTCCATCTCTCTGTCTCTGTCTTTACTTACACTTTTAAATTCCTCCCTCTCTGCCCAGCGGCCCATCGCTATTTTGCCGTTCTCTGTCCCGTGTCTTGAATCGCTCCCTCTCTGCCCTGTAGCCTGTCACAGTGGTGGTTTTTTTTCCTTCTCTGCCATTCGCTCTCTGTCTGGCTCCCTGTCCCTACTGCAGGGAAATGAAGTTGGTTAAGCAGGACTTTCCCCTCATGAACCTGTGCTGGCTATGACCAATGACTGCGTTGTCTCTCAAGTGTTTTTCAACAACTCCCAGAATAGCGTTCTCCATAATTTTACTGGGCTCTGAAGTGAGACTGACAGGCCTGTAATTACCAGGGTCTTCCTTCTTACCCTTCTCAAAAACTGGGACAACATTTGCCAGCTTCCAGTCAACTGGGACCTCTCCAGACTCCCAAGAGAGAGGTCCCGCAATGACATTGGCCAACGCTTTCAGTACCCTGGGATGAATCCCATCAGGCCCCATAGACTTATGTGCATCCAGCTGGAGCAGCAAGTCTCAAACCAGTTCAGAGTCAGCTGGGAGTTTATCATCCCTCCCAGTCACAGTCTTCCAACACAGGGCTCCAGGGGTCCCAGAGCCCATCATCAGTGTTGAAGACAGAGGCAAAGAAGGCATTATACGTCCCTGCTTTGTCTCTGTCCCTACTTGTGAGGTGACAACCTCGTCAAGCAACAGCCCAATGTTATCTCTGATCCTCCGTTTGCTGTTAAGATATTAAAAAAAGCCCTTTTTGTTGTCCTTCACAGTGCTGGCCAGCTTGAACTCTAATCAAGCTTTGGCTGCACAAATTCTCTCCCTACAAAGCGGACAGCATCTCTGTAGTCCTCCCATGTCACCTGTCCTTGCTTCCAATGTCTGTACACTTTCCTTTTCCACCTATTTTCTAGAAGAAGATCCCTGTTCAGCCAAGCCGGCCTTCTGCCCCACTTGCTTGACTTTCAACACTTTGGAATTACCTGCTCCTGTGCTCTTAAGAGATGGCTCTTAAAAAGTGACCAGCATTCGTGGATCCCAATACCTTCAAAAGCAGATTCCCAGGGAGCCTTACAAACTAGCTCCAGCAGCTCAAAGTCTGCTCTCCTCATATCCAGGGTTGAATTTTTGTTGTCAGTTTTTCTCCTATCGCCAACAATTTGAAACTCAACTACTTTATGGTCACTGTGACCAAGACAGCCACCAATCACCACTTCACCCGTGAGTCCCTCTGTCTACAAACAACAAGTCTAGGAGAGCACCTTTCCTAGTCAGCTCCCTTAGTACCTGCACCAAGAAGGTATCTTCAACATGCTTCAGGAATTTCATGGACCTGTTTGTGTCCACTGTATGATATTCCTAGTTAATGTCTGGGAAGTTAAAATCACCCGTAAGGACAAGGGCAACCGATCTAGAGATATTCCTTAATTCTTTGTAGAATAATTCATCAGTGTCATCATACTGGCTGTCTGGTCGATAGTAGATTCCCACAACAACTTGTCCAACAAATTGGACATACAACCCAAACCCTCTGGATAAATGAATTCAGCCTAAAACCAAGAAAGATTTAGTTCAAAAGCACTTGTTCTACAACAACCTTAAGCTTAATTAGATGGGTATATTAATATCTACATTATACGTCACATTTGTGATCTACTAAGACACTAAAAATAAAGGCCAACTAATCCCAGAATGGTTGAGGTTGGAAGGGACTTCTGGAGGTCATCTTGTCCACACACGCCCTGCTCAAGCACAGCCACCTAGAGTCAGTTGCCCAGGACCATGTCCAAATGGCTTTTGAATATTCACAAGGAGGGAGACTCAAAAAGCTCTTTGAGCAACCTGTTTGTGGTGGGTTGACCTTGGCTAACCATCAGGTGCCCACCAAGCTGCTCTGTCTCTCCCCCTGCTCAACAGGACATGCTCCTGAGCTTGGAAGAAGTGATCCTCAAATATTAACCAGCTTTCTTGGGCCCCTCTTCCCTCCAGGGCCTTATCCCACAGGATGCTTCCGAGGTCAGTCAGCTCTCCTCAAGTCCAGGGTTGTGAGCTTGCTTTTTGCCCTCCTTTCTCCCCTCAGGATCCCGAACTCCGCCACCTCATGGTCACTGTAGCCAAGGCTGCCTTTGACCTTCACATCCCCAACCAGCCCCTCCTTGTTGGTCAGTAGGAGGTCCAGCAGAGCACCTCTCCTCTATCACTTAGAGGAGGAAGTTGTCATTGATGCACTCCATGAATGTCCTGGATTGTTTATGCCATGCTATGTTGTCCCTCCAGCAGATATCAGGGTGGTTGAAGTTCCTCGTGAGGACCAGGGCCTGCGAACATGAGGCTGCTCCTATGTGTCTGTAGAGGTCCTGAACCACTTGTTCTTCCTGGACAGGTGGCCTATAGCAGACACCCACTATAAGGTCAGATACTAATGTTTTATATAGTGTATTTGCAATGCAAACTTTGCATAATGGAGCCTGATCCTGAAATTTTTTTTATGAAGAGTATATCCTACAGAAGTTTAGACACATTCCTAAGTAAACATGCTAGCCAGTTGTTTTTATCTGTTTAAGTTTAAGTGCTTTCTATATTGAAGCCTTGAATGGCCCACTGCTCAGTTACTGGTGTGGCTATCAGTTAATACGACTAAATACTTTTATTTCTGAGATTACACGTGTCAAAATTTTGCAATTTTCCTTTTTGACTAAAGCATGTGAATTTTATTTTTCTAATTGAATTCGGGCATGAATTTGGAGAATTATCATTATTTTGGTGCATATTTGGCAGAATGACAAATATAAACAATGCAGTGCCCAAATATACTTCACAACTTGGACTTCAGCCTTGGTATTGTTGTGTAACATGAGCTGAGTTGGACACAATAGCAGAGACAAGAAATTATCTCCCTTCTTCCCCCACTACCTCTAAACATTTTCATGACATGAGGGAATGTTCATGCAATCAGTAATGACAATATACAATGGAGACCCTGGTATACATATGCTACCCAAGAAAATCAGACTGCTGCTGCTTGTCAGCATATATTTGCATTTAATGCCAATGTTTTTTTTCATGTTGAAAGAATGCAATTAAACACTGATACGATCCTGATTTGAGATACCATCAGCTAGTTTGTGTCACAGAACTCCTTAATGAAAATAAATTTCCTTCATAGTGAGCCCTAAATATTAATCAAAACCCAGTTGACTATGGATGTGGATACCCTTCAAAATAATATGCTATCATCAGGATAAATAAGGACACTTCCATTTCTCAGTGTCAATGGAAAAGCGCTCAAAGCTTTTGGCTGTCTATTTATGAATTTTAATGAGACCTGGATTTGTCTCAGAAGGAGGCAGCCTTAATTTTCCAAGTGATTCAAACAAGTCAGTACAATATTAGAAAGCAGTACAAAAGCATGAGTGACAATGTAATAAAACACCTTGATGAAACTGTATTGGGGAGGGGAAAACTGCTTATAGTAAACCACCCCCACTATTTCTCCTCATAAACTACAAAATTGACAACTTTGGAACTCAGTTTCCAATGTCATTTTCACCTTCTCTTGCTAAATATTTTGTGTTATGGAATGACCTGTTAAACTAGAGGCCGATTGTTATATTTTAGTTTCATACGGAGAACAACTGACACTTCTCAGCCATCAGACAGTGCACCGTAAGAAGGGTGGTGCAGTCTGCCGGTTATCTTCAGGATCTCTGAAGGCAGATTCCTATAATCCTAAATGCAACATCAGATGGGAATCCCAGGCTTGTTGGGAGCCTGTGTGAGTTTTCATGTGTTCAAAAATATCTCAGTTCCTCCTTTGCCCTCACTCCCAAGAACATATAAAAAAACCATACTGTTCTGAAAAAATAAATTTGAATCAAGTAAACTCAGTGCTGCTGCTGTTGTGATTTTCTTTTAATTTCTTTATCCTCATTTCCTTCCATCTCCTTGTTTTATTCTCAGTTTTGTTGGGATCACCCTGCAAGGGCTCGACCTTGAGGAGAAGGAGCTGTGGCATTGAGAAGCTGGTAAACAGCTGGACACCTGCAGGGCTCAACCTTGAGGAGAAGGAGCTGTGGTAAACAACTAAGAGGAAGCAAAGGAGCGCGTGGACATACAGAGGTGACCAATCCTGCCTCTGTGAGAGTCGCGTGGACTTAAAGCAATAGCCAACCGGGTAGCACTTCTAGGCGCGTGAACGGGCTGTATTTGTATAAAAAGCAAGCTTTGCTAACAATAAAGGTCTTTGGCTTGAATCCCCGCCAGAGTCCGTGCCTTATTACTCCACACATTTTTAAATACTGAATCGTTTTCTTCTCCAACTTCATTGTGTTTTCTCATATTCCTTTTTCATGTGTCTGTCTTAGGTTGCTTTTCCAAAACAACGTATTTGTTCTCATTTTCTTTTACCTTTCGTGTTCATTCTGCCACCTCTTTCTTCAAACTGCTTACCTATATTGGGGTCAAACTTTCTTTCAAATTACTTTTAATTCCTCTGCACTTTTTCTTAGCAACATCCTCAAGCTATTCTTTTTTGTCCTTGTTGCATTTCCATCACTGCTCCTATACTTTTGCTTGTGATGAAAGAGAAAGGAAGCAGTATTCTTAGCATGGCAAAGACGTAATAGAGCTTCCGTGCATTTGAAAAAATCAGTTCATTATAGCCAGGGATGGCAGACTTTAAGACAAGTTAAACATCCTTCAAAAATATGTGGTAAGTAGGTGGGAGAAATTCAGTTCAATCCCAAACTCATCACCAGTTACTGTTATATGAGAGCACATGATATGTTGTATTCATTAATCTCAGTTAATCAAATCAGTCGATTATATTGAAACAAGGATCTAAAACAATTATGAAGTTTTAGCATGCATCGCTAATCAACTGTAAGTTTTGCAAATTTCTTAACATATGGAAGGTTATTGATTACATGATTAGTTTAACTTCAGTATAGAATTCTTTAGCCTAATAACTGTGTGATTATGTTTAACGGCCTACTCTCATAGTCCTTAGGCTGTATTTGCCTCAATGCTAACATTGTAACTATGTGTAAACGGTTAATCACGAGGAAAGCAGGCCTCATGAAAATTAAAACACAAGTAGAAACGGAGAAGACAGGTGGAGAGAACCAATAGGAGAAGAGTTAAGAGCAAGGACTGAGAGATTAAAGAGAACAGAGAAGATATCTTAACCTTGAGCATAGAGACAGACTGGCAGGAGTGCTCAGACAAGGATGATAAGAAGGAACTGCTTGGCTGGACAACAGAAGGGGTGAACATTCAAGGAGAAGAATTATCCTCGAGAGACCTGTGACCATAAAAGGGAAAAAGGAGTAGGGGACTAACTCCCCAAACGACCACCGACGACCACCCGAGACCCCCGTGCATGCGTAGTGTAGTTTTGCAACACCAGCATTATGTAAATGTAGTAGATAAGCAAGGAGGCGGAGATTTCTTGGAAAATGTGTGAATATTCATGTCTTGAAGGTATATAAAGGATGAACTTTTGTTTCAGCGCACGCATGTTAGGAGGAGATATCCCCCATGCGTCCAGCGCTGCAATAAAGATGTCCGCTGAATAACACTTTCATGTTATTGAGTCTAAATTTCTTAAGTTTGGATTTCTTTGAATCATAACATTTCCCTGGAAGCGGCAGAAAATAGTCTGGAAGTCTGAAACTTTTCCCTGGTTAAGGGCTAAGGCATTGTTACAGGCACACACAGAATAAATCCAGATCGTTACCAAAAAAGCATGATCTCCCAAAGCCACAACACCTGTAACAGGAAAATAGATGCATTAGGACTCACCGAAGAACCACAAACTCAGTCACAAAGGTGTGAAGCATCATATCCAGTTATCAGCTGGACAATATCATGAAAAAGACACTTTTAGATGTAATCCAGTAGGTAGATGGACTTTATTTTATTTTCATTGCTGCTCACTTCCTTCTATAACCTTTGGCACTTTGGATTCTGTCAGAGAAATTAATTATTTTAACTTATCTTTTTTTTAAAGCAATTTTAGGGTAACTAGCAAATGCAAAGGTCTTGTAATACTTTGCAGCAGTGAGTCTTTCAACATGTAGTAGTGGGCCAGTCTTTCAGAAAGTGCAGAACCCTGGCACATTACTTCAGGACATCCAAAGAATAGGACTGAATTTCTTGAATTTGCAGTGTTCAGACTGTAGAGAATAGCCACATCTCTGCCACATTTTTAATTCCCATTATTATTTGCCTTACTCTGGTGCCTAGGAGTCACAGTCATGGAGTTGGGTCACCCACATGCTGGCTTGATGTCCCGGTTTAGGCTGGGATAGAGTTAATTTTCTTCCTGATGGCTGGTATAGTGCTGTGTTTTGGATTTCATATGAGAATAATGTGGATAACACACTGATGTTTTTAGTTGTTGCTAAG
The DNA here is from genome assembly GCF_964289735.1 of Phaethon aethereus. Classification (NCBI taxonomy): domain Eukaryota; kingdom Metazoa; phylum Chordata; class Aves; order Phaethontiformes; family Phaethontidae; genus Phaethon; species Phaethon aethereus. The sequence goes on from NC_138581.1 coordinate 16,961,590, forward strand.
TAGTTGTAGTGCTTATACTAAGTCAAGGACTTTTCATCTTCGCATGCTCTGCCAGTGAGGAGCTGCACAAGAAGCTGGGAGGGGGCACAGTCAGGACAGCTGATCCAGACTGACCAAAAGGATATTCCCTACCTTTACCTGCAATGACTGCAAGCGATAGTGAGGACCAGCAAGACAATTCCTTCCTAGCCCCTTCCTTGGAGGAGAGGGAGTGCAACGTTTCAATCTCGCAGTTCGGAGCGCGAGAGGGAGAAAAAGCAGAGTGTCTGTTTGCAAGGCTAGGAAAGAGCAGAGCCCCAGTCTTGCTGTTTATCTGCAATGACTGCAAGGGATAGTGAGCACCAGCAAGACAATTCCTTCCTAGCCCCTTCCTTGGAGGAGAGGGAGTGCAACGTTTCAATCTCGAAGTTCGGAGCGCGAGAGGGAGAAAAAGCAGAGTGCCTGTTTGCAAGGCTAGGAAAGAGCAGAGCCCCAGGCTTGCTGTTTATCTGCAATGACTGCAAGGGATACTGAGCACCATCAAGACAATTCCTTCCTAGCCCCTTCCTTGGAGGAGAGGGAGTGCAACGTTTCAATCTCGCAGTTCGGAGCGCGAGAGGGGGAAAAAGCAGAGTGCCTGTTTGCAAGGCTAGGAAAGAGCAGAGCCCCAGTCTTGCTGTTTATCTGCAATGACTGCAAGGGCTAGTGAGCACCAGCAAGACAATTCCTTCCTTGCCCCTTCCTTGGAGGAGAGGGAGCGCAAAGTCTCAATCTCGCAGTTCGGAGCGCGAGAGGGAGAAAAAGCAGAGTGCCTGTTTGCAAGGCTAGGAAAGAGCAGAGCCCGAGTCTTGCAGCTCATCTGCAATGACTGCAAGGGCTAGTGAGGAGCAGCAAGACAGTTCCTTCCTAGCCTCTTCCTTGGAGGAGAGGGAGTGCAACGTTTCAATCTCGCAGTTCGGAGCGCGAGAGGGAGAAAAATCAGAGTGCCTGTTTGCAAGGCTAGGAAAGAGCAGAGCCCCAGTCTTGCTGTTTATCTGCAATGACTGCAACGGATAGTGAGCACCAGCAAGACAATTCCTTCCTAGCCCCTTCCTTGGAGGAGAGGGAGTGCAACGTTTCAATCTCGCAGTTCGGAGCGCGAGAGGGAGAAAAAGCAGAGTGCCTGTTTGCAAGGCTAGGAAAGAGCAGAGTCCGAGTCTTGCAGCTCATCTGCAATGACTGCAAGGGCTAGTGAGCACCAGCAAGACAATTCCTTCCTAGCCCCTTCCTTGGAGGAGAGGGAGTGCAACGTTTCAATCTCGCAGATCGGAGCGCGAGAGGGAGAAAAAGCAGAGTGCCTGTTTGCAAGGCTAGGAAAGAGCAGAGTCCGAGTCTTGCTGCTCATGTGCAATGACTGCAAGGATTATTGAGGACCAGCAAGACAATTCCTTCCTAGCCCCTTCCTTGGAGGAGAGGGAGTGCAACGTTTCAATCTCGCAGTTCGGAGCGCGAGAGGGAGAAAAAGCAGAGTGCCTGTTTGCAAGGCTAGGAAAGAGCAGAGCCCGAGTCTTGCAGCTCATCTGCAATGACTGCAAGGGATAGTGAGGACCAGCAAGACAATTCCTTCCTAGCCCCTTCCTGGGAGGAGAGAGAGTGCAACGTTTCAATCTCGCAGATCGGAGCGCGAGAGGGAAAAAAACCAGAGTGCCTGTTTGCAAGGCTAGGACAGAGCAGAGCCCCAGTCTTGCTGTTTATCTGCAATGACTGCAACGGATAGTGAGCACCAGCAAGACAATTCCTTCCTAGCCCCTTCCTTGGAGGAGAGGGAGTGCAACGTTTCAATCTCGCAGTTCGGAGCGCGAGAGGGAGAAAAAGCAGAGTGCCTGTTTGCAAGGCTAGGAAAGAGCAGAGCCCGAGTCTTGCAGCTCATCTGCAATGACTGCAAGGGCTAGTGAGGAGCAGCAAGACAGTTCCTTCCTAGCCTCTTCCTTGGAGGAGAGGGAGTGCAACGTTTCAATCTCGCAGTTCGGAGCGCGAGAGGGAGAAAAATCAGAGTGCCTGTTTGCAAGGCTAGGAAAGAGCAGAGCCCCAGCCTTGCTGTTTATCTGCAATGACTGCAACGGATACTGAGCACCATCAAGACAATTCCTTCCTAGCCCCTTCCTTGGAGGAGAGAGAGTGCAACATTTCAATCTCGCAGTTCGGAGCACGAGAGGGAGAAAAAGCAGAGTGCCTGTTTGCAAGGCTAGGAAAGAGCAGAGCCCCAGTCTTGCTGTTTATCTGCAATGACTGCAAGGGTTATTGAGGACCAGCAAGACAATTCCTTCCTAGCCCCTTCCTTGGAGGAGAGGGAGTGCAACGTTTCAATCTCACAGTTCGGAGCGCGAGAGTGAGAAAAAGCAGAGTGCCTGTTTACAAGGCTAGGAAAGAGCAGAGCCCCAGTCTTGCAGCTCATCTGCAATGACTGCAAGGGATAGTGAGGACCATCAAGACAATTCCTTCCTAGCCCCTTCCTTGGAGGAGAGGGAGTGCAACGTTTCAATCTCGCACTTCGGAGCGCGAGAGTGAGAAAAAGCAGAGTGCCTGTTTGCAAGGCTAGGAAAGAGCAGAGCCCCAGTCTTGCTGTTTATCTGCAATGACTGCAAGCGATAGTGAGGACCAGCAAGACAGTTCCTTCCGAGCCCCTTCCTTGGAGGAGACGGAGTGCAACGTTTCAATCTCGCAGTTCGGAGCGCGAGAGTGAGAAAAAGCAGAGTGCCTGTTTGCAAGGCTAGGAAAGAGCAGAGCCCGAGTCTTGCTGTTTATCTGCAATGACTGCAAGGGATAGTGAGGACCAGCAAGACAATTCCTTCCTAGCCCCTTCCTTGGAGGAGAGGGAGCGCAACGTCTCAATCTCGCAGTTCGAAGCACAAGAGTGAGAAAAAACAGAGTCCCTGTTTGCAAGGCTAGGAAAGAGCAGAGCCCCAGTCTTGCTGTTTATCTGCAATGACTGCAAGGGATAGTGAGCACCAGCAAGACAATTCCTTCCTAGCCCCTTCCTTGGAGGAGAGGGAGTGCAACGTTTCAATCTCGAAGTTCGGAGCGCGAGAGGGAGAAAAAGCAGAGTGCCTGTTTGCAAGGCTAGGAAAGAGCAGAGCCCCAGGCTTGCTGTTTATCTGCAATGACTGCAAGGGATACTGAGCACCATCAAGACAATTCCTTCCTAGCCCCTTCCTTGGAGGAGAGGGAGTGCAACGTTTCAATCTCGCAGTTCGGAGCGCGAGAGGGGGAAAAAGCAGAGTGCCTGTTTGCAAGGCTAGGAAAGAGCAGAGCCCCAGTCTTGCTGTTTATCTGCAATGACTGCAAGGGCTAGTGAGCACCAGCAAGACAATTCCTTCCTTGCCCCTTCCTTGGAGGAGAGGGAGCGCAAAGTCTCAATCTCGCAGTTCGGAGCGCGAGAGGGAGAAAAAGCAGAGTGCCTGTTTGCAAGGCTAGGAAAGAGCAGAGCCCGAGTCTTGCAGCTCATCTGCAATGACTGCAAGGGCTAGTGAGGAGCAGCAAGACAGTTCCTTCCTAGCCTCTTCCTTGGAGGAGAGGGAGTGCAACGTTTCAATCTCGCAGTTCGGAGCGCGAGAGGGAGAAAAATCAGAGTGCCTGTTTGCAAGGCTAGGAAAGAGCAGAGCCCCAGTCTTGCTGTTTATCTGCAATGACTGCAACGGATAGTGAGCACCAGCAAGACAATTCCTTCCTAGCCCCTTCCTTGGAGGAGAGGGAGTGCAACGTTTCAATCTCGCAGTTCGGAGCGCGAGAGGGAGAAAAAGCAGAGTGCCTGTTTGCAAGGCTAGGAAAGAGCAGAGCCCGAGTCTTGCAGCTCATCTGCAATGACTGCAAGGGCTAGTGAGCACCAGCAAGACAATTCCTTCCTAGCCCCTTCCTTGGAGGAGAGGGAGTGCAACGTTTCAATCTCGCAGATCGGAGCGCGAGAGTGAGAAAAAGCAGAGTGCCTGTTTGCAAGGCTAGGAAAGAGCAGAGTCCGAGTCTTGCTGCTCATGTGCAATGACTGCAAGGATTATTGAGGACCAGCAAGACAATTCCTTCCTAGCCCCTTCCTTGGAGGAGAGGGAGTGCAACGTTTCAATCTCGCAGTTCGGAGCGCGAGAGGGAGAAAAAGCAGAGTGCCTGTTTGCAAGGCTAGGAAAGAGCAGAGCCCGAGTCTTGCAGCTCATCTGCAATGACTGCAAGGGATAGTGAGGACCAGCAAGACAATTCCTTCCTAGCCCCTTCCTGGGAGGAGAGAGAGTGCAACGTTTCAATCTCGCAGATCGGAGCGCGAGAGGGAAAAAAACCAGAGTGCCTGTTTGCAAGGCTAGGACAGAGCAGAGCCCCAGTCTTGCTGTTTATCTGCAATGACTGCAACGGATAGTGAGCACCAGCAAGACAATTCCTTCCTAGCCCCTTCCTTGGAGGAGAGGGAGTGCAACGTTTCAATCTCGCAGTTCGGAGCGCGAGAGGGAGAAAAAGCAGAGTGCCTGTTTGCAAGGCTAGGAAAGAGCAGAGCCCGAGTCTTGCAGCTCATCTGCAATGACTGCAAGGGCTAGTGAGGAGCAGCAAGACAGTTCCTTCCTAGCCTCTTCCTTGGAGGAGAGGGAGTGCAACGTTTCAATCTCGCAGTTCGGAGCGCGAGAGGGAGAAAAATCAGAGTGCCTGTTTGCAAGGCTAGGAAAGAGCAGAGCCCCAGCCTTGCTGTTTATCTGCAATGACTGCAACGGATACTGAGCACCATCAAGACAATTCCTTCCTAGCCCCTTCCTTGGAGGAGAGAGAGTGCAACATTTCAATCTCGCAGTTCGGAGCACGAGAGGGAGAAAAAGCAGAGTGCCTGTTTGCAAGGCTAGGAAAGAGCAGAGCCCCAGTCTTGCTGTTTATCTGCAATGACTGCAAGGGTTATTGAGGACCAGCAAGACAATTCCTTCCTAGCCCCTTCCTTGGAGGAGAGGGAGTGCAACGTTTCAATCTCACAGTTCGGAGCGCGAGAGTGAGAAAAAGCAGAGTGCCTGTTTACAAGGCTAGGAAAGAGCAGAGCCCCAGTCTTGCAGCTCATCTGCAATGACTGCAAGGGATAGTGAGGACCATCAAGACAATTCCTTCCTAGCCCCTTCCTTGGAGGAGAGGGAGTGCAACGTTTCAATCTCGCACTTCGGAGCGCGAGAGTGAGAAAAAGCAGAGTGCCTGTTTGCAAGGCTAGGAAAGAGCAGAGCCCCAGTCTTGCTGTTTATCTGCAATGACTGCAAGCGATAGTGAGGACCAGCAAGACAGTTCCTTCCGAGCCCCTTCCTTGGAGGAGACGGAGTGCAACGTTTCAATCTCGCAGTTCGGAGCGCGAGAGTGAGAAAAAGCAGAGTACTTGTTTGCAAGGCTAGGAAAGATCAGAGCCCCAGCCTTGCTGTTTATCTGCAATGACTGCAACGGATAGTGAGCACCAGCAAGACAATTCCTTCCTAGCCCCTTCCTTGGAGGAGAGGGAGTGCAATGTTTCAATCTCACAGTTCGGAGCGCGAGAGGGGGAAAAAGCAGGGTGCCTGTTTGCAAGGCTAGGAAAGAGCAGAGCCCGAGTCTTGCTGCTCATCTGCAATGACTGCAAGGGCTAGTGAGGAGCAGCAAGACAATTCCTTCCTAGCCCCTTCCTTGGAGGAGAGGGAGTGCAACGTTTCAATCTCGCACTTCGGAGCGCGAGAGGGAGAAAAAGCAGAGTGCCTGTTTGCAAGGCTAGGAAAGAGCAGAGCCCCAGTCTTGCTGTTTATCTGCAATGACTGCAAGGGCTAGTGAGGAGCAGCAAGACAGTTCCTTCCGAGCCCCTTCCTTGGAGGAGAGGGAGTGCAACGTTTCAATCTCGCAGTTCGGAGCGTGAGAGGGAGAAAAAGATTAGAGCCTGTTTGCAAGGCTAGGAAAGAGCAGAGCCCCAGTCTTGCTGTTTATCTGCAATGACTGCAAGGGCTAGTGAGGACCAGCAAGACAATTCCTTCCTAGCCCCTTCCTGGGAGGAGAGAGAGTGCAACGTTTCAATCTCGCAGATCGGAGCGCGAGAGGGAAAAAAAACAGAGTGCCTGTTTGCAAGGCTAGGACAGAGCAGAGCCCCAGTCTTGCTGTTTATCTGCAATGACTGCAACGGATAGTGAGCACCAGCAAGACAATTCCTTCCTAGCCCCTTCCTTGGAGGAGAGGGAGTGCAACGTTTCAATCTCGCAGTTCGGAGCGCGAGAGGGAGAAAAAGCAGAGTGCCTGTTTGCAAGGCTAGGAAAGATCAGAGCCCCAGTCTTGCAGCTCATCTGCAATGACTGCAAGGGCTAGTGAGGAGCAGCAAGACAGTTCCTTCCTAGCCTCTTCCTTGGAGGAGAGGGAGTGCAACGTTTCAATCTCGCAGTTCGGAGCGCGAGAGGGAGAAAAATCAGAGTGCCTGTTTGCAAGGCTAGGAAAGAGCAGAGCCCCAGTCTTGCTGTTTATCTGCAATGACTGCAACGGATAGTGAGCACCAGCAAGACAATTCCTTCCTAGCCCCTTCCTTGGAGGAGAGGGAGTGCAACGTTTCAATCTCTCAGTTCGGAGCGCGAGAGGGAGAAAAAGCAGAGTGCCTGTTTGCAAGGCTAGGAAAGAGCAGAGCCCGAGTCTTGCAGCTCATCTGCAATGACTGCAAGGGCTAGTGAGCACCAGCAAGACAATTCCTTCCTAGCCCCTTCCTTGGAGGAGAGGGAGTGCAACGTTTCAATCTCGCAGATCGGAGCGCGAGAGTGAGAAAAAGCAGAGTGCCTGTTTGCAAGGCTAGGAAAGAGCAGAGTCCGAGTCTTGCTGTTTATCTGCAATGACTGCAAGGGCTAGTGAGGACCAGCAAGACAATTCCTTCCTATACCCTTCCTTGGAGGAGAGGGAGTGCAACGTTTCAATCTCGCACTTCGGAGCGCGAGAGTGAGAAAAAGCAGACTGCCTGTTTGCAAGGCTAGGAAAGAGCAGAGCCCCAGTCTTGCTGTTTATCTGCAATGACTGCAAGGGCTAGTGAGGACCAGCAAGACAATTCCTTCCTATACCCTTCCTTGGAGGAGAGGGAGCGCAACGTTTCAATCTCGAAGTTCAGAGCGCGAGAGGGAGAAAAAGCAGAGTGCCTGTTTGCAAGGCTAGGAAAGAGCAGAGCCCCAGGCTTGCTGTTTATCTGCAATGACTGCAAGGGATACTGAGCACCATCAAGACAATTCCTTCCTAGCCCCTTCCTTGGAGGAGAGGGAGTGCAACGTTTCAATCTCGCACTTTGGAGCGCGAGAGGGGGAAAAAGCAGAGTGCCTGTTTGCAAGGCTAGGAAAGAGCAGAGCCCCAGTCTTGCTGTTTATCTGCAATGACTGCAACGGATAGTGAGGAGCATCAAGACAATTCCTTCCTAGCCCCTTCCTTGGAGGAGAGGGAGTGCAACGTTTCAATCTTGCAGTTCGGACCGCGAGAGGGAGAAAAAGCAGAGTACTTGTTTGCAAGGCTAGGAAAGAGCAGAGCCCCAGTCTTGCTGTTTATCGGCAATGACTGCAAGGGCTAGTGAGGAGCATCAAGACAATTCCTTCCTAGCCCCTTCCTTGGAGGAGAGTGAGTGCAACGTTTCAATCTCGCAGTTCGGAGCGCGAGAGTGAGAAAAAGCAGAGTACTTGTTTGCAAGGCTAGGAAAGAGCAGAGCCCCAGTCTTGCTGTTTATCTGCAATGACTGCAAGGGATAGTGTGCACCAGCAAGACAATTCCTTCCTAGCCCCTTCCTTGGAGGAGAGAGCGTGCAACGTTTCAATCTTGCAGTTCGGAGCGTGAGAGGGAGAAAAAGATTAGAGCCTGTTTGCAAGGCTAGGAAAGAGCAGAGCCCCAGTCTTGCTGTTTATCTGCAATGACTGCAAGGGCTAGTGAGGAGCAGCAAGACAATTCCTTCCTAGTCCCTTCCTTGGAGGAGAGGGAGTGCAACGTCTCAATCTCACAGTTCGGAGCGCGAGAGGGGGAAAAAGCAGAGTGCCTGTTTGCAAGGCTAGGAAAGAGCAGAGTTCCAGTCTTGCTGTTTATCTGCAATGACTGCAAGGGATAGTGAGGACCAGCAAGACAATTCCTTCCTATCCCCTTCCTTGGAGGAGAGAGAGTGCAACGTTTCAATCTCGCAGTTCGGAGCGCGAGAGGGAGAAAAAGCAGAGTGCCTGTTTGCAAGGCTAGGAAAGAGCAGAGCCCGAGTCTTGCTGTTTATCTGCAATGACTGCAAGGGATAGTGAGGACCAGCAAGACAATTCCTTCCTAGCCCCTTCCTTGGAGGAGAGGGAGCGCAACGTCTCAATCTCGCAGTTCGAAGCACAAGAGTGAGAAAAAACAGAGTCCCTGTTTGCAAGGCTAGGAAAGAGCAGAGCCCCAGTCTTGCTGTTTATCTGCAATGACTGCAAGGGCTAGTGAGCACCAGCAAGACAATTCCTTCCTTGCCCCTTCCTTGGAGGAGAGGGAGCGCAAAGTCTCAATCTCGCAGTTCGGAGCGCGAGAGGGAGAAAAAGATTAGTGCCTGTTTGCAAGGCTAGGAAAGAGCAGAGCCCCAGTCTTGCTGTTTATCTGCAATGACTGCAAGGGCTAGTGAGGAGCAGCAAGACAATTCCTTCCTAGCCCCTTCCTTGGAGGAGAGGGAGCGCAACGTCTCAATCTCGCAGTTCGAAGCACAAGAGTGAGAAAAAGCAGAGTGCCTGTTTGCAAGGCTAGGAAAGAGCAGAGCCCCAGCCTTGCTGTTTATCTGCAATGACTGCAACAGATACTGAGCACCATCAAGACAATTCCTTCCTAGCCCCTTCCTTGGAGGAGAGAGAGTGCAACGTTTTAATCTCGCAGTTCGGAGCGCGAGAGGGAGAAAAAGCAGAGTGCCTGTTTGCAAGGCTAGGAAAGAGCAGAGCCCCAGCCTTGCTGTTTATCTGCAATGACTGCAACGGATAGTGAGCACCAGCAAGACAATTCCTTCCTGGCCCCTTCCTTGGAGGAGAGGGAGTGCAACGTTTCAATCTCGCAGTTCGGAGCACAAGAGTGAGAAAAAGCAGAGTGCCTGTTTGCAAGGCTAGGAAAGAGCAGAGCCCCAGGCTTGCTGTTTATCTGCAATGACTGCAAGGGCTAGTGAGGAGCAGCAAGACAGTTCCTTCCTAGCCCCTTCCTTGGAGGAGAGGGAGCGCAACGTTTCAATCTCGCAGTTCGGAGCGCGAGAGGGAGAAAAATCAGAGTGCCTGTTTGCAAGGCTAGGAAAGAGCAGAGCCCCAGTCTTGCTGTTTATCTGCAATGACTGCAAGGGCTAGTGAGGACCAGCAAGACAATTCCTTCCTATCCCCTTCCTTGGAGGAGAGAGAGTGCAACGTTTCAATCTCGCAGTTCGGAGCGCGTGAGTGAGAAAAAGCAGAGTGACTGTATGCAAGGCTAGGAAAGAGCAGAGCCCCAGTCTTGCTGCTCATCTGCAATGACTGCAAGGGCTAGTGAGGACCAGCAAGACAATTCCTTCCTAGCCCCTTCCTTGGAGGAGAGGGAGTGCAACGTTTCAATCTCGCAGTTCGGAGCGCGAGAAGGGGAAAAAGCAGAGCGCCTGTTTGCAAGGCTAGGAAAGAGCAGAGCCCCAGTCTTGCTGTTTTTCTGCAATGACTGCAAGCGATAGTGAGGACCAGCAAGACAATTCCTTCCTAGCCCCTTCCTTGGAGGAGAGGGAGCGCAACGTCTCAATCTCGCAGTTCGAAGCACAACAGTGAGAAAAAGCAGAGTGCCTGTTTGCAAGGCTAGGAAAGAGCAGAGCCCCAGCCTTGCTGTTTATCTGCAATGACTGCAACAGATACTGAGCAGCATCAAGACAATTCCTTCCTAGCCCCTTCCTTGGAGGAGAGAGAGTGCAACATTTTAATCTCGCAGTTCGGAGCGCGAGAGGGAGAAAAAGCAGAGTGCCTGTTTGCAAGGCTAGGAAAGAGCAGAGCCCCAGCCTTGCTGTTTATCTGCAATGACTGCAACGGATAGTGAGCACCAGCAAGACAATTCCTTCCTGGCCCCTTCCTTGGAGGAGAGGGAGTGCAACGTTTCAATCTCGCAGTTCGGAGCGCGAGAGGGAGAAAAAGATTAGTGCCTGTTTGCAAGGCTAGGAAAGAGCAGAGCCCCAGGCTTGCTGTTTATCTGCAATGACTGCAAGGGCTAGTGAGGACCAGCAAGACAATTCCTTCCTAGCCCCTTCCTTGGAGGAGAGGGAGTACAACGTTTCAATCTCGCAGTTCGGAGCGTGAGAGGGAGAAAAGGCAGAGTGCCTGTTTGCAAGGCTAGGAAAGAGCAGAGCCCCAGCCTTGCTGTTTATCTGCAATGACTGCAACGGATACTGAGCACCATCAAGACAATTCCTTCGTAGCCCCTTCCTTGGAGGAGAGAGAGTGCAACGTTTCAATCTCGCAGTTCGGAGCGCGAGAGTGAGAAAAAGCAGAGTGCCTGTTTGCAAGGCTAGGAAAGAGCAGAGCCCCAGTCTTGCTGTTTATCTGCAATGACTGCAAGGGCTAGTGAGGAGCAGCAAGACAATTCCTTCCTATCCCCTTCCTTGGAGGAGAGAGAGTGCAACGTTTCAATCTCGCAGTTTGGAGCATGAGAGGGAGAAAAAGCAGACTGACTGTATGCAAGGCTAGGAAAGAGCAGAGCCCCAGTCTTGCTGCTCATCTGCAATGACTGCAAGGGCTAGTGAGGACCAGCAAGACAATTGCTTCCTAGCCCCTTCCTTGGAGGAGAGGGAGTGCAACGTTTCAATCTCGCAGTTCCGAGCGCGAGAGGGGGAAAAAGCAGAGCGCCTGTTTGCAAGGCTAGGAAAGAGCAGAGCCCAAGTCTTGCTGTTTATCTGCAATGACTGCAAGGGATAGTGAGCACCAGCAAGACAATTCCTTCCTAACCCTTCCTTGGAGTGGAGGGAGTGCAACGTTTCAATCTCGCAGTTCGGAGCACGAGAGTGAGAAAAAGCAGAGTGCCTGTTTGCAAGGCTAGGAAAGAGCAGAGCCCCAGCCTTGCTGTTTATCTGCAATGACTGCAACGGATACTGAGCACCATCAAGACAATTCCTTCCTAGCCCCTTCCTTGGAGGAGAGAGAGTGCAACGTTTCAATCTCGCAGTTCGGAGCGCGAGAGTGAGAAAAAGCAGAGTGCCTGTTTGCAAGGCTAGGAAAGAGCAGAGCCCCAGTCTTGCTGTTTATCTGCAATGACTGCAAGGGCTAGTGAGGACCAGCAAGACAATTCCTTCCTATCCCCTTCCTTGGAGGAGAGAGAGTGCAACGTTTCAATCTCGCAGTTCGGAGCGCGTGAGTGAGAAAAAGCAGAGTGACTGTATGCAAGGCTAGGAAAGAGCAGAGCCCCAGTCTTGCTGCTCATCTGCAATGACTGCAAGGGCTAGTGAGGACCAGCAAGACAATTCCTTCCTAGCCCCTTCCTTGGAGGAGAGGGAGTGCAACGTTTCAATCTCGCAGTTCGGAGCGCGAGAAGGGGAAAAAGCAGAGCGCCTGTTTGCAAGGCTAGGAAAGAGCAGAGCCCCAGTCTTGCTGTTTTTCTGCAATGACTGCAAGGGATAGTGAGGAGCAGCAAGACAATTCCTTCCTATCCCCTTCCTTGAAGGAGAGGGAGTGCAACGTTTCAATCTCGCAGTTCGGAGCATGAGAGCGAGAAAAAGCAGAGTGCCTGTTTGCAAGGCTAGGAAAGAGCAGGGCCCGAGTCTTGATGTTTATCTGCAATGACTGCAAGGGATAGTGAGGACCAGCAAGACAATTCCTTCCTAGCCCCTTCCTTGGAGGAGAGGGAGCGCAACGTCTCAATCTCGCAGTTCGAAGCACAACAGTGAGAAAAAGCAGAGTGCCTGTTTGCAAGGCTAGGAAAGAGCAGAGCCCCAGCCTTGCTGTTTATCTGCAATGACTGCAACAGATACTGAGCAGCATCAAGACAATTCCTTCCTAGCCCCTTCCTTGGAGGAGAGAGAGTGCAACATTTTAATCTCGCAGTTCGGAGCGCGAGAGGGAGAAAAAGCAGAGTGCCTGTTTGCAAGGCTAGGAAAGAGCAGAGCCCCAGCCTTGCTGTTTATCTGCAATGACTGCAACGGATAGTGAGCACCAGCAAGACAATTCCTTCCTGGCCCCTTCCTTGGAGGAGAGGGAGTGCAACGTTTCAATCTCGCAGTTCGGAGCGTGAGAGGGAGAAAAAGATTAGTGCCTGTTTGCAAGGCTAGGAAAGAGCAGAGCCCCAGGCTTGCTGTTTATCTGCAATGACTGCAAGGGCTAGTGAGGACCAGCAAGACAATTCCTTCCTAGCCCCTTCCTTGGAGGAGAGGGAGTACAACGTTTCAATCTCGCAGTTCGGAGCGTGAGAGGGAGAAAAGGCAGAGTGCCTGTTTGCAAGGCTAGGAAAGAGCAGAGCCCCAGCCTTGCTGTTTATCTGCAATGACTGCAACGGATACTGAGCACCATCAAGACAATTCCTTCGTAGCCCCTTCCTTGGAGGAGAGAGAGTGCAACGTTTCAATCTCGCAGTTCGGAGCGCGAGAGTGAGAAAAAGCAGAGTGCCTGTTTGCAAGGCTAGGAAAGAGCAGAGCCCCAGTCTTGCTGTTTATCTGCAATGACTGCAAGGGCTAGTGAGGAGCAGCAAGACAATTCCTTCCTATCCCCTTCCTTGGAGGAGAGAGAGTGCAACGTTTCAATCTCGCAGTTTGGAGCATGAGAGGGAGAAAAAGCAGACTGACTGTATGCAAGGCTAGGAAAGAGCAGAGCCCCAGTCTTGCTGCTCATCTGCAATGACTGCAAGGGCTAGTGAGGACCAGCAAGACAATTGCTTCCTAGCCCCTTCCTTGGAGGAGAGGGAGCGCAACGTCTCAATCTCGCAGTTCGGAGCGCGAGAAGGGGAAAAAGCAGAGCGCCTGTTTGCAAGGCTAGGAAAGAGCAGAGCCCCAGTCTTGCTGTTTTTCTGCAATGACTGCAAGCGATAGTGAGGACCAGCAAGACAATTCCTTCCTAGCCCCTTCCTTGGAGGAGAGGGAGCGCAACGTCTCAATCTCGCAGTTCGAAGCACAACAGTGAGAAAAAGCAGAGTGCCTGTTTGCAAGGCTAGGAAAGAGCAGAGCCCCAGCCTTGCTGTTTATCTGCAATGACTGCAACAGATACTGAGCAGCATCAAGACAATTCCTTCCTAGCCCCTTCCTTGGAGGAGAGAGAGTGCAACATTTTAATCTCGCAGTTCGGAGCGCGAGAGGGAGAAAAAGCAGAGTGCCTGTTTGCAAGGCTAGGAAAGAGCAGAGCCCCAGCCTTGCTGTTTATCTGCAATGACTGCAACGGATAGTGAGCACCAGCAAGACAATTCCTTCCTGGCCCCTTCCTTGGAGGAGAGGGAGTGCAACGTTTCAATCTCGCAGTTCGGAGCGCGAGAGGGAGAAAAAGATTAGTGCCTGTTTGCAAGGCTAGGAAAGAGCAGAGCCCCAGCCTTGCTGTTTATCTGCAATGACTGCAACGGATACTGAGCACCATCAAGACAATTCCTTCCTAGCCCCTTCCTTGGAGGAGAGAGAGTGCAACGTTTCAATCTCGCAGTTCGGAGCGCGAGAGTGAGAAAAAGCAGAGTGCCTGTTTGCAAGGCTAGAAAAGAGCAGAGCCCCAGTCTTGCTGTTTATCTGCAATGACTGCAAGGGCTAGTGAGGAGCAGCAAGACAATTGCTTCCTAGCCCCTTCCTTGGAGGAGAGGGAGTGCAACGTTTCAATCTCGCAGTTCGGAGCGCGAGAAGGGGAAAAAGCAGAGTGCCTGTTTGCAAGGATAGGAAAGAGCAGAGCCCCAATCTTGCTGCTCATCTGCAATGACTGCAAGGGATAGTGAGGAGCAGCAAGACAATTCCTTCCTAGCCCCTTCCTTGGAGGGGAGAGAGTGCAACGTTTCAATCTCGCAGTTCCGAGCGCGAGAGGGGGAAAAAGCAGAGCGCCTGTTTGCAAGGCTAGGAAAGAGCAGAGCCCAAGTCTTGCTGTTTATCTGCAATGACTGCAAGGGATAGTGAGCACCAGCAAGACAATTCCTTCCTAACCCTTCCTTGGAGTGGAGGGAGTGCAACGTTTCAATCTCGCAGTTCGGAGCGCGAGAGGGAGAAAAAGCAGACTGCCTGTTTGCAAGGCTAGGAAAGAGCAGAGCCCCAGTCTTTCTGCTCATCTGCAATGACAGCAAGGGATAGTGAGGAGCAGCAAGACAATTCCTTCATAGCCCCTTCCTTGGAGGAGAGAGAGTGCAACGTTTCAATCTCGCAGTTCGGAGAGCGAGAGTGAGAAAAAGCAGAGTGCCTGTTTGCAAGGCTAGGACAGAGCAGAGCCCCAGTCTTGCTGTTTATCTGCAGTGACTGCAAGGGATAGTGAAGAGCAGCAAGACAATTCCTTCCTAGCCCCTTCCTTGGAGGAGAGGGAGTGCAACGTTTCAATCTCGCAGTTCAGAGCGCGAGAGGGAGAAAAGGCAGAGCCTGGGGAAGGCAGGTGAGGCCAGTCCTGGGTGCTGGGGGAGGGTCTGCGCCAACGCTGGCCCCCTGTGCTCTCTCCAGCTCCTGGAGGATGGTGGCAGACTGGAGGAGCACCTGCAGCAGAGCCTGCAGTACCTGCAAAGCCCACAGGAGCCCTTGCGTGAGGCAGCCATCAGGTTCATTGGTGAGCCACAACCCCGCCGGGGGTGCGTCTCTGCCCCGCGACAGCTTATCCCCAGCCACAGTGGCTGCTGAATCCAGCGAGCGGCTGCAGAGCCCGGACTGCCCGATGCTTGAGCTCACGGGCTCCCTGGTGCCCTCTCACACCCCTGCCCGGTCGCAGTGACTGGTGGGAGCCTTCTTGGGTCCCTCGCAGCTGCCGTGGCCTTCACGCTCAGGGGACCGCCCTGGGCTCAGCCTTGCCCAGTGGGAGGAGGCCACGTGGCCTGGCCTGCGGGGCTGGTGGCAGGGAGCCGGGCTGCTGGGGCAGGCAGGCCAGTGGGATCTGTAACGGACTGTGTGTGCCTAGGGCTCGCCGAGCTGCAGCTGAGGGATGGGTACCCGGAGAAGCTCCATGTCATCTACAGGGGTGAGTGAGGGCAGTGGGGTGTCCGCAGGGGCTGGCGGAGAGGGGGAAAGACCCTGGGAGGAAATCTCCAACGCCTGCCCCAGCTGGGCAGGGCACTGCTCCCTGCACACATGAGGTGCGGCGTGGGCAGAGCAGAGAGAGATTTCAGGGGGATGTGGGGCATTGGTGGCAGCACCTTCCCGCTCATCCCGGCACCCCTGCCTCCCTCCTGGCCATGGGAAGAGCTGGGGGGTTGGGGGGGCGCTGGCCAGAGGGGCTCTGCAGATGCCCTGCAGATGCGGGCTCTGACCTCGGCTCTGCTCCTTTCCGTGCCAGCCCTTCAAGACAAGGCAAGAGACAGCAGCGCCTGCATCTCTTCCCTGGCAACTCAAACCCTGCTGGTCCTGGACGCTGCAGCGAAAAAGCCTCCCTCCGGATCCCACCTGCAAGCACTGTGCTCCTGGCTCCGGAGGGCATGGAGGAGGAGGACCCCGGCCCCAGGAGGCGGCTGACTGTGCTGCTGGAGCTGTGGGCAGAGCTGATCCCGGGGTGCTCTGCGCACGGGCACCCCCTGAGCAGCTGGACCTGCCCCCTTGCCAGCAACCCGGGGCCGTGCAGGACGCACCACGCCCTGCGTCGTGGCCCCAAGGCACCAGCTGCTCTGCCAGGCTGTGAAACCCAGAGGAACGGTGAAGGAAAGCTTTTGCCTGCTCTGCCCTCTCCAGGGAGATCCCAGCCTGGATGGTGCCCGCCCTCTGCACCGCTCCCATTTCGTGGCGAAGGGGACAGGTGGGCCGTGGCTCTAGTGGGTGTGCTGGCCATCAAGCCTGAAGAAGCAGCCAAAGGGCAGCGAGAGGATCGCTTCAGATGGCGACCCAGGATGGAAACGGGCGTTCTGCAGGCCGCAGGCAGAGGCCTTAGCACAGCCGGCCTGCCTGTGCCTCCCAGCCATCGATAAAGGCTGTGGAACTTGACGTGCTGTTTTGAGCTCTTCTTCCCCGCCCCGCGCTGCCCTGCTGCCCCTCAGACACCCGGAGGGTTCCTATTATGACAGGCCCCCCACGCACCCCTGCGGACCCTGCCGCCCCCCAGGCAGCTGTGGGGGCCGCGTTGGGTCCCGCTTGCGCCCCTGGGGAGCCCTGCTGCCCCCCAGGCCCCCCCAAGGGCCCCGGGAGGGCCTGTACATAGCCCCGTGGAGCCTTGCTGTTCCCCAGACAGCTGGAGGGGCTCTGCTGCGCCCCGCGCGGAGCCCTGCTGCCCCCCAGGCCCCCCCAAGGGCCCCGGGAGGGCCTGTACATAGCCCCGTGGAGCCTTGCTGTTCCCCAGACAGCTGGAGGGGTTCTGCTGCGCCCCGCGCGGAGCCCCAGGTAGCCGTGCTGCTCCCCAGGCCTTCGCAGCGGCCCTACAGCGCCTTCCACGGTGCCCTGCGAGGCCCGGGAGAGCCCCTGGGGCTCTCTGGAGGGGCTGCTTGGCCCCACGTGTGCCCCTGGGAGGCCTGTCAGAGGCCCTGGGGTTCTCTGGAGGGCAGCAGGGCCCTGCCCGGGCCCCGGCCAAGCCCGGCAGCTCTATCCGGGTAGGAAATGGGCCATGACGGAGCCTGTCCCTTCTCCACCTTCTGCTGCCCAGGGCGGCAGTTCCTCCTTCAATTTCAGTTGATCAGTTGAGCAGAATACAGATGGTCTTGGGTGGCCAGGGGCTGAACAAAGGGGGCACAAGGATGGCCTCAGAAGGCATGACGATGAGAGCTAAGAGTGAGAGACAGAAGACGACTCTGGGGCACAATGCAAAACTCAAAAGGGTGTCCCAGCAATGTACAGATGTCCTCATGGAATGAGTGACTGGATAGACTAGATGTCCTAGATGGCAGTGAATAAAGGTAAGAGAGCTCTGGGGCACAGAGAAAGCCCGAGGAATGGATCTGGCTGAATAAGAGAGAGACAAAGAGGGCTGCAGAGCTTGAAGGGTGCCATGGCACACCAGAACAGTCTCAGGAGGTATCATGACAGAGATGAGAGGACTCTGGGGGTGGGGGATGTTGGGGAAGAGGGAGACAAACAAAAGATTGGTGACACAATGAGGTGTTCAGGAGGGGATAGGAACAGAGTACAGATACCCTCAGGAGAGCAGGGACCAAACAAAGGCATTGTAGATGGCAGACAGGAAGGTAAGAGTGCTCTGGGGCACAATGAAAGCCTGAGGGCTTCTGGAGGAAGGAGAGCGCTACAAAGCTTGCTATAGACCCTGAAAAGAGCTGTGGGGCTATTGTGGTTTAGCCTCAGCTGGCAACTAAGCACCACGCAGCCGCTTACTTGCCTCCCGCCCATCCCAGGTGGGATGGGGGAGAGAGCTGGAAAAAAATACTCATGGGTTGGGTTAAAAACGGTTTAATAGGACAGCAAAGGCAGAGGAAATCATCATCATCATCATCATCATCATCATAATATTCCGTCTGGGCAGCTCTCCAGCCACTCCTCCCCAAGCCTGTAGCATTGCATGGAGTTGTTGTGACGGAATTGCAGGACCCGGCACATGGCCTTATTTTCGAGAGTTTTAGGAACTGCATTGGCTGTTTGCAAGGCTAGGAAAGAGCAGAGCCCCAGTCTTTCCTTTTATCTGTAATGACTGCCGAGCTGCAGTACCTAAGTTCGCGCACAGGGAGGCAGCACCGAGCGCGGGGAGGAGGCGCGCCACCACGCATGCCTGGGAGGCCAGGTCGCAAAACCTACATCTCCCGGCATGCACTGGCAAGCACAGCATGGCCGCCCGCCAGCCCCCTGCCACAAGACTACGCTTCCCGGCATGCGCGGGGGAACGACCGTCGCCGGCCCTAAGCCCCGTGCCTCAGGGCTACGGCTCCCGCCGTGCCGCCAGGCGCAGCCTGCCCTGCTGGCTGACCCTGCGCAGACACCGGCTCCCCCTTTTCCCCCGCAAGACCCGCCGAGACGCGAGCGCTAAACCCGCGCTCCGCCGCGCGGCTCCGGGCAGCCCCCGCCGCCGGCTCCCACACGCCCCTGCTCCGTGCCTCCGACGCGGACCCCGCCGCCCCGCCTCGGGGCTTTCCCCGGCACCTGCTGGTCCATGGGGCGTACCCCGCTCACGTTCTTCCTCGCTGCAGCCGCAGCCCGGTCACACCGGGCGACCGCTCCGCCCCGCCTCTCTCCCTCTACCCGGCTCCCTTTCTCCGTTTTTTTGTTTGGTGTTTTTTGTTTGGTTCCCCTCCCCCCCCGTATTTCTCGCACCCCACCGCTACCTAATTTCTCCTTCAACGATTCCCTTTATCCAGCTTCCCTTTCCCGTACTTTTAACTCCTCCCTTTTTTCCGTATACCCTGTCACTTTTTAA
The DNA here is from genome assembly GCF_964289735.1 of Phaethon aethereus. Taxonomy (NCBI): domain Eukaryota; kingdom Metazoa; phylum Chordata; class Aves; order Phaethontiformes; family Phaethontidae; genus Phaethon; species Phaethon aethereus. The sequence continues at coordinate 16,979,934 of NC_138581.1, forward strand.
ATTTTGTTTCAGTATTTCCTTCTATCCTCATTCCTGTTCCTATTTTTTTAATTCTTTCCTGCTTTTCTCGTAGCCTGTCGCTTCTTAAAACGTCCTTCCGTCCCTCTACCCGATTCCTTGCCCCTGTTTTTTATCTCCGCCTCTGTCCCGCACCCAGTCATATTAATAACTTTCTTTCTATGTCTCCATTTATTTAGCTTCCTGTCCGCCGTTTTATTTTTTTTTCCTGTCTGTATCATACTCCCTCCATTTTAACTTGTGTTTCGATGGCTACTTTTCTGCGGTTCGCTGCCTGCGTTTTGTAATTCTCCCCCGTCTGTCCTGTACCCTGGCGCTGCTTCAAGTTCCCATGTCTGCTTTTGTCGAGCTCCCTATCCGTGTCTTTTAACTCTTTCCCGTGTCGTGTACCCCGTTGCTTTTTACATTTTTATGTGTCTGTTTTTCCACAGTCTTATTTTTAATTTATTCTCGTCTTTGCTAAAGGCCGTCGCGTTTTAAATTAATTTTCTTTCTACATCAAAGTTTATCCACCTCACTGTCCCTGTTTTTTGTTTTCCCATCTACGCTGTACCCCATCGCTTCTAAAATTTTCTTTCCGTGTCTACTTTAACCAATTCGCTGTCTATATTTTTTATTTGTTTCTCGTCCGTGCTGTACCCCGTCGCTTTTGAAATTTTCTTCCTATGTCTCTCTGTATTTTTCTGTCTGTTGTCATTTTTAACTTTTTCTTGTTTTTCCTCAATGCTTCCGCTTTTATAATTTTCTTCCTATGTCACTCTCCATCACCCTACGCTTATTTTACTTTTTTTTTCCCTTGCCTTTCCTTAATGCCTTGGCTTTCAAAATTTCCTTTTTACATCAACTTTTATCCAGTTTTCTGTCCCCTTCCCCCCCCCCAGCTTCTCCTTTACCCAGCTGCTTTTTACATGCTCTCTCCATGTCCGCTTTAACCAATTCACCGTCTTTCATTTTTATTTTTATTCCTGTCTGTCCCGAGCCCTGTCGCTCTTTCAGTTTCTGTTCTAGGTCTACTTTTATCAAGCTCCCTATCCATATTTTTTAATTTATTCCTGTCCGTTGTGTACCCTGTCGCTTTTAGAACTGTATTTTTGTTTGTGGCTCTGTTATTTACCATCTCCTTGGGGTTTTTTAATTTTTTCTTGTCTTTTCTTAATGCCATTGCTTATTCCATTTTTCTTTCTCGACAACATTTGTGAGGTTTGCTGTCCCTAGTTTTTAGTGCTTTCCCGTACCCCGCTGCTTTTTAAATCTTCTTTCTATGTCTCTCTTTATCTGGATTCCTGTCCCCAGGCTTAAATTTTTTCCCGCGTTTCTAGTACCGCGCTCAACTTTTTAAAACTGTATTCCCGCGCGCGCTAGTTTGGGCTCAGATGTAGAGTTAGTTTTATTCGCGGTAGCTGGCGCAGGGCTACGTGTTGGATTTGCGCCGACACCCGGCGTCGATGACGCGGGGACACGCGCCGGGTCTCGCCGAGCGGCGCTTGCGCGGCGTCAAGGGCTGTTCTGCTGCTCCCGCGGCCCCGCCAGCGAGTAGAGCGGGGGTGCGCGCGGGGTTGGGAGGGGACGCGGCCGGGACAGCTGACCCCCAGCTGCCCAAAGGGATGTTCCCGACCGTACGACATAGCGCTCGGCCAGCAAACCGGGGCTGGAGGTCGCGGGGGCGAGGGGGGCCTTAACGTCTTGACGTAACCCTGTCACGTACCACGTCGCTTTTAAAATTTTATTTCTACGTCTCCATTTATCCGGTTCCCTGTCCCGTGGTTTCGGTTTTTTGTTTTTCTTCCCCGTGTTTCCTGCCGCCCGTCGCTTTTTCTTTTCTCTTCCGCATCCCCCTCCGCATCGCTCCCTTTGACGGGGTTTTAATGCCCTGACTCTGCGTCCTGTCCCCTTTCTATTCTTATGGCTCTGTCCAGCTGATGGTCTCTAATTTTTAATTCTTTCCCGTGTTTGTCCCTTTTCCCTTTCTCTTTCCATGACTGCCTCTATCTGCCTTCCTGTCCCTTCACACACACACCCCCCACCCCCTTTTTTTCTTAATTCCTTCTGCTCTGGTCCCCTCGTGCAGTTTTCTCTCTGTCTCCCGATACCCAGCTCCCTGTCGCGGTACCCGCCGCTCCCAGGCCGGGCGCCGCTCGTTCTCGCTGTCCCTCTCCGCTGTCCCCGCTGCCCCGCTCGGTCCCACTCAGCTCTCTCCCCCGCTCCCTCCCCCTTTTCTTTATCGCTTCATCTCCCCCCTCCCCACGCTGCAGTTCTCCCTCTTCCTCCGCCTCGACACCCACGTCCGGCTCCCGCCCCCCCGGGCCTGGCTCCCCGTCCCTCGCCTCTTCTCTCCCCGCCTCTGCGCTTCCTCCCGCTTCCCTCTCCCCTCTTCCCCCTCCGCCCGGCCGCCGTCGGGCACCGAGCCTGGGCGGCAGCTCCCGGTGCGCCCGAGGGAACAAACCTGCGCTGCCCGCTTTGCGCGCCCGGGTGCGTTCCTCCGCTGCGGGGCCGGGCCCAGGGCAGGGGCTCCCGTGCCGTTGGGGGGGGTGGCGGCCGCCTGCTCCCGAGGGGTTGCAGCTGCGGGCCCGACGCTCGAAGCGGGCTGCAGGTGCGGCTGAGGCCGGCGCTGGCCCTGCGGTGCCCCGGGGGCGCCGCCCGGGCCCGCCCGCCGGCGGGAGCCGGCTGAGGAGCGGCGCGAAGGCCGTTCCGCAGGCAGCCGCCTGCAGCGAGGAAGGGCCGGGCCCCGCGGCGAGGCGGGAGTCCTCCCGCCCCCGCGGGAGCGCGACCCCAGCACGCGGCGCCGGGAGCGCGCGTGAGCGGCCGCGCGTCCCTATAGCCTCGCGGGACAGGCGCCGCGAGGTACCGCCCGGAGGGCGGGGGGGGGGGGGCGCGCAGGCAGAGACGCCTCACGGCGCACGCGCGCGCCTCGCTCCGCCGGGTCTCTGCCCGCCTCCGGGGCGGGCCCCGTCCCCGCGGGGCGGTGCTGTTGTCCCACACACGGTTCTTCCGCCGGTGCGCGGGCAGGCGGCGAACGTGCGGAGCCGGGATGTTGGCTTTTCTTCCGGCTGCGTGCAGAGCTGGGTGCGAGGTGGTAGCGCACAGAGCTCGCACCCCTCGGGCCACACTCGGACCGCGTGGCTACGCTCCGCGCAGCGGTTACCGGTGTTTTCAACAGTTGGCTCTGTCGCCCTTGTTCCCCTCGGTTCTCGCCAGCCTCGTCTCCGCTTAAAGTCGCAGCGTCCTTCTTTCTTCCCGGGCATGCTGAGCGAGGAGGGGGCTTTCCCCGCCCGGGGGCAGGTTGCTATTATGCCAATTAGATGTTAATTAGGACAGTTCCCTCAAGGTTCCGGAGCTGTGCTGCTTTTGTGATTATCTTGTTCCTCCCCTCAAGGTTGCACCTCGCAGTTAACTGCTCACAGAGACTAAACGATGCCCCCAGCTTCGTTACTCGCGCACCTCGAGCAGTGCGGGCGGGAGCGTTGCTGCCGCGGTGTCGGGTCAGAGCCGCGCTCTCGAACGGCGGCGCGTAAGTTCCGCCTGCCCGGCTCTGCCTCGAGCGCGTGATGGCGTGTGCTCTGCCTGAGCAGCCGGGAAAATGCCTCGGAAACGACCCGCTTGTTGCAGGCAAAGCAGATGTGACGCAAGTGGGGCGTTCGGGCGGCTTTTGTAGCCTGACGTCAGCCTGCGTTCTGAGTCACGCTTGCACGTGCGCGCGCAAAACGAACGCGTGCCTGTGCAACAAACTCCTGCTGCAGCAGAGGGATCGGGAGTCCGTGGCAGCGGTCAGCTGGGCCTGGGCGCGGCAGCTTCAGCCGGTGGTCGCGTACCGGTGTTCTTCCTGCCACCCTACGCCGGCGGGTTTCTTTAGACGTACGCGGTGCTTAGGCGTCCTCGGCCGTCACTTAGGCCGGGCTACCGGAGCAGGCGTCCCGAGTGACCCTTCCCCACACCGTTCCCTGCTCTCCCGCCCACGCCAGCGCTGCTGCGCCCGGTGTCCCTGTCCCCTGCTTCTACTTCTGCCTCTGCCCACCCCCGGCCCAGCGCGGGCGTCATCGGGCTCGTTAATCGTGGCTGCCTCGGGGCTCGCGAAACAGATCGCGTGCAGGAGCGCCCGGCCTTGCGGCGAGTCCCTGCAACCGCCTGGCTGCGGGGAGGGGCCGCTGCCTCGCGCCCGCCGTTCGAGTGCGCCGAGGGCTCCCCTCGTGCCTTCCGGTCCTAATCCGTCGCAGACGGCCAGGATCTTCTTTCCCAGGTGTGCTTCTAACGACAGGCCCAGGAAAGGACAGGGCCACGTGAGCGATGGACGCTGTCGCTCCCAGGTGCGCCGCACCTGACGTACACGGGCAGTCGAATGTGCAGGGTCTGCACGCATCACCGGAAGCGGCCGTGTGGCGCACGAGCGAGGCTACGTGCGTAGGGAGCCTCGTCTTGTACGAGCTGTAAGACACCCCGGTATTCTCTTGGGTGGAGGACAGCCAAGCGACAGGAGTTACAGAAGGCGAAGGGAGGAGAGGAGGAAGAAGCGTCTGAACTGGCAAACTCTCCCAGCAGTGCAGGGAGTGAAAGCTGCGGTGAGTCCCAGGCCCTCGGGGCCCTGTTGCCCCTATTCTGCATCCCGGGCCCTCGCTGCCCCTCCCCTGGCCCCCTCTCTTTCCCACGCTGATGTGGTATCCGTCCGTGTCCCCCCATACCTCCTTTCTCCATCTCACTCTGACCAGCTCCCCGTCCCTGTCTTTTAGGTCCTCTCTCTCCCTAGCTTGTAGCCCGCGGCTATTTTTCCTTCCTCTGCCTCTCCCAGTCTGGCTCCCTGTCCCTGCTTTTCCATTCCTCCCTCTCTGCCGTGTAGCGTGTTGCTGCTCTTTTCTTTCGCAGTCTCTCTCTGTCTGGCTCCCAGCCACCATGTTTGCCTTCCTCCCGCTCTGTCCTGTAGCCCGTCGGTATTTTTGCTGTCTCTGGCGCTCTCTGCCCGGCCCCGTGTCCCTGGTGTTCAAAGTCTTCCTTCTTGGCCCTGTAGCACAGCACAAGTGTCTCTCTTCCTCTGTCTCCCTCTATCCTGCTCCCTGTCCCTGTTTTGCAATTTCGTCCTTGTCAGCCCTGAGCCACGCTGCAGTTTCATTTCTTTCGCCGTCTTGCCCTGTCCGGCTCCCTGCCGGGATCTTTCAATTCCTCTCTATCTGTCTTGAAGCCCGTCGCTGTTTTCTCTTTCTCTCTGTCTCTCTGTCCATCTCTCTGTCTCTGTCTTTACTTACACTTTTAAATTCCTCCCTCTCTGCCCAGCGGCCCATCGCTATTTTGCCGTTCTCTGTCCCGTGTCTTGAATCGCTCCCTCTCTGCCCTGTAGCCTGTCACAGTGGTGGTTTTTTTTCCTTCTCTGCCATTCGCTCTCTGTCTGGCTCCCTGTCCCTACTGCAGGGAAATGAAGTTGGTTAAGCAGGACTTTCCCCTCATGAACCTGTGCTGGCTATGACCAATGACTGCGTTGTCTCTCAAGTGTTTTTCAACAACTCCCAGAATAACGTTCTCCATAATTTTACTGGGCTCTGAAGTGAGACTGACAGGCCTGTAATTACCAGGGTCTTCCTTCTTACCCTTCTCAAAAACTGGGACAACATTTGCCAGCTTCCAGTCAACTGGGACCTCTCCAGACTCCCAAGAGAGAGGTCCCGCAATGACATTGGCCAACGCTTTCAGTACCCTGGGATGAATCCCATCAGGCCCCATAGACTTATGTGCATCCAGCTGGAGCAGCAAGTCTCAAACCAGTTCAGAGTCAGCTGGGAGTTTATCATCCCTCCCAGTCACAGTCTTCCAACACAGGGCTCCAGGGGTCCCAGAGCCCATCATCAGTGTTGAAGACAGAGGCAAAGAAGGCATTATACGTCCCTGCTTTGTCTCTGTCCCTACTTGTGAGGTGACAACCTCGTCAAGCAACAGCCCAATGTTATCTCTGATCCTCCGTTTGCTGTTAAGATATTAAAAAAAGCCCTTTTTGTTGTCCTTCACAGTGCTGGCCAGCTTGAACTCTAATCAAGCTTTGGCTGCACAAATTCTCTCCCTACAAAGCGGACAGCATCTCTGTAGTCCTCCCATGTCACCTGTCCTTGCTTCCAATGTCTGTACACTTTCCTTTTCCACCTATTTTCTAGAAGAAGATCCCTGTTCAGCCAAGCCGGCCTTCTGCCCCACTTGCTTGACTTTCAACACTTTGGAATTACCTGCTCCTGTGCTCTTAAGAGATGGCTCTTAAAAAGTGACCAGCATTCGTGGATCCCAATACCTTCAAAAGCAGATTCCCAGGGAGCCTTACAAACTAGCTCCAGCAGCTCAAAGTCTGCTCTCCTCATATCCAGGGTTGAATTTTTGTTGTCAGTTTTTCTCCTATCGCCAACAATTTGAAACTCAACTACTTTATGGTCACTGTGACCAAGACAGCCACCAATCACCACTTCACCCGTGAGTCCCTCTGTCTACAAACAACAAGTCTAGGAGAGCACCTTTCCTAGTCAGCTCCCTTAGTACCTGCACCAAGAAGGTATCTTCAACATGCTTCAGGAATTTCATGGACCTGTTTGTGTCCACTGTATGATATTCCTAGTTAATGTCTGGGAAGTTAAAATCACCCGTAAGGACAAGGGCAACCGATCTAGAGATATTCCTTAATTCTTTGTAGAATAATTCATCAGTGTCATCATACTGGCTGTCTGGTCGATAGTAGATTCCCACAACAACTTGTCCAACAAATTGGACATACAACCCAAACCCTCTGGATAAATGAATTCAGCCTAAAACCAAGAAAGATTTAGTTCAAAAGCACTTGTTCTACAACAACCTTAAGCTTAATTAGATGGGTATATTAATATCTACATTATACGTCACATTTGTGATCTACTAAGACACTAAAAATAAAGGCCAACTAATCCCAGAATGGTTGAGGTTGGAAGGGACTTCTGGAGGTCATCTTGTCCACACACGCCCTGCTCAAGCACAGCCACCTAGAGTCAGTTGCCCAGGACCATGTCCAAATGGCTTTTGAATATTCACAAGGAGGGAGACTCAAAAAGCTCTTTGAGCAACCTGTTTGTGGTGGGTTGACCTTGGCTAACCATCAGGTGCCCACCAAGCTGCTCTGTCTCTCCCCCTGCTCAACAGGACATGCTCCTGAGCTTGGAAGAAGTGATCCTCAAATATTAACCAGCTTTCTTGGGCCCCTCTTCCCTCCAGGGCCTTATCCCACAGGATGCTTCCGAGGTCAGTCAGCTCTCCTCAAGTCCAGGGTTGTGAGCTTGCTTTTTGCCCTCCTTTCTCCCCTCAGGATCCCGAACTCCGCCACCTCATGGTCACTGTAGCCAAGGCTGCCTTTGACCTTCACATCCCCAACCAGCCCCTCCTTGTTGGTCAGTAGGAGGTCCAGCAGAGCACCTCTCCTCTATCACTTAGAGGAGGAAGTTGTCATTGATGCACTCCATGAATGTCCTGGATTGTTTATGCCATGCTATGTTGTCCCTCCAGCAGATATCAGGGTGGTTGAAGTTCCTCGTGAGGACCAGGGCCTGCGAACATGAGGCTGCTCCTATGTGTCTGTAGAGGTCCTGAACCACTTGTTCTTCCTGGACAGGTGGCCTATAGCAGACACCCACTATAAGGTCAGATACTAATGTTTTATATAGTGTATTTGCAATGCAAACTTTGCATAATGGAGCCTGATCCTGAAATTTTTTTTATGAAGAGTATATCCTACAGAAGTTTAGACACATTCCTAAGTAAACATGCTAGCCAGTTGATTTTATCTGTTTAAGTTTAAGTGCTTTCTATATTGAAGCCTTGAATGGCCCACTGCTCAGTTACTGGTGTGGCTATCAGTTAATACGACTAAATACTTTTATTTCTGAGATTACACGTGTCAAAATTTTGCAATTTTCCTTTTTGACTAAAGCATGTGAATTTTATTTTTCTAATTGAATTCAGGCATGAATTTGGAGAATTATCATTATTTTGGTGCATATTTGGCAGAATGACAAATATAAACAATGCAGTGCCCAAATATACTTCACAACTTGGACTTCAGCCTTGGTATTGTTGTGTAACATGAGCTGAGTTGGACACAATAGCAGAGACAAGAAATTATCTCCCTTCTTCCCCCACTACCTCTAAACATTTTCATGACATGAGGGAATGTTCATGCAATCAGTAGTGACAATATACAATGGAGACCCTGGTATACATATGCTACCCAAGAAAATCAGACTGCTGCTGCTTGTCAGCATATATTTGCATTTAATGCCAATGTTTTTTTTCATGTTGAAAGAATGCAATTAAACACTGATACGATCCTGATTTGAGATACCATCAGCTAGTTTGTGTCACAGAACTCCTTAATGAAAATAAATTTCCTTCATAGTGAGCCCTAAATATTAATCAAAACCCAGTTGACTATGGATGTGGATACCCTTCAAAATAATATGCTATCATCAGGATAAATAAGGACACTTCCATTTCTCAGTGTCAATGGAAAAGCGCTCAAAGCTTTTGGCTGTCTATTTATGAATTTTAATGAGACCTGGATTTGTCTCAGAAGGAGGCAGCCTTAATTTTCAAAGTGATTCAAACAAGTCAGTACAATATCAGAAAGCAGTACAAAAGCATGAGTGACAATGTAATAAAACACCTTGATGAAACTATATTGGGGAGGGGAAAACTGCTTATAGTAAACCACCCCCACTATTTCTCCTCATAAACTACAAAATTGACAACTTTGGAACTCAGTTTCCAATGTCATTTTCACCTTCTCTTGCTAAATATTTTGTGTTATGGAATGACCTGTTAAACTAGAGGCCGATTGTTATATTTTAGTTTCATACGGAGAACAACTGACACTTCTCAGCCATCAGACAGTGCACCGTAAGAAGGGTGGTGCAGTCTGCCGGTTATCTTCAGGATCTCTGAAGGCAGATTCCTATAATCCTAAATGCAACATCAGATGGGAATCCCAGGCTTGTTGGGAGCCTGTGTGAGTTTTCATGTGTTCAAAAATATCTCAGTTCCTCCTTTGCCCTCACTCCCAAGAACATATAAAAAAACCATACTGTTCTGAAAAAATAAATTTGAATCAAGTAAACTCAGTGCTGCTGCTGTTGTGATTTTCTTTTAATTTCTTTATCCTCATTTCCTTCCATCTCCTTGTTTTATTCTCAGTTTTGTTGGGATCACCCTGCAAGGGCTCGACCTTGAGGAGAAGGAGCTGTGGTAAACAACTAAGAGGAAGCAAAGGAGCGCGTGGACATACAGAGGTGACCAATCCTGCCTCTGTGAGAGTCGCGTGGACTTAAAGCAATAGCCAACCGGGTAGCACTTCTAGGCGCGTGAACGGGCTGTATTTGTATAAAAAGCAAGCTTTGCTAACAATAAAGGTCTTTGGCTTGAATCCCCGCCAGAGTCCGTGCCTTATTACTCCACACATTTTTAAATACTGAATCGTTTTCTTCTCCAACTTCATTGTGTTTTCTCATATTCCTTTTTCATGTGTCTGTCTTAGGTTGCTTTTCCAAAACAACGTATTTGTTCTCATTTTCTTTTACCTTTCGTGTTCATTCTGCCACCTCTTTCTTCAAACTGCTTACCTATATTGGGGTCAAACTTTCTTTCAAATTACTTTTAATTCCTCTGCACTTTTTCTTAGCAACATCCTCAAGCTATTCTTTTTTGTCCTTGTTGCATTTCCATCACTGCTCCTATACTTTTGCTTGTGATGAAAGAGAAAGGAAGCAGTATTCTTAGCATGGCAAAGACGTAATAGAGCTTCCGTGCATTTGAAAAAATCAGTTCATTATAGCCAGGGATGGCAGACTTTAAGACAAGTTAAACATCCTTCAAAAATATGTGGTAAGTAGGTGGGAGAAATTCAGTTCAATCCCAAACTCATCACCAGTTACTGTTATATGAGAGCACATGATATGTTGTATTCATTAATCTCAGTTAATCAAATCAGTCGATTATATTGAAACAAGGATCTAAAACAATTATGAAGTTTTAGCATGCATCGCTAATCAACTGTAAGTTTTGCAAATTTCTTAACATATGGAAGGTTATTGATTAAATGATTAGTTTAACTTCAGTATAGAATTCTTTAGCCTAATAACTGTGTGATTATGTTTAACGGCCTACTCTCATAGTCCTTAGGCTGTATTTGCCTCAATGCTAACATTGTAACTATGTGTAAACGGTTAATCACGAGGAAAGCAGGCCTCATGAAAATTAAAACACAAGTAGAAACGGAGAAGACAGGTGGAGAGAACCAATAGGAGAAGAGTTAAGAGCAAGGACTGAGAGATTAAAGAGAACAGAGAAGATATCTTAACCTTGAGCATAGAGACAGACTGGCAGGAGTGCTCAGACAAGGATGATAAGAAGGAACTGCTTGGCTGGACAACAGAAGGGGTGAACATTCAAGGAGAAGAATTATCCTCGAGAGACCTGTGACCATAAAAGGGAAAAAGGAGTAGGGGACTAACTCCCCAAACGACCACCGACGACCACCCGAGACCCCCGTGCATGCGTAGTGTAGTTTTGCAACACCAGCATTATGTAAATGTAGTAGATAAGCAAGGAGGCGGAGATTTCTTGGAAAATGTGTGAATATTCATGTCTTGAAGGTATATAAAGGATGAACTTTTGTTTCAGCGCACGCATGTTAGGAGGAGATATCCCCCATGCGTCCAGCGCTGCAATAAAGATGTCCGCTGAATAACACTTTCATGTTATTGAGTCTAAATTTCTTAAGTTTGGATTTCTTTGAATCATAACATTTCCCTGGAAGCGGCAGAAAATAGTCTGGAAGTCTGAAACTTTTCCCTGGTTAAGGGCTAAGGCATTGTTACAGGCACACACAGAATAAATCCAGATCGTTACCAAAAAAGCATGATCTCCCAAAGCCACAACACCTGTAACAGGAAAATAGATGCATTAGGACTCACCGAAGAACCACAAACTCAGTCACAAAGGTGTGAAGCATCATATCCAGTTATCAGCTGGACAATATCATGAAAAAGACACTTTTAGATGTAATCCAGTAGGTAGATGGACTTTATTTTATTTTCATTGCTGCTCACTTCCTTCTATAACCTTTGGCACTTTGGATTCTGTCAGAGAAATTAATTATTTTAACTTATCTTTTTTTTAAAGCAATTTTAGGGTAACTAGCAAATGCAAAGGTCTTGTAATACTTTGCAGCAGTGAGTCTTTCAACATGTAGTAGTGGGCCAGTCTTTCAGAAAGTGCAGAACCCTGGCACATTACTTCAGGACATCCAAAGAATAGGACTGAATTTCTTGAATTTGCAGTGTTCAGACTGTAGAGAATAGCCACATCTCTGCCACATTTTTAATTCCCATTATTATTTGCCTTACTCTGGTGCCTAGGAGTCACAGTCATGGAGTTGGGTCACCCACATGCTGGCTTGATGTCCCGGTTTAGGCTGGGATAGAGTTAATTTTCTTCCTGATGGCTGGTATAGTGCTGTGTTTTGGATTTCATATGAGAATAATGTGGATAACACACTGATGTTTTTAGTTGTTGCTAAGTAGTTGTAGTGCTTATACTAAGTCAAGGACTTTTCATCTTCGCATGCTCTGCCAGTGAGGAGCTGCACAAGAAGCTGGGAGGGGGCACAGTCAGGACAGCTGATCCAGACTGACCAAAAGGATATTCCCTACCTTTACCTGCAATGACTGCAAGCGATAGTGAGGACCAGCAAGACAATTCCTTCCTAGCCCCTTCCTTGGAGGAGAGGGAGTGCAACGTTTCAATCTCGCAGTTCGGAGCGCGAGAGGGGGAAAAAGGAGAGTACCTGTTTGCAAGGCTAGGAAAGAGCAGAGCCCCAGTCTTGCTGTTTATCTGCAATGACTGCAAGGGCTAGTGAGGACCAGGAAGACAATTCCTTCCTAGCCCTTTCCTTGGAGGAGAGGGAGTGCAACGTTTCAATCTCGCAGTTCGGAGCGCGAGAGGGGGAAAAAGGAGAGTACCTGTTTGCAAGGCTAGGAAAGAGCAGAGCCCCAGTCTTGCAGCTCATCAGCAATGACTGCAAGGGATAGTGAGGACCAGCAAGACAGTTCCTTCCGAGCCCCTTCCTTGGAGGAGACGGAGTGCAACGTTTCAATCTCGCAGTTCGGAGCGCGAGAGGGAGAAAAAGCAGAGTACTTGTTTGCAAGGCTAGGAAAGAGCAGAGCCCCAGCCTTGCTGTTTATCTGCAATGACTGCAACGGATAGTGAGCACCAGCAAGACAATTCCTTCCTAGCCCCTTCCTTGGAGGAGAGGGAGTGCAACGTTTCAATCTCGCAGTTGGGAGCTCGAGAGGGAGAAAAAGCAGAGTGCCTGTTTGCAAGGCTAGGAAAGAGCAGAGCCCGAGTCTTGCTGTTTATCTGCAATGACTGTAAGGGCTAGTGAGGAGCAGCAAGACAATTCCTTCCTAGCCCCTTCCTTGGAGGAGAGGGAGTGCAACATTTCAATCTCGCAGTTCAGAGCGCGAGAGTGAGAAAAAGCAGAGTGCCTGTTTGCAAGGCTAGGAAAGAGCAGAGCCCCAGTCTTGCTGTTTATCTGCAATGACTGCAAGGGCTAGTGAGGAGCAGCAAGACAATTCCTTCCTAGCCCCTTCCTTGGAGGAGAGGGAGCGCAACGTCTCAATCTCGCAGTTCGAAGCACAAGAGTGAGAAAAAGCAGAGTGCCTGTTTGCAAGGCTAGGAAAGAGCAGAGCCCCAGCCTTGCTGTTTATCTGCAATGACTGCAACGGATAGTGAGCACCAGCAAGACAATTCCTTCCTAGCCCCTTCCTTGGAGGAGAGGGAGTGCAACGTTTCAATCTCGCACTTCGGAGCGCGAGAGGGAGAAAAAGCAGACTGCCTGTTTGCAAGGCTAGGAAAGAGCAGAGTCCGAGTCTTGCTGCTCATCTGCAATGACTGCAAGGGCTAGTGAGGACCAGGAAGACAATTCCTTCCTAGCCCTTTCCTTGGAGGAGAGGGAGTGCAACGTTTCAATCTCGCAGTTCGGAGCGCGAGAGTGAGAAAAAGCAGAGTGCCTGTTTGCAAGTGTCCTGGTTTCAGCCAGGATAGAGCTGGTTTTCTTCACAGAAGCCAGTGTGAGACTGTGTTTTGGATTTGGGATGAGAAACTGTTGATAATGTGCTGATGTTTTGGGGTGCTGCTGAGCAGTCAAGGACAGTCCAGCTTCTTGTGCTGGCCTGCCAGCGAGCAGGCTGGGGGTGCACGGGGAGCTGGGAGGGGACACAGCCGGGACAGCTGACCCAGACTGGCCAAAGAGATATTCCCTACCATACGACGTCATGCCCAGTACATAAACTGGAGTTGGCCGGGGGGCGGAAATCGCTGCTCGGGGACGGGCTGTCGATCGCCGGGTGGTGAGCAATTGCTGTATTGGGCATCACTTGTTCTTGTACATTCCTTTGTCGGTATTATCATTGTTGTTTCCTTCTTTCTTTCTGTCCTATTAAACTGTGTTTATCTCAACCCACAAGGTTTTTTTTCCTAATTCTCTCCCCCACCCTACTGTGGGAGGGGGAGTGAGCGAGCGGCTGCGTGGTGCTTAGTTGCCGGCTGGGGCTAAACCACGACAGTCCTTTTTGGCGCCCAACGTGGGGCCCGAGGCTTGAGATAATAACAGTTGCAGGTCACAATATCAGTTTATTTGATTTGCATGATGCTCTCGTCTTTGTTGTACATGTTAAGGATCGGTGTTGGTCTCTGCGGGCTGCTGTACTCGCCTGCGAGTTTTGTTTTTAGAGCACTGACCTTGAGCTTAATGTGGTATCATCTGAACTCTGTACTAAAGCCGTTACTGTATTTTGGCTACAGTCTTGTGGAGACGATTAGCAATTATACTTCTGCCTCTGAAAGGCTTTCTATGGAGGAAATGCAGAATGATACCTTTGCTACCCTCTATCATAACGTTTCCTCCTTCATCACAGTAATTTTTCCGTATTTTGAACACCCTTGGGTAGTTATAATACCTCTATTGCTACTTCTGGGGAACATTGTTTCGGTTTTGTCTAAGGTTGGCAAGCGATTTAAGAATATCACCCGGAGATCTGCCCCAAGGCTGGATAGTTATGAATGGCAGGGCGTGTGGAACAGCATGGGCAAATGCCTGGGGCGGTGGGCACCTCCGGTGTTTTGGAACTTCTCTCCCGAACAAGTGCAGAATCCTGATAAACTAGCAGAATATCTGGAAGAAGTATGCTGTCAGCCTGGCCGCTCCAAGGAGACACAAATCATTGCAATGTGCTGGGGCCTGGCCCATGCCTACCGAGCTCTATTTAACACTGTGCAAAGGGGAGAGAGGGTCTCTGGGTCTGATGGCAATGTGGCAGGCACTGTGACTACTCCAACCCCTGCAACAGGCACTGTAGCTACTCAAACCCCTGCGGCGGCCACTGTGACTACTCCAACCCCTGCAACAGGCACTGTAGCTACTCAGACTGTTGCAGCTGAACCAGAGAACCAGCCCATCCCAGTATCAGTTGCCCCTGTACAAAAGAAGAAATCTTGGAAGCGGAAGTCAGCTCGTTTAGTAAGGGAGGAGGAAGATTCTGCTAAGAGGGAGGCAGAGGAAGCGAGTGAGGAGGCAGAGTGCTCTGAAGCAGGGCCATCACAAGGACTGAAGAGGGAAGAGAGCAGGTCATCGCTTGAAGAGGAGGAAGAGGAAGAACTCATAAAAGAGACAGTAACTACCCGATCTCTATCACTGAGTGAACTGCGAGATATGCGAAAGGATTTCAGCCGTCGTCCAGGTGAGCACATTGTCACCTGGCTGCTCCGATGCTGGGATAATGGGGCCAGTAGCCTGGAATTAGAGGGTAGGGAAGCCAAGCAGCTGGGATCCCTTTCTAGGGAAGGGGGCATTGACAAAGCAATTGGAAAAGGTGCACGAGTCCTCAGCCTCTGGAGATGACTCCTGTCAGGTGTGAAGGAAAGGTACCCCTTCAAGGAAGATGTTCTATGTCACCCAGGCAAGTGGACCACCATGGAGAAAGGTATCCAGTACCTGAGGGAGCTAGCGGTGCTGGAAGTGATTTATGGTGACTTGGACAATGGACAATCATCCAAAGATCCAGATGAAGTCAATTGCACGCGACCTATGTGGCGGAAGTTTGTACGGAGTGCACCATCATCATATGCCAACTCATTAGCAATAATGGCCTGGAAAGACGGAGAGAGACCAACGGTGGATGAATTGGCTGGCCAACTCCGGCAATACGAAGAAAGTCTCTCTTCCTCCCTACGGGCCTGCGTCTCTGCTGTAGAGAAACTGTCCCAGGAGTTCCGGCAATTCAAAGAAGATATGCCCTACCCTCCACCCGTACGGACCAGTGTCTCAGCCATTAGGAGTAAGCACTCTTCTGTTCAAGAGAGAGGATATAGAGGATACACACCGCGAGCCACCCTGTGGTTTCAATTGCGTGACTACGGAGAGGACATGAGGAGGTGGGATGGAAAACCTACCTCGACCCTAGAGGCACGAGTACGTGAGCTGCAAGGGAAAACAATTACAAAAGGGCGTTCATGTTCCTCCAGAAAAATCGTCGCTCCACTTTCCAGTGGGCAGTTCCCCAGAAAGAATAGAAGAGCTGATCTCACCTCTGATCCTCTTGAGGGGACTTCTGATTCCTATTTACAAGAAGTGGGTAACGAGTACTATGAGCAGGATTAGAGGGGCCCTGCCTCCAGCCAGGCGGAGGAGAGGGATAACCGAGTTTATTGGACTGTGTGGATTAGATGGCCTGGCACATCAGACCCACAGGAATATAAGGCTTTAGTGGATACTGGTGCACAATGTACCTTAATGCCATCAAGCCATATAGGGGCAGAACCCATCTGTATTTCTGGAGTGACAGGGGGATCCCAACAGCTGACTGTGCTGGAGGCCGAAGTGAGCCTAACTGGGAATGAGTGGCAGAAGCACCCCATTGTGACTGGCCCAGAGGCTCCGTGCATCCTGGGCATAGACTATCTCAGGAGAGGGTATTTCAAGGACCCAAAAGGGTACCGGTGGGCTTTTGGTATAGCTGCCTTGGAGACGGAAGAAATTAAACAGCTGTCCACCTTGCCTGGTCTCTCAGAGGACCCTTCTGTGGTGGGGTTGCTCAGGGTCGAAGAACAACAGGTGCCGATCGCTACCACAACAGTGCACCGGCGGCAGTATCGCACCAACAGAGACTCCCTGATCCCCATCCATGAGCTGATTCGTCGGCTGGAGAGCCAAGGAGTGATCAGCAAGACTCGCTCACCCTTTAACAGCCCCATATGGCCAGTGCGAAAGTCTAATGGAGAGTGGAGACTGACAGTAGACTATCGTGGCCTGAATGAAGTCACGCCACCACTGAGTGCTGCCGTGCCAGACATGCTAGAACTTCAATATGAACTGGAGTCAAAGGCAGCCAAGTGGTACGCCACCATTGATATTGCTAACGCGTTTTTCTCGATCCCTTTGGCGGCAGAGTGCAGGCCACAGTTTGCTTTCACCTGGAGGGGTGTCCAATACACCTGGAATCGACTTCCCCAGGGGTGGAAACACAGCCCTACCATTTGCCATGGGCTGATACAAACTGCACTGGAACAGGGTGAAGCTCCAGAGCATCTGCAATACATTGACGACATCATCGTATGGGGCAACACAGCAGAAGAGGTTTTTGAGAAAGGGAAGAAAATAATTCAAATCCTTCTGAAAGCTGGTTTTGCTATAAAACAAAGTAAGGTCAAAGGACCTGCACAAGAGATCCAGTTTTTAGGAATAAAATGGCAAGATGGACGTCGACAGATCCCAACGGATGTGATCAACAAAATAACAGCTATGTCTCCACCAACTAGCAAAAAAGAAACACAAGCATTTCTGGGCGTTGTGGGTTTCTGGAGAATGCATATTCCAAATTACAGTCTGATTGTAAGCCCTCTTTATCAAGTGACCCGGAAGAAGAATGATTTTAAATGGGGCCCTGAGCAACGACAAGCCTTCGAGCAAATTAAGCAGGAGATAGTTCATGCTGTAGCCCTCGGGCCAGTCCGAGCAGGACAAGATGTTAAAAATGTGCTCTACACGGCAGCCGGGGAGAATGGCCCTACCTGGAGTCTCTGGCAGAAGGCACCAGGAGAGACTCGAGGTCGACCTCTCGGGTTTTGGAGTCGAGGATATAGGGGATCTGAGTCCCGCTATACTCCAACTGAAAAGGAGATACTGGCAGCATATGAAGGAGTTCGAGCTGCCTCAGAAGTGGTTGGCACTGAAGCACAGCTCCTCCTGGCACCCCGACTGCCGGTGCTGGGCTGGATGTTCAAAGGGAGGGTCCCCTCTACACATCATGCGACTGATGCTACGTGGAGTAAGTGGGTCGCGCTTATTACACAGCGGGCTCGAATAGGAAACCTTAATCGCCCGGGAATCTTGGAAGTGATCATGGACTGGCCAGAAGGCAAAGATTTTGGAATATCACCAGAAGAGGAGGTGGCGCGTGCTGAAGAGGCTCCACCATATAATGAACTGCCAGAGAATGAAAGGCAATATGCCCTATTTACTGATGGGTCCTGTCGTATTGTAGGCAAACATCGAAGGTGGAAAGCTGCTGTATGGAGCCCTACACGACGAGTCGCAGAAGCCGCTGAAGGACAAGGTGAATCAAGTCAGTTTGCAGAGGTGAAAGCCATCCAGCTGGCTTTAGATATTGCTGAACGAGAAAAATGGCCAGTACTCTATCTCTATACTGATTCATGGATGGTGGCAAATGCTCTATGGGGGTGGCTACAGCAATGGAAGCAGAGCAACTGGCAACGCAGAGGCAAGCCCATCTGGGCTGCTGAATTGTGGCAAGATATTGCTGCCCGACTAGAGAATCTGGTCATAAAAGTACGCCATGTAGATGCTCACGTACCCAAGAGTCGGGCCACGGAAGAACATCAAAACAACCATCAGGTGGATCAGGCTGCTAAGATTGAAGTGGCTCAGGTGGATCTGGACTGGCAACATAAGGGTGAATTATTTATAGCTCGGTGGGCCCATGACACCTCAGGCCATCAGGGAAGAGATGCAACATATAGATGGGCTCGGGATCGAGGGGTGGACCTGACCATGGACGCTATTGCACAGGTTATCCATGAATGTGAAACGTGTGCTGCGATCAAACAAGCCAAGCGGTTAAAGCCCCTCTGGTATGAAGGACGATGGTTGAAATATAAATATGGCGAGGCCTGGCAGATTGACTATATCACACTTCCACAAACTCGCCAAGGCAAGTGCTATGTGCTTACCATGGTGGAAGCAACCACCGGATGGCTGGAAACATACCCTGTGCCCCATGCCACCGCCCGGAACACTATCCTGGGCCTTGAAAAGCAAGTCTTATGGCGACATGGCACCCCCGAAAGAATTGAGTCGGACAACGGGACTCATTTCCGAAACAACCTCATAGACACCTGGGCCAAAGAGCACGGCATTGAGTGGGTGTATCACATCCCCTATCATGCACCAGCTTCCGGAAAAATTGAACGATACAACGGACTGTTAAAGACTACACTGAGAGCAATGGGTGATGGGACATTCAAACATTGGGATAAACATTTAGCAAAAGCCACCTGGTTAGTCAACACTAGGGGATCTACTAATAGAGCCGGCCCTGCCCAATCAAAACTTTTACGTACTGTAGAAGGGGATAAAGTCCCTGTGGTGCATGTGAGAAATATGCTGGGGAAGACAGTCTGGGTTACTCCTGCCTCAGGCAAAGGTAAACCCGTTCGTGGGATTGCCTTTGCCCAGGGACCTGGGTGCACTTGGTGGGTAATGCGGAAGGATGGGGAAGTCCGATGTGTACCTCAAGGAGACTTGATTTTGGGTGAAAATAGTCAATGATTTGAATTGTATTATGTTAATTGTTACACAATACAGTATGTCATTACTACTATGGTTGCTATCTACCATATCGATGGTATTACAGTAAGAATCACCCAGACTGATGAAGAATGAGCTTCACCGAAACCAAGCAACGTGCAGCAGTGATGGAACCAGAACTGGCTTCAGCAGCTTGCGCCCAACAATTCCCTCGAGACCGACATCTTCAACCTGCAGATCATGGACATGGACCGTGCCAGATAACGATCCAACACCACATACCATCTCCCCTACCCTGAGAGACTGCTATGATGGATGAAGCCCAGAGTCATGGACTGAATGAACTACACAGACATTTTAAAGTGATGGCCCATGGACTAAGAAAGTGATATCTGTGTGTATATATTAAAAGACAGGAAGAGTAATAATGAATAATTGGAATGTATTGAAAGTACAGGACCTGGGCATGACGTAAATGGTATGGAATAAGGGGTGGATACTGTCCTGGTTTCAGCCAGGATAGAGCTGGTTTTCTTCACAGAAGCCAGTGTGAGACTGTGTTTTGGATTTGGGATGAGAAACTGTTGATAATGTGCTGATGTTTTGGGTTGCTGCTGAGCAGTCAAGGACAGTCCAGCTTCTTGTGCTGGCCTGCCAGCGAGCAGGCTGGGGGTGCACGGGGAGCTGGGAGGGGACACAGCCCGGACAGCTGACCCAGACTGGCCAAAGAGATATTCCCTACCATACGACGTCATGCCCAGTACATAAACTGGAGTTGGCCGGGGGGCGGAAATCGCTGCTCGGGGACGGGCTGTCGATCGCCGGGTGGTGAGCAATTGCTGTATTGGGCATCACTTGTTCTTGTACATTCCTTTGTCGGTATTATCATTGTTGTTTCCTTCTTTCTTTCTGTCCTATTAAACTGTGTTTATCTCAACCCACAAGGTTTTTTTTTCCTAATTCTCTCCCCCACCCTACTGTGGGAGGGGGAGTGAGCGAGCGGCTGCGTGGTGCTTAGTTGCCGGCTGGGGCTAAACCACGACAGCAAGGCTAGGAAAGAGCAGAGCCCCAGTCTTGCTGCTCATCTGCAATGACTGCAAGGGATAGTGAGGACCAGCAAGACAATTCCTTCCTATCCCCTTCCTTGGAGGAGAGGGAGTGCAACGTTTCAATCTCGCAGTTCGGAGCGCGAGAGTGAGAAAAAGCAGAGTGCCTGTTTGCAAGGCTAGGAAAGAGCAGAGCCCCAGTCTTGCTGTTTATCTGCAATGACAGCAAGGGATAGTGAGGACCAGCAAGACAATTCCTTCATAGCCCCTTCCTTGGAGGAGAGAGAGTGCAACGTTTCAATCTCGCAGTTCGGAGCGCGTGAGTGAGAAAAAGCAGAGTGACTGTATGCAAGGCTAGGAAAGAGCAGAGCCCCAGTCTTGCTGCTCATCTGCAATGACTGCAAGGGATAGTGAGGAGCAGCAAGACAATTCCTTCCTAGCCCCTTCCTTGGAGGGGAGAGAGTGCAACGTTTCAATCTCGCAGTTCCGAGCGCAAGAGGTGGAAAAAGCAGAGCGCCTGTTTGCAAGGCTAGGAAAGAGCAGAGCCCCAGTCTTGCTGTTTTTCTGCAATGACTGCAAGGGATAGTGAGGAGCAGCAAGACAATTCCTTCCCAGCCCCTTCCTTGGAGGAGAGAGAGTGCAACGTTTCAATCTTGCAGTTCGGAGCGCGAGAGTGAGAAAAAGCAGAGTGCCTGTTTGCAAGGCTAGGACAGAGCAGAGTCCCAGTCTTGCTGTTTATCTGCAATGACTGCAAGGGATAGTGAGGACCAGCAAGACAATTCCTTCCTAGCCCCTTCCTTAGAGGAGAGGGAGTGCGACGTTTCAATCTCACAGTTCGGAGCGTGAGAGGGAGAAAAAGCAGAGTGCCTGTTTGCAAGGCTAGGAAAGAGCAGAGCCCCAGTCTTGCTGTTTATCTGCAATGACTGCAAGGGATAGTGAGGACCAGCAAGACAATTCCTTCCTAGCCTCTTCCTTGGAGGAGAGGGAGTGCAACGTTTCAATCTCGCACTTCGGAGCGCGAGGGTGAGAAAAAGCAGAGTACTTGTTTGCAAGGCTAGGAAAGAGCAGAGCCCCAGTCTTGCTGTTTATCTGCAATGACTGCAAGGGCTAGTGAGGAGCAGCAAGACAATTCCTTCCTAGCCCCTTCCTTGGAGGAGAGGGAGCGCAACGTCTCAATCTCGCAGTTCGGAGCGCGATAGGGAGAAAAAGCAGAGTGCCTGTTTGCAAGGCTAGGAAAGAGCAGAGCCCCAGTCTTGCTGTTTATCGCAATGACTGCAAGGGATAGTGAGCACCAGCAAGACAATTCCTTCCTAGCCCCTTCCTTGGAAGAGAGAGAGTGCAACGTTTCAATCTCGCAGTTTGGAGCGCGAGAGGGAGAAAAAGCAGAGTGCCTGTTTGCAAGGCTAGGAAAGAGCAGAGTCCCAGTCTTTCTGCTCATCTGCAATGACAGCAAGGGATAGTGAGGAGCAGCAAGACAATTCCTTCCTAGCCCCTTCCTTGGAGGAGAGAGAGTGCAACGTTTCAATCTCGCAGTTCAGAGCGCGAGAGGGAGAAAAGGCAGAGCCTGGGGAAGGCAGGTGAGGCCAGTCCTGGGTGCTGGGGGAGGGTCTGCGCCAACGCTGGCCCCCTGTGCTCTCTCCAGCTCCTGGAGGACGGTGGCAGACTGGAGGAGCACCTGCAGCAGAGCCTGCAGTACCTGCAAAGCCCACAGGAGCCCTTGCGTGAGGCAGCCATCAGGTTCATTGGTGAGCCACAACCCCGCCGGGGGTGCGTCTCTGCCCCGCGACAGCTTATCCCCAGCCACAGTGGCTGCTGAATCCAGCGAGCGGCTGCAGAGCCCGGACTGCCCGATGCTTGAGCTCACGGGCTCCCTGGTGCCCTCTCACACCCCTGCCCGGTCGCAGTGACTGGTGGGAGCCTTCTTGGGTCCCTCGCAGCCGCCGTGGCCTTCACGCTCAGGGGACCGCCCTGGGCTCAGCCTTGCCCAGTGGGAGGAGGCCACGTGGCCTGGCCTGCGGGGCTGGTGGCAGGGAGCCGGGCTGCTGGGGCAGGCAGGCCAGTGGGATCTGTAACGGACTGTGTGTGCCTAGGGCTCGCCGAGCTGCAGCTGAGGGATGGGTACCCGGAGAAGCTCCATGTCATCTACAGGGGTGAGTGAGGGCAGTGGGGTGTCCGCAGGGGCTGGCGGAGAGGGGGAAAGACCCTGGGAGGAAATCTCCAACGCCTGCCCCAGCTGGGCAGGGCACTGCTCCCTGCACACATGAGGTGCGGCGTGGGCAGAGCAGAGAGAGATTTCAGGGGGATGTGGGGCATTGGTGGCAGCACCTTCCCGCTCATCCCGGCACCCCTGCCTCCCTCCTGGCCATGGGAAGAGCTGGGGGGTTGGGGGGGCGCTGGCCAGAGGGGCTCTGCAGATGCCCTGCAGATGCGGGCTCTGACCTCGGCTCTGCTCCTTTCCGTGCCAGCCCTTCAAGACAAGGCAAGAGACAGCAGCGCCTGCATCTCTTCCCTGGCAACTCAAACCCTGCTGGTCCTGGACGCTGCAGCGAAAAAGCCTCCCTCCGGATCCCACCTGCAAGCGCTGTGCTCCTGGCTCCGGAGGGCATGGAGGAGGAGGACCCCGGCCCCAGGAGGCGGCTGACTGTGCTGCTGGAGCTGTGGGCAGAGCTGATCCCGGGGTGCTCTGCGCACGGGCACCCCCTGAGCAGCTGGACCTGCCCCCTTGCCAGCAGCCCGGGGCCGTGCAGGACGCACCACGCCCTGCGTCGTGGCCCCAAGGCACCAGCTGCTCTGCCAGGCTGTGAAACCCAGAGGAACGGTGAAGGAAAGCTTTTGCCTGCTCTGCCCTCTCCAGGGAGATCCCAGCCTGGATGGTGCCCGCCCTCTGCACCGCTCCCATTTCGTGGCGAAGGGGACAGGTGGGCCGTGGCTCTAGTGGGTGTGCTGGCCATCAAGCCTGAAGAAGCAGCCAAAGGGCAGCGAGAGGATCGCTTCAGATGGCGACCCAGGATGGAAACGGGCGTTCTGCAGGCCGCAGGCAGAGGCCTTAGCACAGCCGGCCTGCCTGTGCCTCCCAGCCATCGATAAAGGCTGTGGAACTTGACGTGCTGTTTTGAGCTCTTCTTCCCCGCCCCGCGCTGCCCTGCTGCCCCTCAGACACCCGGAGGGTTCCTATTCTGACAGGCCCCCCACGCACCCCTGCGGACCCTGCCACCCCCCAGGCAGCTGTGGGGGCCGCGTTGGGTCCCGCTTGCGCCCCTGGGGAGCCCTGCTGCCCCCCAGGCCCCCCCAAGGGCCCCGGGAGGGCCTGTACATAGCCCCGTGGAGCCTTGCTGTTCCCCAGACAGCTGGAGGGGCTCTGCTGCGCCCCGCGCGGAGCCCTGCTGCCCCCCAGGCCCCCCCAAGGGCCCCGGGAGGGCCTGTACATAGCCCCGTGGAGCCTTGCTGTTCCCCAGACAGCTGGAGGGGCTCTGCTGCGCCCCGCGCGGAGCCCCAGGTAGCCGTGCTGCTCCCCAGGCCTTCGCAGCGGCCCTACAGCGCCTTCCACGGTGCCCTGCGAGGCCCGGGAGAGCCCCTGGGGCTCTCTGGAGGGGCTGCTTGGCCCCACGTGTGCCCCTGGGAGGCCTGTCAGAGGCCCTGGGGTTCTCTGGAGGGCAGCAGGGCCCTGCCCGGGCCCCGGCCAAGCCCGGCAGCTCTATCCGGGTAGGAAATGGGCCATGACGGAGCCTGTCCCTTCTCCACCTTCTGCTGCCCAGGGCGGCAGTTCCTCCTTCAATTTCAGTTGATCAGTTGAGCAGAATACAGATGGTCTTGGGTGGCCAGGGGCTGAACAAAGGGGGCACAAGGATGGCCTCAGAAGGCATGACGATGAGAGCTAAGAGTGAGAGACAGAAGACGACTCTGGGGCACAATGCAAAACTCAAAAGGGTGTCCCAGCAATGTACAGATGTCCTCATGGAATGAGTGACTGGATAGACTAGATGTCCTAGATGGCAGTGAATAAAGGTAAGAGAGCTCTGGGGCACAGAGAAAGCCCGAGGAATGGATCTGGCTGAATAAGAGAGAGACAAAGAGGGCTGCAGAGCTTGAAGGGTGCCATGGCACACCAGAACAGTCTCAGGAGGTATCATGACAGAGATGAGAGGACTCTGGGGGTGGGGGATGTTGGGGAAGAGGGAGACAAACAAAAGATTGGTGACACAATGAGGTGTTCAGGAGGGGATAGGAACAGAGTACAGATACCCTCAGGAGAGCAGGGACCAAACAAAGGCATTGTAGATGGCAGACAGGAAGGTAAGAGTGCTCTGGGGCACAATGAAAGCCTGAGGGCTTCTGGAGGAAGGAGAGCGCTACAAAGTTTGCTATAGACCCTGAAAAGAGCTGTGGGGCTATTGTGGTTTAGCCTCAGCTGGCAACTAAGCACCACGCAGCCGCTTACTTGCCTCCCGCCCATCCCAGGTGGGATGGGGGAGAGAGCTGGAAAAAAATACTCATGGGTTGGGTTAAAAACGGTTTAATAGGACAGCAAAGGCAGAGGAAATCATCATCATCATCATCATAATATTCCGTCTGGGCAGCTCTCCAGCCACTCCTCCCCAAGCCTGTAGCATTGCATGGAGTTGTTGTGACGGAATTGCAGGACCCGGCACATGGCCTTATTTTCGAGAGTTTTAGGAACTGCATTGGCTGTTTGCAAGGCTAGGAAAGAGCAGAGCCCCAGTCTTTCCTTTTATCTGTAATGACTGCCGAGCTGCAGTACCTAAGTTCGCGCACAGGGAGGCAGCACCGAGCGCGGGGAGGAGGCGCGCCACCACGCATGCCTGGGAGGCCAGGTCGCAAAACCTACATCTCCCGGCATGCACTGGCAAGCACAGCATGGCCGCCCGCCAGCCCCCTGCCACAAGACTACGCTTCCCGGCATGCGCGGGGGAACGACCGTCGCCGGCCCTAAGCCCCGTGCCTCAGGGCTATGGCTCCCGCCGTGCCGCCAGGCGCAGCCTGCCCTGCTGGCTGACCCTGCGCAGACACCGGCTCCCCCTTTTCCCCCGCAAGACCCGCCGAGACGCGAGCGCTAAACCCGCGCTCCGCCGCGCGGCTCCGGGCAGCCCCCGCCGCCGGCTCCCACACGCCCCTGCTCCGTGCCTCCGACGCGGACCCCGCCGCCCCGCCTCGGGGCTTTCCCCGGCACCTGCTGGTCCATGGGGCGTACCCCGCTCACGTTCTTCCTCGCTGCAGCCGCAGCCCGGTCACACCGGGCGACCGCTCCGCCCCGCCTCTCTCCCTCTACCCGGCTCCCTTTCTCCGTTTTTTTGTTTGGTGTTTTTTGTTTGGTTCCCCTCCCCCCCCGTATTTCTCGCACCCCACCGCTACCTAATTTCTCCTTCAACGATTCCCTTTATCCAGCTTCCCTTTCCCGTACTTTTAACTCCTCCCTTTTTTCCGTATACCCTGTCACTTTTTAAATTTTGTTTCAGTATTTCCTTCTATCCTCATTCCTGTTCCTATTTTTTTAATTCTTTCCTGCTTTTCTCGTAGCCTGTCGCTTCTTAAAACGTCCTTCCGTCCCTCTACCCGATTCCTTGCCCCTGTTTTTTATCTCCGCCTCTGTCCCGCACCCAGTCATATTAATAACTTTCTTTCTATGTCTCCATTTATTTAGCTTCCTGTCCGCCGTTTTATTTTTTTTTCCTGTCTGTATCATACTCCCTCCATTTTAACTTGTGTTTCGATGGCTACTTTTCTGCGGTTCGCTGCCTGCGTTTTGTAATTCTCCCCCGTCTGTCCTGTACCCTGGCGCTGCTTCAAGTTCCCATGTCTGCTTTTGTCGAGCTCCCTATCCGTGTCTTTTAACTCTTTCCCGTGTCGTGTACCCCGTTGCTTTTTACATTTTTATGTGTCTGTTTTTCCACAGTCTTATTTTTAATTTATTCTCGTCTTTGCTAAAGGCCGTCGCGTTTTAAATTAATTTTCTTTCTACATCAAAGTTTATCCACCTCACTGTCCCTGTTTTTTGTTTTCCCATCTACGCTGTACCCCATCGCTTCTAAAATTTTCTTTCCGTGTCTACTTTAACCAATTCGCTGTCTATATTTTTTATTTGTTTCTCGTCCGTGCTGTACCCCGTCGCTTTTGAAATTTTCTTCCTATGTCTCTCTGTATTTTTCTGTCTGTTGTCATTTTTAACTTTTTCTTGGTTTTCCTCAATGCTTCCGCTTTTATAATTTTCTTCCTATGTCACTCTCCATCACCCTACGCTTATTTTACTTTTTTTTTCCCTTGCCTTTCCTTAATGCCTTGGCTTTCAAAATTTCCTTTTTACATCAACTTTTATCCAGTTTTCTGTCCCCTTCCCCCCCCCCAGCTTCTCCTTTACCCAGCTGCTTTTTACATGCTCTCTCCATGTCCGCTTTAACCAATTCACCGTCTTTCATTTTTATTTTTATTCCTGTCTGTCCCGAGCCCTGTCGCTCTTTCAGTTTCTGTTCTAGGTCTACTTTTATCAAGCTCCCTATCCATATTTTTTAATTTATTCCTGTCCGTTGTGTACCCTGTCGCTTTTAGAACTGTATTTTCGTTTGTGGCTCTGTTATTTACCATCTCCTTGGGGTTTTTTAATTGTTTCTTGTCTTTTCTTAATGCCATTGCTTATTCCATTTTTCTTTCTCGACAACATTTGTGAGGTTTGCTGTCCCTAGTTTTTAGTGCTTTCCCGTACCCCGCTGCTTTTTAAATCTTCTTTCTATGTCTCTCTTTATCTGGATTCCTGTCCCCAGTCTTAAATTTTTTCCCGCGTTTCTAGTACCGCGCTCAACTTTTTAAAACTGTATTCCCGCGCGCGCTAGTTTGGGCTCAGATGTAGAGTTAGTTTTATTCGCGGTAGCTGGCGCAGGGCTACGTGTTGGATTTGCGCCGACACCCGGCGTCGATGACGCGGGGACACGCGCCGGGTCTCGCCGAGCGGCGCTTGCGCGGCGTCAAG
Source organism: Phaethon aethereus (assembly GCF_964289735.1). Lineage (NCBI taxonomy): Eukaryota > Metazoa > Chordata > Aves > Phaethontiformes > Phaethontidae > Phaethon > Phaethon aethereus. The sequence continues at coordinate 17,006,839 of NC_138581.1, forward strand.
GGCTGTTCTGCTGCTCCCGCGGCCCCGCCAGCGAGTAGAGCGGGGGTGCGCGCGGGGTTGGGAGGGGACGCGGCCGGGACAGCTGACCCCCAGCTGCCCAAAGGGATGTTCCCGACCGTACGACATAGCGCTCAGCCAGCAAACCGGGGCTGGAGGTCGCGGGGGCGAGGGGGGCCTTAACGTCTTGACATAACCCTGTCACGTACCACGTCGCTTTTAAAATTTTATTTCTACGTCTCCATTTATCCGGTTCCCTGTCCCGTGGTTTCGGTTTTTTGTTTTTCTTCCCCGTGTTTCCTGCCGCCCGTCGCTTTTTCTTTTCTCTTCCGCATCCCCCTCCGCATCGCTCCCTTTGACGGGGTTTTAATGCCCTGACTCTGCATCCTGTCCCCTTTCTATTCTTATGGCTCTGTCCAGCTGATGGTCTCTAATTTTTAATTCTTTCCCGTGTTTGTCCCTTTTCCCTTTCTCTTTCCATGACTGCCTCTATCTGCCTTCCTGTCCCTTCACACACACACCCCCCACCCCCTTTTTTTCTTAATTCCTTCTGCTCTGGTCCCCTCGTGCAGTTTTCTCTCTGTCTCCCGATACCCAGCTCCCTGTCGCGGTACCCGCCGCTCCCAGGCCGGGCGCCGCTCGTTCTCGCTGTCCCTCTCCGCTGTCCCCGCTGCCCCGCTCGGTCCCACTCAGCTCTCTCCCCCGCTCCCTCCCCCTTTTCTTTATCGCTTCATCTCCCCCCTCCCCACGCTGCAGTTCTCCCTCTTCCTCCGCCTCGACACCCACGTCCGGCTCCCGCCCCCCCGGGCCTGGCTCCCCGTCCCTCGCCTCTTCTCTCCCCGCCTCTGCGCTTCCTCCCGCTTCCCTCTCCCCTCTTCCCCCTCCGCCCGGCCGCCGTCGGGCACCGAGCCTGGGCGGCAGCTCCCGGTGCGCCCGAGGGAACAAACCTGCGCTGCCCGCTTTGCGCGCCCAGGTGCGTTCCTCCGCTGCGGGGCCGGGCCCAGGCCCAGGGCAGGGGCTCCCGTGCCGTTGGGGGGGGTGGCGGCCGCCTGCTCCCGAGGGGTTGCAGCTGCGGGCCCGACGCTCGAAGCGGGCTGCAGGTGCGGCTGAGGCCGGCGCTGGCCCTGCGGTGCCCCGGGGGCGCCGCCCGGGCCCGCCCGCCGGCGGGAGCCGGCTGAGGAGCGGCGCGAAGGCCGTTCCGCAGGCAGCCGCCTGCAGCGAGGAAGGGCCGGGCCCCGCGGCGAGGCGGGAGTCCTCCCGCCCCCGCGGGAGCGCGACCCCAGCACGCGGCGCCGGGAGCGCGCGTGAGCGGCCGCGCGTCCCTATAGCCTCGCGGGACAGGCGCCGCGAGGTACCGCCCGGAGGGCGGGGGGGGGGGGGGCGCAGGCAGAGACGCCTCACGGCGCACGCGCGCGCCTCGCTCCGCCGGGTCTCTGCCCGCCTCCGGGGCGGGCCCCGTCCCCGCGGGGCGGTGCTGTTGTCCCACACACGGTTCTTCCGCCGGTGCGCGGGCAGGCGGCGAACGTGCGGAGCCGGGGTGTTGGCTTTTCTTCCGGCTGCGTGCAGAGCTGGGTGCGAGGTGGTAGCGCACAGAGCTCGCACCCCTCGGGCCACACTCGGACCGCGTGGCTACGCTCCGCGCAGCGGTTACCGGTGTTTTCAACAGTTGGCTCCGTCGCCCTTGTTCCCCTCGGTTCTCGCCAGCCTCGTCTCCGCTTAAAGTCGCAGCGTCCTTCTTTCTTCCCGGGCATGCTGAGCGAGGAGGGGGCTTTCCCCGCCCGGGGGCAGGTTGCTATTATGCCAATTAGATGTTAATTAGGACAGTTCCCTCAAGGTTCCGGAGCTGTGCTGCTTTTGTGATTATCTTGTTCCTCCCCTCAAGGTTGCACCTCGCAGTTAACTGCTCACAGAGACTAAACGATGCCCCCAGCTTCGTTACTCGCGCACCTCGAGCAGTGCGGGCGGGAGCGTTGCTGCCGCGGTGTCGGGTCAGAGCCGCGCTCTCGAACGGCGGCGCGTAAGTTCCGCCTGCCCGGCTCTGCCTCGAGCGCGTGATGGCGTGTGCTCTGCCTGAGCAGCCGGGAAAATGCCTCGGAAACGACCCGCTTGTTGCAGGCAAAGCAGATGTGACGCAAGTGGGGCGTTCGGGCGGCTTTTGTAGCCTGACGTCAGCCTGCGTTCTGAGTCACGCTTGCACGTGCGCGCGCAAAACGAACGCGTGCCTGTGCAACAAACTCCTGCTGCAGCAGAGGGATCGGGAGTCCGTGGCAGCGGTCAGCTGGGCCTGGGCGCGGCAGCTTCAGCCGGTGGTCGCGTACCGGTGTTCTTCCTGCCACCCTACGCCGGCGGGTTTCTTTAGACGTACGCGGTGCTTAGGCGTCCTCGGCCGTCACTTAGGCCGGGCTACCGGAGCAGGCGTCCCGAGTGACCCTTCCCCACACCGTTCCCTGCTCTCCCGCCCACGCCAGCGCTGCTGCGCCCGGTGTCCCTGTCCCCTGCTTCTACTTCTGCCTCTGCCCACCCCCGGCCCAGCGCGGGCGTCATCGGGCTCGTTAATCGTGGCTGCCTCGGGGCTCGCGAAACAGATCGCGTGCAGGAGCGCCCGGCCTTGCGGCGAGTCCCTGCAACCGCCTGGCTGCGGGGAGGGGCCGCTGCCTCGCGCCCGCCGTTCGAGTGCGCCGAGGGCTCCCCTCGTGCCTTCCGGTCCTAATCCGTCGCAGACGGCCAGGATCTTCTTTCCCAGGTGTGCTTCTAACGACAGGCCCAGGAAAGGACAGGGCCACGTGAGCGATGGACGCTGTCGCTCCCAGGTGCGCCGCACCTGACGTACACGGGCAGTCGAATGTGCAGGGTCTGCACGCATCACCGGAAGCGGCCGTGTGGCGCACGAGCGAGGCTACGTGCGTAGGGAGCCTCGTCTTGTACGAGCTGTAAGACACCCCGGTATTCTCTTGGGTGGAGGACAGCCAAGCGACAGGAGTTACAGAAGGCGAAGGGAGGAGAGGAGGAAGAAGCGTCTGAACTGGCAAACTCTCCCAGCAGTGCAGGGAGTGAAAGCTGCGGTGAGTCCCAGGCCCTCGGGGCCCTGTTGCCCCTATTCTGCATCCCGGGCCCTCGCTGCCCCTCCCCTGGCCCCCTCTCTTTCCCACGCTGATGTGGTATCCGTCCGTGTCCCCCCATACCTCCTTTCTCCATCTCACTCTGACCAGCTCCCCGTCCCTGTCTTTTAGGTCCTCTCTCTCCCTAGCTTGTAGCCCGCGGCTATTTTTCCTTCCTCTGCCTCTCCCAGTCTGGCTCCCTGTCCCTGCTTTTCCATTCCTCCCTCTCTGCCGTGTAGCGTGTTGCTGCTCTTTTCTTTCGCAGTCTCTCTCTGTCTGGCTCCCAGCCACCATGTTTGCCTTCCTCCCGCTCTGTCCTGTAGCCCGTCGGTATTTTTGCTGTCTCTGGCGCTCTCTGCCCGGCCCCGTGTCCCTGGTGTTCAAAGTCTTCCTTCTTGGCCCTGTAGCACAGCACAAGTGTGTCTCTTCCTCTGTCTCCCTCTATCCTGCTCCCTGTCCCTGTTTTGCAATTTCGTCCTTGTCAGCCCTGAGCCACGCTGCAGTTTCATTTCTTTCGCCGTCTTGCCCTGTCCGGCTCCCTGCCGGGATCTTTCAATTCCTCTCTATCTGTCTTGAAGCCCGTCGCTGTTTTCTCTTTCTCTCTGTCTCTCTGTCCATCTCTCTGTCTCTGTCTTTACTTACACTTTTAAATTCCTCCCTCTCTGCCCAGCGGCCCATCGCTATTTTGCCGTTCTCTGTCCCGTGTCTTGAATCGCTCCCTCTCTGCCCTGTAGCCTGTCACAGTGGTGGTTTTTTTTCCTTCTCTGCCATTCGCTCTCTGTCTGGCTCCCTGTCCCTACTGCAGGGAAATGAAGTTGGTTAAGCAGGACTTTCCCCTCATGAACCTGTGCTGGCTATGACCAATGACTGCGTTGTCTCTCAAGTGTTTTTCAACAACTCCCAGAATAACGTTCTCCATAATTTTACTGGGCTCTGAAGTGAGACTGACAGGCCTGTAATTACCAGGGTCTTCCTTCTTACCCTTCTCAAAAACTGGGACAACATTTGCCAGCTTCCAGTCAACTGGGACCTCTCCAGACTCCCAAGAGAGAGGTCCCGCAATGACATTGGCCAACGCTTTCAGTACCCTGGGATGAATCCCATCAGGCCCCATAGACTTATGTGCATCCAGCTGGAGCAGCAAGTCTCAAACCAGTTCAGAGTCAGCTGGGAGTTTATCATCCCTCCCAGTCACAGTCTTCCAACACAGGGCTCCAGGGGTCCCAGAGCCCATCATCAGTGTTGAAGACAGAGGCAAAGAAGGCATTATACGTCCCTGCTTTGTCTCTGTCCCTACTTGTGAGGTGACAACCTCGTCAAGCAACAGCCCAATGTTATCTCTGATCCTCCGTTTGCTGTTAAGATATTAAAAAAAGCCCTTTTTGTTGTCCTTCACAGTGCTGGCCAGCTTGAACTCTAATCAAGCTTTGGCTGCACAAATTCTCTCCCTACAAAGCGGACAGCATCTCTGTAGTCCTCCCATGTCACCTGTCCTTGCTTCCAATGTCTGTACACTTTCCTTTTCCACCTATTTTCTAGAAGAAGATCCCTGTTCAGCCAAGCCGGCCTTCTGCCCCACTTGCTTGACTTTCAACACTTTGGAATTACCTGCTCCTGTGCTCTTAAGAGATGGCTCTTAAAAAGTGACCAGCATTCGTGGATCCCAATACCTTCAAAAGCAGATTCCCAGGGAGCCTTACAAACTAGCTCCAGCAGCTCAAAGTCTGCTCTCCTCATATCCAGGGTTGAATTTTTGTTGTCAGTTTTTCTCCTATCGCCAACAATTTGAAACTCAACTACTTTATGGTCACTGTGACCAAGACAGCCACCAATCACCACTTCACCCGTGAGTCCCTCTGTCTACAAACAACAAGTCTAGGAGAGCACCTTTCCTAGTCAGCTCCCTTAGTACCTGCACCAAGAAGGTATCTTCAACATGCTTCAGGAATTTCATGGACCTGTTTGTGTCCACTGTATGATATTCCTAGTTAATGTCTGGGAAGTTAAAACCACCCGTAAGGACAAGGGCAACCGATCTAGAGATATTCCTTAATTCTTTGTAGAATAATTCATCAGTGTCATCATACTGGCTGTCTGGTCGATAGTAGATTCCCACAACAACTTGTCCAACAAATTGGACATACAACCCAAACCCTCTGGATAAATGAATTCAGCCTAAAACCAAGAAAGATTTAGTTCAAAAGCACTTGTTCTACAACAACCTTAAGCTTAATTAGATGGGTATATTAATATCTACATTATACGTCACATTTGTGATCTACTAAGACACTAAAAATAAAGGCCAACTAATCCCAGAATGGTTGAGGTTGGAAGGGACTTCTGGAGGTCATCTTGTCCACACACGCCCTGCTCAAGCACAGCCACCTAGAGTCAGTTGCCCAGGACCATGTCCAAATGGCTTTTGAATATTCACAAGGAGGGAGACTCAAAAAGCTCTTTGAGCAACCTGTTTGTGGTGGGTTGACCTTGGCTAACCATCAGGTGCCCACCAAGCTGCTCTGTCTCTCCCCCTGCTCAACAGGACATGCTCCTGAGCTTGGAAGAAGTGATCCTCAAATATTAACCAGCTTTCTTGGGCCCCTCTTCCCTCCAGGGCCTTATCCCACAGGATGCTTCCGAGGTCGGTCAGCTCTCCTCAAGTCCAGGGTTGTGAGCTTGCTTTTTGCCCTCCTTTCTCCCCTCAGGATCCCGAACTCCGCCACCTCATGGTCACTGTAGCCAAGGCTGCCTTTGACCTTCACATCCCCAACCAGCCCCTCCTTGTTGGTCAGTAGGAGGTCCAGCAGAGCACCTCTCCTCTATCACTTAGAGGAGGAAGTTGTCATTGATGCACTCCATGAATGTCCTGGATTGTTTATGCCATGCTATGTTGTCCCTCCAGCAGATATCAGGGTGGTTGAAGTTCCTCGTGAGGACCAGGGCCTGCGAACATGAGGCTGCTCCTATGTGTCTGTAGAGGTCCTGAACCACTTGTTCTTCCTGGACAGGTGGCCTATAGCAGACACCCACTATAAGGTCAGATACTAATGTTTTATATAGTGTATTTGCAATGCAAACTTTGCATAATGGAGCCTGATCCTGAAATTTTTTTTATGAAGAGTATATCCTACAGAAGTTTAGACACATTCCTAAGTAAACATGCTAGCCAGTTGATTTTATCTGTTTAAGTTTAAGTGCTTTCTATATTGAAGCCTTGAATGGCCCACTGCTCAGTTACTGGTGTGGCTATCAGTTAATACGACTAAATACTTTTATTTCTGAGATTACACGTGTCAAAATTTTGCAATTTTCCTTTTTGACTAAAGCATGTGAATTTTATTTTTCTAATTGAATTCGGGCATGAATTTGGAGAATTATCATTATTTTGGTGCATATTTGGCAGAATGACAAATATAAACAATGCAGTGCCCAAATATACTTCACAACTTGGACTTCAGCCTTGGTATTGTTGTGTAACATGAGCTGAGTTGGACACAATAGCAGAGACAAGAAATTATCTCCCTTCTTCCCCCACTACCTCTAAACATTTTCATGACATGAGGGAATGTTCATGCAATCAGTAGTGACAATATACAATGGAGACCCTGGTATACATATGCTACCCAAGAAAATCAGACTGCTGCTGCTTGTCAGCATATATTTGCATTTAATGCCAATGTTTTTTTTCATGTTGAAAGAATGCAATTAAACACTGATACGATCCTGATTTGAGATACCATCAGCTAGTTTGTGTCACAGAACTCCTTAATGAAAATAAATTTCCTTCATAGTGAGCCCTAAATATTAATCAAAACCCAGTTGACTATGGATGTGGATACCCTTCAAAATAATATGCTATCATCAGGATAAATAAGGACACTTCCATTTCTCAGTGTCAATGGAAAAGCGCTCAAAGCTTTTGGCTGTCTATTTATGAATTTTAATGAGACCTGGATTTGTCTCAGAAGGAGGCAGCCTTAATTTTCAAAGTGATTCAAACAAGTCAGTACAATATCAGAAAGCAGTACAAAAGCATGAGTGACAATGTAATAAAACACCTTGATGAAACTATATTGGGGAGGGGAAAACTGCTTATAGTAAACCACCCCCACTATTTCTCCTCATAAACTACAAAATTGACAACTTTGGAACTCAGTTTCCAATGTCATTTTCACCTTCTCTTGCTAAATATTTTGTGTTATGGAATGACCTGTTAAACTAGAGGCCGATTGTTATATTTTAGTTTCATACGGAGAACAACTGACACTTCTCAGCCATCAGACAGTGCACCGTAAGAAGGGTGGTGCAGTCTGCCGGTTATCTTCAGGATCTCTGAAGGCAGATTCCTATAATCCTAAATGCAACATCAGATGGGAATCCCAGGCTTGTTGGGAGCCTGTGTGAGTTTTCATGTGTTCAAAAATATCTCAGTTCCTCCTTTGCCCTCACTCCCAAGAACATATAAAAAAACCATACTGTTCTGAAAAAATAAATTTGAATCAAGTAAACTCAGTGCTGCTGCTGTTGTGATTTTCTTTTAATTTCTTTATCCTCATTTCCTTCCATCTCCTTGTTTTATTCTCAGTTTTGTTGGGATCACCCTGCAAGGGCTCGACCTTGAGGAGAAGGAGCTGTGGTAAACAACTAAGAGGAAGCAAAGGAGCGCGTGGACATACAGAGGTGACCAATCCTGCCTCTGTGAGAGTCGCGTGGACTTAAAGCAATAGCCAACCGGGTAGCACTTCTAGGCGCGTGAACGGGCTGTATTTGTATAAAAAGCAAGCTTTGCTAACAATAAAGGTCTTTGGCTTGAATCCCCGCCAGAGTCCGTGCCTTATTACTCCACACATTTTTAAATACTGAATCGTTTTCTTCTCCAACTTCATTGTGTTTTCTCATATTCCTTTTTCATGTGTCTGTCTTAGGTTGCTTTTCCAAAACAACGTATTTGTTCTCATTTTCTTTTACCTTTCGTGTTCATTCTGCCACCTCTTTCTTCAAACTGCTTACCTATATTGGGGTCAAACTTTCTTTCAAATTACTTTTAATTCCTCTGCACTTTTTCTTAGCAACATCCTCAAGCTATTCTTTTTTGTCCTTGTTGCATTTCCATCACTGCTCCTATACTTTTGCTTGTGATGAAAGAGAAAGGAAGCAGTATTCTTAGCATGGCAAAGACGTAATAGAGCTTCCGTGCATTTGAAAAAATCAGTTCATTATAGCCAGGGATGGCAGACTTTAAGACAAGTTAAACATCCTTCAAAAATATGTGGTAAGTAGGTGGGAGAAATTCAGTTCAATCCCAAACTCATCACCAGTTACTGTTATATGAGAGCACATGATATGTTGTATTCATTAATCTCAGTTAATCAAATCAGTCGATTATATTGAAACAAGGATCTAAAACAATTATGAAGTTTTAGCATGCATCGCTAATCAACTGTAAGTTTTGCAAATTTCTTAACATATGGAAGGTTATTGATTAAATGATTAGTTTAACTTCAGTATAGAATTCTTTAGCCTAATAACTGTGTGATTATGTTTAACGGCCTACTCTCATAGTCCTTAGGCTGTATTTGCCTCAATGCTAACATTGTAACTATGTGTAAACGGTTAATCACGAGGAAAGCAGGCCTCATGAAAATTAAAACACAAGTAGAAACGGAGAAGACAGGTGGAGAGAACCAATAGGAGAAGAGTTAAGAGCAAGGACTGAGAGATTAAAGAGAACAGAGAAGATATCTTAACCTTGAGCATAGAGACAGACTGGCAGGAGTGCTCAGACAAGGATGATAAGAAGGAACTGCTTGGCTGGACAACAGAAGGGGTGAACATTCAAGGAGAAGAATTATCCTCGAGAGACCTGTGACCATAAAAGGGAAAAAGGAGTAGGGGACTAACTCCCCAAACGACCACCGACGACCACCCGAGACCCCCGTGCATGCGTAGTGTAGTTTTGCAACACCAGCATTATGTAAATGTAGTAGATAAGCAAGGAGGCGGAGATTTCTTGGAAAATGTGTGAATATTCATGTCTTGAAGGTATATAAAGGATGAACTTTTGTTTCAGCGCACGCATGTTAGGAGGAGATATCCCCCATGCGTCCAGCGCTGCAATAAAGATGTCCGCTGAATAACACTTTCATGTTATTGAGTCTAAATTTCTTAAGTTTGGATTTCTTTGAATCATAACATTTCCCTGGAAGCGGCAGAAAATAGTCTGGAAGTCTGAAACTTTTCCCTGGTTAAGGGCTAAGGCATTGTTACAGGCACACACAGAATAAATCCAGATCGTTACCAAAAAAGCATGATCTCCCAAAGCCACAACACCTGTAACAGGAAAATAGATGCATTAGGACTCACCGAAGAACCACAAACTCAGTCACAAAGGTGTGAAGCATCATATCCAGTTATCAGCTGGACAATATCATGAAAAAGACACTTTTAGATGTAATCCAGTAGGTAGATGGACTTTATTTTATTTTCATTGCTGCTCACTTCCTTCTATAACCTTTGGCACTTTGGATTCTGTCAGAGAAATTAATTATTTTAACTTATCTTTTTTTTAAAGCAATTTTAGGGTAACTAGCAAATGCAAAGGTCTTGTAATACTTTGCAGCAGTGAGTCTTTCAACATGTAGTAGTGGGCCAGTCTTTCAGAAAGTGCAGAACCCTGGCACATTACTTCAGGACATCCAAAGAATAGGACTGAATTTCTTGAATTTGCAGTGTTCAGACTGTAGAGAATAGCCACATCTCTGCCACATTTTTAATTCCCATTATTATTTGCCTTACTCTGGTGCCTAGGAGTCACAGTCATGGAGTTGGGTCACCCACATGCTGGCTTGATGTCCCGGTTTAGGCTGGGATAGAGTTAATTTTCTTCCTGATGGCTGGTATAGTGCTGTGTTTTGGATTTCATATGAGAATAATGTGGATAACACACTGATGTTTTTAGTTGTTGCTAAGTAGTTGTAGTGCTTATACTAAGTCAAGGACTTTTCATCTTCGCATGCTCTGCCAGTGAGGAGCTGCACAAGAAGCTGGGAGGGGGCACAGTCAGGACAGCTGATCCAGACTGACCAAAAGGATATTCCCTACCTTTACCTGCAATGACTGCAAGCGATAGTGAGGACCAGCAAGACAATTCCTTCCTAGCCCCTTCCTTGGAGGAGAGGGAGTGCAACGTTTCAATCTCGCAGTTCGGAGCGCGAGAGGGAGAAAAAGCAGAGTGTCTGTTTGCAAGGCTAGGAAAGAGCAGAGCCCCAGTCTTGCTGTTTATCTGCAATGACTGCAAGGGATAGTGAGCACCAGCAAGACAATTCCTTCCTAGCCCCTTCCTTGGAGGAGAGGGAGTGCAACGTTTCAATCTCGAAGTTCGGAGCGCGAGAGGGAGAAAAAGCAGAGTGCCTGTTTGCAAGGCTAGGAAAGAGCAGAGCCCCAGGCTTGCTGTTTATCTGCAATGACTGCAAGGGATACTGAGCACCATCAAGACAATTCCTTCCTAGCCCCTTCCTTGGAGGAGAGGGAGTGCAACGTTTCAATCTCGCAGTTCGGAGCGCGAGAGGGGGAAAAAGCAGAGTGCCTGTTTGCAAGGCTAGGAAAGAGCAGAGCCCCAGTCTTGCTGTTTATCTGCAATGACTGCAAGGGCTAGTGAGCACCAGCAAGACAATTCCTTCCTTGCCCCTTCCTTGGAGGAGAGGGAGCGCAAAGTCTCAATCTCGCAGTTCGGAGCGCGAGAGGGAGAAAAAGCAGAGTGCCTGTTTGCAAGGCTAGGAAAGAGCAGAGCCCGAGTCTTGCAGCTCATCTGCAATGACTGCAAGGGCTAGTGAGGAGCAGCAAGACAGTTCCTTCCTAGCCTCTTCCTTGGAGGAGAGGGAGTGCAACGTTTCAATCTCGCAGTTCGGAGCGCGAGAGGGAGAAAAATCAGAGTGCCTGTTTGCAAGGCTAGGAAAGAGCAGAGCCCCAGTCTTGCTGTTTATCTGCAATGACTGCAACGGATAGTGAGCACCAGCAAGACAATTCCTTCCTAGCCCCTTCCTTGGAGGAGAGGGAGTGCAACGTTTCAATCTCGCAGTTCCGAGCGCGAGAGGGGGAAAAAGCAGAGCGCCTGTTTGCAAGGCTAGGAAAGAGCAGAGCCCAAGTCTTGCTGTTTATCTGCAATGACTGCAAGGGATAGTGAGCACCAGCAAGACAATTCCTTCCTAACCCTTCCTTGGAGTGGAGGGAGTGCAACGTTTCAATCTCGCAGTTCGGAGCGCGAGAGGGAGAAAAAGCAGAGTGCCTGTTTGCAAGGCTAGGAAAGAGCAGAGCCCCAGTCTTGCTGCTCATCTGCAATGACTGCAAGGGATAGTGAAGAGCAGCAAGACAATTCCTTCCTAGCCCCTTCCTTGGAGGAGAGGGAGTGCAACGTTTCAATCTCGCAGTTCAGAGCGCGAGAGGGAGAAAAGGCAGAGCCTGGGGAAGGCAGGTGAGGCCAGTCCTGGGTGCTGGGGGAGGGTCTGCGCCAACGCTGGCCCCCTGTGCTCTCTCCAGCTCCTGGAGGACGGTGGCAGACTGGAGGAGCACCTGCAGCAGAGCCTGCAGTACCTGCAAAGCCCACAGGAGCCCTTGCGTGAGGCAGCCATCAGGTTCATTGGTGAGCCACAACCCCGCCGGGGGTGCGTCTCTGCCCCGCGACAGCTTATCCCCAGCCACAGTGGCTGCTGAATCCAGCGAGCGGCTGCAGAGCCCGGACTGCCCGATGCTTGAGCTCACGGGCTCCCTGGTGCCCTCTCACACCCCTGCCCGGTCGCAGTGACTGGTGGGAGCCTTCTTGGGTCCCTTGCAGCCGCCGTGGCCTTCACGCTCAGGGGACCGCCCTGGGCTCAGCCTTGCCCAGTGGGAGGAGGCCACGTGGCCTGGCCTGCGGGGCTGGTGGCAGGGAGCCGGGCTGCTGGGGCAGGCAGGCCAGTGGGATCTGTAACGGACTGTGTGTGCCTAGGGCTCGCCGAGCTGCAGCTGAGGGATGGGTACCCGGAGAAGCTCCATGTCATCTACAGGGGTGAGTGAGGGCAGTGGGGTGTCCGCAGGGGCTGGCGGAGAGGGGGAAAGACCCTGGGAGGAAATCTCCAACGCCTGCCCCAGCTGGGCAGGGCACTGCTCCCTGCACACATGAGGTGCGGCGTGGGCAGAGCAGAGAGAGATTTCAGGGGGATGTGGGGCATTGGTGGCAGCACCTTCCCGCTCATCCCGGCACCCCTGCCTCCCTCCTGGCCATGGGAAGAGCTGGGGGGTTGGGGGGGCGCTGGCCAGAGGGGCTCTGCAGATGCCCTGCAGATGCGGGCTCTGACCTCGGCTCTGCTCCTTTCCGTGCCAGCCCTTCAAGACAAGGCAAGAGACAGCAGCGCCTGCATCTCTTCCCTGGCAACTCAAACCCTGCTGGTCCTGGACGCTGCAGCGAAAAAGCCTCCCTCCGGATCCCACCTGCAAGCACTGTGCTCCTGGCTCCGGAGGGCATGGAGGAGGAGGACCCCAGCCCCAGGAGGCGGCTGACTGTGCTGCTGGAGCTGTGGGCAGAGCTGATCCCGGGGTGCTCTGCGCACGGGCACCCCCTGAGCAGCTGGACCTGCCCCCTTGCCAGCAACCCGGGGCCGTGCAGGATGCACCACGCCCTGCGTCGTGGCCCCAAGGCACCAGCTGCTCTGCCAGGCTGTGAAACCCAGAGGAACGGTGAAGGAAAGCTTTTGCCTGCTCTGCCCTCTCCAGGGAGATCCCAGCCTGGATGGTGCCCGCCCTCTGCACCGCTCCCATTTCGTGGCGAAGGGGACAGGTGGGCCGTGGCTCTAGTGGGTGTGCTGGCCATCAAGCCTGAAGAAGCAGCCAAAGGGCAGCGAGAGGATCGCTTCAGATGGCGACCCAGGATGGAAACGGGCGTTCTGCAGGCCGCAGGCAGAGGCCTTAGCACAGCCGGCCTGCCTGTGCCTCCCAGCCATCGATAAAGGCTGTGGAACTTGACGTGCTGTTTTGAGCTCTTCTTCCCCGCCCCGCGCTGCCCTGCTGCCCCTCAGACACCCGGAGGGTTCCTATTATGACAGGCCCCCCACGCACCCCTGCGGACCCTGCCGCCCCCCAGGCAGCTGTGGGGGCCGCGTTGGGTCCCGCTTGCGCCCCTGGGGAGCCCTGCTGCCCCCCAGGCCCCCCCAAGGGCCCCGGGAGGGCCTGTACATAGCCCCGTGGAGCCTTGCTGTTCCCCAGACAGCTGGAGGGGCTCTGCTGCGCCCCGCGCGGAGCCCTGCTGCCCCCCAGGCCCCCCCAAGGGCCCCGGGAGGGCCTGTACATAGCCCCGTGGAGCCTTGCTGTTCCCCAGACAGCTGGAGGGGTTCTGCTGCGCCCCGCGCGGAGCCCCAGGTAGCCGTGCTGCTCCCCAGGCCTTCGCAGCGGCCCTACAGCGCCTTCCACGGTGCCCTGCGAGGCCCGGGAGAGCCCCTGGGGCTCTCTGGAGGGGCTGCTTGGCCCCACGTGTGCCCCTGGGAGGCCTGTCAGAGGCCCTGGGGTTCTCTGGAGGGCAGCAGGGCCCTGCCCGGGCCCCGGCCAAGCCCGGCAGCTCTATCCGGGTAGGAAATGGGCCATGACGGAGCCTGTCCCTTCTCCACCTTCTGCTGCCCAGGGCGGCAGTTCCTCCTTCAATTTCAGTTGATCAGTTGAGCAGAATACAGATGGTCTTGGGTGGCCAGGGGCTGAACAAAGGGGGCACAAGGATGGCCTCAGAAGGCATGACGATGAGAGCTAAGAGTGAGAGACAGAAGACGACTCTGGGGCACAATGCAAAACTCAAAAGGGTGTCCCAGCAATGTACAGATGTCCTCATGGAATGAGTGACTGGATAGACTAGATGTCCTAGATGGCAGTGAATAAAGGTAAGAGAGCTCTGGGGCACAGAGAAAGCCCGAGGAATGGATCTGGCTGAATAAGAGAGAGACAAAGAGGGCTGCAGAGCTTGAAGGGTGCCATGGCACACCAGAACAGTCTCAGGAGGTATCATGACAGAGATGAGAGGACTCTGGGGGTGGGGGATGTTGGGGAAGAGGGAGACAAACAAAAGATTGGTGACACAATGAGGTGTTCAGGAGGGGATAGGAACAGAGTACAGATACCCTCAGGAGAGCAGGGACCAAACAAAGGCATTGTAGATGGCAGACAGGAAGGTAAGAGTGCTCTGGGGCACAATGAAAGCCTGAGGGCTTCTGGAGGAAGGAGAGCGCTACAAAGCTTGCTATAGACCCTGAAAAGAGCTGTGGGGCTATTGTGGTTTAGCCTCAGCTGGCAACTAAGCACCACGCAGCCGCTTACTTGCCTCCCGCCCATCCCAGGTGGGATGGGGGAGAGAGCTGGAAAAAAATACTCATGGGTTGGGTTAAAAACGGTTTAATAGGACAGCAAAGGCAGAGGAAATCATCATCATCATCATCATCATCATAATATTCCGTCTGGGCAGCTCTCCAGCCACTCCTCCCCAAGCCTGTAGCATTGCATGGAGTTGTTGTGACGGAATTGCAGGACCCGGCACATGGCCTTATTTTCGAGAGTTTTAGGAACTGCATTGGCTGTTTGCAAGGCTAGGAAAGAGCAGAGCCCCAGTCTTTCCTTTTATCTGTAATGACTGCCGAGCTGCAGTACCTAAGTTCGCGCACAGGGAGGCAGCACCGAGCGCGGGGAGGAGGCGCGCCACCACGCATGCCTGGGAGGCCAGGTCGCAAAACCTACATCTCCCGGCATGCACTGGCAAGCACAGCATGGCCGCCCGCCAGCCCCCTGCCACAAGACTACGCTTCCCGGCATGCGCGGGGGAACGACCGTCGCCGGCCCTAAGCCCCGTGCCTCAGGGCTACGGCTCCCGCCGTGCCGCCAGGCGCAGCCTGCCCTGCTGGCTGACCCTGCGCAGACACCGGCTCCCCCTTTTCCCCCGCAAGACCCGCCGAGACGCGAGCGCTAAACCCGCGCTCCGCCGCGCGGCTCCGGGCAGCCCCCGCCGCCGGCTCCCACACGCCCCTGCTCCGTGCCTCCGACGCGGACCCCGCCGCCCCGCCTCGGGGCTTTCCCCGGCACCTGCTGGTCCATGGGGCGTACCCCGCTCACGTTCTTCCTCGCTGCAGCCGCAGCCCGGTCACACCGGGCGACCGCTCCGCCCCGCCTCTCTCCCTCTACCCGGCTCCCTTTCTCCGTTTTTTTGTTTGGTGTTTTTTGTTTGGTTCCCCTCCCCCCCCGTATTTCTCGCACCCCACCGCTACCTAATTTCTCCTTCAACGATTCCCTTTATC
This sequence comes from Phaethon aethereus, assembly GCF_964289735.1. Lineage (NCBI taxonomy): Eukaryota > Metazoa > Chordata > Aves > Phaethontiformes > Phaethontidae > Phaethon > Phaethon aethereus. Next base: position 17,022,233 of record NC_138581.1, read on the forward strand.
CAGCTTCCCTTTCCCGTACTTTTAACTCCTCCCTTTTTTCCGTATACCCTGTCACTTTTTAAATTTTGTTTCAGTATTTCCTTCTATCCTCATTCCTGTTCCTATTTTTTTAATTCTTTCCTGCTTTTCTCGTAGCCTGTCGCTTCTTAAAACGTCCTTCCGTCCCTCTACCCGATTCCTTGCCCCTGTTTTTTATCTCCGCCTCTGTCCCGCACCCAGTCATATTAATAACTTTCTTTCTATGTCTCCATTTATTTAGCTTCCTGTCCGCCGTTTTATTTTTTTTTCCTGTCTGTATCATACTCCCTCCATTTTAACTTGTGTTTCGATGGCTACTTTTCTGCGGTTCGCTGCCTGCGTTTTGTAATTCTCCCCCGTCTGTCCTGTACCCTGGCGCTGCTTCAAGTTCCCATGTCTGCTTTTGTCGAGCTCCCTATCCGTGTCTTTTAACTCTTTCCCGTGTCGTGTACCCCGTTGCTTTTTACATTTTTATGTGTCTGTTTTTCCACAGTCTTATTTTTAATTTATTCTCGTCTTTGCTAAAGGCCGTCGCGTTTTAAATTAATTTTCTTTCTACATCAAAGTTTATCCACCTCACTGTCCCTGTTTTTTGTTTTCCCATCTACGCTGTACCCCATCGCTTCTAAAATTTTCTTTCCGTGTCTACTTTAACCAATTCGCTGTCTATATTTTTTATTTGTTTCTCGTCCGTGCTGTACCCCGTCGCTTTTGAAATTTTCTTCCTATGTCTCTCTGTATTTTTCTGTCTGTTGTCATTTTTAACTTTTTCTTGTTTTTCCTCAATGCTTCCGCTTTTATAATTTTCTTCCTATGTCACTCTCCATCACCCTACGCTTATTTTACTTTTTTTTTCCCTTGCCTTTCCTTAATGCCTTGGCTTTCAAAATTTCCTTTTTACATCAACTTTTATCCAGTTTTCTGTCCCCTTCCCCCCCCCCCAGCTTCTCCTTTACCCAGCTGCTTTTTACATGCTCTCTCCATGTCCGCTTTAACCAATTCACCGTCTTTCATTTTTATTCCTGTCTGTCCCGAGCCCTGTCGCTCTTTCAGTTTCTGTTCTAGGTCTACTTTTATCAAGCTCCCTATCCATATTTTTTAATTTATTCCTGTCCGTTGTGTACCCTGTCGCTTTTAGAACTGTATTTTTGTTTGTGGCTCTGTTATTTACCATCTCCTTGGGGTTTTTTAATTGTTTCTTGTCTTTTCTTAATGCCATTGCTTATTCCATTTTTCTTTCTCGACAACATTTGTGAGGTTTGCTGTCCCTAGTTTTTAGTGCTTTCCCGTACCCCGCTGCTTTTTAAATCTTCTTTCTATGTCTCTCTTTATCTGGATTCCTGTCCCCAGGCTTAAATTTTTTCCCGCGTTTCTAGTACCGCGCTCAACTTTTTAAAACTGTATTCCCGCGCGCGCTAGTTTGGGCTCAGATGTAGAGTTAGTTTTATTCGCGGTAGCTGGCGCAGGGCTACGTGTTGGATTTGCGCCGACACCCGGCGTCGATGACGCGGGGACACGCGCCGGGTCTCGCCGAGCGGCGCTTGCGCGGCGTCAAGGGCTGTTCTGCTGCTCCCGCGGCCCCGCCAGCGAGTAGAGCGGGGGTGCGCGCGGGGTTGGGAGGGGACGCGGCCGGGACAGCTGACCCCCAGCTGCCCAAAGGGATGTTCCCGACCGTACGACATAGCGCTCGGCCAGCAAACCGGGGCTGGAGGTCGCGGGGGCGAGGGGGGCCTTAACGTCTTGACGTAACCCACGTCGCTTTTAAAATTTTATTTCTACGTCTCCATTTATCCGGTTCCCTGTCCCGTGGTTTCGGTTTTTTGTTTTTCTTCCCCGTGTTTCCTGCCGCCCGTCGCTTTTTCTTTTCTCTTCCGCATCCCCCTCCGCATCGCTCCCTTTGACGGGGTTTTAATGCCCTGACTCTGCGTCCTGTCCCCTTTCTATTCTTATGGCTCTGTCCAGCTGATGGTCTCTAATTTTTAATTCTTTCCCGTGTTTGTCCCTTTTCCCTTTCTCTTTCCATGACTGCCTCTATCTGCCTTCCTGTCCCTTCACACACACACCCCCCACCCCCTTTTTTTCTTAATTCCTTCTGCTCTGGTCCCCTCGTGCAGTTTTCTCTCTGTCTCCCGATACCCAGCTCCCTGTCGCGGTACCCGCCGCTCCCAGGCCGGGCGCCGCTCGTTCTCGCTGTCCCTCTCCGCTGTCCCCGCTGCCCCGCTCGGTCCCACTCAGCTCTCTCCCCCGCTCCCTCCCCCTTTTCTTTATCGCTTCATCTCCCCCCTCCCCACGCTGCAGTTCTCCCTCTTCCTCCGCCTCGACACCCACGTCCGGCTCCCGCCCCCCCGGGCCTGGCTCCCCGTCCCTCGCCTCTTCTCTCCCCGCCTCTGCGCTTCCTCCCGCTTCCCTCTCCCCTCTTCCCCCTCCGCCCGGCCGCCGTCGGGCACCGAGCCTGGGCGGCAGCTCCCGGTGCGCCCGAGGGAACAAACCTGCGCTGCCCGCTTTGCGCGCCCGGGTGCGTTCCTCCGCTGCGGGGCCGGGCCCAGGCCCAGGGCAGGGGCTCCCGTGCCGTTGGGGGGGGTGGCGGCCGCCTGCTCCCGAGGGGTTGCAGCTGCGGGCCCGACGCTCGAAGCGGGCTGCAGGTGCGGCTGAGGCCGGCGCTGGCCCTGCGGTGCCCCGGGGGCGCCGCCCGGGCCCGCCCGCCGGCGGGAGCCGGCTGAGGAGCGGCGCGAAGGCCGTTCCGCAGGCAGCCGCCTGCAGCGAGGAAGGGCCGGGCCCCGCGGCGAGGCGGGAGTCCTCCCGCCCCCGCGGGAGCGCGACCCCAGCACGCGGCGCCGGGAGCGCGCGTGAGCGGCCGCGCGTCCCTATAGCCTCGCGGGACAGGCGCCGCGAGGTACCGCCCGGAGGGCGGGGGGGGGGGGGCGCGCAGGCAGAGACGCCTCACGGCGCACGCGCGCGCCTCGCTCCGCCGGGTCTCTGCCCGCCTCCGGGGCGGGCCCCGTCCCCGCGGGGCGGTGCTGTTGTCCCACACACGGTTCTTCCGCCGGTGCGCGGGCAGGCGGCGAACGTGCGGAGCCGGGATGTTGGCTTTTCTTCCGGCTGCGTGCAGAGCTGGGTGCGAGGTGGTAGCGCACAGAGCTCGCACCCCTCGGGCCACACTCGGACCGCGTGGCTACGCTCCGCGCAGCGGTTACCGGTGTTTTCAACAGTTGGCTCCGTCGCCCTTGTTCCCCTCGGTTCTCGCCAGCCTCGTCTCCGCTTAAAGTCGCAGCGTCCTTCTTTCTTCCCGGGCATGCTGAGCGAGGAGGGGGCTTTCCCCGCCCGGGGGCAGGTTGCTATTATGCCAATTAGATGTTAATTAGGACAGTTCCCTCAAGGTTCCGGAGCTGTGCTGCTTTTGTGATTATCTTGTTCCTCCCCTCAAGGTTGCACCTCGCAGTTAACTGCTCACAGAGACTAAACGATGCCCCCAGCTTCGTTACTCGCGCACCTCGAGCAGTGCGGGCGGGAGCGTTGCTGCCGCGGTGTCGGGTCAGAGCCGCGCTCTCGAACGGCGGCGCGTAAGTTCCGCCTGCCCGGCTCTGCCTCGAGCGCGTGATGGCGTGTGCTCTGCCTGAGCAGCCGGGAAAATGCCTCGGAAACGACCCGCTTGTTGCAGGCAAAGCAGATGTGACGCAAGTGGGGCGTTCGGGCGGCTTTTGTAGCCTGACGTCAGCCTGCGTTCTGAGTCACGCTTGCACGTGCGCGCGCAAAACGAACGCGTGCCTGTGCAACAAACTCCTGCTGCAGCAGAGGGATCGGGAGTCCGTGGCAGCGGTCAGCTGGGCCTGGGCGCGGCAGCTTCAGCCGGTGGTCGCGTACCGGTGTTCTTCCTGCCACCCTACGCCGGCGGGTTTCTTTAGACGTACGCGGTGCTTAGGCGTCCTCGGCCGTCACTTAGGCCGGGCTACCGGAGCAGGCGTCCCGAGTGACCCTTCCCCACACCGTTCCCTGCTCTCCCGCCCACGCCAGCGCTGCTGCGCCCGGTGTCCCTGTCCCCTGCTTCTACTTCTGCCTCTGCCCACCCCCGGCCCAGCGCGGGCGTCATCGGGCTCGTTAATCGTGGCTGCCTCGGGGCTCGCGAAACAGATCGCGTGCAGGAGCGCCCGGCCTTGCGGCGAGTCCCTGCAACCGCCTGGCTGCGGGGAGGGGCCGCTGCCTCGCGCCCGCCGTTCGAGTGCGCCGAGGGCTCCCCTCGTGCCTTCCGGTCCTAATCCGTCGCAGACGGCCAGGATCTTCTTTCCCAGGTGTGCTTCTAACGACAGGCCCAGGAAAGGACAGGGCCACGTGAGCGATGGACGCTGTCGCTCCCAGGTGCGCCGCACCTGACGTACACGGGCAGTCGAATGTGCAGGGTCTGCACGCATCACCGGAAGCGGCCGTGTGGCGCACGAGCGAGGCTACGTGCGTAGGGAGCCTCGTCTTGTACGAGCTGTAAGACACCCCGGTATTCTCTTGGGTGGAGGACAGCCAAGCGACAGGAGTTACAGAAGGCGAAGGGAGGAGAGGAGGAAGAAGCGTCTGAACTGGCAAACTCTCCCAGCAGTGCAGGGAGTGAAAGCTGCGGTGAGTCCCAGGCCCTCGGGGCCCTGTTGCCCCTATTCTGCATCCCGGGCCCTCGCTGCCCCTCCCCTGGCCCCCTCTCTTTCCCACGCTGATGTGGTATCCGTCCGTGTCCCCCCATACCTCCTTTCTCCATCTCACTCTGACCAGCTCCCCGTCCCTGTCTTTTAGGTCCTCTCTCTCCCTAGCTTGTAGCCCGCGGCTATTTTTCCTTCCTCTGCCTCTCCCAGTCTGGCTCCCTGTCCCTGCTTTTCCATTCCTCCCTCTCTGCCGTGTAGCGTGTTGCTGCTCTTTTCTTTCGCAGTCTCTCTCTGTCTGGCTCCCAGCCACCATGTTTGCCTTCCTCCCGCTCTGTCCTGTAGCCCGTCGGTATTTTTGCTGTCTCTGGCGCTCTCTGCCCGGCCCCGTGTCCCTGGTGTTCAAAGTCTTCCTTCTTGGCCCTGTAGCGCAGCACAAGTGTGTCTCTTCCTCTGTCTCCCTCTATCCTGCTCCCTGTCCCTGTTTTGCAATTTCGTCCTTGTCAGCCCTGAGCCACGCTGCAGTTTCATTTCTTTCGCCGTCTTGCCCTGTCCGGCTCCCTGCCGGGATCTTTCAATTCCTCTCTATCTGTCTTGAAGCCCGTCGCTGTTTTCTCTTTCTCTCTGTCTCTCTGTCCATCTCTCTGTCTCTGTCTTTACTTACACTTTTAAATTCCTCCCTCTCTGCCCAGCGGCCCATCGCTATTTTGCCGTTCTCTGTCCCGTGTCTTGAATCGCTCCCTCTCTGCCCTGTAGCCTGTCACAGTGGTGTTTTTTTTTCCTTCTCTGCCATTCGCTCTCTGTCTGGCTCCCTGTCCCTACTGCAGGGAAATGAAGTTGGTTAAGCAGGACTTTCCCCTCATGAACCTGTGCTGGCTATGACCAATGACTGCGTTGTCTCTCAAGTGTTTTTCAACAACTCCCAGAATAACGTTCTCCATAATTTTACTGGGCTCTGAAGTGAGACTGACAGGCCTGTAATTACCAGGGTCTTCCTTCTTACCCTTCTCAAAAACTGGGACAACATTTGCCAGCTTCCAGTCAACTGGGACCTCTCCAGACTCCCAAGAGAGAGGTCCCGCAATGACATTGGCCAACGCTTTCAGTACCCTGGGATGAATCCCATCAGGCCCCATAGACTTATGTGCATCCAGCTGGAGCAGCAAGTCTCAAACCAGTTCAGAGTCAGCTGGGAGTTTATCATCCCTCCCAGTCACAGTCTTCCAACACAGGGCTCCAGGGGTCCCAGAGCCCATCATCAGTGTTGAAGACAGAGGCAAAGAAGGCATTATACGTCCCTGCTTTGTCTCTGTCCCTACTTGTGAGGTGACAACCTCGTCAAGCAACAGCCCAATGTTATCTCTGATCCTCCGTTTGCTGTTAAGATATTAAAAAAAGCCCTTTTTGTTGTCCTTCACAGTGCTGGCCAGCTTGAACTCTAATCAAGCTTTGGCTGCACAAATTCTCTCCCTACAAAGCGGACAGCATCTCTGTAGTCCTCCCATGTCACCTGTCCTTGCTTCCAATGTCTGTACACTTTCCTTTTCCACCTATTTTCTAGAAGAAGATCCCTGTTCAGCCAAGCCGGCCTTCTGCCCCACTTGCTTGACTTTCAACACTTTGGAATTACCTGCTCCTGTGCTCTTAAGAGATGGCTCTTAAAAAGTGACCAGCATTCGTGGATCCCAATACCTTCAAAAGCAGATTCCCAGGGAGCCTTACAAACTAGCTCCAGCAGCTCAAAGTCTGCTCTCCTCATATCCAGGGTTGAATTTTTGTTGTCAGTTTTTCTCCTATCGCCAACAATTTGAAACTCAACTACTTTATGGTCACTGTGACCAAGACAGCCACCAATCACCACTTCACCCGTGAGTCCCTCTGTCTACAAACAACAAGTCTAGGAGAGCACCTTTCCTAGTCAGCTCCCTTAGTACCTGCACCAAGAAGGTATCTTCAACATGCTTCAGGAATTTCATGGACCTGTTTGTGTCCACTGTATGATATTCCTAGTTAATGTCTGGGAAGTTAAAACCACCCGTAAGGACAAGGGCAACCGATCTAGAGATATTCCTTAATTCTTTGTAGAATAATTCATCAGTGTCATCATACTGGCTGTCTGGTCGATAGTAGATTCCCACAACAACTTGTCCAACAAATTGGACATACAACCCAAACCCTCTGGATAAATGAATTCAGCCTAAAACCAAGAAAGATTTAGTTCAAAAGCACTTGTTCTACAACAACCTTAAGCTTAATTAGATGGGTATATTAATATCTACATTATACGTCACATTTGTGATCTACTAAGACACTAAAAATAAAGGCCAACTAATCCCAGAATGGTTGAGGTTGGAAGGGACTTCTGGAGGTCATCTTGTCCACACACGCCCTGCTCAAGCACAGCCACCTAGAGTCAGTTGCCCAGGACCATGTCCAAATGGCTTTTGAATATTCACAAGGAGGGAGACTCAAAAAGCTCTTTGAGCAACCTGTTTGTGGTGGGTTGACCTTGGCTAACCATCAGGTGCCCACCAAGCTGCTCTGTCTCTCCCCCTGCTCAACAGGACATGCTCCTGAGCTTGGAAGAAGTGATCCTCAAATATTAACCAGCTTTCTTGGGCCCCTCTTCCCTCCAGGGCCTTATCCCACAGGATGCTTCCGAGGTCGGTCAGCTCTCCTCAAGTCCAGGGTTGTGAGCTTGCTTTTTGCCCTCCTTTCTCCCCTCAGGATCCCGAACTCCGCCACCTCATGGTCACTGTAGCCAAGGCTGCCTTTGACCTTCACATCCCCAACCAGCCCCTCCTTGTTGGTCAGTAGGAGGTCCAGCAGAGCACCTCTCCTCTATCACTTAGAGGAGGAAGTTGTCATTGATGCACTCCATGAATGTCCTGGATTGTTTATGCCATGCTATGTTGTCCCTCCAGCAGATATCAGGGTGGTTGAAGTTCCTCGTGAGGACCAGGGCCTGCGAACATGAGGCTGCTCCTATGTGTCTGTAGAGGTCCTGAACCACTTGTTCTTCCTGGACAGGTGGCCTATAGCAGACACCCACTATAAGGTCAGATACTAATGTTTTATATAGTGTATTTGCAATGCAAACTTTGCATAATGGAGCCTGATCCTGAAATTTTTTTTATGAAGAGTATATCCTACAGAAGTTTAGACACATTCCTAAGTAAACATGCTAGCCAGTTGATTTTATCTGTTTAAGTTTAAGTGCTTTCTATATTGAAGCCTTGAATGGCCCACTGCTCAGTTACTGGTGTGGCTATCAGTTAATACGACTAAATACTTTTATTTCTGAGATTACACGTGTCAAAATTTTGCAATTTTCCTTTTTGACTAAAGCATGTGAATTTTATTTTTCTAATTGAATTCGGGCATGAATTTGGAGAATTATCATTATTTTGGTGCATATTTGGCAGAATGACAAATATAAACAATGCAGTGCCCAAATATACTTCACAACTTGGACTTCAGCCTTGGTATTGTTGTGTAACATGAGCTGAGTTGGACACAATAGCAGAGACAAGAAATTATCTCCCTTCTTCCCCCACTACCTCTAAACATTTTCATGACATGAGGGAATGTTCATGCAATCAGTAGTGACAATATACAATGGAGACCCTGGTATACATATGCTACCCAAGAAAATCAGACTGCTGCTGCTTGTCAGCATATATTTGCATTTAATGCCAATGTTTTTTTTCATGTTGAAAGAATGCAATTAAACACTGATACGATCCTGATTTGAGATACCATCAGCTAGTTTGTGTCACAGAACTCCTTAATGAAAATAAATTTCCTTCATAGTGAGCCCTAAATATTAATCAAAACCCAGTTGACTATGGATGTGGATACCCTTCAAAATAATATGCTATCATCAGGATAAATAAGGACACTTCCATTTCTCAGTGTCAATGGAAAAGCGCTCAAAGCTTTTGGCTGTCTATTTATGAATTTTAATGAGACCTGGATTTGTCTCAGAAGGAGGCAGCCTTAATTTTCAAAGTGATTCAAACAAGTCAGTACAATATCAGAAAGCAGTACAAAAGCATGAGTGACAATGTAATAAAACACCTTGATGAAACTATATTGGGGAGGGGAAAACTGCTTATAGTAAACCACCCCCACTATTTCTCCTCATAAACTACAAAATTGACAACTTTGGAACTCAGTTTCCAATGTCATTTTCACCTTCTCTTGCTAAATATTTTGTGTTATGGAATGACCTGTTAAACTAGAGGCCGATTGTTATATTTTAGTTTCATACGGAGAACAACTGACACTTCTCAGCCATCAGACAGTGCACCGTAAGAAGGGTGGTGCAGTCTGCCGGTTATCTTCAGGATCTCTGAAGGCAGATTCCTATAATCCTAAATGCAACATCAGATGGGAATCCCAGGCTTGTTGGGAGCCTGTGTGAGTTTTCATGTGTTCAAAAATATCTCAGTTCCTCCTTTGCCCTCACTCCCAAGAACATATAAAAAAACCATACTGTTCTGAAAAAATAAATTTGAATCAAGTAAACTCAGTGCTGCTGCTGTTGTGATTTTCTTTTAATTTCTTTATCCTCATTTCCTTCCATCTCCTTGTTTTATTCTCAGTTTTGTTGGGATCACCCTGCAAGGGCTCGACCTTGAGGAGAAGGAGCTGTGGTAAACAACTAAGAGGAAGCAAAGGAGCGCGTGGACATACAGAGGTGACCAATCCTGCCTCTGTGAGAGTCGCGTGGACTTAAAGCAATAGCCAACCGGGTAGCACTTCTAGGCGCGTGAACGGGCTGTATTTGTATAAAAAGCAAGCTTTGCTAACAATAAAGGTCTTTGGCTTGAATCCCCGCCAGAGTCCGTGCCTTATTACTCCACACATTTTTAAATACTGAATCGTTTTCTTCTCCAACTTCATTGTGTTTTCTCATATTCCTTTTTCATGTGTCTGTCTTAGGTTGCTTTTCCAAAACAACGTATTTGTTCTCATTTTCTTTTACCTTTCGTGTTCATTCTGCCACCTCTTTCTTCAAACTGCTTACCTATATTGGGGTCAAACTTTCTTTCAAATTACTTTTAATTCCTCTGCACTTTTTCTTAGCAACATCCTCAAGCTATTCTTTTTTGTCCTTGTTGCATTTCCATCACTGCTCCTATACTTTTGCTTGTGATGAAAGAGAAAGGAAGCAGTATTCTTAGCATGGCAAAGACGTAATAGAGCTTCCGTGCATTTGAAAAAATCAGTTCATTATAGCCAGGGATGGCAGACTTTAAGACAAGTTAAACATCCTTCAAAAATATGTGGTAAGTAGGTGGGAGAAATTCAGTTCAATCCCAAACTCATCACCAGTTACTGTTATATGAGAGCACATGATATGTTGTATTCATTAATCTCAGTTAATCAAATCAGTCGATTATATTGAAACAAGGATCTAAAACAATTATGAAGTTTTAGCATGCATCGCTAATCAACTGTAAGTTTTGCAAATTTCTTAACATATGGAAGGTTATTGATTAAATGATTAGTTTAACTTCAGTATAGAATTCTTTAGCCTAATAACTGTGTGATTATGTTTAACGGCCTACTCTCATAGTCCTTAGGCTGTATTTGCCTCAATGCTAACATTGTAACTATGTGTAAACGGTTAATCACGAGGAAAGCAGGCCTCATGAAAATTAAAACACAAGTAGAAACGGAGAAGACAGGTGGAGAGAACCAATAGGAGAAGAGTTAAGAGCAAGGACTGAGAGATTAAAGAGAACAGAGAAGATATCTTAACCTTGAGCATAGAGACAGACTGGCAGGAGTGCTCAGACAAGGATGATAAGAAGGAACTGCTTGGCTGGACAACAGAAGGGGTGAACATTCAAGGAGAAGAATTATCCTCGAGAGACCTGTGACCATAAAAGGGAAAAAGGAGTAGGGGACTAACTCCCCAAACGACCACCGACGACCACCCGAGACCCCCGTGCATGCGTAGTGTAGTTTTGCAACACCAGCATTATGTAAATGTAGTAGATAAGCAAGGAGGCGGAGATTTCTTGGAAAATGTGTGAATATTCATGTCTTGAAGGTATATAAAGGATGAACTTTTGTTTCAGCGCACGCATGTTAGGAGGAGATATCCCCCATGCGTCCAGCGCTGCAATAAAGATGTCCGCTGAATAACACTTTCATGTTATTGAGTCTAAATTTCTTAAGTTTGGATTTCTTTGAATCATAACATTTCCCTGGAAGCGGCAGAAAATAGTCTGGAAGTCTGAAACTTTTCCCTGGTTAAGGGCTAAGGCATTGTTACAGGCACACACAGAATAAATCCAGATCGTTACCAAAAAAGCATGATCTCCCAAAGCCACAACACCTGTAACAGGAAAATAGATGCATTAGGACTCACCGAAGAACCACAAACTCAGTCACAAAGGTGTGAAGCATCATATCCAGTTATCAGCTGGACAATATCATGAAAAAGACACTTTTAGATGTAATCCAGTAGGTAGATGGACTTTATTTTATTTTCATTGCTGCTCACTTCCTTCTATAACCTTTGGCACTTTGGATTCTGTCAGAGAAATTAATTATTTTAACTTATCTTTTTTTTAAAGCAATTTTAGGGTAACTAGCAAATGCAAAGGTCTTGTAATACTTTGCAGCAGTGAGTCTTTCAACATGTAGTAGTGGGCCAGTCTTTCAGAAAGTGCAGAACCCTGGCACATTACTTCAGGACATCCAAAGAATAGGACTGAATTTCTTGAATTTGCAGTGTTCAGACTGTAGAGAATAGCCACATCTCTGCCACATTTTTAATTCCCATTATTATTTGCCTTACTCTGGTGCCTAGGAGTCACAGTCATGGAGTTGGGTCACCCACATGCTGGCTTGATGTCCCGGTTTAGGCTGGGATAGAGTTAATTTTCTTCCTGATGGCTGGTATAGTGCTGTGTTTTGGATTTCATATGAGAATAATGTGGATAACACACTGATGTTTTTAGTTGTTGCTAAGTAGTTGTAGTGCTTATACTAAGTCAAGGACTTTTCATCTTCGCATGCTCTGCCAGTGAGGAGCTGCACAAGAAGCTGGGAGGGGGCACAGTCAGGACAGCTGATCCAGACTGACCAAAAGGATATTCCCTACCTTTACCTGCAATGACTGCAAGCGATAGTGAGGACCAGCAAGACAATTCCTTCCTAGCCCCTTCCTTGGAGGAGAGGGAGTGCAACGTTTCAATCTCGCAGTTCGGAGCGCGAGAGGGAGAAAAAGCAGAGTGTCTGTTTGCAAGGCTAGGAAAGAGCAGAGCCCCAGTCTTGCTGTTTATCTGCAATGACTGCAAGGGATAGTGAGCACCAGCAAGACAATTCCTTCCTAGCCCCTTCCTTGGAGGAGAGGGAGTGCAACGTTTCAATCTCGAAGTTCGGAGCGCGAGAGGGAGAAAAAGCAGAGTGCCTGTTTGCAAGGCTAGGAAAGAGCAGAGCCCCAGGCTTGCTGTTTATCTGCAATGACTGCAAGGGATACTGAGCACCATCAAGACAATTCCTTCCTAGCCCCTTCCTTGGAGGAGAGGGAGTGCAACGTTTCAATCTCGCAGTTCGGAGCGCGAGAGGGGGAAAAAGCAGAGTGCCTGTTTGCAAGGCTAGGAAAGAGCAGAGCCCCAGTCTTGCTGTTTATCTGCAATGACTGCAAGGGCTAGTGAGCACCAGCAAGACAATTCCTTCCTTGCCCCTTCCTTGGAGGAGAGGGAGCGCAAAGTCTCAATCTCGCAGTTCGGAGCGCGAGAGGGAGAAAAAGCAGAGTGCCTGTTTGCAAGGCTAGGAAAGAGCAGAGCCCGAGTCTTGCAGCTCATCTGCAATGACTGCAAGGGCTAGTGAGGAGCAGCAAGACAGTTCCTTCCTAGCCTCTTCCTTGGAGGAGAGGGAGTGCAACGTTTCAATCTCGCAGTTCGGAGCGCGAGAGGGAGAAAAATCAGAGTGCCTGTTTGCAAGGCTAGGAAAGAGCAGAGCCCCAGTCTTGCTGTTTATCTGCAATGACTGCAACGGATAGTGAGCACCAGCAAGACAATTCCTTCCTAGCCCCTTCCTTGGAGGAGAGGGAGTGCAACGTTTCAATCTCGCAGTTCCGAGCGCGAGAGGGGGAAAAAGCAGAGCGCCTGTTTGCAAGGCTAGGAAAGAGCAGAGCCCAAGTCTTGCTGTTTATCTGCAATGACTGCAAGGGATAGTGAGCACCAGCAAGACAATTCCTTCCTAACCCTTCCTTGGAGTGGAGGGAGTGCAACGTTTCAATCTCGCAGTTCGGAGCGCGAGAGGGAGAAAAAGCAGACTGCCTGTTTGCAAGGCTAGGAAAGAGCAGAGCCCCAGTCTTGCTGCTCATCTGCAATGACTGCAAGGGCTAGTGAGGAGCAGCAAGACAATTCCTTCATAGCCCCTTCCTTGGAGGAGAGAGAGTGCAACGTTTCAATCTCGCAGTTCGGAGCGCGAGAGGGAGAAAAAGCAGAGTGCCTGTTTGCAAGGCTAGGACAGATCAGAGCCCCAGTCTTGCTGTTTATCTGCAGTGACTGCAAGGGATAGTGAAGAGCAGCAAGACAATTCCTTCCTAGCCCCTTCCTTGGAGGAGAGGGAGTGCAACGTTTCAATCTCGCAGTTCAGAGCGCGAGAGGGAGAAAAGGCAGAGCCTGGGGAAGGCAGGTGAGGCCAGTCCTGGGTGCTGGGGGAGGGTCTGCGCCAACGCTGGCCCCCTGTGCTCTCTCCAGCTCCTGGAGGACGGTGGCAGACTGGAGGAGCACCTGCAGCAGAGCCTGCAGTACCTGCAAAGCCCACAGGAGCCCTTGCGTGAGGCAGCCATCAGGTTCATTGGTGAGCCACAACCCCGCCGGGGGTGCGTCTCTGCCCCGCGACAGCTTATCCCCAGCCACAGTGGCTGCTGAATCCAGCGAGCGGCTGCAGAGCCCGGACTGCCCGATGCTTGAGCTCACGGGCTCCCTGGTGCCCTCTCACACCCCTGCCCGGTCGCAGTGACTGGTGGGAGCCTTCTTGGGTCCCTTGCAGCCGCCGTGGCCTTCACGCTCAGGGGACCGCCCTGGGCTCAGCCTTGCCCAGTGGGAGGAGGCCACGTGGCCTGGCCTGCGGGGCTGGTGGCAGGGAGCCGGGCTGCTGGGGCAGGCAGGCCAGTGGGATCTGTAACGGACTGTGTGTGCCTAGGGCTCGCCGAGCTGCAGCTGAGGGATGGGTACCCGGAGAAGCTCCATGTCATCTACAGGGGTGAGTGAGGGCAGTGGGGTGTCCGCAGGGGCTGGCGGAGAGGGGGAAAGACCCTGGGAGGAAATCTCCAACGCCTGCCCCAGCTGGGCAGGGCACTGCTCCCTGCACACATGAGGTGCGGCGTGGGCAGAGCAGAGAGAGATTTCAGGGGGATGTGGGGCATTGGTGGCAGCACCTTCCCGCTCATCCCGGCACCCCTGCCTCCCTCCTGGCCATGGGAAGAGCTGGGGGGTTGGGGGGGCGCTGGCCAGAGGGGCTCTGCAGATGCCCTGCAGATGCGGGCTCTGACCTCGGCTCTGCTCCTTTCCGTGCCAGCCCTTCAAGACAAGGCAAGAGACAGCAGCGCCTGCATCTCTTCCCTGGCAACTCAAACCCTGCTGGTCCTGGACGCTGCAGCGAAAAAGCCTCCCTCCGGATCCCACCTGCAAGCACTGTGCTCCTGGCTCCGGAGGGCATGGAGGAGGAGGACCCCAGCCCCAGGAGGCGGCTGACTGTGCTGCTGGAGCTGTGGGCAGAGCTGATCCCGGGGTGCTCTGCGCACGGGCACCCCCTGAGCAGCTGGACCTGCCCCCTTGCCAGCAACCCGGGGCCGTGCAGGATGCACCACGCCCTGCGTCGTGGCCCCAAGGCACCAGCTGCTCTGCCAGGCTGTGAAACCCAGAGGAACGGTGAAGGAAAGCTTTTGCCTGCTCTGCCCTCTCCAGGGAGATCCCAGCCTGGATGGTGCCCGCCCTCTGCACCGCTCCCATTTCGTGGCGAAGGGGACAGGTGGGCCGTGGCTCTAGTGGGTGTGCTGGCCATCAAGCCTGAAGAAGCAGCCAAAGGGCAGCGAGAGGATCGCTTCAGATGGCGACCCAGGATGGAAACGGGCGTTCTGCAGGCCGCAGGCAGAGGCCTTAGCACAGCCGGCCTGCCTGTGCCTCCCAGCCATCGATAAAGGCTGTGGAACTTGACGTGCTGTTTTGAGCTCTTCTTCCCCGCCCCGCGCTGCCCTGCTGCCCCTCAGACACCCGGAGGGTTCCTATTATGACAGGCCCCCCACGCACCCCTGCGGACCCTGCCGCCCCCCAGGCAGCTGTGGGGGCCGCGTTGGGTCCCGCTTGCGCCCCTGGGGAGCCCTGCTGCCCCCCAGGCCCCCCCAAGGGCCCCGGGAGGGCCTGTACATAGCCCCGTGGAGCCTTGCTGTTCCCCAGACAGCTGGAGGGGCTCTGCTGCGCCCCGCGCGGAGCCCTGCTGCCCCCCAGGCCCCCCCAAGGGCCCCGGGAGGGCCTGTACATAGCCCCGTGGAGCCTTGCTGTTCCCCAGACAGCTGGAGGGGTTCTGCTGCGCCCCGCGCGGAGCCCCAGGTAGCCGTGCTGCTCCCCAGGCCTTCGCAGCGGCCCTACAGCGCCTTCCACGGTGCCCTGCGAGGCCCGGGAGAGCCCCTGGGGCTCTCTGGAGGGGCTGCTTGGCCCCACGTGTGCCCCTGGGAGGCCTGTCAGAGGCCCTGGGGTTCTCTGGAGGGCAGCAGGGCCCTGCCCGGGCCCCGGCCAAGCCCGGCAGCTCTATCCGGGTAGGAAATGGGCCATGACGGAGCCTGTCCCTTCTCCACCTTCTGCTGCCCAGGGCGGCAGTTCCTCCTTCAATTTCAGTTGATCAGTTGAGCAGAATACAGATGGTCTTGGGTGGCCAGGGGCTGAACAAAGGGGGCACAAGGATGGCCTCAGAAGGCATGACGATGAGAGCTAAGAGTGAGAGACAGAAGACGACTCTGGGGCACAATGCAAAACTCAAAAGGGTGTCCCAGCAATGTACAGATGTCCTCATGGAATGAGTGACTGGATAGACTAGATGTCCTAGATGGCAGTGAATAAAGGTAAGAGAGCTCTGGGGCACAGAGAAAGCCCGAGGAATGGATCTGGCTGAATAAGAGAGAGACAAAGAGGGCTGCAGAGCTTGAAGGGTGCCATGGCACACCAGAACAGTCTCAGGAGGTATCATGACAGAGATGAGAGGACTCTGGGGGTGGGGGATGTTGGGGAAGAGGGAGACAAACAAAAGATTGGTGACACAATGAGGTGTTCAGGAGGGGATAGGAACAGAGTACAGATACCCTCAGGAGAGCAGGGACCAAACAAAGGCATTGTAGATGGCAGACAGGAAGGTAAGAGTGCTCTGGGGCACAATGAAAGCCTGAGGGCTTCTGGAGGAAGGAGAGCGCTACAAAGCTTGCTATAGACCCTGAAAAGAGCTGTGGGGCTATTGTGGTTTAGCCTCAGCTGGCAACTAAGCACCACGCAGCCGCTTACTTGCCTCCCGCCCATCCCAGGTGGGATGGGGGAGAGAGCTGGAAAAAAATACTCATGGGTTGGGTTAAAAACGGTTTAATAGGACAGCAAAGGCAGAGGAAATCATCATCATCATCATCATCATCATAATATTCCGTCTGGGCAGCTCTCCAGCCACTCCTCCCCAAGCCTGTAGCATTGCATGGAGTTGTTGTGACGGAATTGCAGGACCCGGCACATGGCCTTATTTTCGAGAGTTTTAGGAACTGCATTGGCTGTTTGCAAGGCTAGGAAAGAGCAGAGCCCCAGTCTTTCCTTTTATCTGTAATGACTGCCGAGCTGCAGTACCTAAGTTCGCGCACAGGGAGGCAGCACCGAGCGCGGGGAGGAGGCGCGCCACCACGCATGCCTGGGAGGCCAGGTCGCAAAACCTACATCTCCCGGCATGCACTGGCAAGCACAGCATGGCCGCCCGCCAGCCCCCTGCCACAAGACTACGCTTCCCGGCATGCGCGGGGGAACGACCGTCGCCGGCCCTAAGCCCCGTGCCTCAGGGCTACGGCTCCCGCCGTGCCGCCAGGCGCAGCCTGCCCTGCTGGCTGACCCTGCGCAGACACCGGCTCCCCCTTTTCCCCCGCAAGACCCGCCGAGACGCGAGCGCTAAACCCGCGCTCCGCCGCGCGGCTCCGGGCAGCCCCCGCCGCCGGCTCCCACACGCCCCTGCTCCGTGCCTCCGACGCGGACCCCGCCGCCCCGCCTCGGGGCTTTCCCCGGCACCTGCTGGTCCATGGGGCGTACCCCGCTCACGTTCTTCCTCGCTGCAGCCGCAGCCCGGTCACACCGGGCGACCGCTCCGCCCCGCCTCTCTCCCTCTACCCGGCTCCCTTTCTCCGTTTTTTTGTTTGGTGTTTTTTGTTTGGTTCCCCTCCCCCCCCGTATTTCTCGCACCCCACCGCTACCTAATTTCTCCTTCAACGATTCCCTTTATCCAGCTTCCCTTTCCCGTACTTTTAACTCCTCCCTTTTTTCCGTATACCCTGTCACTTTTTAAATTTTGTTTCAGTATTTCCTTCTATCCTCATTCCTGTTCCTATTTTTTTAATTCTTTCCTGCTTTTCTCGTAGCCTGTCGCTTCTTAAAACGTCCTTCCGTCCCTCTACCCGATTCCTTGCCCCTGTTTTTTATCTCCGCCTCTGTCCCGCACCCAGTCATATTAATAACTTTCTTTCTATGTCTCCATTTATTTAGCTTCCTGTCCGCCGTTTTATTTTTTTTTCCTGTCTGTATCATACTCCCTCCATTTTAACTTGTGTTTCGATGGCTACTTTTCTGCGGTTCGCTGCCTGCGTTTTGTAATTCTCCCCCGTCTGTCCTGTACCCTGGCGCTGCTTCAAGTTCCCATGTCTGCTTTTGTCGAGCTCCCTATCCGTGTCTTTTAACTCTTTCCCGTGTCGTGTACCCCGTTGCTTTTTACATTTTTATGTGTCTGTTTTTCCACAGTCTTATTTTTAATTTATTCTCGTCTTTGCTAAAGGCCGTCGCGTTTTAAATTAATTTTCTTTCTACATCAAAGTTTATCCACCTCACTGTCCCTGTTTTTTGTTTTCCCATCTACGCTGTACCCCATCGCTTCTAAAATTTTCTTTCCGTGTCTACTTTAACCAATTCGCTGTCTATATTTTTTATTTGTTTCTCGTCCGTGCTGTACCCCGTCGCTTTTGAAATTTTCTTCCTATGTCTCTCTGTATTTTTCTGTCTGTTGTCATTTTTAACTTTTTCTTGTTTTTCCTCAATGCTTCCGCTTTTATAATTTTCTTCCTATGTCACTCTCCATCACCCTACGCTTATTTTACTTTTTTTTTCCCTTGCCTTTCCTTAATGCCTTGGCTTTCAAAATTTCCTTTTTACATCAACTTTTATCCAGTTTTCTGTCCCCTTCCCCCCCCCCCAGCTTCTCCTTTACCCAGCTGCTTTTTACATGCTCTCTCCATGTCCGCTTTAACCAATTCACCGTCTTTCATTTTTATTCCTGTCTGTCCCGAGCCCTGTCGCTCTTTCAGTTTCTGTTCTAGGTCTACTTTTATCAAGCTCCCTATCCATATTTTTTAATTTATTCCTGTCCGTTGTGTACCCTGTCGCTTTTAGAACTGTATTTTTGTTTGTGGCTCTGTTATTTACCATCTCCTTGGGGTTTTTTAATTGTTTCTTGTCTTTTCTTAATGCCATTGCTTATTCCATTTTTCTTTCTCGACAACATTTGTGAGGTTTGCTGTCCCTAGTTTTTAGTGCTTTCCCGTACCCCGCTGCTTTTTAAATCTTCTTTCTATGTCTCTCTTTATCTGGATTCCTGTCCCCAGGCTTAAATTTTTTCCCGCGTTTCTAGTACCGCGCTCAACTTTTTAAAACTGTATTCCCGCGCGCGCTAGTTTGGGCTCAGATGTAGAGTTAGTTTTATTCGCGGTAGCTGGCGCAGGGCTACGTGTTGGATTTGCGCCGACACCCGGCGTTGATGACGCGGGGACACGCGCCGGGTCTCGCCGAGCGGCGCTTGCGCGGCGTCAAGGGCTGTTCTGCTGCTCCCGCGGCCCCGCCAGCGAGTAGAGCGGGGGTGCGCGCGGGGTTGGGAGGGGACGCGGCCGGGACAGCTGACCCCCAGCTGCCCAAAGGGATGTTCCCGACCGTACGACATAGCGCTCGGCCAGCAAACCGGGGCTGGAGGTCGCGGGGGCGAGGGGGGCCTTAACGTCTTGACGTAACCCACGTCGCTTTTAAAATTTTATTTCTACGTCTCCATTTATCCGGTTCCCTGTCCCGTGGTTTCGGTTTTTTGTTTTTCTTCCCCGTGTTTCCTGCCGCCCGTCGCTTTTTCTTTTCTCTTCCGCATCCCCCTCCGCATCGCTCCCTTTGACGGGGTTTTAATGCCCTGACTCTGCGTCCTGTCCCCTTTCTATTCTTATGGCTCTGTCCAGCTGATGGTCTCTAATTTTTAATTCTTTCCCGTGTTTGTCCCTTTTCCCTTTCTCTTTCCATGACTGCCTCTATCTGCCTTCCTGTCCCTTCACACACACACCCCCCACCCCCTTTTTTTCTTAATTCCTTCTGCTCTGGTCCCCTCGTGCAGTTTTCTCTCTGTCTCCCGATACCCAGCTCCCTGTCGCGGTACCCGCCGCTCCCAGGCCGGGCGCCGCTCGTTCTCGCTGTCCCTCTCCGCTGTCCCCGCTGCCCCGCTCGGTCCCACTCAGCTCTCTCCCCCGCTCCCTCCCCCTTTTCTTTATCGCTTCATCTCCCCCCTCCCCACGCTGCAGTTCTCCCTCTTCCTCCGCCTCGACACCCACGTCCGGCTCCCGCCCCCCCGGGCCTGGCTCCCCGTCCCTCGCCTCTTCTCTCCCCGCCTCTGCGCTTCCTCCCGCTTCCCTCTCCCCTCTTCCCCCTCCGCCCGGCCGCCGTCGGGCACCGAGCCTGGGCGGCAGCTCCCGGTGCGCCCGAGGGAACAAACCTGCGCTGCCCGCTTTGCGCGCCCGGGTGCGTTCCTCCGCTGCGGGGCCGGGCCCAGGCCCAGGGCAGGGGCTCCCGTGCCGTTGGGGGGGGTGGCGGCCGCCTGCTCCCGAGGGGTTGCAGCTGCGGGCCCGACGCTCGAAGCGGGCTGCAGGTGCGGCTGAGGCCGGCGCTGGCCCTGCGGTGCCCCGGGGGCGCCGCCCGGGCCCGCCCGCCGGCGGGAGCCGGCTGAGGAGCGGCGCGAAGGCCGTTCCGCAGGCAGCCGCCTGCAGCGAGGAAGGGCCGGGCCCCGCGGCGAGGCGGGAGTCCTCCCGCCCCCGCGGGAGCGCGACCCCAGCACGCGGCGCCGGGAGCGCGCGTGAGCGGCCGCGCGTCCCTATAGCCTCGCGGGACAGGCGCCGCGAGGTACCGCCCGGAGGGCGGGGGGGGGGGGGCGCGCAGGCAGAGACGCCTCACGGCGCACGCGCGCGCCTCGCTCCGCCGGGTCTCTGCCCGCCTCCGGGGCGGGCCCCGTCCCCGCGGGGCGGTGCTGTTGTCCCACACACGGTTCTTCCGCCGGTGCGCGGGCAGGCGGCGAACGTGCGGAGCCGGGATGTTGGCTTTTCTTCCGGCTGCGTGCAGAGCTGGGTGCGAGGTGGTAGCGCACAGAGCTCGCACCCCTCGGGCCACACTCGGACCGCGTGGCTACGCTCCGCGCAGCGGTTACCGGTGTTTTCAACAGTTGGCTCCGTCGCCCTTGTTCCCCTCGGTTCTCGCCAGCCTCGTCTCCGCTTAAAGTCGCAGCGTCCTTCTTTCTTCCCGGGCATGCTGAGCGAGGAGGGGGCTTTCCCCGCCCGGGGGCAGGTTGCTATTATGCCAATTAGATGTTAATTAGGACAGTTCCCTCAAGGTTCCGGAGCTGTGCTGCTTTTGTGATTATCTTGTTCCTCCCCTCAAGGTTGCACCTCGCAGTTAACTGCTCACAGAGACTAAACGATGCCCCCAGCTTCGTTACTCGCGCACCTCGAGCAGTGCGGGCGGGAGCGTTGCTGCCGCGGTGTCGGGTCAGAGCCGCGCTCTCGAACGGCGGCGCGTAAGTTCCGCCTGCCCGGCTCTGCCTCGAGCGCGTGATGGCGTGTGCTCTGCCTGAGCAGCCGGGAAAATGCCTCGGAAACGACCCGCTTGTTGCAGGCAAAGCAGATGTGACGCAAGTGGGGCGTTCGGGCGGCTTTTGTAGCCTGACGTCAGCCTGCGTTCTGAGTCACGCTTGCACGTGCGCGCGCAAAACGAACGCGTGCCTGTGCAACAAACTCCTGCTGCAGCAGAGGGATCGGGAGTCCGTGGCAGCGGTCAGCTGGGCCTGGGCGCGGCAGCTTCAGCCGGTGGTCGCGTACCGGTGTTCTTCCTGCCACCCTACGCCGGCGGGTTTCTTTAGACGTACGCGGTGCTTAGGCGTCCTCGGCCGTCACTTAGGCCGGGCTACCGGAGCAGGCGTCCCGAGTGACCCTTCCCCACACCGTTCCCTGCTCTCCCGCCCACGCCAGCGCTGCTGCGCCCGGTGTCCCTGTCCCCTGCTTCTACTTCTGCCTCTGCCCACCCCCGGCCCAGCGCGGGCGTCATCGGGCTCGTTAATCGTGGCTGCCTCGGGGCTCGCGAAACAGATCGCGTGCAGGAGCGCCCGGCCTTGCGGCGAGTCCCTGCAACCGCCTGGCTGCGGGGAGGGGCCGCTGCCTCGCGCCCGCCGTTCGAGTGCGCCGAGGGCTCCCCTCGTGCCTTCCGGTCCTAATCCGTCGCAGACGGCCAGGATCTTCTTTCCCAGGTGTGCTTCTAACGACAGGCCCAGGAAAGGACAGGGCCACGTGAGCGATGGACGCTGTCGCTCCCAGGTGCGCCGCACCTGACGTACACGGGCAGTCGAATGTGCAGGGTCTGCACGCATCACCGGAAGCGGCCGTGTGGCGCACGAGCGAGGCTACGTGCGTAGGGAGCCTCGTCTTGTACGAGCTGTAAGACACCCCGGTATTCTCTTGGGTGGAGGACAGCCAAGCGACAGGAGTTACAGAAGGCGAAGGGAGGAGAGGAGGAAGAAGCGTCTGAACTGGCAAACTCTCCCAGCAGTGCAGGGAGTGAAAGCTGCGGTGAGTCCCAGGCCCTCGGGGCCCTGTTGCCCCTATTCTGCATCCCGGGCCCTCGCTGCCCCTCCCCTGGCCCCCTCTCTTTCCCACGCTGATGTGGTATCCGTCCGTGTCCCCCCATACCTCCTTTCTCCATCTCACTCTGACCAGCTCCCCGTCCCTGTCTTTTAGGTCCTCTCTCTCCCTAGCTTGTAGCCCGCGGCTATTTTTCCTTCCTCTGCCTCTCCCAGTCTGGCTCCCTGTCCCTGCTTTTCCATTCCTCCCTCTCTGCCGTGTAGCGTGTTGCTGCTCTTTTCTTTCGCAGTCTCTCTCTGTCTGGCTCCCAGCCACCATGTTTGCCTTCCTCCCGCTCTGTCCTGTAGCCCGTCGGTATTTTTGCTGTCTCTGGCGCTCTCTGCCCGGCCCCGTGTCCCTGGTGTTCAAAGTCTTCCTTCTTGGCCCTGTAGCGCAGCACAAGTGTCTCTCTTCCTCTGTCTCCCTCTATCCTGCTCCCTGTCCCTGTTTTGCAATTTCGTCCTTGTCAGCCCTGAGCCACGCTGCAGTTTCATTTCTTTCGCCGTCTTGCCCTGTCCGGCTCCCTGCCGGGATCTTTCAATTCCTCTCTATCTGTCTTGAAGCCCGTCGCTGTTTTCTCTTTCTCTCTGTCTCTCTGTCCATCTCTCTGTCTCTGTCTTTACTTACACTTTTAAATTCCTCCCTCTCTGCCCAGCGGCCCATCGCTATTTTGCCGTTCTCTGTCCCGTGTCTTGAATCGCTCCCTCTCTGCCCTGTAGCCTGTCACAGTGGTGGTTTTTTTTCCTTCTCTGCCATTCGCTCTCTGTCTGGCTCCCTGTCCCTACTGCAGGGAAATGAAGTTGGTTAAGCAGGACTTTCCCCTCATGAACCTGTGCTGGCTATGACCAATGACTGCGTTGTCTCTCAAGTGTTTTTCAACAACTCCCAGAATAACGTTCTCCATAATTTTACTGGGCTCTGAAGTGAGACTGACAGGCCTGTAATTACCAGGGTCTTCCTTCTTACCCTTCTCAAAAACTGGGACAACATTTGCCAGCTTCCAGTCAACTGGGACCTCTCCAGACTCCCAAGAGAGAGGTCCCGCAATGACATTGGCCAACGCTTTCAGTACCCTGGGATGAATCCCATCAGGCCCCATAGACTTATGTGCATCCAGCTGGAGCAGCAAGTCTCAAACCAGTTCAGAGTCAGCTGGGAGTTTATCATCCCTCCCAGTCACAGTCTTCCAACACAGGGCTCCAGGGGTCCCAGAGCCCATCATCAGTGTTGAAGACAGAGGCAAAGAAGGCATTATACGTCCCTGCTTTGTCTCTGTCCCTACTTGTGAGGTGACAACCTCGTCAAGCAACAGCCCAATGTTATCTCTGATCCTCCGTTTGCTGTTAAGATATTAAAAAAAGCCCTTTTTGTTGTCCTTCACAGTGCTGGCCAGCTTGAACTCTAATCAAGCTTTGGCTGCACAAATTCTCTCCCTACAAAGCGGACAGCATCTCTGTAGTCCTCCCATGTCACCTGTCCTTGCTTCCAATGTCTGTACACTTTCCTTTTCCACCTATTTTCTAGAAGAAGATCCCTGTTCAGCCAAGCCGGCCTTCTGCCCCACTTGCTTGACTTTCAACACTTTGGAATTACCTGCTCCTGTGCTCTTAAGAGATGGCTCTTAAAAAGTGACCAGCATTCGTGGATCCCAATACCTTCAAAAGCAGATTCCCAGGGAGCCTTACAAACTAGCTCCAGCAGCTCAAAGTCTGCTCTCCTCATATCCAGGGTTGAATTTTTGTTGTCAGTTTTTCTCCTATCGCCAACAATTTGAAACTCAACTACTTTATGGTCACTGTGACCAAGACAGCCACCAATCACCACTTCACCCGTGAGTCCCTCTGTCTACAAACAACAAGTCTAGGAGAGCACCTTTCCTAGTCAGCTCCCTTAGTACCTGCACCAAGAAGGTATCTTCAACATGCTTCAGGAATTTCATGGACCTGTTTGTGTCCACTGTATGATATTCCTAGTTAATGTCTGGGAAGTTAAAATCACCCGTAAGGACAAGGGCAACCGATCTAGAGATATTCCTTAATTCTTTGTAGAATAATTCATCAGTGTCATCATACTGGCTGTCTGGTCGATAGTAGATTCCCACAACAACTTGTCCAACAAATTGGACATACAACCCAAACCCTCTGGATAAATGAATTCAGCCTAAAACCAAGAAAGATTTAGTTCAAAAGCACTTGTTCTACAACAACCTTAAGCTTAATTAGATGGGTATATTAATATCTACATTATACGTCACATTTGTGATCTACTAAGACACTAAAAATAAAGGCCAACTAATCCCAGAATGGTTGAGGTTGGAAGGGACTTCTGGAGGTCATCTTGTCCACACACGCCCTGCTCAAGCACAGCCACCTAGAGTCAGTTGCCCAGGACCATGTCCAAATGGCTTTTGAATATTCACAAGGAGGGAGACTCAAAAAGCTCTTTGAGCAACCTGTTTGTGGTGGGTTGACCTTGGCTAACCATCAGGTGCCCACCAAGCTGCTCTGTCTCTCCCCCTGCTCAACAGGACATGCTCCTGAGCTTGGAAGAAGTGATCCTCAAATATTAACCAGCTTTCTTGGGCCCCTCTTCCCTCCAGGGCCTTATCCCACAGGATGCTTCCGAGGTCAGTCAGCTCTCCTCAAGTCCAGGGTTGTGAGCTTGCTTTTTGCCCTCCTTTCTCCCCTCAGGATCCCGAACTCCGCCACCTCATGGTCACTGTAGCCAAGGCTGCCTTTGACCTTCACATCCCCAACCAGCCCCTCCTTGTTGGTCAGTAGGAGGTCCAGCAGAGCACCTCTCCTCTATCACTTAGAGGAGGAAGTTGTCATTGATGCACTCCATGAATGTCCTGGATTGTTTATGCCATGCTATGTTGTCCCTCCAGCAGATATCAGGGTGGTTGAAGTTCCTCGTGAGGACCAGGGCCTGCGAACATGAGGCTGCTCCTATGTGTCTGTAGAGGTCCTGAACCACTTGTTCTTCCTGGACAGGTGGCCTATAGCAGACACCCACTATAAGGTCAGATACTAATGTTTTATATAGTGTATTTGCAATGCAAACTTTGCATAATGGAGCCTGATCCTGAAATTTTTTTTATGAAGAGTATATCCTACAGAAGTTTAGACACATTCCTAAGTAAACATGCTAGCCAGTTGATTTTATCTGTTTAAGTTTAAGTGCTTTCTATATTGAAGCCTTGAATGGCCCACTGCTCAGTTACTGGTGTGGCTATCAGTTAATACGACTAAATACTTTTATTTCTGAGATTACACGTGTCAAAATTTTGCAATTTTCCTTTTTGACTAAAGCATGTGAATTTTATTTTTCTAATTGAATTCGGGCATGAATTTGGAGAATTATCATTATTTTGGTGCATATTTGGCAGAATGACAAATATAAACAATGCAGTGCCCAAATATACTTCACAACTTGGACTTCAGCCTTGGTATTGTTGTGTAACATGAGCTGAGTTGGACACAATAGCAGAGACAAGAAATTATCTCCCTTCTTCCCCCACTACCTCTAAACATTTTCATGACATGAGGGAATGTTCATGCAATCAGTAGTGACAATATACAATGGAGACCCTGGTATACATATGCTACCCAAGAAAATCAGACTGCTGCTGCTTGTCAGCATATATTTGCATTTAATGCCAATGTTTTTTTTCATGTTGAAAGAATGCAATTAAACACTGATACGATCCTGATTTGAGATACCATCAGCTAGTTTGTGTCACAGAACTCCTTAATGAAAATAAATTTCCTTCATAGTGAGCCCTAAATATTAATCAAAACCCAGTTGACTATGGATGTGGATACCCTTCAAAATAATATGCTATCATCAGGATAAATAAGGACACTTCCATTTCTCAGTGTCAATGGAAAAGCGCTCAAAGCTTTTGGCTGTCTATTTATGAATTTTAATGAGACCTGGATTTGTCTCAGAAGGAGGCAGCCTTAATTTTCAAAGTGATTCAAACAAGTCAGTACAATATCAGAAAGCAGTACAAAAGCATGAGTGACAATGTAATAAAACACCTTGATGAAACTATATTGGGGAGGGGAAAACTGCTTATAGTAAACCACCCCCACTATTTCTCCTCATAAACTACAAAATTGACAACTTTGGAACTCAGTTTCCAATGTCATTTTCACCTTCTCTTGCTAAATATTTTGTGTTATGGAATGACCTGTTAAACTAGAGGCCGATTGTTATATTTTAGTTTCATACGGAGAACAACTGACACTTCTCAGCCATCAGACAGTGCACCGTAAGAAGGGTGGTGCAGTCTGCCGGTTATCTTCAGGATCTCTGAAGGCAGATTCCTATAATCCTAAATGCAACATCAGATGGGAATCCCAGGCTTGTTGGGAGCCTGTGTGAGTTTTCATGTGTTCAAAAATATCTCAGTTCCTCCTTTGCCCTCACTCCCAAGAACATATAAAAAAACCATACTGTTCTGAAAAAATAAATTTGAATCAAGTAAACTCAGTGCTGCTGCTGTTGTGATTTTCTTTTAATTTCTTTATCCTCATTTCCTTCCATCTCCTTGTTTTATTCTCAGTTTTGTTGGGATCACCCTGCAAGGGCTCGACCTTGAGGAGAAGGAGCTGTGGTAAACAACTAAGAGGAAGCAAAGGAGCGCGTGGACATACAGAGGTGACCAATCCTGCCTCTGTGAGAGTCGCGTGGACTTAAAGCAATAGCCAACCGGGTAGCACTTCTAGGCGCGTGAACGGGCTGTATTTGTATAAAAAGCAAGCTTTGCTAACAATAAAGGTCTTTGGCTTGAATCCCCGCCAGAGTCCGTGCCTTATTACTCCACACATTTTTAAATACTGAATCGTTTTCTTCTCCAACTTCATTGTGTTTTCTCATATTCCTTTTTCATGTGTCTGTCTTAGGTTGCTTTTCCAAAACAACGTATTTGTTCTCATTTTCTTTTACCTTTCGTGTTCATTCTGCCACCTCTTTCTTCAAACTGCTTACCTATATTGGGGTCAAACTTTCTTTCAAATTACTTTTAATTCCTCTGCACTTTTTCTTAGCAACATCCTCAAGCTATTCTTTTTTGTCCTTGTTGCATTTCCATCACTGCTCCTATACTTTTGCTTGTGATGAAAGAGAAAGGAAGCAGTATTCTTAGCATGGCAAAGACGTAATAGAGCTTCCGTGCATTTGAAAAAATCAGTTCATTATAGCCAGGGATGGCAGACTTTAAGACAAGTTAAACATCCTTCAAAAATATGTGGTAAGTAGGTGGGAGAAATTCAGTTCAATCCCAAACTCATCACCAGTTACTGTTATATGAGAGCACATGATATGTTGTATTCATTAATCTCAGTTAATCAAATCAGTCGATTATATTGAAACAAGGATCTAAAACAATTATGAAGTTTTAGCATGCATCGCTAATCAACTGTAAGTTTTGCAAATTTCTTAACATATGGAAGGTTATTGATTAAATGATTAGTTTAACTTCAGTATAGAATTCTTTAGCCTAATAACTGTGTGATTATGTTTAACGGCCTACTCTCATAGTCCTTAGGCTGTATTTGCCTCAATGCTAACATTGTAACTATGTGTAAACGGTTAATCACGAGGAAAGCAGGCCTCATGAAAATTAAAACACAAGTAGAAACGGAGAAGACAGGTGGAGAGAACCAATAGGAGAAGAGTTAAGAGCAAGGACTGAGAGATTAAAGAGAACAGAGAAGATATCTTAACCTTGAGCATAGAGACAGACTGGCAGGAGTGCTCAGACAAGGATGATAAGAAGGAACTGCTTGGCTGGACAACAGAAGGGGTGAACATTCAAGGAGAAGAATTATCCTCGAGAGACCTGTGACCATAAAAGGGAAAAAGGAGTAGGGGACTAACTCCCCAAACGACCACCGACGACCACCCGAGACCCCCGTGCATGCGTAGTGTAGTTTTGCAACACCAGCATTATGTAAATGTAGTAGATAAGCAAGGAGGCGGAGATTTCTTGGAAAATGTGTGAATATTCATGTCTTGAAGGTATATAAAGGATGAACTTTTGTTTCAGCGCACGCATGTTAGGAGGAGATATCCCCCATGCGTCCAGCGCTGCAATAAAGATGTCCGCTGAATAACACTTTCATGTTATTGAGTCTAAATTTCTTAAGTTTGGATTTCTTTGAATCATAACATTTCCCTGGAAGCGGCAGAAAATAGTCTGGAAGTCTGAAACTTTTCCCTGGTTAAGGGCTAAGGCATTGTTACAGGCACACACAGAATAAATCCAGATCGTTACCAAAAAAGCATGATCTCCCAAAGCCACAACACCTGTAACAGGAAAATAGATGCATTAGGACTCACCGAAGAACCACAAACTCAGTCACAAAGGTGTGAAGCATCATATCCAGTTATCAGCTGGACAATATCATGAAAAAGACACTTTTAGATGTAATCCAGTAGGTAGATGGACTTTATTTTATTTTCATTGCTGCTCACTTCCTTCTATAACCTTTGGCACTTTGGATTCTGTCAGAGAAATTAATTATTTTAACTTATCTTTTTTTTAAAGCAATTTTAGGGTAACTAGCAAATGCAAAGGTCTTGTAATACTTTGCAGCAGTGAGTCTTTCAACATGTAGTAGTGGGCCAGTCTTTCAGAAAGTGCAGAACCCTGGCACATTACTTCAGGACATCCAAAGAATAGGACTGAATTTCTTGAATTTGCAGTGTTCAGACTGTAGAGAATAGCCACATCTCTGCCACATTTTTAATTCCCATTATTATTTGCCTTACTCTGGTGCCTAGGAGTCACAGTCATGGAGTTGGGTCACCCACATGCTGGCTTGATGTCCCGGTTTAGGCTGGGATAGAGTTAATTTTCTTCCTGATGGCTGGTATAGTGCTGTGTTTTGGATTTCATATGAGAATAATGTGGATAACACACTGATGTTTTTAGTTGTTGCTAAGTAGTTGTAGTGCTTATACTAAGTCAAGGACTTTTCATCTTCGCATGCTCTGCCAGTGAGGAGCTGCACAAGAAGCTGGGAGGGGGCACAGTCAGGACAGCTGATCCAGACTGACCAAAAGGATATTCCCTACCTTTACCTGCAATGACTGCAAGCGATAGTGAGGACCAGCAAGACAATTCCTTCCTAGCCTCTTCCTTGGAGGAGAGGGAGTGCAACGTTTCAATCTCGCAGTTCGGAGCGCGAGAGGGAGAAAAAGCAGAGTGCCTGTTTGCAAGGCTAGGAAAGAGCAGAGCCCCAGTCTTGCTGTTTATCTGCAATGACTGCAAGGGATAGTGAGGAGCAGCAAGACAATTCCTTCCTAGCCCCTTCCTTGGAGGAGAGGGAGTGCAACGTTTCAATCTCGCAGTTCAGAGCGTGAGAGTGAGAAAAAGCAGAGTGCCTGTTTGCAAGGCTAGGAAAGAGCAGAGCCCCAGTCTTGCTGTTTATCTGCAATGACTGCAACGGATAGTGAGCACCAGCAAGACAATTCCTTCCTAGCCCCTTCCTTGGAGGAGAGGGAGTGCAACGTCTCAATCTCGCAGTTCGGAGCGTGAGAGGGAGAAAAAGCAGAGTGCCTGTTTGCAAGGCTAGGAAAGAGCAGAGCCCCAGTCTTGCTGTTTATCTGCAATGACTGCAAGTGCTAGTGAGGAGCAGCAAGACAATTCCTTGCTAGCCCCTTCCTTGGAGGAGAGGGAGTGCAACGTTTCAATTTCGCAGTTCGGAGCGCGAGAGGGGGAAAAAGCAGAGTGCCTGTTTGCAAGGCTAGGAAAGAGCAGAACCCCAGTCTTGCTGTTTATCTGCAATGACTGCAAGGCCTAGTGAGGAGCAGCAAGACAGATCCTTCCTAGCCCCTTCCTTGGAGGAGAGGGAGTGCAACGTTTCAATCTCGCAGTTCGGAGCGCGAGAGGGAGAAAAAGCAGAGTGCCTGTTTGCAAGGCTAGGACAGAGCAGAGCCCCAGTCTTGCTGTTTATCTGCAATGACTGCAAGGGCTAGTGAGGAGCAGCAAGACAATTCCTTCCTAGCCCCTTCCTTGGAGGAGAGAGTGCAACGTTTCAATCTCGCAGTTCGGAGCGCGAGAGGGAGAAAAAGCAGAGTGCCTGTTTGCAAGGCTAGGAAAGAGCAGAGCCCCAGTCTTGCTGTTTATCTGCAATGACTGCAAGGGCTAGTGAGGAGCAGCAAGACAATTCCTTCCTAGCCCCTTCCTTGGAGGAGAGAGAGTGCAACGTTTCAATCTCGCAGTTCGGAGCGTGAGAGGGAGAAAAAGATTAGAGCCTGTTTGCAAGGCTAGGAAAGAGCAGAGCCCCAGTCTTGCTGTTTATCTGCAATGACTGCAAGGGCTAGTGAGGAGCAGCAAGACAATTCCTTCCGAGCCCCTTCCTTGGAGGAGACGGAGTGCAACGTTTCAATCTCGCAGTTCGGAGCGCGAGAGGGGGAAAAAGCAGAGTACCTGTTTGCAAGGCTAGGAAAGAGCAGAGCCCCAGCCTTGCTGTTTATCTGCAATGACTGCAACGGATAGTGAGCACCAGCAAGACAATTCCTTCCTAGCCCCTTCCTTGGAGGAGAGAGAGTGCAACGTTTCAATCTCGCAGTTCGGAGCGCGAGAGGGGGAAAAAGCAGAGTGCCTTTTTGCAAGGCTAGGAAAGAGCAGAGCCCCAGTCTTGCTGTTTATCTGCAATGACTGCAAGGGCTAGTTAGGAGCAGCAAGACAGTTCCTTCCGAGCCCCTTCCTTGGAGGAGACGGAGTGCAACGTTTCAATCTCGCAGTTCGGAGCGCGAGAGTGAGAAAAAGCAGAGTGCCTGTTTGCAAGACTAGGACAGAGCAGAGCCCCAGTCTTGCTGTTTATCTGCAATGACTGCAACGGATAGTGAGCACCAGCAAGACAATTCCTTCCTAGCCCCTTCCTTGGATGAGAGGGAGTGCAACGTTTCAATCTCGCACTTCGGAGCGCGAGAGGGAGAAAAAGCAGACTGCCTGTTTGCAAGGCTAGGAAAGAGCAGAGCCCCAGTCTTGCTGTTTATCTGCAATGACTGCAAGGATTAGTGAGGACCAGCAAGACAGTTCCTTCCGAGCCCCTTCCTTGGAGGAGACGGAGTGCAACGTTTCAATTTCGCAGTTCGGAGCGCGAGAGGGGGAAAAAGGAGAGTACCTGTTTGCAAGGCTAGGAAAGAGCAGAGCCCCAGTCTTGCTGTTTATCTGCAATGACTGCAAGCGATAGTGAGGACCAGCAAGACAGTTCCTTCCGAGCCCCTTCCTTGGAGGAGACGGAGTGCAACGTTTCAATCTCGCAGTTCGGAGCGCGAGAGTGAGAAAAAGCAGAGCACTTGCTTGCAAGGCTAGGAAAGAGCAGAGCCCCAGTCTTGCTGTTTATCTGCAATGACTGCAACGGATAGTGAGCACCAGCAAGACAATTCCTTCCTAGCCCCTTCCTTGGAGGAGAGGGAGTGCAACGTTTCAATCTCGCAGTTCAGAGCGCGAGAGTGAGAAAAAGCAGAGTGCCTGTTTGCAAGACTAGGACAGAGCAGAGCCCCAGTCTTGCTGTTTATCTGCAATGACTGCAACGGATAGTGAGCACCAGCAAGACAATTCCTTCCTAGCCCCTTCCTTGGAGGAGAGAGAGTGCAACGTTTCAATCTCACAGTTCGGAGCGCGAGAGGGAGAAAAAGCAAAGTGCCTGTTTGCAAGGCTAGGACAGAGCAGAGCCCCAGGCTTGCTGTTTATCTGCAATGACTGCTAGCGATAGTGAGGACCAGCAAGACAATTCCTTCCTAGCCCCTTCCTTGGAGGAGAGGGAGTGCAACGTTTCAATCTCGCACTTCGGAGCGCGAGAGTGAGAAAAAGCAGAGTAATTGCTTGCAAGGCTAGGAAAGAGCAGAGCCCCAGCCTTGCTGTTTATCTGCAATGACTGCAACGGATAGTGAGCACCAGCAAGACAATTCCTTCCTAGCCCCTTCCTTGGAGGAGAGGGAGTGCAACGTTTCAATCTCGCCGTTCGGAGCGCGAGAGGGAGAAAAAGCAGAGTGCCTGTTTGCAAGGCTAGGAAAGAGCAGAGCCCCAGTCTTGCTGTTTATCTGCAATGACTGCAAGCGATAGTGAGGACCAGCAAGACAGTTCCTTCCGAGCCCCTTCCTTGGAGGAGACGGAGTGCAACGTTTCAATCTCGCAGTTCGGAGCGCGAGAGTGAGAAAAAGCAGAGCACTTGCTTGCAAGGCTAGGAAAGAGCAGAGCCCCAGTCTTGCTGTTTATCTGCAATGACTGCAACGGATAGTGAGCACCAGCAAGACAATTCCTTCCTAGCCCCTTCCTTGGAGGAGAAGGAGTGCAACGTTTCAATCTCGCAGTTCAGAGCGCGAGAGTGAGAAAAAGCAGAGTGCCTGTTTGCAAGACTAGGACAGAGCAGAGCCCCAGTCTTGCTGTTTATCTGCAATGACTGCAACGGATAGTGAGCACCAGCAAGACAATTCCTTCCTAGCCCCTTCCTTGGAGGAGAGAGAGTGCAACGATTCAATCTCGCAGTTCGTAGCGCGAGAGTGAGAAAAAGCAGAGTACTTGTTTGCAAGACTAGGAAAGAGCAGAGCCCCAGTCTTGCTGTTTATCTGCAATGACTGCTAGGGCTAGTGAGGAGCATCAAGACAATGCCTTCCTAGCCCCTTCCTTGGAGGAGAGAGAGTGCAACGTTTCAATCTCGCAGTTCGGAGCGTGAGAGGGAGAAAAAGATTAGAGCCTGTTTGCAAGGCTAGGAAAGAGCAGAGCCCCAGTCTTGCTGTTTATCTGCAATGACTGCAAGGGCTAGTGAGGAGCTGCAAGACAGTTCCTTCCGAGCCCCTTCCTTGGAGGAGATGGAGTGCAACATTTCAATCTCGCAGTTCGGAGCGCGAGAGTGAGAAAAAGCAGAGTACTTGTTTGCAAGGCTAGGAAAGAGCAGAGCCCCAGCCTTGCTGTTTATCTGCAATGACTGCAACGGATAGTGAGCACCAGCAAGACAATTCCTTCCTAGCCCCTTCCTTGGAGGAGAGAGAGTGCAACGTTTCAATCTCGCACATCGGAGCGCGAGAGGGAGAAAAAGCAGAGTGCCTGTTTGCAAGGCTAGGAAAGTGCAGAGCCCCAGTCTTGCTGTTTATCTGCAATGACTGCAAGGGCTAGTGAGGAGCAGCACGACAATTCCTTCCTAGCCCCTTCCTTGGAGGAGAGGGAGTGCAACGTTTCAATCTCGCAGTTCGGAGCGCGAGAGGGAGAAAAAGCAGAGTGCCTGTTTGCAAGGCTAGGAAAGAGCAGAGCCCCAGTCTTGCTGTTTATCTGCAATGACTGCAAGGGCTAGTGAGGAGCTGCAAGACAGTTCCTTCCGAGCCCCTTCCTTGGAGGAGACGGAGTGCAACATTTCAATCTCGCAGTTCGGAGCGCGAGAGTGAGAAAAAGCAGAGTACTTGTTTGCAAGGCTAGGAAAGAGCAGAGCCCCAGCCTTGCTGTTTATCTGCAATGACTGCAACGGATAGTGAGCACCAGCAAGACAATTCCTTCCTAGCCCCTTCCTTGGAGGAGAGGGAGTGCAACGTTTCAATCTCGCAGTTCGGAGCGCGAGAGGGGGAAAAAGCAGAGTACCTGTTTGCAAGGCTAGGAAAGAGCAGAGCCCCAGCCTTGCTGTTTATCTGCAATGACTGCAAGGGATAGTGAGCACCAGCAAGACAATTCCTTCCTAGCCCCTTCCTTGGAGGAGAGAGAGTGCAACGTTTCAATCTTGCAGTTCGGAGCGCGAGAGGGGGAAAAAGCAGAGTGCCTGTTTGCAAGGCTAGGAAAGAGCAGAGCCCCAGTCTTGCTGTTTATCTGCAATGACTGCAAGGGCTAGTGAGGAGCAGCAAGACAGTTCCTTCCGAGCCCCTTCCTTGGAGGAGACGGAGTGCAACGTTTCAATCTCGCAGTTCGGAGCGCGAGAGTGAGAAAAAGCAGAGTGCCTGTTTGCAAGACTAGGACAGAGCAGAGCCCCAGTCTTGCTGTTTATCTGCAATGACTGCAACGGATAGTGAGCACCAGCAAGACAATTCCTTCCTAGCCCCTTCCTTGGATGAGAGGGAGTGCAACGTTTCAATCTCGCAGATCGGAGCGCGACAGTGAGAAAAAGCAGAGTGCCTGTTTGCAAGGCTAGGAAAGAGCAGAGCCCCAGTCTTGCTGTTTATCTGCAATGACTGCAAGCGATAGTGAGGACCAGCAAGACAGTTCCTTCCGAGCCCCTTCCTTGGAGGAGACGGAGTGCAACGTTTCAATCTCGCAGTTCGGAGCGCGAGAGGGGGAAAAAGGAGAGTACCTGTTTGCAAGGCTAGGAAAGAGCAGAGCCCCAGTCTTGCTGTTTATCTGCAATGACAGCAACGGATAGTGAGCACCAGCAAGACAATTCCTTCCTAGCCCCTTCCTTGGAGGTGAGGGAGTGCAACGTTTCAATCTCGCAGTTCAGAGCGCGAGAGGGGGAAAAAGCAGAGTGCCTGTTTGCAAGACTAGGACAGAGCAGAGCCCCAGTCTTGCTGTTTATCTGCAATGACTGCAACGGATAGTGAGCACCAGCAAGACAATTCCTTCCTAGACCCTTCCTTGGAGGAGAGAGAGTGCAACGTTTCAATCTCACAGTTCGGAGCGCGAGAGGGAGAAAAAGCAAAGTGCCTGTTTGCAAGGCTAGGACAGAGCAGAGCCCCAGTCTTGCTGTTTATCTGCAATGCCTGCAACGGATAGTGAGCACCAGCAAGACAATTCCTTCCTAGCCCCTTCCTTGGAGGAGAAGGAGTGCAACGTTTCAATCTCGCAGTTCAGAGCGCGAGAGTGAGAAAAAGCAGAGTGCCTGTTTGCAAGACTAGGACAGAGCAGAGCCCCAGTCTTGCTGTTTATCTGCAATGACTGCAACGGATAGTGAGCACCAGCAAGACAATTCCTTCCTAGCCCCTTCCTTGGAGGAGAGAGAGTGCAACGATTCAATCTCGCAGTACGGAGCGCGAGAGTGAGAAAAAGCAGAGTACTTGTTTGCAAGACTAGGAAAGAGCAGAGCCCCAGTCTTGCTGTTTATCTGCAATGACTGCTAGGGCTAGTGAGGAGCATCAAGACAATGCCTTCCTAGCCCCTTCCTTGGAGGAGAGAGAGTGCAACGTTTCAATCTCGCAGTTCGGAGCGTGAGAGGGAGAAAAAGATTAGAGCCTGTTTGCAAGGCTAGGAAAGAGCAGAGCCCCAGTCTTGCTGTTTATCTGCAATGACTGCAAGGGCTAGTGAGGAGCTGCAAGACAGTTCCTTCCGAGCCCCTTCCTTGGAGGAGACGGAGTGCAACATTTCAATCTCGCAGTTCGGAGCGCGAGAGTGAGAAAAAGCAGAGTACTTGTTTGCAAGGCTAGGAAAGAGCAGAGCCCCAGCCTTGCTATTTATCTGCAATGACTGCAACGGATAGTGAGCACCAGCAAGACAATTCCTTCCTAGCCCCTTCCTTGGAGGAGAGGGAGTGCAACGTTTCAATCTCGCAGTTCGGAGCGCGAGAGGGGGAAAAAGCAGAGTACCTGTTTGCAAGGCTAGGAAAGAGCAGAGCCCCAGTCTTGCTGTTTATCTGCAATGACTGCAACGGATAGTGAGCACCAGCAACACAATTCCTTCCTAGCCCCTTCCTTGCAGGAGAGGGAGTGCAACGTTTCAATCTCGCAGTTCAGAGCGCGAGAGGGAGAAAAAGCAGACTGCCTGTTTGCAAGGCTAGGAAAGAGCAGAGCCCGAGACTTCCTGCTCATCTGCAATGCCTGCAAGGGCTAGTGAGGAGCAGCAAGACAATTCCTTCCTAGCCCCTTCCTTGGAGGAGAGGGAGTGCAACGTTTCAATCTCGCACTTCGGAGCGCGAGAGGGAGAAAAAGCAGAGTGCCTGTTTGCAAGGCTAGGAAAGAGCAGAGCCCCAGTCTTGCTGTTTATCTGCAATGACTGCAACGGATAGTGAGCACCAGCAAGACAATTCCTTCCTAGCCCCTTCCTTGGAGGAGAGGGAGTGCAACGTTTCAATCTCGAAGTTCGGAGCGCGAGAGGGAGAAAAAGCAGAGTGCCTGTTTGCAAGGCTAGGAAAGAGCAGATCCCTAGGCTTGCTGTTTATCTGCAATGACTGCAAGGGATAGTGAGGAGCAGCACGACAATTCCTTCCTAGCCCCTTCCTTGGCGGAGAGGGAGCGCAACGTTTCAATCTCGCAGTTTGGACCGCGAGAGGGAGAAAAAGCAGAGTGCCTGTTTGCAAGGCTAGAAAAGAGCAGAGCCCCAGTCTTGCTGTTTATCTGCAATTACTGCAAGGGATAGTGAGCACCAGCAAGACAATTCCTTCCTAGCCCCTTCCTTGGAGGAGAGGGAGTGCAACGTTTCAATCTCGCACTTCGGAGCGCGAGAGGGAGAAAAAGCAGACTGCCTGTTTGCAAGGCTAGGAAAGAGCAGAGCCCTAGGCTTGCTGTTTATCTGCAGTGACTGCAAGGGATAGTGAGGAGCAGCACGACAATTCCTTCCTAGCCCCTTCCTTGGAGGAGAGGGAGTGCAACGTTTCAATCTCGCAGTTCGGAGCGCGAGAGGGGGAAAAAGCAGAGTGCCTGTTTGCAAGGCTAGGAAAGAGCAGAGCCCCAGTCTTGCTGTTTATCTGCAATGACTGCAAGGGCTAGTGAGGACCAGCAAGACAATTCCTTCCTAGCCCCTTCCTTGGAGGAGAGAGAGTGCAACGTGTCAATCTCGCAGTTCGGAGCGCGAGAGGGAGAAAAAGCAGAGTGCCTGTTTGCAAGGCTAGGAAAGAGCAGAACCCCAGTATTGCTGTTTATCTGCAATGACTGGAAGGGCTAGTGAGGAGCTGCAAGACAGTTCCTTCCGAGCCCCTTCCTTGGAGGAGACGGAGTGCAACATTTCAATCTCGCAGTTCGGAGCGCGAGAGTGAGAAAAAGCAGAGTACTTGTTTGCAAGGCTAGGAAAGAGCAGAGCCCCAGCCTTGCTGTTTATCTGCAATGACTGCAAGGGATAGTGAGCACCAGCAAGACAATTCCTTCCTAGCCCCTTCCTTGGAGGAGAGGGAGTGCAACGTTTCAATCTCGCAGTTCGGAGCGCGAGAGGGGGAAAAAGCAGAGTACCTGTTTGCAAGGCTAGGAAAGAGCAGAGCCCCAGTCTTGCTGTTTATCTGCAATGACTGCAACGGATAGTGAGCACCAGCAACACAATTCCTTCCTAGCCCCTTCCTTGCAGGAGAGGGAGTGCAACGTTTCAATCTCGCAGTTCAGAGCGCGAGAGGGAGAAAAAGCAGACTGCCTGTTTGCAAGGCTAGGAAAGAGCAGAGCCCGAGACTTCCTGCTCATCTGCAATGCCTGCAAGGGCTAGTGAGGAGCAGCAAGACAATTCCTTCCTAGCCCCTTCCTTGCAGGAGAGGGAGTGCAACGTTTCAATCTCGCACTTCGGAGCGCGAGAGGGAGAAAAAGCAGAGTGCCTGTTTGCAAGGCTAGGAAAGAGCAGAGCCCCAGTCTTGCTGTTTATCTGCAATGACTGCAAGGGATAGTGAGGAGCAGCACGACAATTCCTTCCTAGCCCCTTCCTTGGCGGAGAGGGAGCGCAACGTTTCAATCTCGCAGTTTGGACCGCGAGAGGGAGAAAAAGCAGAGTGCCTGTTTGCAAGGCTAGGAAAGAGCAGAGCCCGAGTCTTGCTGTTTATCTGCAATGACTGCAAGGGCTAGTGAGGACCAGCAAGACAGTTCCTTCCTAGCCCCTTCCTTGGAGGAGAGGGAGCGCAAGGTCACAATCTCGCAGTTCGGAGCGCGAGAGGGAGAAAAAGCAGAGTGCCTGTTTGCAAGGCTAGAAAAGAGCAGAGCCCCAGTCTTGCTGTTTATCTGCAATTACTGCAAGGGCTAGTGAGGAGCAGCAAGACAATTCCTTCCTAGCCCCTTCCTTGGAGGAGAGGGAGTGCAACGTTTCAATCTCGCAGTTCGGAGCGCGAGAGGGAGAAAAAGCAGACTGCCTGTTTGCAAGGCTAGGAAAGAGCAGAGCCCTAGGCTTGCTGTTTATCTGCAGTGACTGCAAGGGATAGTGAGGAGCAGCACGACAATTCCTTCCTAGCCCCTTCCTTGGAGGAGAGGGAGTGCAACGTTTCAATCTCGCAGTTCGGAGCGCGAGAGGGGGAAAAAGCAGAGTGCCTGTTTGCAAGGCTAGGAAAGAGCAGAGCCCCAGTCTTGCTGTTTATCTGCAATGACTGCAAGGGCTAGTGAGGACCAGCAAGACAATTCCTTCCTAGCCCCTTCCTTGGAGGAGAGAGAGTGCAACGTGTCAATCTCGCAGTTCGGAGCGCGAGAGGGAGAAAAAGCAGAGTGCCTGTTTGCAAGGCTAGGAAAGAGCAGAGCCCCAGTCTTGCTGTTTATCTGCAATGACTGCAAGGGCTAGTGAGGACCAGCAAGACAATTCCTTCCTAGCCCCTTCCTTGGAGGACAGAGAGTGCAAGGTCTCAATCTCGCAGTTCGAAGCACAAGAGTGAGAAAAAGCAGAGTGCCTGTTTGCAAGGCTAGGAAAGAGCAGAGCCCCAGTCTTGCTGTTTATCTGCAATGACTGCAAGGGATAGTGAGGAGCAGCAAGACAATTCCTTCCTAGCCCCTTCCTTGGAGGAGAGGGAGCGCAACGTTTCAA
This sequence comes from Phaethon aethereus, assembly GCF_964289735.1. Taxonomy (NCBI): domain Eukaryota; kingdom Metazoa; phylum Chordata; class Aves; order Phaethontiformes; family Phaethontidae; genus Phaethon; species Phaethon aethereus. The sequence continues at coordinate 17,060,667 of NC_138581.1, forward strand.
TCTCGCAGTTCGGAGCGCGAGAGGGGGAAAAAGCAGAGTGCCTGTTTGCAAGGCTAGGAAAGAGCAGAGCCCCAGTCTTGCTTTTTATCTGCAATGACTGCAAGGGCTAGTGAGGAGCAGCAAGACAATTCCTTCCTAGCCCCTTCCTTGGAGGAGAGGGAGTGCAACGTTTCAATCTCGCAGTTCGGAGCGCGAGAGGGAGAAAAAGCAGACTGCCTGTTTGCAAGGCTAGGAAAGAGCAGAGCCCTAGGCTTGCTGTTTATCTGCAGTGACTGCAAGGGATAGTGAGGAGCAGCACGACAATTCCTTCCTAGCCCCTTCCTTGGAGGAGAGGGAGTGCAACGTTTCAATCTCGCAGTTCGGAGCGCGAGAGGGGGAAAAAGCAGAGTGCCTGTTTGCAAGGCTAGGAAAGAGCAGAGCCCCAGTCTTGCTGTTTATCTGCAATGACTGCAAGGGCTAGTGAGGACCAGCAAGACAATTCCTTCCTAGCCCCTTCCTTGGAGGAGAGAGAGTGCAACGTGTCAATCTCGCAGTTCGGAGCGCGAGAGGGAGAAAAAGCAGAGTGCCTGTTTGCAAGGCTAGGAAAGAGCAGAGCCCCAGTCTTGCTGTTTATCTGCAATGACTGCAAGGGCTAGTGAGGACCAGCAAGACAATTCCTTCCTAGCCCCTTCCTTGGAGGACAGAGAGTGCAAGGTCTCAATCTCGCAGTTCGAAGCACAAGAGTGAGAAAAAGCAGAGTGCCTGTTTGCAAGGCTAGGAAAGAGCAGAGCCCCAGTCTTGCTGTTTATCTGCAATGACTGCAAGGGATAGTGAGGAGCAGCAAGACAATTCCTTCCTAGCCCCTTCCTTGGAGGAGAGGGAGCGCAACGTTTCAATCTCGCAGTTCGGAGCGCGAGAGGGGGAAAAAGATTAGTGCCTGTTTGCAAGGCTAGGAAAGAGCAGAGCCCCAGTATTGCTGTTTCTCTGCAATGACTGCAAGGGCTAGTGAGGAGCAGCAAGACAATTCCTTCCTAGCCCCTTCCTTGGAGGAGAGGGAGTGCAACGTTTCAATCTTGCAGTTCGGACCGCGAGAGGGAGAAAAAGCAGAGTGCCTGTTTGCAAGGCTAGGAAAGAGCAGAGCCCCAGTCTTGCTGTTTATCTGCAATGACTGCAAGGGCTAGTGAGGACCAGCAAGACAATTCCTTCCTAGCCCCTTCCTTGGAGGAGAGGGAGCGCAACGTTTCAATCTCGCAGTTCGGAGCACGAGAGTGAGAAAAAGCAGAGTGCCTCTTTACAAGGCTAGGAAAGAGCAGAGCCCGAGTCTTGCTGTTTATCTGCAATGACTGCAAGGGATAATGAGCACCATCAAGACAATTCCTTCCTAGCCCCTTCCTTGGAGGAGAGGGAGTGCAACGTTTCAATCTCGCAGTTCGGAGCGCGAGAGGGAGAAAAAGCAGAGTGCCTGTTTGCAAGGCTAGGAAAGAGCAGAGCCCCAGTCTTGCTTTTTATCTGCAATGACTGCAAGGGCTAGTGAGGAGCAGCAAGACATTTCCTTCCTAGCCCCTTCCTTGGAGCAGAGGGAGCGCAATGTCTCAATCTCGCAGTTCGAAGCACAAGAGTGAGAAAAAGCAGAGTGCCTGTTTGCAAGGCTAGGAAAGAGCAGAGCCCCAGTCTTGCTGTTTATCTGCAATGACTGCAAGGGCTAGTGAGGAGCAGCAAGACAATTCCTTCCTAGCCCCTTCCTTGGAGGAGAGAGAGTGCAACGTTTCAATCTTGCAGTTCGGAGCGCGAGAGTGAGAAAAAGCAGAGTACTTGTTTGCAAGGCTAGGAAAGAGCAGAGCCCCAGTCTTGCTGTTTATCTGCAATGACAGCAACGGATATTGAGCACCAGCAAGACAATTCCTTCCTAGCCCCTTCCTTGGAGGAGAGAGAGTGCAACGTTTCAATCTCGCAGTTCGGAGCGCGAGAGGGAAAAAAAGATTAGTGCCTGTTTGTAAGGCTAGGAAAGAGCAGAGCCCCAGGCTTGCTGTTTATCTGCAATGACTGCAAGGGCTAGTGAGGACCAGCAAGACAATTCCTTCCTAGCCCCTTCCTTGGAGGAGAGGGAGTGCAACGTTTCAATCTCGCAGTTCGGAGCGCGAGATGGAGAAAAAGCAGAGTGCCTGTTTGCAAGGGTAGGAAAGAGCAGAGCCCCAGTCTTGCTGTTTATCTGCAATGACTGCAAGGGCTAGAGAGGACCAGCAAGACAATTCCTTCCTAGCCCCTTCCTTGGAGGAGAGGGAGCGCAACGTTTCAATCTCGAAGTTCGGAGCGCGAGAGGGAGAAAAAGCAGAGTGCTTGTTTGCAAGGCTAGGAAAGAGCAGAGCCCCAGGCTTGCTGTTTATCTGCAATGACTGCAAGGGATAGTGAGCACCAGCAAGACAATTCCTTCCTAGCCCCTTCCTTGGAGGAGAGAGTCCAACGTTTCAATCTCGCAGTTCGGAGCGTGAGAGGGACAAAAAGATTAGAGCCTGTTTGCAAGGCTAGGAAAGAGCAGAGCCCCAGTCTTGCTTTTTATCTGCAATGACTGCAAGGGCTAGTGAGGAGCAGCAAGACATTTCCTTCCTAGCCCCTTCCTTGGAGCAGAGGGAGCGCAACGTCTCAATCTCGCAGTTCGAAGCACAAGAGTGAGAAAAAGCAGAGTGCCTGTTTGCAAGGCTAGGAAAGAGCAGAGCCCCAGTCTTGCTGATTATCTGCAATGACTGCAAGGGCTAGTGAGGAGCAGCAAGACAATTCCTTCCTAGCCCCTTCCTTGGAGGAGAGGGAGTGCAACGTTTCAATCTCGCAGTTGGGAGCTCGAGAGGGAGAAAAAGCAGAGTGCCTGTTTGCAAGGCTAGGAAAGAGCAGAGCCCCAGTCTTGCTGTTTATCTGCAATGACTGCAAGGGCTAGTGAGGAGCAGCAAGACAATTCCTTCCTAGCCCCTTCCTTGGAGGAGAGAGAATGCAACGTTTCAATCTCGCAGTTCGGAGCGCGAGAGGGGGAAAAAGCAGAGTGCCTGTTTGCAAGGCTAGGAAAGAGCAGAGCCCCGGTCTTGCTGTTTATCTGCAATGACAGCAAGGGATAGTGAGGACCAGCAAGACAATTCCTTCCTAGCCCCTTCCTTGGAGGAGAGGGAGGGCAACGTTTCAATCTCGCAGTTCGGAGCGCAAGAGTGAGAAAAAGCAGAGTGCCTGTTTGCAAGGCTAGGAAAGAGCAGAGCCCCAGTCTTGCTGTTTATCTGCAATTACTTCAAGGGCTAGTGAGGACCAGCAAGACAATTCCTTCATAGCCCCTTCCTTGGAGGAGAGTGCAACGTCTCAATCTCACAGTTCGGAGCGCGAGAGGGGGAAAAAGCAGAGTGCCTGTTTGCAAGGCTAGGAAAGAGCAGAGTTCCAGTCTTGCTGTTTATCTGCAATGACTGCAAGGGCTAGTGACGACCAGCAAGACAATTCCTTCCTAGCCCCTTCCTTGGAGGAGAGGGAGTGCAACGTTTCAATCTCGCAGTTCGGAGCGCGAGATGGATAAAAAGCAGAGTGCCTGTTTGCAAGGCTAGGAAAGAGCAGAGCCCCAGTCTTGCTGCTCATCTGCAATGACTGCAAGGGATAGTGAGGACCAGCAAGACAATTCCTTCCTAGCCCCTTCCTTGGAGGAGAGGGAGTGCAACGTTTCAATCTCGCAGTTCGGAGCGCGAGAGGGAGAAAAAGCAGAATGCCTGTTTGCAAGGCTAGGAAAGAGCAGAGCCCCAGTCTTGCTGTTTATCTGCAATGACAGCAAGGGATAGTGAGGACCAGCAAGACAGTTCCTTCCTAGCCCCCTCCTTGCAGGAGAGAGAGTGCAACGTTTCAATCTCGCAGTTCGGAGCGCGAGAGGGGGAAAAAGCAGAGTGCCTGTTTGCAAGGCTAGGAAAGAGCAGAGCCCCAGTCTTGCTGCTCATCTGCAATGACTGCAAGGGATAGTGAGGAGCAGCAAGACAATTCCTTCCTAGCCCCTTCCTTGGAGGAGAGGGAGCGCAACGTTTCAATCTCGAAGTTCGGAGCGCGAGAGGGAGAAAAAGCAGAGTGCTTGTTTGCAAGGCTAGGAAAGAGCAGAGCCCCAGGCTTGCTGTTTATCTGCAATGACTGCAAGGGATAGTGAGCACCAGCAAGACAATTCCTTCCTAGCCCCTTCCTTGGAGGAGAGAGTCCAACGTTTCAATCTCGCAGTTCGGAGCGTGAGAGGGACAAAAAGATTAGAGCCTGTTTGCAAGGCTAGGAAAGAGCAGAGCCCCAGTCTTGCTTTTTATCTGCAATGACTGCAAGGGCTAGTGAGGAGCAGCAAGACATTTCCTTCCTAGCCCCTTCCTTGGAGCAGAGGGAGCGCAACGTCTCAATCTCGCAGTTCGAAGCACAAGAGTGAGAAAAAGCAGAGTGCCTGTTTGCAAGGCTAGGAAAGAGCAGAGCCCCAGTCTTGCTGATTATCTGCAATGACTGCAAGGGCTAGTGAGGAGCAGCAAGACAATTCCTTCCTAGCCCCTTCCTTGGAGGAGAGGGAGTGCAACGTTTCAATCTCGCAGTTGGGAGCTCGAGAGGGAGAAAAAGCAGAGTGCCTGTTTGCAAGGCTAGGAAAGAGCAGAGCCCCAGTCTTGCTGTTTATCTGCAATGACTGCAAGGGCTAGTGAGGAGCAGCAAGACAATTCCTTCCTAGCCCCTTCCTTGGAGGAGAGAGAATGCAACGTTTCAATCTCGCAGTTCGGAGCGCGAGAGGGGGAAAAAGCAGAGTGCCTGTTTGCAAGGCTAGGAAAGAGCAGAGCCCCGGTCTTGCTGTTTATCTGCAATGACAGCAAGGGATAGTGAGGACCAGCAAGACAATTCCTTCCTAGCCCCTTCCTTGGAGGAGAGGGAGGGCAACGTTTCAATCTCGCAGTTCGGAGCGCAAGAGTGAGAAAAAGCAGAGTGCCTGTTTGCAAGGCTAGGAAAGAGCAGAGCCCCAGTCTTGCTGTTTATCTGCAATTACTTCAAGGGCTAGTGAGGACCAGCAAGACAATTCCTTCATAGCCCCTTCCTTGGAGGAGAGTGCAACGTCTCAATCTCACAGTTCGGAGCGCGAGAGGGGGAAAAAGCAGAGTGCCTGTTTGCAAGGCTAGGAAAGAGCAGAGTTCCAGTCTTGCTGTTTATCTGCAATGACTGCAAGGGCTAGTGACGACCAGCAAGACAATTCCTTCCTAGCCCCTTCCTTGGAGGAGAGGGAGTGCAACGTTTCAATCTCGCAGTTCGGAGCGCGAGATGGATAAAAAGCAGAGTGCCTGTTTGCAAGGCTAGGAAAGAGCAGAGCCCCAGTCTTGCTGCTCATCTGCAATGACTGCAAGGGATAGTGAGGACCAGCAAGACAATTCCTTCCTAGCCCCTTCCTTGGAGGAGAGGGAGTGCAACGTTTCAATCTCGCAGTTCGGAGCGCGAGAGGGAGAAAAAGCAGAATGCCTGTTTGCAAGGCTAGGAAAGAGCAGAGCCCCAGTCTTGCTGTTTATCTGCAATGACAGCAAGGGATAGTGAGGACCAGCAAGACAGTTCCTTCCTAGCCCCCTCCTTGCAGGAGAGAGAGTGCAACGTTTCAATCTCGCAGTTCGGAGCGCGAGAGGGGGAAAAAGCAGAGTGCCTGTTTGCAAGGCTAGGAAAGAGCAGAGCCCCAGTCTTGCTGCTCATCTGCAATGACTGCAAGGGATAGTGAGGAGCAGCAAGACAATTCCTTCCTAGCCCCTTCCTTGGAGGAGAGGGAGTGCAACGTTTCAATCTCGCAGATCGGAGCGCGAGAGGGAGAAAAAGCAGACTGCCTGTTTGCAAGGCTAGGAAAGAGCAGAGCCCCAGTCTTGCTGTTTATCTGCAATGACTGCAAGGGCTAGTCAGGAGCATCAAGACAATTCCTTCCTAGCCCCTTCCTTGGAGGAGAGAGAGTGCAATGTTTCAATCTTGCAGTTTGGAGCGCGAGAGTGAGAAAAAGCAGAGTACTTGTTTGCAAGGCTAGGAAAGAGCAGAGCCCCAGTCTTGCTGTTTATCTGCAATGACTGCAAGGGCTAGCGAGGACCAGCAAGACAATTCCTTCCTAGCCCCTTCCTTGGAGGAGAGGGAGTGCAACGTTTCAATCTCGCAGTTCGGAGCGCGAGAGGGAGAAAAAGCAGAGTGCCTGTTTGCAAGGGTAGGAAAGAGCAGAGCCCCAGTCTTGCTGATTATCTGCAATGACTGCAAGGGCTAGTGAGGAGCAGCAAGACAATTCCTTCCTAGCCCCTTCCTTGGAGGAGAGAGAATGCAACGTTTCAATCTCGCAGTTCGGAGCGCGAGAGGGGGAAAAAGCAGAGTGCCTGTTTGCAAGGCTAGGAAAGAGCAGAGCCCCGGTCTTGCTGTTTATCTGCAATGACAGCAAGGGATAGTGAGGACCAGCAAGACAATTCCTTCCTAGCCCCTTCCTTGGAGGAGAGGGAGGGCAACGTTTCAATCTCGCAGTTCGGAGCGCAAGAGTGAGAAAAAGCAGAGTGCCTGTTTGCAAGGCTAGGAAAGAGCAGAGCCCCAGTCTTGCTGTTTATCTGCAATTACTTCAAGGGCTAGTGAGGACCAGCAAGACAATTCCTTCATAGCCCCTTCCTTGGAGGAGAGTGCAACGTCTCAATCTCACAGTTCGGAGCGCGAGAGGGGGAAAAAGCAGAGTGCCTGTTTGCAAGGCTAGGAAAGAGCAGAGTTCCAGTCTTGCTGTTTATCTGCAATGACTGCAAGGGCTAGTGACGACCAGCAAGACAATTCCTTCCTAGCCCCTTCCTTGGAGGAGAGGGAGTGCAACGTTTCAATCTCGCAGTTCGGAGCGCGAGATGGATAAAAAGCAGAGTGCCTGTTTGCAAGGCTAGGAAAGAGCAGAGCCCCAGTCTTGCTGCTCATCTGCAATGACTGCAAGGGATAGTGAGGACCAGCAAGACAATTCCTTCCTAGCCCCTTCCTTGGAGGAGAGGGAGTGCAACGTTTCAATCTCGCAGTTCGGAGCGCGAGAGGGAGAAAAAGCAGAATGCCTGTTTGCAAGGCTAGGAAAGAGCAGAGCCCCAGTCTTGCTGTTTATCTGCAATGACAGCAAGGGATAGTGAGGACCAGCAAGACAGTTCCTTCCTAGCCCCCTCCTTGCAGGAGAGAGAGTGCAACGTTTCAATCTCGCAGTTCGGAGCGCGAGAGGGGGAAAAAGCAGAGTGCCTGTTTGCAAGGCTAGGAAAGAGCAGAGCCCCAGTCTTGCTGCTCATCTGCAATGACTGCAAGGGATAGTGAGGAGCAGCAAGACAATTCCTTCCTAGCCCCTTCCTTGGAGGAGAGGGAGTGCAACGTTTCAATCTCGCAGATCGGAGCGCGAGAGGGGGAAAAAGCAGACTGCCTGTTTGCAAGGCTAGGAAAGAGCAGAGCCCCAGTCTTGCTGTTTATCTGCAATGACTGCAAGGGCTAGTCAGGAGCATCAAGACAATTCCTTCCTAGCCCCTTCCTTGGAGGAGAGAGAGTGCAATGTTTCAATCTTGCAGTTTGGAGCGCGAGAGTGAGAAAAAGCAGAGTACTTGTTTGCAAGGCTAGGAAAGAGCAGAGCCCCAGTCTTGCTGTTTATCTGCAATGACTGCAAGGGCTAGCGAGGACCAGCAAGACAATTCCTTCCTAGCCCCTTCCTTGGAGGAGAGGGAGTGCAACGTTTCAATCTCGCAGTTCGGAGCGCGAGAGGGAGAAAAAGCAGAGTGCCTGTTTGCAAGGGTAGGAAAGAGCAGAGCCCCAGTCTTGCTGCTCATCTGCAATGACTGCAAGGGCTAGTGAGGACCAGCAAGACAGTTCCTTCCTAGCCCCTTCCTTGGAGGAGAGGGAGTGCAACGTTTCAATCTCGCAGATCGGAGCGCGAGAGTGAGAAAAAGCAGAGTGCCTGTTTGCAAGGCTAGGAAAGAGCAGAGCCCCAGTCTTGCTGCTCATCTGCAATGACTGCAACGGATACTGAGCACCATCAAGACAATTCCTTCCTAGCCCCTTCCTTGGAGGAGAGAGAGTGCAACGTTTCAACCTCGCAGTTCGGAGCGCGAGAGGGAGAAAAAGCAGACTGCCTGTTTGCAAGGCTAGGAAAGAGCAGAGCCCCAGTCTTGCTGTTTATCTGCAATGACTGCAAGGGCTAGTGAGCACCAGCAAGACAATTCCTTCCTTGCCCCTTCCTTGGAGGAGAGGGAGCGCAACGTTTCAACCTCGCAGTTCGGAGCGCGAGAGGGGGAAAAAGCAGAGTGCCTGTTTGCAAGGCTAGGAAAGAGCAGAGCCCCAGTCTTGCTGCTCATCTGCAATGACTGCAACGGATACTGAGGACCAGCAAGACAATTCCTTCCTATCCCCTTCCTTGGAGGAGAGAGAGTGCAACGTTTCAACCTCGCAGTTCGGAGCGCGAGAGGGGGAAAAAGCAGACTGCCTGTTTGCAAGGCTAGGAAAGAGCAGAGTTCCAGTCTTGCTGTTTATCTGCAATGACTGCAAGGGATAGTGAGCACCAGCAAGACAATTCCTTCCTAGCCCCTTCCTTGGAGGAGAGAGTCCAACGTTTCAATCTCGCACTTCGGAGCGTGAGAGGGACAAAAAGATTAGAGCCTGTTTGCAAGGCTAGGAAAGAGCAGAGCCCCAGTCTTGCTGTTTATCTGCAATGACTGCAAGGGCTAGTGAGGAGCAGCAAGACAATTCCTTCCTAGCCCCTTCCTTGGAGGAGAGAGAGTGCAACGTTTCAATCTCGCAGTTCGGAGCGCGAGAGTGAGAAAAAGCAGAGTGCCTGTTTGCAAGGCTAGGAAAGAGCAGAGCCCCAGTCTTGCTTTTTATCTGCAATGACTGCAAGGGCTAGTGAGGAGCAGCAAGACATTTCCTTCCTAGCCCCTTCCTTGGAGCAGAGGGAGCGCAACGTCTCAATCTCGCAGTTCGAAGCACAAGAGTGAGAAAAAGCAGAGTGCCTGTTTGCAAGGCTAGGAAAGAGCAGAGCCCCAGTCTTGCTGATTATCTGCAATGACTGCAAGGGCTAGTGAGGAGCAGCAAGACAATTCCTTCCTAGCCCCTTCCTTGGAGGAGAGGGAGTGCAACGTTTCAATCTCGCAGTTGGGAGCTCGAGAGGGAGAAAAAGCAGAGTGCCTGTTTGCAAGGCTAGGAAAGAGCAGAGCCCCAGTCTTGCTGTTTATCTGCAATGACTGCAAGGGATAGTGAGGACCAGCAAGACAATTCCTTCCTAGCCCCTTCCTTGGAGGAGAGAGAGTGCAACGTTTCAATCTCGCAGTTCGGAGCGCGAGAGGGAGAAAAAGATTAGTGCCTGTTTGCAAGGCTAGGAAAGAGCAGAGCCCCAGGCTTGCTGTTTATCTGCAATGACTGCAAGGGCTAGTGACGACCAGCAAGACAATTCCTTCCTAGCCCCTTCCTTGGAGGAGAGGGAGTGCAACGTTTCAATCTCGCAGTTCGGAGCGCGAGATGGATAAAAAGCAGAGTGCCTGTTTGCAAGGCTAGGAAAGAGCAGAGCCCCAGTCTTGCTGCTCATCTGCAATGACTGCAAGGGATAGTGAGGACCAGCAAGACAATTCCTTCCTAGCCCCTTCCTTGGAGGAGAGGGAGTGCAACGTTTCAATCTCGCAGTTCGGAGCGCGAGAGGGAGAAAAAGCAGAATGCCTGTTTGCAAGGCTAGGAAAGAGCAGAGCCCCAGTCTTGCTGTTTATCTGCAATGACAGCAAGGGATAGTGAGGACCAGCAAGACAGTTCCTTCCTAGCCCCCTCCTTGCAGGAGAGAGAGTGCAACGTTTCAATCTCGCAGTTCGGAGCGCGAGAGGGGGAAAAAGCAGAGTACTTGTTTGCAAGGCTAGGAAAGAGCAGAGCCCCAGTCTTGCTGTTTATCTGCAATGACTGCAAGGGCTAGCGAGGACCAGCAAGACAATTCCTTCCTAGCCCCTTCCTTGGAGGAGAGGGAGTGCAACGTTTCAATCTCGCAGTTCGGAGCGCGAGAGGGAGAAAAAGCAGAGTGCCTGTTTGCAAGGGTAGGAAAGAGCAGAGCCCCAGTCTTGCTGCTCATCTGCAATGACTGCAAGGGCTAGTGAGGACCAGCAAGACAGTTCCTTCCTAGCCCCTTCCTTGGAGGAGAGGGAGTGCAACGTTTCAATCTCGCAGATCGGAGCGCGAGAGTGAGAAAAAGCAGAGTGCCTGTTTGCAAGGCTAGGAAAGAGCAGAGCCCCAGTCTTGCTGCTCATCTGCAATGACTGCAACGGATACTGAGCACCATCAAGACAATTCCTTCCTAGCCCCTTCCTTGGAGGAGAGAGAGTGCAACGTTTCAACCTCGCAGTTCGGAGCGTGAGAGGGAGAAAAAGCAGACTGCCTGTTTGCAAGGCTAGGAAAGAGCAGAGCCCCAGTCTTGCTGTTTATCTGCAATGACTGCAAGGGCTAGTGAGCACCAGCAAGACAATTCCTTCCTTGCCCCTTCCTTGGAGGAGAGGGAGCGCAACGTTTCAACCTCGCAGTTCGGAGCGCGAGAGGGGGAAAAAGCAGAGTGCCTGTTTGCAAGGCTAGGAAAGAGCAGAGCCCCAGTCTTGCTGCTCATCTGCAATGACTGCAACGGATACTGAGGACCAGCAAGACAATTCCTTCCTATCCCCTTCCTTGGAGGAGAGAGAGTGCAACGTTTCAACCTCGCAGTTCGGAGCGCGAGAGGGGGAAAAAGCAGACTGCCTGTTTGCAAGGCTAGGAAAGAGCAGAGTTCCAGTCTTGCTGTTTATCTGCAATGACTGCAAGGGATAGTGAGGACCAGCAAGACAATTCCTTCCTATCCCCTTCCTTGGAGGAGAGAGAGTGCAACGTTTCAATCTCGCAGTTCGGAGCGCGAGAGTGAGAAAAAGCAGAGTGCCTGTTTGCAAGGCTAGGAAAGAGCAGAGCCCCAGTCTTGCTTTTTATCTGCAATGACTGCAAGGGCTAGTGAGGAGCAGCAAGACATTTCCTTCCTAGCCCCTTCCTTGGAGCAGAGGGAGCGCAACGTCTCAATCTCGCAGTTCGAAGCACAAGAGTGAGAAAAAGCAGAGTGCCTGTTTGCAAGGCTAGGAAAGAGCAGAGCCCCAGTCTTGCTGATTATCTGCAATGACTGCAAGGGCTAGTGAGGAGCAGCAAGACAATTCCTTCCTAGCCCCTTCCTTGGAGGAGAGGGAGTGCAACGTTTCAATCTCGCAGTTGGGAGCTCGAGAGGGAGAAAAAGCAGAGTGCCTGTTTGCAAGGCTAGGAAAGAGCAGAGCCCCAGTCTTGCTGTTTATCTGCAATGACTGCAAGGGCTAGTGAGGAGCAGCAAGACAATTCCTTCCTAGCCCCTTCCTTGGAGGAGAGAGAATGCAACGTTTCAATCTCGCAGTTCGGAGCGCGAGAGGGGGAAAAAGCAGAGTGCCTGTTGGCAAGGCTAGGAAAGAGCAGAGCCCCGGTCTTGCTGTTTATCTGCAATGACAGCAAGGGATAGTGAGGAGCAGCAAGACAATTCCTTCCTAGCCCCTTCCTTGGAGGAGAGGGAGGGCAACGTTTCAATCTCGCAGTTCGGAGCGCAAGAGTGAGAAAAAGCAGAGTGCCTGTTTGCAAGGCTAGGAAAGAGCAGAGCCCCAGTCTTGCTGTTTATCTGCAATTACTTCAAGGGCTAGTGAGGACCAGCAAGACAATTCCTTCATAGCCCCTTCCTTGGAGGAGAGTGCAACGTCTCAATCTCACAGTTCGGAGCGCGAGAGGGGGAAAAAGCAGAGTGCCTGTTTGCAAGGCTAGGAAAGAGCAGAGTTCCAGTCTTGCTGTTTATCCGCAATGACTGCAAGGGATAGTGAGGACCAGCAAGACAATTCCTTCCTAGCCCCTTCCTTGGAGGAGAGAGAGTGCAACGTTTCAATCTCGCAGATTGGAGCGCGAGAGGGAGAAAAAGATTAGTGCCTGTTTGCAAGGCTAGGAAAGAGCAGAGCCCCAGGCTTGCTGCTCATCTGCAATGACTGCAACGGATACTGAGGACCAGCAAGACAATTCCTTCCTATCCCCTTCCTTGGAGGAGAGAGAGTGCAACGTTTCAACCTCGCAGTTCGGAGCGCGAGAGGGGGAAAAAGCAGAGTGCCTGTTTGCAAGGCTAGGAAAGAGCAGAGTTCCAGTCTTGCTGTTTATCTGCAATGACTGCAAGGGATAGTGAGGACCAGCAAGACAATTCCTTCCTATCCCCTTCCTTGGAGGAGAGAGAGTGCAACGTTTCAATCTCGCAGTTCGGAGCGCGAGAGTGAGAAAAAGCAGAGTGCCTGTTTGCAAGGCTAGGAAAGAGCAGAGCCCCAGTCTTGCTTTTTATCTGCAATGACTGCAAGGGCTAGTGAGGAGCAGCAAGACATTTCCTTCCTAGCCCCTTCCTTGGAGCAGAGGGAGCGCAACGTCTCAATCTCGCAGTTCGAAGCACAAGAGTGAGAAAAAGCAGAGTGCCTGTTTGCAAGGCTAGAAAAGAGCAGAGCCCCAGTCTTGCTGATTATCTGCAATGACTGCAAGGGCTAGTGAGGAGCAGCAAGACAATTCCTTCCTAGCCCCTTCCTTGGAGGAGAGAGAATGCAACGTTTCAATCTCGCAGTTCGGAGCGCGAGAGGGGGAAAAAGCAGAGTGCCTGTTTGCAAGGCTAGGAAAGAGCAGAGCCCCGGTCTTGCTGTTTATCTGCAATGACAGCAAGGGATAGTGAGGACCAGCAAGACAATTCCTTCCTAGCCCCTTCCTTGGAGGAGAGGGAGGGCAACGTTTCAATCTCGCAGTTCGGAGCGCAAGAGTGAGAAAAAGCAGAGTGCCTGTTTGCAAGGCTAGGAAAGAGCAGAGCCCCAGTCTTGCTGTTTATCTGCAATTACTTCAAGGGCTAGTGAGGACCAGCAAGACAATTCCTTCATAGCCCCTTCCTTGGAGGAGAGTGCAACGTCTCAATCTCACAGTTCGGAGCGCGAGAGGGAGAAAAAGATTAGTGCCTGTTTGCAAGGCTAGGAAAGAGCAGAGCCCCAGGCTTGCTGTTTATCTGCAATGACTGCAAGGGCTAGTGAGGACCAGCAAGACAATTCCTTCCTAGCCCCTTCCTTGGAGGAGAGGGAGTGCAACGTTTCAATCTCGCAGTTCGGAGCGCGAGATGGATAAAAAGCAGAGTGCCTGTTTGCAAGGCTAGGAAAGAGCAGAGCCCCAGTCTTGCTGTTTATCTGCAATGACTGCAAGGGATAGTGAGGACCAGCAAGACAATTCCTTCCTAGCCCCTTCCTTGGAGGAGAGGGAGTGCAACGTTTCAATCTCGCAGATTGGAGCGCGAGAGTGAGAAAAAGCAGAGTGCCTGTTTGCAAGGCTAGGAAAGAGCAGAGCCCCAGTCTTGCTGTTTATCTGCAATGACAGCAAGGGATAGTGAGGACCAGCAAGACAGTTCCTTCCTAGCCCCCTCCTTGGAGGAGAGAGAGTGCAACGTTTCAATCTCGCAGTTCGGAGCGCGAGAGGGAGAAAAAGCAGACTGCCTGTTTGCAAGGCTAGGAAAGAGCAGAGCCCCAGTCTTGCTGTTTATCTGCAATGACTGCAAGGGCTAGTCAGGAGCATCAAGACAATTCCTTCCTAGCCCCTTCTTTGGAGGAGAGAGAGTGCAATGTTTCAATCTTGCAGTTCGGAGCGCGAGAGTGAGAAAAAGCAGAGTACTTGTTTGCAAGGCTAGGAAAGAGCAGAGCCCCAGTCTTGCTGTTTATCTGCAATGACTGCAAGGGCTAGTGAGGACCAGCAAGACAATTCCTTCCTAGCCCCTTCCTTGGAGGAGAGGGAGTGCAACGTTTCAATCTCGCAGTTCGGAGCGCGAGAGGGAGAAAAAGCAGAGTGCCTGTTTGCAAGGGTAGGAAAGAGCAGAGCCCCAGTCTTGCTGCTCATCTGCAATGACTGCAAGGGCTAGTGAGGACCAGCAAGACAGTTCCTTCCTAGCCCCTTCCTTGGAGGAGAGGGAGTGCAACGTTTCAATCTCGCAGATCGGAGCGCGAGAGTGAGAAAAAGCAGAGTGCCTGTTTGCAAGACTAGGAAAGAGTAGAGCCCCAGCCTTGCTGTTTATCTGCAATGACTGCAAGGGCTAGTGAGGAGCAGCAAGACAATTCCTTCCTAGCCCCTTCCTTGGAGGAGAGGGAGTGCAACGTTTCAATCTCGCAGTTCGGAGCGCGAGAGGGAGAAAAAGCAGACTGCCTGTTTGCAAGGCTAGGAAAGAGCAGAGCCCCAGTCTTGCTGTTTATCTGCAATGACTGCAAGGGCTAGTGAGCACCAGCAAGACAATTCCTTCCTTGCCCCTTCCTTGGAGGAGAGGGAGCGCAACGTTTCAACCTCGCAGTTCGGAGCGCGAGAGGGGGAAAAAGCAGAGTGCCTGTTTGCAAGGCTAGGAAAGAGCAGAGCCCCAGTCTTGCTGCTCATCTGCAATGACTGCAAGGGATAGTGAGGACCAGCAAGACAATTCCTTCCTAGCCCCTTCCTTGGAGGAGAGGGAGTGCAACGTTTCAATCTCGCAGTTCGGAGCGCGAGAGTGAGAAAAAGCAGAGTGCCTGTTTGCAAGGCTAGGACAGAGCAGAGCCCCAGTCTTGCTGCTCATCTGCAATGACTGCAAGGGCTAGTGAGGACCAGCAAGACAATTCCTTCCTATCCCCTTCCTTGGAGGAGAGGGAGTGCAACGTTTCAATCTCGCAGTTCGGAGCGCGAAAGGGGGAAAAAGCAGAGTGCCTGTTTGCAAGGCTAGGAAAGAGCAGAGCCCCAGTCTTACTGCTCATCTGCAATGACTGCAAGGGCTAGTGAGCAGCAGCAAGACAATTGGTTCCTAGCCCCTTCCTTGGAGGAGAGGGAGTGCAACGTTTCAATCTCGCAGTTCGGAGCGCGAGAGGGAGAAAAAGCAGAGTGCCTGTTTGCAAGGCTAGGAAAGAGCAGAGCCCCAGTCTTGCCTTTTATCTGTAATGACTGCAAGGGCTAGTGAGGACCAGCAAGACAATTCCTTCCTAGCCCCTTCCTTGGAGGGGAGAGAGTGCAACGTTTGAATCTCGCAGTTCGGAGCGCGAGAGGGGGAAAAAGCAGAGTGCCTGTTTGCAAGGCTAGGAAAGAGCAGAGCCCAAGTCTTGCTGTTTATCTGCAATGACTGCAAGGGATAGTGAGCACCAGCAAGACAATTCCTTCCTAACCCTTCCTTGGAGTGGAGGGAGTGCAACGTTTCAATCTCGCAGTTCGGAGCATGAGAGGGAGAAAAAGCAGAGTGCCTGTTTGCAAGGCTAGGAAAGAGCAGAGCCCCAGTCTTGCTGCTCATCTGCAATGACTGCAAGGGCTAGTGAGGAGCAGCAAGACAGTTCCTTCCTAGCCCCTTCCTTGGAGGAGAGGGAGTGCAACGTTTCAATCTCGCAGTTCGGAGCGCGAGAGTGAGAAAAAGCAGAGTTCCTGTTTGCAAGGCTAGGAAAGAGCAGAGCCCCAGCCTTGCTGTTTATCTGCAATGACTGCAAGGGCTAGTGAGCACCAGCAAGACAATTCCTTCATAGCCCCTTCCTTGGAGGAGAGAGAGTGCAACGTTTCAATCTCGCAGTTCGGAGAGCGAGAGTGAGAAAAAGCAGAGTGCCTGTTTGCAAGGCTAGGACAGAGCAGAGCCCCAGTCTTGCTGTTTATCTGCAGTGACTGGAAGGGATAGTGAAGAGCAGCAAGACAATTCCTTCCTAGCCCCTTCCTTGGAGGAGAGGGAGTGCAACGTTTCAATCTCGCAGTTCAGAGCGCGAGAGGGAGAAAAGGCAGAGCCTGGGGAAGGCAGGTGAGGCCAGTCCTGGGTGCTGGGGGAGGGTCTGCGCCAACGCTGGCCCCCTGTGCTCTCTCCAGCTCCTGGAGGACGGTGGCAGACTGGAGGAGCACCTGCAGCAGAGCCTGCAGTACCTGCAAAGCCCACAGGAGCCCTTGCGTGAGGCAGCCATCAGGTTCATTGGTGAGCCACAACCCCGCCGGGGGTGCGTCTCTGCCCCGCGACAGCTTATCCCCAGCCACAGTGGCTGCTGAATCCAGCGAGCGGCTGCAGAGCCCGGACTGCCCGATGCTTGAGCTCACGGGCTCCCTGGTGCCCTCTCACACCCCTGCCCGGTCGCAGTGACTGGTGGGAGCCTTCTTGGGTCCCTCGCAGCCGCCGTGGCCTTCACGCTCAGGGGACCGCCCTGGGCTCAGCCTTGCCCAGTGGGAGGAGGCCACGTGGCCTGGCCTGCGGGGCTGGTGGCAGGGAGCCGGGCTGCTGGGGCAGGCAGGCCAGTGGGATCTGTAACGGACTGTGTGTGCCTAGGGCTCGCCGAGCTGCAGCTGAGGGATGGGTACCCGGAGAAGCTCCATGTCATCTACAGGGGTGAGTGAGGGCAGTGGGGTGTCCGCAGGGGCTGGCGGAGAGGGGGAAAGACCCTGGGAGGAAATCTCCAACGCCTGCCCCAGCTGGGCAGGGCACTGCTCCCTGCACACATGAGGTGCGGCGTGGGCAGAGCAGAGAGAGATTTCAGGGGGATGTGGGGCATTGGTGGCAGCACCTTCCCGCTCATCCCGGCACCCCTGCCTCCCTCCTGGCCATGGGAAGAGCTGGGGGGTTGGGGGGGCGCTGGCCAGAGGGGCTCTGCAGATGCCCTGCAGATGCGGGCTCTGACCTCGGCTCTGCTCCTTTCCGTGCCAGCCCTTCAAGACAAGGCAAGAGACAGCAGCGCCTGCATCTCTTCCCTGGCAACTCAAACCCTGCTGGTCCTGGACGCTGCAGCGAAAAAGCCTCCCTCCGGATCCCACCTGCAAGCGCTGTGCTCCTGGCTCCGGAGGGCATGGAGGAGGAGGACCCCGGCCCCAGGAGGCGGCTGACTGTGCTGCTGGAGCTGTGGGCAGAGCTGATCCCGGGGTGCTCTGCGCACGGGCACCCCCTGAGCAGCTGGACCTGCCCCCTTGCCAGCAGCCCGGGGCCGTGCAGGACGCACCACGCCCTGCGTCGTGGCCCCAAGGCACCAGCTGCTCTGCCAGGCTGTGAAACCCAGAGGAACGGTGAAGGAAAGCTTTTGCCTGCTCTGCCCTCTCCAGGGAGATCCCAGCCTGGATGGTGCCCGCCCTCTGCACCGCTCCCATTTCGTGGCGAAGGGGACAGGTGGGCCGTGGCTCTAGTGGGTGTGCTGGCCATCAAGCCTGAAGAAGCAGCCAAAGGGCAGCGAGAGGATCGCTTCAGATGGCGACCCAGGATGGAAACGGGCG